>NC_052153.1:4028193-4650000 GCF_902713615.1 Scyliorhinus canicula
CAGGTAGCAACAGGGCCGAGGTTTAACACTCCATGTATGTTGTGCTTCCTCAGTATGGCACAGAGGCGCCAGCCTCGTTTAGCACTCGAGTCCCTAAGGGTGAGGCCTTGGCTTTACCTCTTGCTATACAGCACAGCACGGCTGCCTTCTAACTGCCTCGATTTTAAAATGTATTTTATTGACGTTTCAAGTTTTTGTTGCAGTGTTCGATCAAAGCAAAAGAGAAAGAGAAAGAAGTCACAGATAATCGATGATAACAGGTACAGCGCACAGCAAAAGTCACTTCCAACCAGGGGAATAAATAAGTGCAGATGAATCAGGACAATATCGCCAACGTGTTCCTCCACGATACAAGATCCGTCTGCACCGAACCAGGATACAGCCACAACACAGAGTTACATCATAACAGGACTAAAACCCCCGAAGCTACAGGGGAATTATACTTACACCCACAACACAACCCAACTCCCTCCCAGGCCCAGGACAGAGCAGACACCAATATATAACTGCAAGGAATAGGAGAGGCCAGGCAATTACATGTCCAAGGAGATCTCAGTCCTCAGACATCAACCTCAAACACAGCGGACAAACCTCAACATCAAAACGGGACCATGTCCCCACTCCGGCGTAAACCATTTTACTCCACAGATTCCTGAATAAAGATCATCTAATTCTCCGCCCTGCAGGGGGGGGGAGCAGGGACCTGGATGATTCACGCAGCTTTAGCTATGGATACGGGCCCCCGCACTTCCCATTCGGAGTCTGCGCATGCGCACGGCGGCGGCCCCCAGCGGCCGCACTGACGCCATGGCGGACACTAGCCGCGGAGCCCGACACACACATTAAACCTCCCCCCCCCCCCCCCGCTGTCTGATTTACCCCCGCCCCCCAACAGGGCAGCCACCACAGCAGCATCCTGACCGGCAATAACAGGTTAATTCCACGCCATCGGGAACTTGCCGGTCGAGAGCGGGGGATTGCTGAGCTTCTGTCAATGGGCCCTCAGCCTGCGCAGCGTGCTCCGCGATCACGCTGACCCTCAGAGAATCGACGGACCGGCACTGGGCCGGATTTCTGCGAGAAAGTGGATTCTCCGCCCCCGTGCCAAAGTCACGAAGGATCCAGCCCTAGGTTCTCCCACTGAAACTTCAGCAAAGATTCAGAATGAGCAGTAATGAGAACACAGGACCCACCAAACCCCAGCCACCAGGTCTCAGATCCAGGGAGCGAATAGGCCACTGGATCATCGACAGTCCACAACTCCTCGGGGACACCAGAGCCACGAGGCTCAAGGCGAAGAAAGGTTATCATCAGATTCCAGCTTGGAGGGGGAATAACCGCTGCAGAGGGGAGAGCCGTCACGGGAGGGCCAGTCCACCCACCAAACCCCCACACACCCCCTCCCCACCCACACCCCCCTCCCCACCCACACCCCCCTCCCCACCCTCCACCCCCAGCACCAGGGAACCCACCTCGACAATCAGGAATACTCAGCAAAAAAGGATAGGGTTACCACAAGACCACGGGTCAAAAGGCCCGCTCATTTAACCATGGCTCTAAGAGCCGCCATCTTAACATCACTGCAAGGAGCTCAGGAGAAAAGAAAGTACAAGAACAAAGTGAGTGACTCGACGAAAGCCTCACCTCCCGGGTCCCTCATCAGGAGGAAAAGGAGCATGAACTGTCAGAACGTTCCGGATAACAGAGCTGCCTGGGTACCGTTCAAGGCATACCAATCTGTATGAGAGCTTGCCACAGATACAACGCTTGCCCTGTCCCAGGGTCACGGCCTACCCGGGTGCCAGGCTCCCCCTGCCGGCTCCCTGAAAGAGGGGACCCCCCCTCCCTTGGGGACAGCGGGATAATGACCACAGACGGGTCCTGGCCTTGCCCAACGCCATCGCAAACAATTCAGGAGAACCTTACCCCAGGAAATTCCACACAACCCCAACCCTTACACCCCAACCCAGTCCCAACCCAGTCCCAACCTTACACCCCACCCAGTCCCAACCTTACACCCCACCAACCCAGTCCCAACCCTTACACCCCACCCAGTCCCAACCCAGTCCCAACCCTTACACCCCACCCAATCCCAGCCCTTACACCCCACCAACCCCAACCCAGTCCCAACCCTTACACCCCACCCAATCCCAGCCCTTACACCCCACCCAACCCCAACCCTTACACCCCACCCAGTCCCAACCCAGTCCCAACCCTTACACCCCACCCAATCCCAGCCCTTACACCCCACCCAACCCCAACCCAGTCCCAACCCTTACACCCCACCCAATCCCAGCCCTTACACCCCACCCAACCCCAACCCTTACACCCCACCCAGTCCCAACCCAGTCCCAACCTTACACCCCACCCAATCCCAGCCCTTACACCCCACCCAACCCCAACCCTTACACCCCACCCAGTCCCAACGCAGTCCCAACCCAGTCCCAACCTTTCACCCCACCCAATCCCAGCCCTTACACCCCACCCAACCCCAACCCTTACACCCCACCCAGTCCCAACCCAGTCCCAACCCAGTCCCAACCTTACACCCCACCCAGTCCCAACCTTACACCCCACCCAACCCCAACCCAGTCCCAACCCTTACACCCCACCCAATCCCAGCCCTTACACCCCACCCAATCCCAGCCCTTACACCCCACCCAATCCCAACCTTACACCCCACCAACCCAACCCCAACCTTACACCCCCCCAACCCCAACCCAGTCCCAACCCTTACACCCCACCCAGTCCCAACCTTACACCCCACCCAACCCCAACCCAGTCCCAACCCTTACACCCCACCCAATCCCAGCCCTTACACCCCACCCAATCCCAGCCCTTACACCCCACCCAATCCCAACCTTACACCCCACCCAATCCCAGCCCTTACACCCCACCCAGTCCCAACCCTTACACCCCACCCAATCCCAGCCCTTACACCCCACCCAGTCCCAACCCTTACACCCCACCCCAGTCCCAACCTTACACCCCACCCAATCCCAGCCCTTACACCCCACCAACCCAGTCCCAACCCTTACACCCCACCAACCCAACCCCCAACCCTTACACCCCACCCAGTCCCAACCCTTACACCCCACCCAATCCCAGCCCTTACACCCCACCAACCCAGTCCCAACCCTTACACCCCACCAACCCAACCCCAACCCTTACACCCCACCCAGTCCCAACCCAGTCCCAACCCAGTCCCAACCCTTACACCCCACCCAGCCCCAACCTTACACCCAACCCAGTCCCAACCCTGTCCCAACCCAGTCCCAACCCTGTCCCAACCCAGTCCCAACCCAATCCCAACCTTACACCCCACCCAGTCCCAACCCAGTCCCCAACCCAATCCCAACCTTACACCCCACCCAGTCCCAACCCAGTCCCAACCCAGTCCCAACCCTTACACCCCACCCAGCCCCAACCTTACACCCAACCCAGTCCCAACCCAGTCCCAACCCAATCCCAACCTTACACCCCACCCAGTCCCAACCTTACACCCCACCCAACCCCAACCCAGTCCCAACCCTTACACCCCACCCAATCCCAGCCCTTACACCCCAACCCAGTCCCAACCCAGTCCCAACCCTTACACCCCACCCAGCCCCAACCTTACACCCAACCCAGTCCCAACCCTGTCCCAACCCAGTCCCAACCCAATCCCAACCTTACACCCCACCCAGTCCCAACCCAGTCCCAACCAATCCCAACCTTACACCCCACCCAGTCCCAACCTTACACCCCACCCAACCCCAACCCAGTCCCAACCCTTACACCCCACCCAATCCCAGCCCTTACACCCCACCCAGTCCCAACCTTCCACCCCAACCCAGTCCCAACCCTTACACCCCACCCAATCCCAGCCCTTACACCCCACCCAGTCCCAACCCTTATACCCCACCCAATCCCAACCCTTACACCCCACTCAGTCCCAACCCAGTCCCAGCCCAGTCCCAACCCAGTCCCAACCCAGTCCCAACCCTTACACCCCACCCAGTCCCAACCTTACACCCCACCCAATCCCAGCCCTTTCACCCCACCCAGTCCCAACCCAGTCCCAACCCAGTCCCAACCCTTACGCCCCACCCAGTCCCAACCTTACACCACAACCCAATCCCAGCCCTTACACTCCACCCAATCCCAACCTTACACCCCACCCAGTCCCAACCTTACACCCCACCCAATCCCAACCTACTCCCAACCTTACACCCCAACCCAGTCCCAATCTTACACCTCACCAACCTAGTCCCAACCTTACACCCCACCCAATCCCAACCCAGTCACAACCTTACACCCCACCAACCCAGTCCCAATCTTACACCTCACCAACCTAGTCCCAACCTTACACCCCACCCAATCCCAACCCAGTCACAACCTTACACCCCACCAACCCAGTCCCAATCTTACACCTCACCAACCCAACCCCAACCCTTACACCCCACCAACCCAGGCACACCCCCCCCCCTCCCCAACAGGAAGGCATATAGAAATTGGCCTGGGCCAATGGGAACCCTAGCACCGAGGAAGAAGAAATGTCAAGACACCCACATCACGTGTCGCCACCCCCACCCCACCCCACTTCCTTGCTTTTGTGCTTGATAGTAATTGAGAAATGGCAGTGGGGGGGTGCTGTTGAATTAACGGCAGGATTTTCCAGTTCCTGATAGTGTGTGTCTCAAAGAGGAACTTGGATGTGTGTGTTATGATATGCACTCCTGCACATAATGAGATACAGACAAGCAGTGACAGACACCCAGTACAGCCAATCAACACACAGGACAGAACACAACCAATCACCAGGCAGAACACTAGAAGGCGGTCTCCCACTATAAAACACACGAGGCATCAACACTCTGCCTCTTTCCACTGGTGACAACTGTAGTGACAGTCAGGGTGTATATATCAGTTCGTACCTTCAACACGTGGCTCACAGCTAGTCTGGTCTAGTTAGTTATAGTAAGCACGTTTAGATTAGTGGAGTGTCAAACCCACAGCGATCTGTGTGCACTGCTTAACAAGTTCAAGAAAGCGTATTGAACTAACATCAAAGTTTGGACATTAATAAGTCTTACAACACCAGGTTAAAGTCCAACAGGTTTGTTTCAAACACAAGCTTTCGGAGCACTGCTCCTTCAAGGAGCAGTGCTCCGAAAGCTCGTGTTTGAAACAAACCTGTTGGACTTTAACCTGGTGTTGTAAGACTTCTTACTGTGCTCACCCCAGTCCAATGCCGGCATCTCCACACCAAAGTTTGGAGCCTACTTTCAAGTACAACTGCATCCAGTTGCAGTCTGTGTTACCCCAGGGTGAATAACACGATAGTGAGAGTGTTCCTGTGATACTAATTTGAGACCTAGAGGTTTAAGCTCAACTCAGTGCAGCCAACAAAGCAAAGGCCATTTAGATTTTATTATGTCCATTCCGATAACCTTGTTTTATTTTGAAAGGGATTTGTGTAAATAGTTTCGCTTTCAGTACAGAGACTTCCTGACAATATATTCTTCAATTACACTCTGAGAATAGTGTTCTACAGCTACAGTCATCCATCACCACATGTAATAGCTAGTTCTGTATTCTCACCTCTCTCTGACTAACTCCTGCATTCCCGATTGGATTCAATGGACTATCTTATATTTACGTACCTTCATTTGGGTCTCTGATACTTACGTAGAAATATCTGCTCTACATCCAGCCAATCCAACCCTTTCATAGTTTGAAAGACCAGAGGGAAATAAATATCCAGGCAACAGAATTGGATTGACTGGATTGCTCTATAGGGAGCTGGCATGGAGCCGATGGGCTGAATGGCCTAAGGACTCTATGCTGGGGCTGGGGGGATGGAGGGGGGGGGGGGGGGGCAGTCTGCCCCCATTTTCAGCACGCAGAAATGGCGGGCGAGGCGGAGAATCGAGGAGGAATCTCAAAACAGCGTTTCCACCAATGGGTTATCCCTGCCACCTGCAGTGATGTAACAGCATCCCCGCCCTGGAATGACAGGGAATCGATCGGAATACATTCTGAATGCATTCCAACACAGTTAGTGGGCTTTGCCTCTGTAACACACCCCACATGTAGGAAAATACCCCCCCCCCCCCTCCCCCCCCCCCCCCCCCCCCCCGGCGGCGTGACATCACCTTGTTCATAGTTTACAACAGGCATTTAAAAATGGAATTGGACAAATGGAACTGGCAGAGGTGTACAGCTTCGGGGGAGAGGGCATGCCCCTGCGGTGCCCCCTGGCATTGTCCCCTGGCTCTGCTCACTGGCACTACCCCCAGCACTGCCCACTGGCACTGCCCCCAGTACTGCCAACTGGCACTGGCCCTCAGCACTGCCCACTGGCACTGCCCCAGCACTGCCCACTGGCACTGCCCCAGCACTGCCCACTGGAACTGCCCCTTGGCTCTGCTCACTGGCACTGCCCACTGGCACTGCCCCCTGGCTCTGCTCACTGGCACTACCCCCAGCACTGCCCACTGGCACTGCCCCCAGTACTGCCCACTGGCACTACCCCCAGCACTGCCCACTGGCACTACCCCCAGCACTGCGCACTGGCACTGCCCCCTGGCTCTGCCCACTGGCACTGCCCCAGCACTGCCAACTGGCACTGCCCTAGTACTGCCCACTGGCACTGCCCCAGCACTGCCCACTGGAACTGCCCCTTGGCTCTGCTCACTGGCACTGCCCCCTGGCACTGCCCCTTGGCTCTGCTCACTGGCACTGCCCCAGCACTGCCCACTGGCTCTGCCCACTGGCACTGCCCACTGTCACTGCCCACTGGCACTGCCCCCTAGCTCTGCCCCCTGGCTCTGTCACCGGCCCTGCCCACCGGCACTGCCCACTGGCACTGCCCCCTGGCTCTTCCCACTGACACTGCCCCTGGCTCTGCCCACTGGCACTGCCCATTGGCACTGCCCCCTGGCATTGCCCAATGGCACTGCCCACTGGCATTGCCCACTGTCACTGCCCCCTGGCACTGCCCCCTGGCTCTGCCCACTGGCGCTGCCCCCTGGCTCTGCCCACTGGCACTTCCCCTGGCACTTCCCCTGGCACTGTCCACTGGCACTTCCCCCTGGCACTGCCCACTGGCACTGCCCCCTGGCACTGCCCACTGGCACTGCCCCCTGGCACTGGCACCCCCTCTTGTTGGGGGGTGGTAAGTTATTTTTAAAACTTTTTAAAAACCTTTTACCAGCCTGACATCGTGGAACACACCCCCGGATTCCTTTTTTCCCTGAGCGTTCGAAGATTCCGTGGGAAAAGCTGTAAGTTCAGCTGGTCGGCCTCACACACCACCGTTCCTGCCTGAGTTAACACTTGAGGGGGAAAATGAGAAAATTCCTCCCTGTGACTCGATCAGAACATACTTTGACCTTTGCATTTCTGCATTTCTAGTAAAGAGAGCTCAGCATGTTCCATCTGGCCTCATCGTTGTGATCTCTTCGTTCTGTGAATACTCTTTGCATTTTTGCAAGTGCTCAATATTCTTCTTAAAATATGGGGACCAGAACTGTGCACCGTGCTGCCACTGTGGTTATCCTATAGGACATTATTGGAAGATTTATATTCTGCGTCTCTACTGCTCGAACACCCCGACAGTGTCACATGTGGGCTAATTCGGGGGAACAGATGGGATAGACAGAGAAAATCAATTGCTGCCTGGTTGGGAAATCTCGGACATTGTCTAAAAAAAGCTTCAAACCTTTCAGGAGTGGAATTCGGTAACACTTTTTCTCACAAAGGTTGATAGACATTTGGAACCCTCTTGTGCAAGCGGCAACGGATGCCGATGTCTCATTTTAAAACTGCGATTGGTGGATTTTTGCTTAACCAAAGATATAAAGGAAAAGGGTTAGCTGGTGAGTCAACAAGCATCTCACTGGAACTGGCTTCTTCCTGGCCCGATGTTCCCAGCAGGTCCTGTGTTAACAGATGTGTTAACAAGTGGTAATACACGCTGAGGTTCGATGGTGCAGGGAACAACTTCGGGAGAGCAATTCGGGATGCATTTCGGAAGCACAATTATGAGTGGGGCTGGTTTAGCACAGTGAGCTAAATCGCTGGCTTTGAAAGCAGACCAAGGCAGGGCAGCAGCACGGTTCAATTCCCGTACCAGCCTCCCCGAACAGGCGCTGGAATGTGGCGACTAGGGGCTTTTCACAGTAACTTCATTTGAAGCCTACTTGTGACAATAAGCGATTTTCATTTTCATTCATTTAATTCCATCAAGAGACACGTATTGTACTCACATGGCCACAGGATGGCGCACATCTGTCCTGCAGAATTTGAGATTTATGAAAATAGAACTGTAATACGAAAAGATGGGACCAGGTAATATTCCCTACTTTGCCCGGATGAGTACAGCCCCGATAACATGCAAGAAGCTTAACGCCATCCTGGACAATGCAGCCACAACAACCAACTTAAACACTCCCTCCCTCTGCCTGCAAGTTCCCTTCCAATTCACAAACTATATTCTTGGACATGTATCAACTGTTCCTTTGTCAAACTCTTGGAATTCTCAACCTTACAACAGCCAACATACCTGATGAGTCACCTGAGGAAGGTGTTGGACTTTAACCTGGTGTTGTCAGACTTCTTACTGTGCCCACCCCAGTCCAACGCCAGCATCGCCACATCATGGCTCACATCCCTAAAATGCCTTTAACGTACTAACACACCCTAAAGCAGCTCGCAGGAGAGTTATCGGACAACATTTGACACTGAGCAATATAAGGAGCCATTCTGGGAGGTGAGCAAAAAACTTGACCAAAGAGGCATTAGGAAGCACCCTGAAGGAGGAAAGAGAAATGGAGATTCGGAGAGGTTTGGTAATAATAATAATGAGGGAGGGAGGGGATTCCAGAGTTTATGGTGCAGGCTGACTGGAAGAACTGCCGCCAGTGGCGGCATGGCGAAAGTCAAAGTGGTTCGCTATCGATGGCAAGCTACAAATATAGAGAGACCGCAGTGAATCCAGGTCATCATGGCAACTGGCTCACTTCTCAGTTGCAACGTCTTCCCATTGGTTTAAAACACAAGGTCCAGGGTTTCTAACAAACCTTTCCAGAGGGTTAATGACTTTATAGAACCAAAGAATCTTTCAGCACTGAAGGAGGCCATGCAGCCCGTCCTGCTTGTCCTAGCTCTTTGAAAGAGCTACTGAATCAGTCGCATTCCTTCTGCTTATTCCCCATTGTTCCGGAATTCCTCCCCATCAAGTACTTATCCAAATCCCTCTGGAATCACCTTCTACTCTTCTTCCAGTCGGTGCATTCCAGACTGCAACCTGCTGGGTAAAGGAAGAAACATCATTTCATCACCTCTGGTTATTTTGGCAAGTACCATGGGCGGGATTCTCTCAGCGCACGCCGGTTCAGAGAATCGCCGTGCTGGGCACGATTCACGCCACGCCACCCCGACGCCGGTCCGCCGATTCTCTGGAGAGCGGAGAATCGGCGCCATTGGTACCGGGGAGGTCGGCGCGGCACCGCTGTACGCGACCCCCCCCCCCCCCCCCCCCACCCCCACCCCGGCACTTCTCCGCCCGCGATGGGCCGAGTGGCCACCCAAACAAGCCCGAGTCCCACCGGCGGCGTTCACACCTGGTCTTACCTGGCGGGACCTCAGCGTCAAACCTGTCGGCAGTGGCCTGATTAGGGGGGGGGGGGGGGGGGGGGGGGGGTTGGAGGTACGGGGGTCCACCGTGGCCTGACCCGATCAGGGCCTACCAGTCAGCGGGCCAGCCTCTCATGGTGGGGCCACGGTTGCTCCGTGCCGGCCCCTGTAGCCCTACGCCATGTTGCGTCGGGGGCAGCGCGGGAAAGGAAGCCACCGTGCATTCGTGCCAGCCGCTACGCGCATGCGCAGACCCGCGGTACCCATTTGATGCCGGTATCGGCAGCTGGAGCGGCGTGGGTCGCTCCAGGGCCATGCTGGCCTCCTGTAGGGCCGAGGATCGCTACACATAGCGGTCCGATTACACCGTCGGTAAACTCTCCTGTTTTTACGACGGCGTCAACACTCTGCCGGCAGACGGGAGAATCCCGCCCCTTGAATCTGTAACCCCTGGCAACAGCTCCTCCTGATCTACCCCATCAAAATCGTCCATGATTGTGAACACCGCTGTTAAATCCCCGCTCTGCTTGAAGGAGAGTGATCCCAGCCTGTCCAGTCTCTCTCCAGGTAACTAAAGTCCTCCATTCATTGCTCCATAAATGCCATTGACCTCGATACGCCCTGTGCCCATTGATAGCTTTCCAAGACTGGCTTTAGTGAGCTGCGCCATGTGGAGAAATGGTTGCCATCATTTAATTTGATAGTGCAAATCAACCATAAGGTTTCTGATTCCGTCAATCTGCCAGAACTGTACAATGCCCAGAAATTACTCTCTCTCCGCCTGCCAAATACATAGCATCAACTGATAATTGTTTCACCCTGAACAGGGATTCTTAGCCCAGTTGGTTGGAACAGGATAACCTGTTGTTTTTTTTGGAAGGCCATAGACTACATTAAAACACATCAAGCATGGATAGAACCCAGCGGACAAATGAATGTAATCCATTGTGAAACAGTCTTTTGGCTCACTTGAAAAGCACATTCTGATTGATCCACGTATGCTACAGAATAACCGACAGAATCCAGAAACACTGAGCCGGTTCAAAATAACCGCACACTGTTAACAGCTGAGGAAATAGCAACGCACAAAGGGAACTGGATCAAAACGTCAAAAGGGAACGTTTTTCAGAGGTGTGGGGTGGCGCGGAGGCACAGTGGTTAGCATTGCTGCCTCACAGCGCCAGGGACCCGGGTTCAATTCTAGACTCGGGTCACTGTCTGTGTGGAGTTTGCACGTTCTCCCCGTGTCTGTGTGGGTTTCCTCCGGGTGCTCCGGTTTACTCCCACAGTCCAAAGATGTGCAGGTTAGGTGAATTGGCCATGCTAAATTGCCCCTTAGTGTCCAAAAATGTCAGGTGAGATTACTGGATTAGGGGGATAGGGTGGAGGTGTGGGCTTGGGTAGGGTGCTCTTTCCAAGGGCCGGTGCAGATTCGATGGGCCGAATTGCCTCCTTCTGCACAGTAGGGATTCTGTGATTCTATTCTATGAGGTCAGAAATGTACTAATTGGGCAGCTCTTTCAATAAGACAACACAGGCATAAAGGGCGAATGGCCTCTGTCTGTGCTCTATGTTTCTATTATTCTATTTCAAAACTGCAGTGAAATAGGCACCGTTAAGAAGGCATAATGCACCATAAATATTAGAATAATTTGTGTGAAGTATTGAGATACCTTCTGAGATGCGCAGATCAAGCTAAATCTTATAATTTTATTTTTTTAAATTTAGAGTACCCAATTATTTTTTTCCAATTAAGGGGCAATTTAGCATGGCCAATCCACCTAGCCTGAACATCTTTGGGTTGTGGGGGCGAAACCCACGCAAACACGGGGAGAATGTGCGAACTCCACACGGACAGTGACCCAGAGCCGGGATCGAACCTGGGACCTCGGCGTCAGCAGGGCTAACCACTGCGCCACCGTGCTGCCCTATCTTATAATAATTATGGCAACAATTATGTAAAGTTACCAACAATCTAAATATCTTTCATGCATGTAATATAAATTGGAGAAACTAAGAATACTTCCTCAAGAGTTTCTTGATTCCGTTCGCAAACATCTATAAGAGTTATTTCAAATTTCTATCTACTATCGGCAGAATTCTCCGTTCCTGAGACGAAGAGTTGACGCTGATGCAGGATTCTACAATAGCAAACCTGGCGCTGCGCCTGGATCGATTCAGGCACATTACACTCCCCACACACACTCATCCCAGCCGCACATACACATTACAGTCCCCGCACACACTCATCCCAGCCGCACATACACATTACACTCCCCACACACACTCATCCCAGCCGCACATACACATTACACTCCCCACACACACTCATCCCAGCCGCACACACACATTACACTCCCCATACACACTCATCCCAGCCGCACACACACATTACACTCCCCACACACACTCATCCCAGCCGCACACACACATTACACTCCCCACACACACTCATCCCAGCCGCACACACACATTACACTCCCCGCACACACTCATCCCAGCCGCACACACACATTACAGTCCCCACACACACTCATCCCAGCCGCACACACACATTACACTCCCCACACACACTCATCCCAGCCGCACACACACATTACACTCCCCATACACACTCATCCCAGCCGCACACACACATTACACTCCCCACACACACTCATCCCAGCCGCACACACACATTACACTCCCCATACACACTCATCCCAGCCGCACACACACATTACACTCCCCACACACACTCATCCCAGCCTCACACACATTACACTCCCCACACACACTCATCCCAGCCGCACACACACATTACACTCCCCACACACACTCATCCCAGCCGCACACACACATTACACTCCCCACACACACTCATCCCAGCCGCACACACACATTACACTCCCCACACACACTCATCCCAGCCGCACACACACATTACACTCCCCACACACACTCATCCCAGCCGCACACACACATTACACTCCCCACACACAGTCATCCCAGCCGCACACACACATTACACTCTCCACACACACTCATCCCAGCCCCACACACACATTACACTCCCCACACACACTCATCCCAGCCGCACACACACATTACACTCCCCACACACACTCATCCCAGCCGCACACACACATTACACTCTCCACACTCACTCATCCCAGCCACACACACACATTACACTCCCCACACACACTCATCCCAGCCGCACACACACATTACACTCCCCACACACACACATTACACTCTCCACACACACTCATCCCAGCCTCACACACATTACACTCCCCACACACACTCATCCCAGCCGCACACACACATTACACTCCCCACACACACTCATCCCAGCTGCACACACACATTACACTCCCCACACACACTCATCCCAGCCGCACACACACATTACACTCCCCACACATACTCATCCCAGCCCCACACACACATTACACTCCCCACACACACTCATCCCAGCCGCACACACACATTACACTCCCCACACACACTCATCCCAGCCTCACACACACATTACACTACCCACACACACTCATCCCAGCCGCACACACATTACACTCCCCACACACACTCATCCCAGCCTCACACACACATTACACTCCCCACACACACTCATCCTTGCCCCACATACACTTTACACTCCCCACACACACTCATCCCAGCCCCACACACACATTACACTCCCCACACACACTCATCCCAGCCCCACACACACATTACACTCCCCACACAAACTCATCCCAGCCGCGCACACACATTACACTCCCCACACACACTCATCCCGGCCATACACACACATTACACTCCCCACACACACTCATCCCAGCCGCACACACACATTACGCTCCCCACACACACTCATCCCAGCCACACACACACATTACACTCCCCACACACACTCATCCCAGCCTCACACACACATTACACTCCCCACGCACACTCATCCCAGCTGCACACACACATTACACTCCCCACACACACTCATCCCAGCCGCACATACACATTACACTCCCCACACACACTCATCCCAGCCACACACACACATTACACTCCCCCACACACACTCATCCCAGCCGCACACACACATTACACTCCCCACACACACTCATCCCAGCCGCACACACACATTACACTCCCCACACACACTCATCCCAGCCGCACACACATTACACTCCCCACACACACTCATCCCAGCCGCACACACATTACACTCCCCACACACACTCATCCCAGCCGCACACACACATTACACTCCCCACACACACTCATCCCAGCCACACACACACATTACACTCCCCACACACACCATCCCAGCCACACACACACATTACACTCCCCACACACACTCATCCCAGCCCCACACACACATTACACTCCCCACTCACACTCATCCCAGCCCCACACACACATTACACTCCCCACACACACTCATCCCAGCCGCACAGACACAATACACTCCCCACACCCACTCATCCCAGCCTCACACACACATTACACTCCCCACACACTCTCATCCCAGCCGCACACACACATTACACTCCCCACACACACTCATCCCAGCCGCACACACACATTACACTCCCCACACACTCATCCCAGCCGCACACACACATTACACTCCCCACACACACTCATCCCAGCCCCACACACACATTACACTCCCCACACACACTCATCCCAGCCGCACACACACATTACACTCCCCACACACACTCATCCCAGCCGCACACACACATTACACTCCCCACACCCACTCATCCCAGCCTCACACACACATTACACTCCCCACACACTCTCATCCCAGCCGCACACACACATTACACTCCCCACACACTCATCCCAGCCGCACACACACATTACACTCCCCACACACACTCATCCCAGCCCCACACACACATTACACTCCCCACACACACTCATCCCAGCCGCACACACACATTACACTCCCCACACACACTCATCCCAGCCGCACACACACATTACACTCCCCACACACACTCATCCCAGCCCCACATACACATTACACTCCCCACACACACTCATCCCAGCCCCACACACATTACACTCCCCACACACACTCATCCCAGCCCCACACACACATTACACTCCCCACACACACTCATCCTTGCCCCACACACACATTACACTCCCCACAAACACTCATCCTTGCCCCACACACACATTACACTCCCCACACACACTCATCCTGGACATGGTCGGCTGGCCCGAGGAAAGGACAATCGTCAGGGTGGAAACCAGCCTCAGGTGAAGAAGTGAGGCCCCGCTGGATGGCAGTTCCCCATGACACGTGTGTCAAACACCCCCCCAACACCACCCTCACCCCCAACCTCACCCCCACACCACCCTCACCCCCACCCTCACCACCACACCACCCTCACCCCCACCCTCACCCTCACCCCTCCCTCACCCTCAACCCCTCCCTCACCCCCACCCTCACACCCCCCTCATCCCCACCCTCACCCCCACCCTCACCCCCACACCACCCTCAACCCCACCCTCACCCCCTCCTTCACCCTCAACCCCTCCCTCACCCCCACCCTCACCCCCAACCCTCACCCCCACACCACCCTCACCCCACCCTCACCCCCACCCTCACCCTCAACCCCTCCCTCACCCCCACCCTCAACCCCACCCCCACCCTCACCCCCACCCCCACCCTCACCCCCACACCACCCTCACCCCCACCCTCACCCTCAACCCCTCCCTCACCCCCACCCTCACCCCCACCCTCACCCCCACACCACCCTCACCCCCACCCTCACCCCCATCACCCCCACTCCACCCTCACCCCCACCCCCACCCTCACCCCCACCCTCACCCTCAACCCCTCCCTCACCCCCACCCTCACCCTCACCCCCACATCACTCTCACCCCCACACCCCTCACCCTCACCCCCACACCCCCCAACACCACTCTCACCCCCACCCTCACCCCCACACCACCCCCACACCACCCTCACCCCCACCCTCACCCCCACCCTCACCACCACACCACCCTCACCCCCACCCTCACCCCCACCCTCACCCCACACTCACCCCCACCCCCACCCTCACCCCCACCCTCATCCCCCTCACCCTCACCCCCCCTCACCCTCACCCCCTCCCTCACCCTCAACCCCTCCCTCACCCCCACCCTCACCCCCACCCTCACCCCTCTCATCCCCACCCCCACCCTCACCCCCACCCTCAACCCCATCCCCACCCTGACTCCCACCCTCACCACCACCCTCACCCTCACCCTCACCCCACCCTCACCCCCTCCCTCTCCCCCACCCTGACCCCCACCCTCATCCCGACCCCCACCCTCACCCTCACCCCCTCCCTCTCCCCCACCCTCACCCCCACCCCCATCCTCACCCCCACCCTCAACCCCATCCACACCCTGACCCCCACCCTCACCACCACCCTCACCCTCACCCCACCCTCACCCTGACCCCCACCCTCACCACCACCCTCACCCTCACCCTCACCCCACCCTCACCCCCTCCCTCTCCCCCACCGTCACCACCACCCTCACCACCACCCTCACCCTCACCCTCACCCCACCCTCACCCCCTCCCTCTCCCCCACCCTGACCCCCACCCTCACCCCGACCCCCACCCTCATCCTCACCCTCACCTCACCCTCACCCCCTCCCTCTCCCCCACCCTCACCCCCACCCCCACCCTCACCCCCACATTCACCCCCACACCCCCCCCAACACCACCCTCACACCACCCTCACACCCAACCTCACCCCCACCCCACCCTCACCCTCACCCCCACCCCACCCTCACCCTCACCCCCACCCCACCCTCACCCTCGTACCAGAGACACTCACCTCGGTTGGACACATTAGTGAAGAGGCTCCTGGGAGACTATCGGGTGAGGACCACACACACGCTCCGGTACATCAGGTGGAGGTAGGAACTCCCGAGGGGGTGGACGGTCTGCCCGGACACCGTGGTGTGCTGAGTCCCCAGTGAAATGGATGCATTGTGCTGACTGGCCATATAGGGTCTCTGTGAGGGCGTGAATGCCCCTGTGCACCGAGGTCTGTGAGATCCTGGCCATGTCCACACTCGGTGCCTGGGAGGACCCCGTGGTGTAAACATTCACGACGACCGTCAACTTGAGTCACCGAGAGCGGGTGTCCTACCCCATACCCCCACGGTGCCAGGTGTGCCATCATCTGCCAGATGTGTCGCACTGTCTCCCTTATCAGCCGGAGTCTCCGACAGCATGTCCGGTCCAGCAGGTCCTCGAATGACAGGCGCTGCCGGCACACACAAGGCCTCATGCGCACCTACTTGGCACCTCCTCCTGCTCAGCCTGTTGGGCAGCCGGCTCTCCATCCTGACCGGCTGCCTCCGGTCCCTCTGCTGCCCACTCCACTGCTGCCCACTCTGCTGCTGCCCGCTCCGATGCTGCCCGCTCCGATGCTGCCCACTCCACTGCTGCCCACTCCACTGCTGCCCGCTCCGATGCTGCCCACTCCACTGCAGCCCACTCTGCTGCTGCCCACTCTGCTGCTGCCGCTCCGCTGCTGCCCACTCTGATGCTGCCCACTCCGCCTCTGCCCGCTCCGATGCTGCCCGCTCCGCCTCTGCCCACTCCACTGCTGCCCACTCTGCTGCTGCCAGCTCCGATGCTGCCCACTCCACTGCTGCCCACTCCACTGCTGCCCGCTCCGATGCTGCCCACTCTGCTGCTGCCCGCTCTGATGCTGCCCACTCCACTGCTGCCCACTCTGCTGCTGCCCGCTCCGCCGCTGCCCACTCTGCTGCTGCCCACTCCGCTGCTGCCCGCTCCGCTGCTGCCCACTCTGATGCTGCCGGCTCCGCCTCTGCCCACTCCACTGCTGCCCACCCTGTTGCTGCCCGCTCCGCTGCTGCCTGCTCCGCTGCTGCCCGCTCCGCTGCTGCCCGCTCCACTGCTGCCTGCTCCGCTGCTGCCCGCTTCGATGCTGCCCGCTCCAATGCTGCCCGTTCCGTTGCTGCCCGCTCCGCTGCTGCTCGCTCTGCTTCTGCCCGCTCCACTGCTGCCCACTCCGTTGCTGCTGCCCGCTCTGCTGCTGCCCACTCCGCTGCTGCTGCCCGCTCTGCTGCCCACTCCGCTGCTGCCCACTCCGTTGCTGCTGCCTGCTCTGCTGCCCACTCCGCCTCTGCCCGCTCTGCTGCTGCCCACTCCGCCTCTGCCCGCTCTGCTGCTGCCCACTCTGCCTCTGCCCGCTCTGCTGCTGCCCACTCCGCCTCTGCCCGCTCTGCTGCTGCCCACTCTGCCTCTGCCCGCTCTACTGCTGCCCACTCTGCTGCTGCCCACTCCGATGCTGCCCACTCCGCTGCTGCCCACTCCGCTGCTGCCCACTCCGATGCTGCCCACTCCGATGCTGCCCACTCCACTGCTGCCCACTCCACTGCTGCCCACTCCGCTGCTGTCCACACTGCTGCTGCCCACTCCGATGCTGCCCGCTCCGATGCTGCCCGCTCCGCTGCTGCCCACTCTGCTGCTGTCCACTCTGCTGCTGCCCACTCCGATGCTGCCCGCTCCGATGCTGCCCACTCTGATGCTGCTGGCTCCGCCTCTGCCCACTCTGCTGCTGCCCGCTCTGCTGCTGCCCACTCCGCTGCTGCCCGCTCCGCTGCTGCCCGCTCCACTGCTGCCCGCTCCAATGCTGCCCGCTCCGTTGCTGCCCGCTCCACTGCTGCCCGCTCCACTGCTGCCCACTCCACTGCTGCCCGCTCCGTTGCTGCCCGCTCCGATGCTGCCCGCTCCAATGCTGCCCGCTCCGTTGCTGCCCGCTCCGCTGCTGCCTGCTCCACTGCTGCCCACTCCGATGCTGCCCGCTCCAATGCTGCCCGCTCCGTTGCTGCCCGCTCCGCTGCTGCCTGCACCGCTGCTGCCCGCTCCGATGCTGCCCGCTCCAATGCTGCCCGCTCCGTTGCTGCCCGCTCTGCTGCTGCCCGCTCCGATGCTGCCCGCTCCAATGCTGCCCGCTCCGTTGCTGCCCGCTCCGCTGCTGCCTGCTCCGCTGCTGCCCGCTCCAATGCTGCCCGCTCCGTTGCTGCCCGCTCCGTTGCTGCCCGCTCCGCTGCTGCTCGCTCTGCTTCTGCCCGCTCCACTGCTGCCCACTCCGTTGCTGCTGCCCGCTCTGCTGCTGCCCACTCCGCTGCTGCTGCCCGCTCTGCTGCCCACTCCGCTGCTGCCCACTCCGCCTCTGCCCGCTCTGCTGCTGCCCACTCCGCCTCTGCCCGCTCTGCTGCTGGCCACTCCGCTGCCCACTCTGCTGCTGCCCACTCCGCTGCTGCCCACTCCGCTGCTGCCCACTCCACTGCTGCCCACTCCGATGCTGCCTGCTCCGCTGCTGCCCGCTCCGATGCTGCCCGCTCCAATGCTGCCCACTCCGTTGCTGCCCGCTCCGCTGCTGCCTGCTCCGCTGCTGCCCGCTCCAATGCTGCCCGCTCCGTTGCTGCCCGCTCCGTTGCTGCCTGCTCCGCTGCTGCTCGCTCTGCTTCTGCCCGCTCCACTGCTGCCCACTCCGTTGCTGCTGCCCGCTCTGCTGCTGCCCACTCCGCTGCTGCTGCCCGCTCTGCTGCCCACTCCGCTGCTGCCCACTCCGCCTCTGCCCGCTCTGCTGCTGCCCACTCCGCCTCTGCCCGCTCTGCTGCTGCCCACTCCGCTGCCCACTCTGCTGCTGCCCACTCCGCTGCTGCCCACTCCGCTGCTGCCCGCTCCGATGCTGCCCGCTCTGCTGCCCACTCCGCTGCTGCCCACTCCGATGCTGCCTGCTCCGCTGCTGCCCGCTCCGATGCTGCCCGCTCCAATGCTGCCCACTCCGTTGCTGCCCGCTCCACTGCTGCCCACTCCGTTGCTGCTGCCCGCTCTACTGCTGCCCACTCCGCTGCTGCTGCCTGCTCTGCTGCCCACTCTGCTGCTGCCCACTCTGCCTCTGCCCGCTCTGCTGCTGCCCACTCCGCCTCTGCCCACTCTGCTGCTGCCCACTCTGCCTCTGCCCACTCTGCTGCTGCCCGCTCTGCTGCCCACTCTGCTGCTGCCCACTCCGCTGCTGCCCGCTCCGATGCTGCCCGCTCTGCTGCCCACTCCGATGCTGCCCACTCCGATGCTGCCCACTCCGCTGCTGCCCGCTCAGCTGCTGCCCGCTCCGCTGCTGCCCGCTCCGCTGCTGTCCGCTCCGCTGCTGCCCGCTCCGATGCTGCCCGCTCCGATGCTGCCCGCTCCAATGCTGCCCACACCGCTGCTGCCCGTTCTGCTGCTGCAGCTTCCTCCTCCTCGAGGAGCTCCCGCTCGTACAGCCGCAGATCGCTCCCCAGAGCTGCAGCGACCAGCAGGAAGGCCACTACTGCTGTGTGACCACAGCTGACTCTGCAATTTAATCAGTTAACAAGTCCTTTAATCCCGCCCAAATCGAATCAGCTGCTTGTGTCAAATTAGCCAACGCAAAATCAACTGGTGGAGCAAGGAGTTGGCTTCTGTCACTTCTGTGCTTCTGTATATGCCGAGTGTGTCTCTAATGTAATTATTCCCATATTTGAAAGATTTATTTTGCAATTTAAGCATATTTATCTGGCAGGATTGTTAATACAGCTGCGTTTGTTGTTTTGCCTCAATGATCTACTGTAGTTTCAACAAGTAACACTCCTTCACCTTCTCTCAAATCCAAGCCATTCCCCTGATTACACAGGGTCCCTAGGTTACAGTGCTCTGGTGCCTGGAAATGTGTGTTATTATTACACTGGGAGTCCTGTGCAACTGCTGCACCGGCTTCAGTTGATGTTTGATTTCTCACTGCAGAGTGTGTGTGCTTAAACGGAGCAGCCGTATTGTCAGGAGACCTATTTCAGCCCGTACCAACAGCAACAGTGTGCAAGTCATTACTTAAAACACACAGAAATGAATCAAGCATTTTGGCAACAATTTGAAAAGGGTTTCTGGATGGATGTTATTAACCAGCTCAAGACTGCCCACTGCGTGAGCCACGGTTAACTCGTTAACAAGGAATTACAAACACAATTTGAAATGACTGAAAATTGGAGCAGTAAATCCCCAAGAACTGATCGTTAAACAATCTTTCCGGAGAGTTCTGAGGACTCATTTCACCTTCCATCAGCAGGTTTGTGATAATTTTATGACTGTTATCCAGATAGTATAAGACATGAAATGTTGCAAAATCATCATTTTAAGTTCTCTTACATAAAAGCTAACACATCTCAAGGCAATTCATTGTTCAGTGAATGTTTTGAGATTACTGTGAGAGACACCAGAAAGCTCTATAAAAGTACAGCTCTTCGGTATGTTCATGTGAAAGGGAATGGCTGATATTACAGTATTTTAGGAATTAATTTCCACTTCACTGTGTACCAATCTAGGTCCAAATATTTTAAATAGAGGACTTAGGAATAGAACTAGGCAAATCCACACATCCACCATTCAATAAGAGCATAACTGTGAACTCCCCAGCCCCTCCTCCACCTCCCCCCCCCCCATTACCCTTCACTCCCTTGTCTATCTAAAATCTGTCTAATTCAGCCTTAAGTATACTCAAGGACCCAGCAGCCTCTATTGCTCTCTTATACATACAGATTCTTATACATACAGAATTTACAGTGCAGAAGGAGGCCATTCAGCCCATTGAGTCTGCGCTGACCCTTGGAAAGAGCACCCTACTTAAGCCCACACCTCCACCCTATCCACCTAACCTTTTTGGACACGAAGGGACAATTGAGCATGGCCAATTCACCTAACCTGCACATCTTTGGACTTGTGGGAGGAAACCGGAGCGCCCGGAGGAAACCCACGCAGACACGGGGAGAACGTGCAGACTCCGCACAGACAGTGACCTAAGGCTGGGAATCGAACCTGGGACCCTGGAGCCGTGAAGCCACAGTGCTAACCACTGTGCTACCATGCCGTCTCTGGGAAAGAGAATTCCACAGACTAACGACCCTCTGAGAGCAAACATTTCTCCTTATCTCTGTCCAAAAAGGGAGCTCTCTTATTTTTAAACAATGCCCCCGGTTATTGTATCCACCATCAGCTGTCTGAGACTGGGCGGCGTTAACTAGTTAATACGGTCTCCCAACCTGGTCATCCGGAAACCGACAACAACAACAACTTGCATTTATATAGAACCTTGACAATACATCCCAAAACGCCTGGCAGGAATGTAAACAAGCAAAATCTGACACTAAAGCCACACAAGAAGGTATGAGGACAGTGAACCAAAAAATTGGTAAAGGCGAGGTTTGAAGTGCATAGAGGGAGGTAGCGAGGTTTGAGGGCAACTTCAAAGGATTGGGTCCAGGCAGCTGAAGGCACAGCCACCAGTGTGGGAGGGCAGAAAATCAGCGGAGGTACAAGAAAGTCAGGAGGAGGTTACAAAGATAGGGAGGGTTGTAGGGGCTGGAGGAGGTTACAGAGATAGGGAGGATTGTAGGGGCTGGAGGAGGTTACAGAGATAGGGAGGGTGGTAGGGGCGGGAGGAGGTTACAGAGATAGGGAGGGTTGTAGGGACTGGAGGAGGTTACAGAGATAGGGAGGGTAGTAGGGGCTGGAGGAGGTTACAGAGATAGGGAGGGTTGTGGGGGCTGGAGGAGGTTACAAAGATAGGGAGGATTGTAGGGGCTGGAGGAGGTTACAGAGATAGGGAGGATTGTAGGGGCTGGAGGAGGTTACAGAGATAGGGAGGGTTGTCAGGGCTGGAGGAGGTTACAAAGATAGGGAGGGTTGTAGGGGCTGGAGGAGGTTACAGAGATAGGGAGGATTGTAGGGCCTGGAGGAGGTTACAGAGATAGGGAGGATTGTAGGGGCTGGAGGAGGTTACAGAGATAGGGAGGGGTGTAGGGACTGGAGGAGGTTACAGAGATAGGGAGGGGTGTTGGGGCTGGAGGAGGTTACCGAGATAGGGACGGTTGTAGGGGCTGGAGGAGGTTACAGAGATAGGGAGGATTGTAGGGGCTGGAGGAGGTTACAGAGATAGGGAGGGTTGTCAGGGCTGGAGGAGGTTACAAAGATAGGGAGGGTTGTAGGGGCTGGAGGAGTTTACAGAGATAGGGAGAATTGTAGGGGCTGGAGGAGGTTACAGAGATAGGGAGGATTGTAGGGGCTGGAGGAGGTTACAGAGATAGGGAGGATTGTAGGGGCTGGAGGAGGTTACAGAGATAGGGAGGATTGTAGGGGCTGGAGGAGGTTACAGAGATAGGGAGGGTTGTCAGGGCTGGAGGAGGTTACAAAGATAGGGAGGGTTGTAGGGGCTGGAGGAGGTTACAGAGATAGGGAGAATTGTAGGGGCTGGAGGAGGTTACAGAGATAGGGAGGATTGTAGGGGCTGGAGGAGGTTACAGAGATAGGGAGGGTTGTCGGGGCTGGAGGAGGTTACAAAGATAGGGAGGATTGTCGTGGCTGGAGGAGGTTACAAAGATAGGGAGGATTGTAGGGGTTGGAGGAGGTTACAAAAATAGGGAGGATTGTCAGGGCTGGAGGAGGTTACAAAGATAGGGAGGATTGTAGGGACTGGAGGAGGTTACAGAGATAGGGAGGATTGTAGGGACTGGAGGAGGTTACAGAGATAGGGAGGGTGGTAGGGGCTGGGGGAGGTTACAGAGATAGGGAGGGTGGTAGGGGCTGGAGGAGGTTACAGAGATAGGAAGGGTGGTAGGGGCTGGAGGAGGTTACAGAGATAGGGAGGGTTGTAGGGGCTGGAGGAGGTTACAGAGATAGGGAGGGTGGTAGGGGCTGGGGGAGGTTACAGAGATAGGGAGGGTGGTAGGGGCTGGAGGAGGTTACAGAGATAGGAAGGGTGGTAGGGGCTGGAGGAGGTTACAGAGATAGGGAGGGTTGTAGGGGCTGGAGGAGTTACAAAGATAGGGAGGGTTGTAGGGGCTGAAATGAAAAATGAATGAAAATCGCTTATTGTCACAAGTAGGCTTCAAATGTAGTTACTGTGAAAAGCCTAGAAAAGCTGAATGAGGTTTCAGGAATGTATTTAACTGGGTCATTTGGATTCAACATCTGGCTCGTTCGATATTTTATCCATTCACATTGTAGATGATAAAATTTCATTTTCACCTTTGTTGTATCCCTGGAGTTACAAGAAAGTAAAAAAGATAGAAGTTACATTTGTATATCGCCTATGGCTTGTTCAGCATCTCCCAAAGCACTGTCAGCCGGTGAAGTTATTTTCGAAGATTAGCCGATGGAATACCGGAACCTGGCAATCTGTGCACAGCAACTCGAACATCGCAAATACAATAAGAACCTGTCTTTGTGATACTGGCTGAAGGATAGATGTTGTTTGGGAAGGTCGCACCCATTCTCTTTTGAAATAGTGGCCAAGGGGTCTTTTAAACCACCTAATAGGCAGACCAAGCTTCGTTATCTTTCAAAGAAACGCAGCAACAGCAGTGCAGCATTCCTTCAGTACCACGCTGGGAATGACAGATTTGTGCTCCGGATTTCAGACTGGGATTCAAACCCACAATGTTTCTGATTCAGGAGGGAAGGCCGCTAAAATTCAGCTCAGGACAGAGATATGTAGCATTCCCCATAACCATCCAAGCACAGCATGTTTGCAGGATGATGCTGCAGTGCTGTCGTCTTCGGGAGATGTCATTCCGCGTCTATCGACAGCGGTGTGATCAATTGGTCTGATTGGCAGTGTCCAAAATCAAAATGCTCCTGTGCGTTTCATCGAAAGCAATTACAACTGCAAACCCCATGGCTCAAATTGAAACTGGCACAGAGCTCTCTGTAACTGAGGAAAACAGAACGAGATTTATTTGAACAGATACTCTGTAGACTCATAATCAGACCCCGGCTGTGGCAGCTGCATTAGTTCCATGTTTCTGCAATAAATCTCTTGTTGGTTTTGGATGCTGTGCTCCTGAATCAGGGTCTGGGTGTGCTGTAGTGAACGAGCTGCTCCTGAAAACTACCCTGAAGCAGTTATGGCATCATACAGCACAAAAGGAGGCCATTCAGCCCATCATTAGCTGTGCTGGCTCTTTGCTAAAGCTATCCAATAAGGCGTGGGCTGTTAAGTGATAGGTAACATGCGCGCCGCACAAGTGCCCCAGCAATGGGTTCCTCCAAAAAGAGAGAATCGAACCATCTCTCATCAAAATTCAATGGCATTACCATCACTGAACCCACCATCACCAACATCCTGGGGCTTACCATTGACCAGAAACTGAACTGGACCCGCCATTTAAATACTGTGGCTACCAGGGCAGGTCAGAGGCTGGGAATTCTGCAGCGAGTAACTCCCCTCCTGACTCCACAAAGCCTGTCCACCATCTACAAGGCACAAGTCAGGAGTGTGATGGAATACTCTCCACTTGCCTGGGAGTGCGGCCCTTACGACACTCAAGAAGCTCAACAGCATTCTGGACAAAGAAGCCCCGCTTGATTGGCATCTCGCCCACCACCAATGCACAGTGGCAGCCGTGTGTACCATCTAATAATACACTGCAGTGACTTGCGAAGGCTCCTTGGGCAGGACCTTCTGAACCCACAAACTCTGCAACCTAGAAGGACAAAGGCAGCAGATATCTGGGAACCCCACCACATGGAGGTCCCCCCCCCCCCCCAAGTCACTCACCACCCTGACTTAGAAACATATCGGCCGTTCCTTCACTGTCGCTGGGTCAAAATCCTGGAACTCCCTCCCTAACAGCACTGTGGGTGTACCTACACCACATGGACTGCAGCGGTTCAAAAAGGCAGCTCACCACCTTCTCGAGGTTAGGGATGGGTGATAATCACTACCCAGGAATAAATGTTTAAATCTACTCTCCTGCCCTTGCCCCATGTCCCTCGAAATGTTCCTTTCTCTGGTGTATTTTGAAGTCTCTATTGCTCCTGCTTCCACTGTCCTTTAGGTCAGTGCAATGCAGAGCACAACACCCCACCGCATAAAATAATTTAACCTCTGCTTGGGCTGCTCAAAGAGGATCGAGTGATTCTCCTAAACGTGTCCGCCAGGGTCCAGTGGTGCGAGTTACTCCTAGCAGCGTGCGGGTATACACTGGCACACCGCCCGGGCACACGGATGCTGCATCCTAACTCATTGAGCTGCCTGCCCCTCGCCACGAGGCCGTCGGCTCCCGCTTCGGCCGCAGAAGTGATAGCAGCCCTTTGGACTCTTTGCTGATCACGACAGCTCACATGAAAGACTGGATCCAAGGACAGCATGGTGGCTCGGTGGTTAGCACTACTGCCTCACGGCACCGAGGTCCCAGCTTCGATCCTGGCTCTGGGTCACTGTCCGTGTGGAGTTTGCACATTCTCCCGTGTTTGCGTGGGTCTCACCCCCACAACCCAAAGATGTGCAGGGTAGGTGGATTGGCCACGCTAAATTGCCCCTTAATTGGAAAAAATTAATTGGGTACTCTAAATTTTAAAAAAAAAACGAGTGGACCCAGACAGACCTGCAGTAATCCCGGGTCTGGCACATTATCCAATACAGAGGCCAACACAGAGTCCTGCCCGACGTTCTGCAGGCCTATACCACAAAACCCCCGGAGCTGAGCGTGAAGGACATCAGTTTGATGTGGGGGACACGTGTGATGGTCGCAGAACACGATCACTTTGACTACAAGACCTCCACAATGGACATCCAGGATTATCCAAGATGAAGGAGCTAGCCCGCAGTTAGGTCTGGTGGCCCAGGATAGACTCAGACATCGAGAAGTTGGCCCAACACTGCGTCCCTTGCCAGGGGAACCAGAAGGTTCCACCTGCTACTCAGATGCTCCCTTGGGAGTGGATGGGAAAATCTTGGTCCCGCGTCTTCATAGAGTTCATCGGCGACGTTCCTCATCATGGTAGACGTCCACTCAAAGTGCTTTGAGGTCCACAAGGTGCAGACTGTGACCACAAAGGCCACTGTGGACAGACTGCGATATACGGTCAGAACCTATGGAATATCCGGTGTTGGTGTCCGATAGCGGCGCCACGATCACCAGCAGGGAGTTCGAGTCGTCTGCGGCCACGAACGGAATTGGACACGTGCGGATCGCTCCATATCACCTGGCCCCTGAAGGGTCGGCCGAGCCGGAGGTCCAAACCTTCAAAAGGGCCAAGAAGAAACTGACCACTGGACCTTGGTAACACGATTGGCCAGTTTCCCAATCAGTTACCAGATGATCCCTCATGCCACCACAGGAGTGGCACAGGCAGATTTACTGATGGCACATCGGCTCAGGGCTCATCTCAGCCTTGTCATTCCAGACATAGCATTTGGGCAGCACGGCAGCACAGTGGTTAGCACTGTGGCTTCACAGCGCCAGGGTCTCCGGTTCGATTCCCTGCTGGGTCACTGTCTGTGCGGAGTCTGCACGTCCTCCCCGTGTGTGCGTGGGTTTCCTCCGGGTGCTCCGGTTTCCTCCCACAGTCCAAAGATGTGCAGGTTAGGTGAATTGGCCATGCTAAATTGCCCTTAATGTCCAAAAAAGTTAGTTGGGGTTATTGGGTTGCGGGTATAGGGGGAAGTGAGGGCTTAAGTGGGTCGGTGCAGACTCGATGGGCAGAATGACCTCCTTCCGCACTGTATGTTCTATAGGTGTTTGGATCCATCAAGACAGCTCCGAGACGGACACTGGTCACCGCACGCAGCTGCGTGACTTCACACCGAGAGTCACTGGAAGTTCAGCACCGGCATCACGTGGATCCCGGACGTGGTATTCCGGGCCACTGGTCCAGTTTCATATTTGGTTCGGGCACAGGGACATGAAGCTAGCCAACCACCTGGACCATGTTCCTCGTGGCGCGCATGAACCTCCAGAGCTCAGGATGCTCCAGTCCGGGTTCGCCCGTGGTCTCTGTCACACCGAGGCCATCCGCTAGAGATCCGCCCGGATTGCCACACCGATCGCCGGCACCTCCGCCTAACGAGATCCAGGAGGCTGAGATGCCCACGGCCTCCTCACAAAACTCTGACACCGAGCCTGACATGGACACAGGCCCACCCCACGTAGTCGGCCAACCACCTTCGACGCCGGCGATTTTACCGGTTGCACCACTCCCGCCTCAGTGTTCCACTCGGAATTAGTAATAATCTTTATAAGGCAGCATGCGGCGCAGTGGTTAGCTCTGCTGTCTCAAGGCGCCGAGGTCCCAGGTTCGATCCAGGCCCTGGGTCACTGACCGTGCGGAGTTTGCACATTCTCCCCGTGTCTGCGTGGGTCTCACCCCCACAACCCAAAGATGTGCAGGGTAGGTGGATTGGCCACGCTAAATTGCCCCTTAATTGGAAAAAAATGAATTGGGCACGCTAAATATATTTTTAAAATAATAATAATCTTCATTGTCACAAGTAGGCTTACATTAACACTGCAATGAAGTGACTGTGAAAAGCCCCTCGTCGCCACACTCCACCGCCTATTCGGGTACACGGAGGGAGGATTCAGAATGTCCAATTCACCTAACAACACGTCTTTCGGGACTTGCGGGAGGAAACCGGAGCACCCGGAGGAAACCCACGCAGACACAGGGAGAACGTTCAAATTACACATGGACAAACACCCAAGGCTGGAATTGAACCAGGTTCCCTGGCACTGTGAGGCAGCAGTGCTAACCACTGTGCCACCCTCAATTGCATCAACTAATCCAGGGGGTAGCGAGTTCCACAGCCTGACCACTCCCTGAGTAAGGGTGTGACTCCTGAATTACCGATTGGAATTATTAGTCGCTGTCTCATTTTCCTGGTCTCCCTAAAGAGAGGAAACATTTTCTCAATGTCTACCCTTCAGACCCTGTGGTAAATTTTCCAAGATCTGGATCAGGTTATCCCTCAGCCTTCCCTTTGCCACATTGGTGAGCAAGGCTGTCACCATGGGGTTAACCTTCCTTCACATGGGCTCCCGGCGGTTGACGAACTTTGTAGAGACTGGTTAAGATTTGTTATGAAGCTTCCTCTGATCCACAGCATGATGACACTGATATAAGGTTGCAATGCCACATCCTGCTGATAACTTCCTTAGGAACAACGTGCACCAGATGGCAGAGACAAAAGGTGTTAGCGGAAAGTATAGCTAATTGCACAATTGAAAGTACCCCTTTCCAGAAGATCACAAAACATGGATGAGGAAGCCATTCAGCCCATCTTGATGCACAAATCCCCCTCCCCCCCACAACATATCATTAAATTGTTTCTTTGTTCTAGTATTTATTCTCCACCCTACCAATTAAACTCCATTCCTATGTGTTGACCACTCTTGGAGTGAACCAGAGCTTCCTGACATTAGTACGAAATTTATATTTTGAATCCTTATCCTTCACTTGAAGCGACTTTGTGGACAAGCCTTGTTTTTTTTTTTTTTAAATAATTTTTATTGAGAAATTTTGATTTTATACAACAATAACGCACCTTAGTAAAATACCGAAAATAACAATAATATTAACAATCATATACATTCGCCCCATCCCCATGAACAACCCAGCATTTTAACAACAACGCAAATTAACACACTATAAAGTTACAGAATAAACACTACAATAATGCACCCCCCCCCCCGGGTTGCTGCTGCTATTGACCCAGTTACCTATCTCTGAGCCAGGAAGTCCAGAAAAGGCTGCCACCGTTTATAGAACCCTTGTGTTGATCCTCTCAGGGCAAATTTGACCTTTTCCAATTTTATAAATCCCGCCATGTCACTGATCCAGGTCTCCACGCTTGGGGGCCTCGCATCCTTCCACTGTAGCAGAATCCTTCGACGGGCTACTAGGGACGCAAAGGCCAGGACCCCGGCCTCTTTCGCCTCCTGCACTCCCGGCTCCACCCCAACCCCAAAAATCGCGAGTCCCCACCCTGGCTTGACCCTGGATCCAACCACCCTCGACACCGTCCCCGCCACCCCCTTCCAGAATTCTTCCAGTGCTGGGCATGCCCAGAACATATGGGCGTGGTTCGCAGGACTCCCCGAACATCTGGTGCACCTGTCCTCACCCCCGAAGAACCTACTCATCCTAGTCCCGGACATGTGGGCCCGGTGCAGCACCTTAAATTGGATGAGACTAAGCCTCGCACATGAGGAGGAAGAGTTGACTCTCTCCAGTGGACAAGCCTTGTTGTTATCTCATAGACTTCCCATTCGGGAACCACGCTCCCCCACTGCTTCATCACTTCCACCCCGCTTTCTCATGCTCTCATGCTTCACTCAAAGGTTCATGGCTCTTCTACGAATCATTTCCAGTACTTGAAATTTCTACAGTGCAGAAGGAGGGCACTTGGCCCATTACTTCTGCACTGGCCCTTTAATCCAATTAATCCTGTTAGAAAATTTATTTTCGGTCAGACATTTGCTCTATTATCTTAGAATCAATTGCGTGCGCGTCGGCCATCTCCTCCGGGCATGGGGTATGTTCAAACAGGCTAATGAAATGTTAACCTTTATGTCAAGGGATAGAATATAAAGGGGCAGATTTTGTTCCAGCTGGACAAAGCCGTCACCTCATTATAGGAAGGACTTGGAAGCATTGGAAAGGGCACAAAGGAGATTTACCAGGATGCTGCCTGGTTTGGAGGGTAGGTCTTATGAGGAAAGGTTGAGGGAGCGAGGGCTTTTCTCTTTGGAGCGGAGGAGGATGAGAGGCGACTTAATAGAGGTTTATAAGACGATGAGGGGGCTGGAAAGAGTGGACGTTCAGAGACTATTTCCTCGGGTGGATGTAGTTGTTACAAGGGGGCATAACTGTAAGATTCATGGTGGAGGATTTAGGAGGGATGTCAGAGGTAGGTTCTTTACTCAGAGAGTGGTTGGAGCGTGGAATGCACTTCCAGCTATGGTAGTGGAGTCGGACACTTTAGGAACTTCCAAGCGGTTATTGGATAGGCATATGGAGTGCACTACAATGATTGGGAGTAGGTTGATTTGATCTTAGTTTCAGACTAGTTCGGCACAACATCGTGGGCCGAAGGGCCTGTACTGTGCTGTACAGTTCTATGTCCTAAAGCCCTGGTTAGACCACATTCTGGGAGTACTGTGTACAGTTCCTGACGTTGCACCTTCAGGAGGATAGATTAACCTTAAGGAATGCAGCAGGAAGTCACCAGAATGTTACAAGTGCTCTGATGGCTAGGTTATGAGGAGAGATTACTTAAATCAGGCTTGTATATTGGAATATGGAAGGTTATTTTATTGAAGGCGTTAAGATTTTGAGAAAATTCAACAGAGGTTGTGCAAGGGCAGCACGGTAGCACAAATGGATAGCACTGTGGCTTCACAGTGCCAGGGTCCCAGGTTCGATTCCCGGCTGGGTCACTGTCTGTGCGGAGTCTGCACGTTCTCCCCGTGTCTGCGTGGGTTTCCTCCAGGTGCTCCGGTTTCCTCCCACAGTCCAAAGACATGCAGGTTAGATGGATTGGCCATGCTAAATTGCCTTTCGTGACCAAAAAGGTTAGGAGGGGTTGTTGGGTTACGGGGTAGGGTGGAAGTGAGGGCTTAAGTGGGTCGGTGCAGACTCGATGGGCCAAATGGCCTCCTTCTGCATGTTCTATGTTCTATGTTTGTGTAAAAATGTAAAGTGGTAGGAGAGTCTATGTCAAGGAAATATTAGTTTAAAACGAAGAACCAAGAAGACCACTCCACCAACCTTGGTGACATCCTCGAACTTACTAATCAGACAGATACATTTCCCTCCAAATCATTTATGTACATTACAAACAACAAAGGCCCCAGCACAGATCCCTGTGGAACACCACTAATCACAACCTTCCATTCCCAAAAACACCCTTCTACTGCTACCCTTTGTCTTCTGTGACCGAGCCAGTTCTGTGTCCATCTTACCAACTCACCTCTGATCTCGTGTGACTTCACCATTTGTACCAGTCTGCCATGAGGCACCTTGTCAAAGGCTTTACTGAAGTCCATGTAAACAACATCCACCGCCCTCCCCTCATCAATCATCTTTATCACCTCCTCAAAAAACTCGATCAAGTTAGGGAGGCACAACCTCCCCTTCACAAAACCATGCTGTCTGTCGCTAATGAGTCCATTTGTTTCCAAATGGGTTTCAATCCTGTTCCTGAGAATTCTCTCCAAGAGCGAGGCCATTGAAAAGCTAAGTTGGAAATTGCTCCTTCATATAAGTGAGGCAATCTCTGCCGCAAAATACAGCGGCTGGCTCAATATTTTTAAAACTGACAGATTTTTGCTGGGCTGGTGGATAACTCTTAGGATCTGGAGCCCAGGTGGGCCGACAGAGTTAATACACAGAGCAGTTGTGATCTTCCTGGATGGAGGAACAGGTTTGAGGGGCTGAATAGCCTCTTACTAAAACCACTGATCCATGGTGCAGTACATTCTGTAGCAAGTATGGATTCCAATTGGCTTTTCTCATTCCCAGCTGTACGTTGAAAAGACAAAGATTTTCACTGCGTACAGACTTATTTGCAGGGTGGATAAGGGCAACTGAACTTGTTAATTAAATGGCAGTTAACATTAAATACAGAAAACAAACGGGAAAATCATCTGTGATTACTCACAGAATGTTTCACACAAAGTGCTCGCTCTGCTCCATGAAGTTCATGCTTATTTTAATGTTTATCGTGTAGAGAGTGAGGGAAGCATAAATGGGCAACTTTAATGCAAACCTACTTCTCATTTCCAATGGTCAACCTACTAATTACAGCTTTATTCAGCCAATGATAATTGCACCCCAAATGGCAGCTTTTGTGTTTAAAGCTGTTTATTGAGTCGTTAATTATCTTTCATTGGAGAATTTGTTCATGTTAATGTTCAATATTAGTGGGCTGAGTTCAGCAAGGCTGAATTGCCGTCCTTCCTTCGCTGAATATGCTTGGACGCACCAGTTCCATATATCATGTTTCATCAGCAAATGTTTTTTTCTGCTGCTTCCTTCTCCTTAAGGCAGCTGCGCACATTGTCACAGCTCTGTACGCAAAGGTTCACAAAATTATGGAATTTAATGTGAGGATATCAGGCAGATATTGCTGTTTTGAATTTATTTGGTTGAAGATGTTTTAAATGTAAATGTTCGTGCGGCTACTCTTTCCAGAGCCTGTTATCAAGATTCCAAAGTCCGAACGCTACACTAATCGCCACTCCTGCTGACTTCCCAATTTTGACCTCTTGATCACACCTCGTGGCCGTGGCTCCACTGGTGGCTGTACCTGCATTTGCCTCAAACCCACACTCTGAAATTCCTGCCCTAATCCTGGGAGCTCGCTCTCACTCACCTCCTCCAGTCAAACCTGCTCAAAACCTACCTCTTCAACCAAGCCTTTCAGTCACCTGTCCTGATAACTCTATTTGTGTGGCTTCGTGTTTGATAACACCTCATAGTTAAACACCCTGAGGCGTCGCACATGTTAAAGACGTGATGGAAATGCAAGTTGTAGTTACACTGCATCTTTACGTTGACATCGTAACCCCACAAGCCTGCGGTGACTGGTAACCAGGCCACCGTGTTGCAGACGGACACTGCACACGGCACCAGAGAGTAAAGTATCTTAACTATTTGTCGTGACTTCTATTTGGCCTGGCTGCTTTCTCACATTCTGTCCTCTGTAAACTCAAGCTTATCCAAAACTCTACTGCCTGTGTCCCATCTCACACAAACTCCCATTCATGTATCACCCCTGTGCTCGCACACTTACATTGACATTTCTCTCCAGCAACCCCACCCCTGTCTCCGTCTCTGTAATCTCCAGCCCACAACCCTGCGTTGTTTGTGCTCTTTCATATTGGCTTAGATGTGAATCACTCCACCATTGGTAGCCATGTCTTCAATTGCCGCACGTAAGCACACTGGTTTAGCACAGTTGCTTCACATCTCCAGGGTCCCAGGTTGGATTCCCAGCTTGGGTCACTGTCTGTGTGGAGTCTGCACGTTCTCCCCGTGTCTGCGTGGGTTTCCTCCGGGTGCTCCGGTTTCTTCCCACTGTCCGAAAATGTGCAAATTAGGTCGATTGGCCATGATAAATTGCCCATAGTGTCCAAAAATGTTAGGTGGGGTTACTGGGTTCCGTTGATAGGATGGAGGCATAGGCTTAGGTAGGGTGCCCTTTCCAAAGGCCGGTGCGGACTCGAAGGGCCGAAAGGCCTTTTTGCTGCATTGTAAATTCTATGATCGATGCTTAAGCCTCAAGATCTGGAAATCCCTTACTCAAACTCTCAGCCTCACTGACTGCTTAAAACCCTTGTTCAAGCTTCTCATTACCTGTCCCCATATCTCCTTGTGCGGTTCAATGTCACGCTCTGTTTTCTAATGCTTCTGTGAACTACGTTAGGGTTTTTACTCTGGATATTGTTGTTGTGGACAGACAACGACTGGGACTCTCCATTTGGGAGATAAAGGGCAGATTCTTCATCCAGGATGCATTTCCCGATGGGACAGAGAATCGGGCATCGGGGGAAAATTGGGATTGGCGTAGGTGCCGATCCAAACCTGATGCTCCGCCCCTCCAATGGCAGCAGGAATGAGGCCCACTCACCACTCCAGCAGGAGCACGTAAATAAATCCAAATGGGCCTTAATGGTCAATTTGCATCTATTTAGTGGACACGGCCCCTGTGCTCCGGCCTTCCTTCATTCTCTGATCCCCGCAGCCGGGAATCACGTGGGCGCAGATCATGTGTGACTTCTCCTAGTGTGGCCCTGGCATGGTGGCTCACATGGGGGGCTACAGGGGCAACGGTTGCCTCCTTGGCCCACCGTGTGGTCCACCATACCAGGGCCATGCTGATAGAGGCCATCTGAGCCCTCAACAATGCACTGCCTGCTTCATGCCTCCTCTACCAAACCCCCCCCTCCCTCACCATGCCCTCCCCCAGGGACCCCTGTAATAGGTAGACCCCCCACAGGGACCCCTGTAATAGGGAGACCCCCCACAGGGACCCCTATAATAGGGAGACCCCTACAGGGGCCCCTGTAATAGGGAGCCCCCTACAGGGACCCCTGTAATAGGGAGACCCCCACAGGGACCCCTGTAATAGGGAGACCCCCCACAGGGACCCCTGTAATAGGGAGCCCCCCACAGGGACCCCTGTAATAAGGAGACCCCCCCCCCCGACATGGATCCCTGTAACAGTGGGAACCCCCTGCTTGAAGGTACCCAACAGACCCCCCCCCTCATAAATGAGACACCTGCCTGGAAGCAGTCCTCACAGGGGCAGTGTGAGGAATTACAGCTGCAATATTTACCTCAAAGCTCCATGTGTCCATCCTGGAGGGAGAGCAGCTGTGTCCGGTTCCCACTGATCCATTCGCTGCAAGACATTCATAGCTTTCTATTAGTGATCTGTTATTGACAGCTTCTACACACCGTCTGCAGTTTTGATTCATTCATCTCCCTTCAGGGTTCAGTGGCTGAAGTGGTGAAACCCCAATGTTTGTAAACATTGACCACATCAAAGAGAGATAAGTGCAGTGAAATCACAAACTTATAGAGTGATTGGAATGCACTTAATGCTTGGAATGCCGTCCCCCCCCCCCCCCCCCCCCCCCACCCCTTTCATGGACATGGCCCTCCTCAGTCCCCGACCCTTGGCATTGTCAAACTGGCACCTGGATACCCTGGCTCCGCCCACTTGCACCCAGGAAGTGCCCTCCCCAGGCTGGAAGTGCGAGGTTGGCACTGCAATGGTGTCCAGGTGTCAGGGGGAAGGACAGGGGTACATCCCGTCCCCGATCACTTCCAATGGCCTCCGAGAGCCCAGAGTGGCCATAACGAATGGTGTCCGCTTACAGAGATCAGTGCTAATCGGCACCCGGTTGCGGGTTTTGCCAGTGCAGCCGGTCACTCCCGGGCGGTGGATGAATGTGGCGTCGGCATATTTAAAATTGCGGCAGGCACCTCGAATCAGGTGACTCGCACGAGGTTACACACCCAGCCCGAAGGGCGATTCGGGCATCTGCCGCGATTGGTCCATTGTGCCTGGCTCTGTGCTGGGTGCAACGCGATGAGGAAACCCACACCCTTAGTGTCAGCTTAGTCACGCATTACGTGTGCAACCACACACACTGGCGTTAGTGGATTAGCAACTAAATCACACTAACAGATATTGGTTGTTACTGCTTTTCATCAACTCACACTATCAGGAGTCGATTTGAAACTGGCATGTGAGAGTACCTTTAAGAAATGTGTATTTATAAATGGATGTGTATATAAATATCTGTAGTGAGAGTACCTTTAAGAAATGGGTGTTTACTACTGCAGTGATGTCAGAGAGTGGGTGGAGCTGGGCTGTCTGTCAGCTTTTTACTTTTGTTTTAGGTTGTTTGCTGCAGGGTGTGTTTTAGTTTTGTTTTCAGTGTTGGAGCTGAAGCCAGACAGAGCAGGTGTACTGTTGATCTCTCTGCCATGAAAAGAGTATGGGCGGAATTCTCCGCTCCCACGATGAATCGGGAAGGCTGTTGTGAACTCGGCCGAGTTTCACGACGGCTTCGGAGGCCGCTCCTCACATCTTATTCACCACCACCCGGGGGGCTAGGAGCGGCGCTCCGTAAATCTTGGCCGCCGGGCCTTGACGCTTGTGTCAAGGCGGCGCGCCGAGAATGACACGACGGCGGCACCTATGTGACGTCAGCCGCACATGTGCAGGTTGGCCGGCTCCAACCCGCGCATGCGTGGCTGACGTCACGACGGCTCCAACCCGCGCTTGCGCGGTTGCCGTCTTCCCCTCCGCTGCCCCCGCAAGACGTGGCAGCTTGATCTTGCGGGGCGGCGGAGGGGAAAGAGTGCGTCCCTTTGAGACGCCGGCCCGACGATCGGTGGGCACCGATCGCGGGCCAGTCCTCTCCTGAGCACGGCCGTGGTGCTCACTCCCCTCTCCGCCCCCCACAAGCCACAAACGAGCATCTGGTGCCCATGTTCACGACGGCAGCGACCAGGTGTGGTTGCCGTCGTCGTGAACCGGTCAGGAACGGCAGGCCACTCGGCCCATCCGGGCCGGAGAATCGCCGGTCGCCTTGAAAAACGGCGAGCGGCTATTCGGTGAGCGGGGGGGCGGGTGAATCACCGGGGGGGGGGGGGGGGGGGGGGGGGAGGTGTTGTGAGTTGCCCGGCCCTCCCGCAATTCTCCCACCCGGCATGGGGAGCAGAGAATCGCGCCCTTTCTCTTGATCATTTGGTGTTATGGTCTCAGTAGTGAGTGTAAACCTAATGTGCTTCTGTTAAAAAGTGTTTCTTTTGTCTTCTGATGTTGTTTGGGAAGTTATTAAGGATTGTTTGAATTGATGGTTGCTAAGATGTTCATTGTATGTTTCAAAAATGTTAACTTGAGTTCATAGAATAAACATTGTTTTGCTTAAAAAATACGTTTCCATTTCTGCTGTAACACACCTGTAGAGTGGGCTGTGTGCTCCCCATACCACAATCTATTAAACGTTGTGGGTCAGGTGAACTCCATGATACACTTTGGGGTTCTCTAAACCCTGGCCCATAACACAACCTCCAAGCAAGCAACAACATGACAACTCAGCAGCTATACTACCCCTGTGTCCCTCTCACCAGTTGCTCCAGGATATTCTGAAGGAGTTTGTAATTTGCTTTTTTTATTGTGTCTGTTGCTTGTAATTGAACATAGAACATACAGTGCAGAAGGAGGCCATTCAGCCCATCGAGTCTGCACTGACCCACTTTAAGCCCTCACTTCCACCCTATCCCCGTAACCCAATAACCCCTCCTAACCTTTTTTGGTCAAGAAGGGCAATTTAGCATGGCCAATCCACCTAACCTGCACATCTTTGGACTGTTGGAGGAAACCGGAGCACCCGGAGGAAACCCACACAGACATGGGGAGAACGTGCAGACTCTGCACAGACAGTGACCCAAGCCGGGAATCGAACCTGGGACCCTGGCCCTGTGAAGCCACAGTGCTATCCACTTCTGCTACTGTGCTGCCCATTGTTACAATCCAGTTGATATAACTGAATGCAATCCTGGCTTTAAAGTCCCGTAACTTTAATTTTTTTTAAAATCACAACGTGGAGTATCAGAGTAACAATGCTGCTAACTAGTTTTAACAAGAAAAAAAAATGGATAATTATACAATACTCCTTTACTCCCCCCTTAGGTTAACAATTACACACAGGTTTTATCATTAACACGGATGACAGTACATTTGAATGCACAACGGCCTCATTGGCACACAAAGTCCTTCTTTAAAAAACACAGATTGGCTGTGTTCTCGCCACTCTGAACTCAAGTTAGTGTCTCTGGATGCCTAATCCATGACGGATTCTGGTAGAGATCTTTGTAAAATTTTGATGGGCTTTGATATGGTGCGGGTAGGGGCATGTTTCCATTTTGGGTGATGTCCAAAACGAGGGACCATTAATATAAATCCAATCGGAAATTCAGGAGTGTGGTAAGAATGTGGCACTGTCTGCCACAGGAAGTGGCTGGTGGGGGGGGATCTAGATGAATATCAGTTGATATCTACGTCATATCTTTCACGTAAGAACAGTCCCCAAGGTGCTCCACAAGAGCAATGTAAAACCAAGATGTGGGGGTGAAGGAGATGGGGGAGGGAGGTGGCCACGGAGAGATTTGAAAACGAGAATTTTAAAAGTCAAGACATTGAGGACCTTCATTGGCCCCTGGTCAAGCAAGCATGGGGTGATGAGAGAGTATGACTTGGTGCAGTTCAAGACGCGGGAAGCAGAGTTTGGATGACCTCAAGTTTACAGAGGGTAGAATGTGGGAGACCAATCAGGAATACTCCAGCCTAGCTCGAAGAAATACATCGATGGGGTTTATGCAACACCCCTGAGGACCTATGGAGGTTGCAGAAGATGATCCTAGTGTCCCACAAACATGAGGTTGGAATCTCATGTCAGGTCAAATCTGACGCAACAGACTGGATAAGTGTTGGATGTTAGGAAGGGGGACGCAGTCAAGAACGTTTGAAAAAGGGGATCAAAAATGGCTGCAATCTTCAGTCAAGACGTGAGGGAGAAAGAGGATACAGTGAGATGAGTAAGGACATGAGGAGATTCAGCAACAGTGGCACAGAAACATTTAATTAAACCCACCTTAAACAATACCTTGTTTTTAATGTTTACCAATTCAAATGTAAATCCCTTCAACCAGCTTCGTTCTCCTGCCACAATCATCCATATGGTATTGACATTTGTGCAAGTACCACTTTGTAACCATGTGAAAGGGTGAAGGTGGAAGCAGAATCTGTGATTTCGGTGGGTTTTACAGCACCCAAACACTCCAACATATCCATCACTGTTAGTGAACCTCCTCGTGTCCTTACTTCATCTCTCGGTGTGTGTGCGACTTCAGCTGCCTGCGCCGAGCTCTGGAATTCTATCCCTACACCTCTCCGCCTCACTTTCCTTCCTGGAGACACTAAACTTTTCCTCTGTGATCAAGCTTTTAGTCATCTGACCTGTGACTCAGTATCACACTTGCTTTTACAATAATCTTGTGAAGCAGGTTGGGGGAATGTTATTACATTAAAGGTGCGACGTAAATACAAACTGATATCCATCTAGATTCCTCCGCTTTGCAGGCACGTTGCTGCCTCGGCCACTCCCTGTGGCAGAGTTCCACATTCTCACCACTTTCTGGGAAAAAGACTTTTCTCCTGGATTTCCTGGGCAGCAGGGTGGCGCAGTGGTTAGCACTGCTGCCTCACAGCACCGAGGTCCCAGGTTTGATCCCGGGTCACTGTCTGCGTGAAGTTTGCACATTCTCCCCGTGTCTGTGGATTTCATCCCCACACCCAAAGATGTGCAGGGTAGGTGGATTGGCCACGCCAAATTGCCCTTTAATTGGACAAAATGAATTGGGTACACTAAATTTTTTATTTAAAAAAAAATCTCCTGAATTTCCAACTGGATTTATATTAATGGCCCCTAGTTTTTTTTGGGACAAGGCCAAAATTGAAAAACATGCCCCACCCTCACAATATCAAAGCCCTTCAAAATTTTACAAAGGGCTGCACAGTGGTTAGCATTGCTGCCTCATGGCGCCGAGGTCCTAGGTTCGATCCCGGCTCGGGGTCACTGTCCGTGTGGAGTTTGCACATTCTCCCCGTGTTTGCGTGGGACTCAACCCCACAACCTAAAGACGTGCAGGGTAGGTGGATTGGCCATGCTAAATTGACCCGAATTGGAAAAAATATCTTTTTTACAAAGAGCTCAACCAGAATCAATCATTCCCTGTTGCTGTTTGGGGTCAATTACCGCAGGGATCAATTTCACGGTCACATCTGGACAATAGCAGCAACTGCTAAGCTACTTTCCAACCAAGAGCTGGAACCCCAAGGATCATACTCCAAACGGCCCAATGCGGGTCGAGGTACTAGATCTAGCTGACCGCAATTGTGATTAATAGCAGCCAGGCTGTTTTTTGATATGGTGTCTAAGATGGGGGGGGGGGGAAATAAATCTCCCAAGAAAGTTACAAAATTAAAAAGGAGTCATCACTTTTTATTTATCAAGTCAGCAAAACAAAATACCAGGAAGTACAGTATTTACAGATCAGCCTAGAATCTAAAGCAGCTTCATTCAGAAGCTGCACTATCAAAATACAGAGGAAAGCCAATCAATTTTGGTAATGTTTACAGAGTTCATTTCTTCAACCCTTACAGTTGGTTTTAAAATTACAACAGGCTTCCACTGTATGTCCTAAACAGTCAACTTCGAAAGTATCTTAGATAACAAAAATATTTAAAAGTTTCCTAAACTACAATGTAGACAACAGAAAGAACACAATATACACGGTAATCGGCAACATCCCTGTCTTTTTCACAGAAACTGCTCCCATTTTTTTTTTTGCCCCCTGTTTTCAACATGAAAATAGGTGATGTTTAATGAACTGCTTCGCGGAACAGGACACTGGTTGCTGTTCTCCTCCGAAAGCATCATTTCAAAAATACCTTGATCACAATAATATTTCATTTGAAAATGCAAACACCTGGATCCAAACTGTGGAGACGTGGGCTGAACAAAGGTGGTCATTGAATGAGCAATGGGCTATGGCAACCCGTATATAATGACTTAATTAAAGTGTTTTATATAAAACAAAAGTAGAATAAACTGTAAACTTGGCAAACAAAACCTAACCTATGGAATCTTTATTCGTGTAGATTAGTCTCACTACAACATTGCAATGCACCTCTCAACAGAGAGGTTCAGGGGAAAAAGAAAAGTAAAATCTACACAGTTTTATGAACAGGTATCACGGATACAGAGTGAACATTCAGTAAAGATTAATGCTGAGGTACTGCAAATCATATCACCTTTTTGCACCAACTTTTCCTACATTAACAGTAATCGTTAGGACCATATCTGCTATACAAACAAGTTTTCTTTTAAATAAATCGATTTAAAAAAACATTTTACCAGATGCATTAGTGCAAGAAAACAATGTACTCTTAGTATGGTAAGCTTTGTTCAGTTCTGTATTACACGGGGGGGGGGGGAATCAAATAAATGTTGGTGCTATGAGTCGGGCTTAGTACCTGCCGAACTATAACCACCGGGGTCCAAACAGGTCGTTCGTCCACAATTAGAGAGTGCCTCAGTCATTTCACTGTTCACACCAGTTCGGAGACACGCTTCCAAATCACCTCAGTTGTAAGCCTACAGGAAAAGTCAACTATTACAGGTGATGTTTCCATTTCTCCTCTAACTCATGAGGTAAATGTCATCATATCTAACTGGGTGGGAAAGAGGAGGAGGACCTCGAGTAGTTACAGCCTGCAATATGTGACCCATGGAGAGTTAAACAAACTGGTTAAAAATGGTACTTTGGACGCGAATCAGCCAAGTGCCTTGAACCCAACCAGTTGAAGGCTGTAATGCAGCAGTTGGCAAATATGTCCCATCATAACATAAAACTCACTGAATCAGAGGTGCTTGATCGATCAATTCCCAGGACCCACTGGAGATGTATCAATGGATTCAAAACTGTATCAAAGTCAATTTTTGGGGGGGGTTCTCAATTCAGACATTTGATTGTGTTTTTTTTAAAGAAAAGAGTAATATGAAAGATTACTTCAATGAATGTCACAATTCCTAGTGAAGTAATGAGATTCCCACAAGACCATACTAAGTTTAAAATAAAACACAACTTACTAGATTAATGAGGCAGTGCCCAATATTATTTTTCTTTTACACAATTCACTTGAAGAGGATAGGAGGGAGGGAGGAGTGGAAGATAGCATGGGAGGGGGAAAGGGAGGAGGTGGGAGCAAGAAGAGAGGGGAGGAGAAGAGGATGGAAGAGGGGAGGAGAGGACTGGGAAACAGGAAAGAGGGGGCTGGGAGAGGAGTGACAGGACAGGAGGAAGGGGGAGGTGGGAGCAGAGCTGAGCGGAGGAAAGGGGAGGAGCGAGAGCTCCCCAGATGGCTCAGTAGGTGAACACCATGTGGTATATGACCCAGAGTTACAATGTTCATAAGTGTCCGAAAGGCTTAATTTTTCATCTGAGTTAACTGATCTGACCTTGGGTGGCAGTCGGAGGTTCTACAATTTGCCTCAGTCCAGGAGAGGTACAATTTGGCAGGGTCTCTGGTTTTGATCACACTCCAGCGCCCGTGTGTGGAGACATCAATAGCAGGACTGGGCTGAGCTGTCGGCCTACCTCTTTCAGCCCAGAGTCTGTCAGTACTTTCCACTCAGACTCGCACATGAAGAACAGACACTTCGATGAGGTACTAACAGGGTCAGGTGGACCCACGGAACTTTGCGCCAAAGTGAATCAGGAGGACATGGGGGTGGGGGAGGGGGGAGGAAATTAGAAGGAACTTGCACAATGTTTCAAGAATACTAACACAGCTCAGACTTTTGATTTTTGGTCTCAGTATCTAGATCGTGGGAGTTTTCCTTTATTAATGCTACAGGTATTGGACAGGATGGTACATCCTGGAAAGAGATTTCTGTATGTAAATTGTCAGCTGTATCTAAATGCTCTCGTACTCCTGAAGATGTAGTGTTATTCTCTTCACTGGCGCTCTCTGTTACTGGACTGCTTTCACTTTTTTGATGATTAGTCTCACTCAGAGCCCTGGTTTAAAAATCAAACACAAAACAATAATTTAAGGGCAACATTTCATGAAGAGGTAGATAGCCAGTTCATCTTCCATGTAATAATAGTAGCAATCTTTATTGTTGTCACAAGTAGGTTCAGAATTAACACTGCAATGAAATTACTGTGAAAATCCCCTAGTCGCCACACTCCGGCGCCTGTTCGGGTACACGGAGGGAGAATTCAGTATGTCCGTTTCACTCAACTGCACGTCTTTCGGGAATTGTGGGAGGAAACCGGAGCGCCCGGAGGAAACGCACGCAGACACGGGGAGAACGTGCAGACTCCGCAACAGACAGTGACCCCAAGCCGGGAATCGAACCTGGGACCCCGGCGCAGTGCTAACCACTGTGCTGCCGTCCCGCCCATTTACATAAACCAAACATTCTTTTGAGCATCCTCCGAGTAATTTAAGTTCTTACATTCCATGTCGTTGAATGTGCCGCTCCCAGTCAAAGCCACGGGCAAACGTGCGGCCACAGAACTCACAGGGGAATCTTCTCTCGTTGTAAATACGAATGCCACTCCCTGGGCACGTTTCAATTCCTGCAATACAATTTGTTCCATAACCCATCAGTCAAATCTGGTTCAACACCAATTTTAACATAAGAACATAAGCACTAGAAGCAGGAGTAGGCCATCTGGCCCCTCGAGCCTGCTCCGCCATTCAATGAGATCATGGCTGATCTTTGGTGGACTCAGCTCCACTTTCCGGCCCGAACACCATGACCCTCAATCCCTTTATTCTTCAAAAAACTATCTATCTTTACCTTAAAAACATTTAATGAAGGAGCCTCAACTGCTTCACTGGGCAAGGAATTCCATAGATTCACAACCCTTTGGGTGAAGAAGTTCCTCCTAAACTCAGTCCTAAATCTACTTCCCCTTATTTTGAGGCTATGCCCCCTAGTTCTGCTTTCACCCGCCAGTGGAAACAGCCTACCCGCATCTATCCTATCTATTCCCTTCATAATTGTATACGTTCCTATCAGATCCCCCCCCGCATCCTTCTAAATTCCAACGAGTACAGTCCCAGTCTACTCAACCTCTCCTCGTAATCCAACCCCTTCAGATCTGGGATTAACCTAGTGAATCTCCTCTGCACACCCTCCAGCGCCAGTACATCCTTTCTCGAGTAAGGAGAGCAAAACTGAACACAATTCCCCAGGTGTGGCCTCACTAACACCTTACACCGTGCATGTATTGTAAGACTGGAGGGTGAGTTAAAGAGAGGCAGCACAATGACGAGTCAGGACAAGGTTAGAACGGTATTGTTCCCACTGAACCATCTGCAGCTTCTTTGAAAGGCCAATGGCCAGGAAAACAAGACTCTCTCAAACTTTGAGATAGATTTTGTTATTACTGAGCGGGATGCAAGTTTTGAAGACCCCAGTTCCTGATCCAAGTCAGGCTGCACAGGAAAATGACTTCTTCGGCCTCATTTCAGTCAGCATTCATTTATTTAGAGCATTTTACAAGCTCAGAATCTCCCAAAGCGCTTAAAACAAAGTGTGGTCGCGAGTGTAACATAGGAAACAACAGCAGCCAATCAGCAAACAGAATGATCCGTAAAGATCAAATAATCCCGTGTTCACAATCCAACCTGGCTCCCGGTTAAGCAATGTGCAATCACTTCCCAATAGATGTTGGCCCGGAATTAGGGCAAAACTTCGCCATCCTTCTCCGAAACAATGTCACGGGATCTTTTACACCCATCGACAGGGCCTCAATGAAAGGATTCATCTGAAAGAACGTCAACTGGAATTGTCCACTTACACCCCTAAAGCAAGTCTTGAACCCATGACGTTTAGACTCACAGATGAGGCGCGCGGTAACGGGCAGGCAGCTTGGTTAAAGAAAAAAACTACCACCAACAGTGATCTGGGATCAGACCCATATCTTCAATGCTCCCAGCGGAAAGACAAACTGGAATAGCCACTGAGCGCACACTTTTGAAATGACACCTGGTTCCGATATTTCAAAGCGAGTAAACAAAGTCCGGAGCACGGTCCACTCAAATTCTGATGTCGCCGGAGCTTTTGAGTGCGAATAATGCAATTAGCGTGAACTTCTGTCAACCTCCATTATCAAACTTCAAAAATGCTTTGGTGCAGAGGGAGCTGGGATGCGGGAATTGTAGAAAGTTAGTATGCAGCTGCCGCAGGTAACAAGGAAGGTCAATGGAATTTATATCATCCATTGCTAATGGAATTGAGTATAAAAGTAGAGAAGTGTTGCTGCTACTGTATATAGGGGCATTGGCGAGACCACATCTGGAGTACTGTGAGCAGTTTTGATCCCCTTACTTGACGAAGGACGCAAATGCATTAGAGGCGGTTGAGTAAAGGTTAACTAGATTGATTTCAGGGTTGAAGGACTTTTCTTACAAAGAGGAAGTGAACAGCTTAGGTCGACACTCACTGGAGTTTAGAAGAATGATTGGAGATAGAGTTGAGGCGGAGAAGATGCTAAAGGGGATTGCCAGGGTAGACGGGAAGGGGATGTTTCCCCTGGTTGGACATTCCAGAATGAGAGGCCCGTAGTTTTAGTCTAAGGGGTGGAACATTCCAAACAGAAACGAGGAGGATCACTTCACTCAAAGGGTGGTGAATCTGTGAAATTTTCTCCCCCAGAGTTTAGAGTACCCAATTCATTTTTTCCACTTAAGGGGCAATTTAGCATGGCCAGTTCGCCTATCGTGCACATCTTTAGGTTGTGGGGCGAAACCCACGCAAACATGGGGAGAATGTACAAACTCCACACGGACAGTGACCAAGGGCTGGGATCAAACCCGGGTTCTCAGCGCCGTGAGGCAGCAGTGCTAGCCACTGCGCCACCTAGACAAATTTAAGGAGACAGACAGGTGTTTAATTAGTGGTGGGATGAAGGGTTAGGGGAAGCGGTCAATAAGGTGGTGATGAGGCGGAGATGAGGTCAGCCATGGTTGAGTTGAATAGCGGAGCGGGCTCGGAGGGCTGAACTGCCCACTCCCTCCTCTTCATTTTAGGTTGCGTTCTTCTGACCAAAATAACCAGTTCCCACATTCAACGTGCCTCGTGAACAATGCTGCACTGCCAGAACACCAGCAGAATCTCCTTCACCGCAACCTGCCACACTGGTGATCTGTGAAGGCCGCAGTGACACCACAACAATGGAAAAGACTCAAATACGGACCTACTTTTGGCTGCTTATGATGTAATAAAATCTCCAAATCTGTCTCTTCCTCTCATCTGCAACTCACTTCGAGACAAAGTGAACATTTTTTTTAAAAGAAAGCCAAATTCTTACCTTACCAGTTACTTTATTTTTTTTATTATTAGATTTTATTTTTGGTATGTTTGTGTGTGCCCTTCTCTTCTACAAATATATATATTATTCGGTGTACATAACGGTAAATATACTTTATTGAAAAACCCAATAAAAAACATAAGAAAAAAGAAAGCCAAATTCTCGAACGTACGAACCTCTTTGTTCAACACCATGTCCTCCCTTCTCCTCTTCTCTGGCCTCCTCTTCACTGCTGAACCAATCCTTATCTTTAGAATCCAACTGGTCGAGGTTGACACGGCCGACCAGCTCAAAGTTGCGAACTACCTGAAATCGGGGGGGGGGGGAGGGGGGAAATAACACAAGACTGTTGAACATTTGACCACTCAGGCCACGAGGCCATTCAGCCCAACCAGTCGAGGCCCAGTCTTTAAGCTCCACACAAAAGTCCTCCCGCCCCGACTTCATCTCATCCAATCTGACAAATGTTTGACGCTCATGATGCTTCCTTAAAAAAAAATTGTCGGCAATATTACAGATGCAAGGCGAAAAAAAAACTTGCGCCCGCAAAAGGCAATGCTATAACGATCGCATCTTTTTTTAAATAAATTTAGATTACCCAATTATTTTTTCCAATTAAGGGGCAATTTAGCGTGGCCAATCCACCTACTCTGCATATTTTTGGGTTGTGGGGGCGAAACCCACGCAGACACGGGGAGAATGTGCAAACTCCACACGGACAGTTGCAAACTCCACACGGACAATGCATCTTTTTTTTTTTTTTTAAAGTGTCGTGTGGGTTGCTGGATAAAAATTGGCCGGGCACTGCAGATTTAGATTTAGAACAGTACAGCACAGAACAGGCCCTTCGGCCCTCGATGTTGTGCCGAGCAATGATCACCCTACTCAAACCCACGTATCCACCCTATACCCGTAACCCAACAACTCTCCCTTAACCTTACTTTTTAGGACACTACGGGCAATTTAGCATGGCCAATCCACCTAACCCGCACATCTTTGGACTGTGGGAGGAAACCGGAGCACCCGGAGGAAACCCACGCACACACGGGGAGGACGTGCAGACTCCGCACAGTGACCCAGCCGGGAACCGAACCTGGGACCCTGGAGCTGTGAAGCATTGATGCTAACCACTATGCTACCGTGCTGCCTCCTGCTCCTCTTCCAAATAATCAACCATCTGGAGAGGGTGGGGAGCGCTTCAGGTTAACGTTTCATCGGAAAGACGGCACCTCCGGTAGTGCAGCACTCCCTCGGTAAAGTCACCACAGACCCAGATGACCGTCGGCTGCTTTTCCCTTGGAGGGGGAGAGCTGACTGGCGGGGATTTAAACCCGAGAATCACACCTCAGGCGAGGAGCAAGGCCGAGAAGGCGGAGCCTTTGTGAATAGTCTGAATTAACCATTTCAGTGTTGGGATGGGGAGTGTCGACCAGGAATTTGTGCTGAAAGCTCCCAAAGGGTAAGGGACGGCAGTCCCTGCTGTGTGCACTTGGCAGCAGCAGAGCTAACATTACCTTTGACACAGTATCAATATCAACTGTGACGACAGGGATTGTGTGCTCGTTAGCTCCCAGATCATTACATGTGAATATGTAGCAATGATCGCCGGGGGCTTTTCAAATGCAAATTACATTGCCAGAAATACAGCAATCAGTGCGATGGTGTCAATTACTCTGCAACTGAATGCTCTTATTTCCTTATCGCTAGAGCCCCAAATATATAGTTTCAAATGGAAAGGCGGCCAATAAAATAAGCTCAGGAACATCGTCTTCCCCCATCCATTCATCAAAACGAATCCACGGAGGCAAGGACGTTCGGCTAAACCTCGCGAAAGTGAAAGCTTAGAACTCAGCTGGAGAACTGGGTCCAATTCCGAGCACCACTTTGTGGGAAGGAAGCCACGCCCACGGGCAGGGGGGCCACAGGAGGTTCACTGGATCGAGACCAGGGACGGCAGGGGGGTGGGGGGCACAGGAGGTTCACTGGATCGAGACCAGGGACGGGCGGGGGGGGGGGGCACAGGAGGTTCACTGGATCAAGACCAGGGACGGCGGGGGGGGCGCACAGGAGGTTCACTGGATCGAGACCAGGGACGGCGGGGGGGGGACAGGAGGTTCACTGGATCGAGACCAGGGACGGCAGGGGGGCACAGGAGGTTCACATGGATCGTGATCAGGGACGGCGGGGGGGGGGGGGGGCACAGGAGGTTCACTGGATCGAGACCAGGGACGGCAGGGGGTTGGGGGGGGGCACAGGAGGTTCACTGGATCGAGACCAGGGACGGCAGGGGGTTGGGGGGGGGGGGAAACAGGAGGTTCACTGGATCGAGACCAGGGACGGCGGGGGGGGGGGGGGCACAGGAGGTTCACTGGATCGTGATCAGGGACGGCGGGGGGGGGGGGGGCACAGGAGGTTCACTGGATCGAGACCAGGGACGGCAGGGGGTTGGGGGGGGGGGCACAGGAGGTTCACTGGAACGAGACCAGGGACGAAGGACTCTTGGAGAGAATGGAGAAACTGGGGTTGTCCCGCTTAGAGCAGGGATTGTTTTGGGGGTGGGAAGATCACAAGGCAAAGGGGGAGATTTAATGAAGCGTTCAACACCAGCAAGATTTTCAACAGGATTGAGGGGGAGCTATTTCCAGTCATAGGAGGATCAGTAAGCAGATTTAGGCCGATTGGTTAAAAAAAGTGCGAGACAAGATTTACTTATTTTTTTTTTTTAAAAAAGAGGTGCCGAATTATCATAGAATTTACAGTGCAGAAGGAGGCCATTCGGCCCATCGAGTCTACACCGGCCCTTGGAAAGAGCTCCCTACCCCCGCCCACACTTCCACCCCATCCCCGTAACCCCACCCAACCTTTTTGAACACTAAGGGGCAATTTAGCACAGCCGATCCACCTAACCTGCACGTCTTTGGACTGTGGGAGGAAACCGGAGCACCCGGAGGAAACCCACGCAGACACGGGGGAAGAACGTGCAGACTCCGCACAGACTGTGACCCAAGTCGGGAATCGAACCTGGGACCCTGGTGCTGTGAAGCAACAGTGCTAGCCACTGTGCTACCATGCCGCGTGGTTAGTGAAGGCTGGAAAAACCCACGGGGTGATCGAATTGAAATAAATTTTCAGTTCGACTGCAATTGAAAAACGAGCAGACCTGCTGGAATCATCCGAAACATTCCTAACCCAATCCGCTTTCATCACAGACCGAGCAGCAGCCCATTCGGCCCACCATGTTTGTGCGGGCTCACTGAAAGAGGTATTTAATTAGTCCCACTCCCCTGCTCTTTCCCCGCCGCCCTGCGCCTCTTTCCCTCGGAAGTTATTTAATTTCCTTTTAAATCTGCTTCCCTTAGGCTGGGCCCTACCCCCTTTGCCCTGTGGTCTTCCCACACCCACAGCAACCTTTTCCTACCCGTAATGGAGTCTGTCCCACAGGAGTGGGAGGCAACTTACACAATGAGGTGCGTCTATATTCTGTCCTTTAACCTGCAAAATCTAAAGTCTGCAGCATTTTTCCCCCTCGGCAAGTTCTTCCTTTCTCTGTACAGTTGTCAGTTTGATTAAAAATTGCCCGGGGTCCTGTAACAAAACCCAGGCGAAAGGGACAGGACAACCCCTGTCATCATCAGAGCACTGCCCGAATGAAAAGGCTGTTGAACATGACATGCAATATTCCGATAAAAAGGTTCATAAGCTTAGGGGCCATCGATGTAAAGCATCGATATAATGGGGTACTCGGGAGAATCGTCTTTACCCGGAGAGTAGTGAGGATGTCGAACCCGCTTCCACAGCCATTAGTTGAAGAGATCGCAGAGACACACAAGTGACTGCTGGATTAACACATGTCAGAGAAAGGGATGGAAGGAGATAGCTCGAGACGAGGAGAGGGTGCGAGGAGGCTGGTACGGAGCAGAAACCAGCACGGACCTGTTCCTTGCTGCATGCAAATTTAGGTGGCCACCATTTACCAGTTAAAGCGACATAATTGTGTCAACAATTAACCTGAATTAGTAGGATGGAGGCAGTTTGAAGAGTTCAACACTACCGCTTAATGGTAGAAAAACACTTAACAGTCGAGTGTTAATGGGATGGTTTAATCACTAAATTACAGGCCAGGGGAGGATACAATCCAAAACAATAATCAAAGTTACTTTGTGTTCTTCCTGAAGATGATTCTCCAAGTCATCTTTTATTCTGCTCTCATAGTAACACAGTTGGCACTTGTATGGTTTCATTTCCTTGTGCTTTTCCATGTGTTGTTGCAGCGTCTCATCGCTGGAGCAGGTAAATGTGCACTTATCACAGCGAAACACAATTCCCTGCAGGTATCTGGAGAGCTTCGAGCGACGGACTTCAATGGGGACAATCCTCTCCTCTATGCAAGGGCAAAGGATTCAAAAACATTCGTCAGTACCAGCCTCACTAACAGCCACCATCAAACCCAAAAGAGGCAAAAAGCTGCTGGTGAATGAATATAGAAAGCCACGCATACATTTTTCAGAGACATTAAGATCGCTTTGCTCTGCAGCCAAAGGACAACAAGAGGAGCGAGATCTGCAATTAATTTGCCGCCAGTAATTAGGCACTTCTTATAATCGATGGAACAAAAATCCACTGCTTCAGTTCACCCCAGATAAGAATTTATTGGCATGTTTCACAACCACAAGTCTGGTCGACCAATTCTGAAGTGCCGATTGGTGACAGACTTTAATCAACAATCTTTATTGTCACAAGCAGGCTTACATTAACACTGCAATGAAGTTACTGTGAAAAGCCCCTAGTCGCCACATTCCGGGTTCACAGAGGGAGAATTCAGAATTTGACGTTTACTGAAAAGAGTTAACGGCATCAGGCTTTATTACAACCACAGATTTTACCATCTGAAAAAGGTTTGGAAAATAATCAGGGGAAAACCGCTGCTCTGGAACGTCAGCGTAGAAGATTCGATTGCGGCTGATTTAACTTATCTCAATTTCCAAACGCTCTCGCACAAAAGAAAGCTCACCTCTGTGAAGGACGATATGGTCAATCATGCTGCTTTTGTATTTTGTGTGGTACAGGCAGAGAGGACAACGTAGGTCCTTTGGACCCTCAATGGGAGGAGCTGTGTGGCTCCCTTCAACATGCATAGAAAATGTAGACCTGCAAAGCAAACAGAAGCCATCACCACGGACTTTTAAAACCCGAACAGGCGGTTTCATCATCAATACACACAGCATCTTGACATTGAATCAGATAACACGAAGAAGGCCATTCAGTCCATTATACCTCTTTGAAAGAGCTACCCACTTAGTCCTACACCCCCGTTCTTTACCCACAGCCCTGAGAGTTATTATTCAATCTGCTTCCAAGGGCAGCACGGTGGCACAGTGGTTAGCACTGCTGCCTCACGGCGCCAAGGTCCCAGGTTCAATCCCGGCTCTGGATCACTGTCCGTGTGGAGTTTGCACATTCCCCCCGTGTTTGCGTGGGTTTCACCCCCACAACCCAAAGATCTGCAGGGTAGGTGGATTGGCCGCGCTAAATTGCCCCTCAATTGGAAAAAATTAATTGGGTACTCTAAATTTGAAAGAAAAAAAGCGAACCTGCGTCCACCGATCTTTCAGACAGCACATTCCAGATCATAAAAACTCCTTAAGTAAAAAAAAAATAAATCCCTCTTCTCATCCGGGTTCTACATAAGAACGCCAAGTAGAAGCATCATTAGGTCACAAACGAGGGCGGCAGGGTGGCACAGTGGTTAGCACTGCTGCTTCACGGCGGCGAGTACCCTGGCTCGATCCCGGCTCCGGGTCACTGTCCGCATAGAGTTCTCCCCGTGTTTACGTGGGTCTCACCCCCACAGGAGCAGCAGGGTAGCATGGTGGTTAGCATACATGCTTCACAGCTCCAGGGTCCCAGGTTCGATTCCCGGCTGGGTCACTGTCTGTGTGGAGTCTGCACGTCCTCCCCCTGTGTGCGTGGGTTTCCTCCGGGTGCTCCGGTTTCCTCCCACAGTCCAAAGATGTGCGGGTTAGGTGGATTGGCCATGCTAAATTGCCCGTAGTGTCCTAATAAAAGTAAGGTTAAGGGGGGGTTGTTGGGTTACGGGTATAGGGTGGATACGTGGGTTTGAGTAGGGTGATCATGGCTCGGCACAACATTGAGGGCCGAAGGGCCTGTTCTGTGCTGTACTGTTCTATGTTCTAACCCTAAGATGTGCAGGTTAGGTGGACTGGCGATCATGCTCCTCGGGGAACCCTTCCCCCTTCAGCATCTCCTCAAAGATTAACAACATTGTTCCTTGTTGTTGACGTTGATTGTTAAACACACATTTCAAACTGGGCACAGGGAGGATTTAGTCATCAGCAACCAAGTTAGTAACAAGAGCAGCCAAAATTAAAAAAACAATGTTGGCCTCAATGGGAGCCAATTTGGTCCATTGTGTTTGTGCCAGTTGAGAAAAAGCAATCAGACTTAATCCCACCTTCCAGCTTGTGGTTTCCAGCCCTGTAGGGTACGGCACTTCAAGTATATATCCAAGGGCCTTTGATTTTTGCATGAGTGGAGATTTCTGCCTCCAGAACCCTTTCAGGCAGTGAATTTCACAACCCTACTCGCCTCTGAGTGAAAACAATTCCTCCCCTCCCCTCCAAACCTCTCAGCAATTACTGGTATGGAGGGCGCTAACTATGAAGAGAGGTTGAGTAGATTTGGATTATTTTCATTAGAAAGACGGAGGTGGAAGGGGGGACCTCATCGAAGTCTACAAAATTATGTGAGGTATAGACAGGGTGGATAGCAAGAAGCTTTTTCCCCCCAGAGTGGGGGGACTCAATTACTAGGGGTCACGAGTTCAAGGTGAGAGGGGAAAGTTCAATGGAGATATGCGTGGAAAGTTCTTAACGCAGAGGGTGGTGGGTGCCTGGAATGCATTGCCAGCGGAGGTGGCAGGGGCGGGCACGATAGCGTCATTTAAGATGTATCTAGACAGATACATGAATGGGCATGGAACAGAGGGATACAGATCCTTAGAAAATAGGCGACAGTTTTAGATAGAGGATCTGGATCGGCGCAGGCTTGGAGGGCTGAAGGGCCTGTTCCTGTGCTGTAACTTTTCTTTGTTCTTACTTCAAATCTGGGGCGCCTAATTATTGAACTCTTTGCTAATGGATTAACAAGTGGACTGAAAAAAAAAAAATCACACACCCTTCATGATTTAAATTCACCTCAATTAAATCTCCCCTCTGGGCAACACGGCGGCGCAGTGGGTTAGCACTGCTGCATCACGGCGCTGAGGTCCCAGGTTCGATCCCGGCCCTGGGTCACTGTCCGTGTGGAGTTTGCACATTCTCCCCGTGTTTGCGTGGGTTTCACCCCCCCCAACCCAAAGATGTGCAGGGTAGGTGCAATGGCCAGGCTAAATTGCCACTTAATTGGAAAAAATGAATTGGGTACTATTAAAAAAAATTAAATCTCCCCTCAACAGCCCCTGTTCCAAGGAAAACAATCCCACCCCAGCCTATTCAGTCTTTCCTCAGATCCAATACAAAAACTGTGTTCAGGATCACTGACATGTTGAAACGTCGGGTGCAATTAGACGTTCAAAATAAAACATGTGTGTCGGTGGGACGCACACTTCTTATTGTGTTTCTCCGTCCCACCATAACGGGACGTTGTGATTTTGGGTTAACAACTCATGGAAACCAACATAACCGAAAGTCTGGTTGTTTTTTCAGCAAGGTCGACGAGCAGGGTAGATAAAGGGAACCAGTGGATGTAATATATTTGAATTTCCAAAAAGTGGTCATCAAAGTACCGTACGAAAGGCTGGAGTTCCACAGGAATCAGTGCTGCATTCACAATTATTTACAATACATATTAATGACGTGAACGCACTATTGCCAAGTTTGCGGATGACACAAAATAGGTGGGCAGGCAAGTGGCGAGGCTGATACAAAGAATCTACAGAGGGATAAAGACAGGTTAGGTGAGTGGGCAAAAAACTTGGCAGATGGAATATAACGGGGTGGCACGGTGGAGGAGTGGTTACCACTGCTGCCTCATGGTGCCGAGGTCCCGGGTTCGAACCCGGCCCCGGGTCACTGTCCGTGTGGAGTTTGCACAATCTCCCCCGTGTCTGTGTGGGTCTCACTCCCACAACCCAAAGGTGTGCAGGGTAGGTGGATTGAACATGCTAAATTGTCCCTTAATGGGAGAAGAATAATTGGGTACTTTAAATGTTTTTTTAAAAAGTTGGAATATAATGTAGGAAAATGTGAAGTTAACTTTGGTAGGTAGAATAAAGGAGCTGAATATTATTTAAATGGAGAGACGGCAGAAAACTGCAGCACAGAGGGATCTGGGGGTCCTCGTGCATAAATCACAAAATGCTAACATGCAAGTTCAGCAGGTAATAGGGAAGGTAAATGAAATGTTGGCCTTTATTTCAAAGGGAATGGAGTAGAAAAATATGGAAATCCTGCTAAAACTATACAAGGCACTCGTTGGACCACATCTGGAATACTGCGAACAGTTTTGGTCCCCTTATCTAAGGAAATATATACCGGCATTGTGGGCCGTCCAGAGATGGTTCACTCGGTTGATCCCGGGTATGGAGGGGTTTTCTTATGAGGAGAGGTTGAGTAGGTTGGGCCTGGACTCATTGGAGTTTAGAAGAATAAGAGGTGACCTTATTGAGACGTATCAGATTCTCAGGGAGTTTGCCAGGGTCGATGCTGAGAGGTTGTTTCCCCGTGTGGGAGAGTCCAGGACCAGAGGGCAGAATCTCAGAGTAAGGGGTCGGCCATTTCAGACAGAGATGAGGGGGAATTTCTTCTCTCAGAGGATAGCGAATCTGTGGAATTCTTTACCGCAGAGAGCTGTAGAGACGGGGTCGTTAAGAATGTTGAATGGAGGGCAGCAGGGTGGCGCAGTGGGTTAGCCCTGCTGCCTCAGGGCGCCGAGGTCCCAGGTTCGATCCCGGCTCTGGGTCACTGTCCGTGTGGAGTTTGCACATTCTCCCCGTGTCTGCGTGGGTTTCGCCCCCACAACCCAAAGATGTGCAGGCTAGGTGGATTGGCCACGCTAAATTGCCCCTTAAATGGGAAAAAATGAACTGGGCACTCTAAATTTATATATTTAAAAAATGTTGACGGCTAGGATAGACAAATTCTTAATCAGTGAGGGAATAAAGGGTTATGGGGGCAAGGCGGAAAAATTGCAGATCAGATCAGCCATGATCTCATTGAGTCGATGGACTGAATGGCCCACTTCAGCTCCCACGTCTTATGGCTCGAGCTCTGGCCCCCTTTTCGAAAATCACCATTCAAAAGCTCAAGAGTTTGTCCTTTTTTTGCTGGGGTGCCGTTGTATTTTCTCACCTGAATCCCGTGAAGAATGGGCAATCCTTACACTTGTAGAGTTTCTTGCCGCAATGCCGGTCTCGATAGTGACGCCTCATACTCTGAATGTACTCGGAGTTAAACTGGCAGAACTCACAGCTGAAATAGCCCTTGGATATTTGTTCGGAGGAAGCGGTTGGAGAAGGTGCTGGGATGGGGCTGGAACGGTTTCTCGCCATGGCGGCCGTTTGGTAATGGTTAAGCTGTTGCTGCACATCTGGCGGCTCAGAGTACGAAGAATCTGTACGTAAAGAGTCGGTGCATACAAACAGTATAAAATTCAACACTTCCCCATTAGCAATGCCCACCCCTCCCACTTCCCGCAGAAGAAATTCAGATAAAAGCTTAAAAGCACATCAACCGAGCCATCCAATTTTCCCCCATTATCAAACCATTGCCTCAAAACCCTTGCCACAGAAAGCCACAGTAAAGCAAGTACAGCATCTGAAACCAGCAGGAGAAGCCAGGGGGAGCAAGAAAGCGGATCAAAACGAAAATGGGAAGAATTTCCCCCGTCCCCATTGGGCCTCGGAGAAATTCCAGCCATTACTCGGTGAAAATATACTTCACGGACTGGGGGGGGGGGGGGGGTTAACGATTTGAATCCGCAAATCACTCACAGGACAGTGAAGAGCAGCCAGCTGGTTTGATTAGGCTGAAAAAGCAGTTTGGAGCAGCAGACTATACTCTCGTCACTTTAACTTTTTAATGCGATTGTACATGGCCAATAAAGGACATTGCTCACAGATAAAGAGAGTGCAAAATGAAACGTTGACCATCTCCTACCTTTGTTTCTGACGAAGGGGAATTTTAAGAAGGTGGGGTCTGGAATAAGGACACAGAGTGACACTGGGTCTCACATCATTTCCGAGAGTGGTCTTATAAACTCAGCTATTAACAATTCTTAACAGAAGAATACAACTAGAAATATGTCGATAGCAGCAATGGCTTTCTCCCTATCAGTTTCGAGTTGGACAATTTTCACGGACACATTTCACTAACCTTTTTAAACTCTCTCACATGGAGAAAGAGCGGTGTTAGACGTTGGGCAACACGGCAGAATTTGGAACGCAAATTCATGCGCAAGTTACTGTTACAAAAGCTGGATTTTTACTTTTTTTTAAAAAAAAGACATCAAATGTGTCCTCGCTTCTGTGAGCTAACGTTTTGAAGGCATTTAAAATAACTTCAAGTCAAGACTTGAAATATATCAGAGATAGCCACGAGCAGCTTACCATCTGATTCGGCTACTCCCTCAGCCGGGGACTGGGTCTGTGGTGGGCATTCGGCAGGAGTGAAGTCTGCTGGAAGGTCAGTGTGGAGGCTGGACACGGTCAGTGTGTGGCCATGCACTCTCAGCGCATGTTGTTTCAGCTGAGTTATCATCAATGTGGAAAAGGAACAGTAGGAACAGCTGTACGTGCACTCCACTGGCAAGACACAACAAAATGCTTTTTTTTCAGAAAGAAACTGCTGCTCAGGGACCCCTCCCCCTGCCTCCCCCCAACCGTTCAGATTTGTTTTTGAAGAAATTAAGGGCAAACGGTTTGCTAAATCATTAGTTGGCACTTTGATTGGCGCAATGCAGCCCAGGTCAGTTTAAATGCCTTCACGTCATAATAAATTCATTGCCTAATTATATTTTAGAATATAATGGTGATAGATATAAACACACACCCACACATTCTAAACAATAGAATGTGCCCTCTGCTCCCAGGGCACATTTACAGTTAAACAATTCACTCAGGAAAGCAGATACTCCCGGTGCCAATGCCAGGAACAAACAAAAGAGCTACTTGCACAGTGACTAAATCATCACATTACCCTGCTGACTCTGTTCGCTTCTACGCTGCATTTATACATTTAACTGTTCGGAGAGATATTCGCTTTGCGTTTTTATTCATTCATGGAATGTGCACATGGTTAGCTATTCCGGCATGTCTTGCTCATTCCCAATAGCCCTCGAGAAGGTAGTGCTGAGCTGCCTTCTTGAACCACTGGAGTGGTGAAGTGCTGTTAGAGAGGGAGTTCCAGGATTTTGACCCTGTGTCGGTATAGGTACGGCCGATATATTTCCCTCGGAGGGTCACTTGCAGGTCGTGTTCCCAGGTAGCTGCTGCCCTTGTCGTTCTAGATGGTAGAGGTCACGGGGTTGGGACGTGCTGTCGAAGGAGCCTTGGTTAGTTTCTGCAGTGCATCTTGTAGCTGGGACCACAGTTGCTACAGTGCGTTGGTGGTGGAAGGAGAGAATGATTGTGGATGAGGTGTAAATCAAGCGGGGCTGCTTTGTCCTGAATGGTATCAGCTTCTTGAGTGTTCATGATGCTGCACTCATCCAGGCAATTGGAGAATATCCATTACCACTCCTGACTTGTGGCTTGTAGATGGACAGGCTTTTTGGGGGGTCCAGGAGGTGAGTTACTCACCACAGAATTCTTAACCTCTGACTTGCTCTTGGCTAGTCCAGTTTGCCTTCTGCTCAATGGTAACCCCCCACAGGATGCTGATAGAGGGGGGATTCAGCGATGGTAATGCCACTGAATGTCAAGGGCTGATGGTGAGATTCTCTCTTGTTGGCGATGGTCATTGCCTGGCACTTGTGTTGGCGCAAATGTTATTTGCCACTTTCACCTCGAGCCTGGATATTGTCCAGGTCTTGCTGCATTTGGACATGGACTGCTTCATTACCTGAGGAATTGCAAATGGTGCTGAACATTGTGCAGTTAGCCGCAAACATCCCCACTTCTGACCTTATGATGGAAGGCAGGTCATTGATGAAGCAGCTGAAGATTGTTCGGCCTAGGACACTACCCTGAGGAACTCCTGCAGTGATGTCCTGGAGCTGAGATGATTGACCTTCAACCACCACAACCATCTTCCGTTGCGCCAGGTATGACTCCTGCCAGCGGAGAGTTCCCCCTCCCCACTTCCCTTTGACTCTAGTTTTGCTATACTCCATCGCCAACAAAAGAGAATCTCCCCATCAGCCCTTGACATTCAATGGCATTACCATCACTGAACAACCCCTTTATCAAGGCTCCTTGATGCCATGTTCGGTCAAATGCTGCCTTGATGTCGAGGGCAGTCACCCTCACCTCACCTCAGGCATTCAGCTCGTTTGTCCATGTTTGAACCAAGGCTGTAATGAGGTCAGGAGCTGTGTGACCCTGGCGGAACCCAAACTGAGCGGCAGTGAGCAGCTTATTGCTCAGCAAGTGCCATTTGATGACCCCTTCCATCAGTTTACCGATGATTGAGAGTAGTGCGGCATTAGCTGGGTTTAATTTATCCTGCTTTGTCTATACAACATTCCTGGGCAATTTTCCACATTGCTGAGTAGATGCCAGTGTTGTAGCTGTACTGGAACAGCTTGGCTAGGGGTGCGGAAAGTTCTGGAGCACAAGTCTTCAGTGCTATTGCCGGAATATTGTCAGGGCCCATAGCCTTTGTGTTAGGTTGATCAGGGAGGTAGACAAGGATACAGTTGGGTGTTTGGGGGAGGTGGGTGGACGGGGGAGGTGGTCAGTTATCATAGTTACCGAGGAGTCGGGGTGGTTTTAATTCTTCTAACTTCTGTGATGGTGTTTATTTCCACCAGAGCCCCCTCCCCATCACACCCCATCCACATATCCCTCTATTTCCCTCCATGTCTCAGGGTATTTGCCCTGAATTCCACATTGGGGTGATCAATAACCATTTTGCATTTATGCCTGTTCATTTTCATGTAGCGAATGGAAACACCTTCTCCACATCTACCCTATCAAACCTCTTCAGTCATTTTAAAGATCTCTTTGATCAGGAGAACAGAGTCCCACCCAGTTTAGTTCTTCCTGATCCCAGGGCAGAGAGGTATAGCTATCATTCTTAAACCACGGTGTCATATACAGCTGTTTGTAGCTGGAGTTCTTCAATTATCCCACTCACCTGCTGGTTTTCTACACCCTGGTAAATTATTCCCCTTCAAGTATTAATGCAATTCCCTTTTAAAAAAAGAGATTCTAGAATCAGCTTCCACTGTCCTGTCACACAGGGGCGTTCCTGATCACAACTCGCTGCAGAGAAATATTCTCATCTCCCCTCTGGTCCTTTTAGGAATTATTTTAAATTTGTTTCCTCCGCTTACCAACTGATCTGCCAGTGCAAACCTTTGCTCCTTAATTACTTTCCCTCTATTCAATCTCATTTCAACCTTCTCTGATCGAAGAGAGAGTGACTCCTGTTTCTCGCATCTCAGCAGCCAACATTTCTTTTGTAGAGTTGGACTTTTCAAAAGGCGGGGGAATTCACAATGGCGTGGGTTAATGCAGGTCACGAGCGTCTGGCGGAATCGGAGATTGTGGATGTGGTTGTAATTGATTCAAGTCAAGCTTCTAAAGTGTTATAATGAAAGTTGATCATTAGGCCGGAGAATGTTGGCGTGGTTTGAGAACAAGGATTTTAACAGAAGCAACATTGCAGATCCATCTTATTATTTTCCCCCACTGCACTGTACACATTAAATCAAAAGTGAGCTGGTCATTTGCAATTAGTGGCACGAGAGGGGGCGCAAAAAGATTTACAAAACTGGACGAACGATGTGGGAACACTTTGAAGGGGATGGAGGAAGAGAGAGAGAGAGACCTGGGAGTGGATACGGGCAATCATTTCAAGGTGGCAGGATTAGTTGGGAAATTGCGAAAGGATTGAGCTTGATGAATAGAGACACAAGATACAAAAGCAAGGTCGTTATGGTAAACCTTTACAAAACTCTGGTTTGACCCAGTTGATGTATTGTCTCGAGTAAAACCCGGCCTAAAATATTGGCGTACGTAGGCTCAACGTCAAACTTTGCTCGCTAACGCTTCAGTGAAGCACCAACAGATAAAGGAACTAAATAAATAATTCAACTCCATCCACCTTTCTGTCCTCTGCTTCCCCAGTCCTTTGTTCTTACACATACTCCTGCTGCAACGCTACACATTCCCTTTGATTTTCTTTGTAATTTTAAGTTCAGATTTCTCCTGAAGGTATCAGATTAGCAAAAGTTGTGGGTGGGGCGGGGGGGGGGTCTAGAAATTGCCCACGGCAGATGGGAACTGACAAAAACTGTACAACGCAATCCTCAGTGGATAGGTCTACCATAATCATCAAGGACATATCGCAAGTCCCTGTTTAAAATAGATGTGTATTAATAGTTCAGCTTACACAGGATATAGGAGACTGAAAAAGGCCATTCAGCCCATCTGGTCCATGATGGTGTTGATGCTCCACTCAAACCTCCTCCCAACCGTTCTCATCTAAATCTACCATCGTAACCCTCTATTCCCTTCTCCCTCTTTGTAGTTTCCTCTTAAACTGGTTGAGTGACTGGGATGTGCCTCCACGTGCGGTGGTCGGGATTGACACGGGATTGGTATCCGAATCCGATGTCGGTTTCTTGTCGCAAGCTCCCTCTGCCTCGGGCAATTTCTCAAACTGGCCTTTACCCAAATTCTACAATCCTTCCTGTACCTCTACATCCTTTTCATACGATGACCAGAACTTCAGGTATTACGCGGTGATGTCTAACCAAGACTCAGTTTACAGGTTTAATGTCAACTTTGTTACGTTACGATTCTATCCCTTTGGCAATAAAGGGCCTGGTTTGTTTTCTCGTTGCTTTATAAATTCAGAGCACCCGATTATTTTGTTTCCAATTAAGGGGCAATTTAGCGTGGCCAATCCACCTACCCTGCACATCTTTGGATTGTGGGGGTGAGACCTATGCAGAAATGGGGAGAATGTGCAAACTCCATACAAACAGTGACCCGGGACCGGGATTTGAACCTGGGACCTCGATGCCATGTGGCAGCAGTGCTAACCCACTGTGACGCTTTTCAAAAAAAAAATCATACACCAGGTTAAAGCCCAACGGGTCTACCTTGAATCACTAGCTTTCGGAGCACAGCTCCTTCATCAGGACTCACCTGAGGATGGAGCTGCGCTCCGAAAGCTAGTGATTCAAAACAAACCTGCTGGGCTTGAACGTGGTGTTGAAGACGTCTGACAGTGCCTACCCCAGTCCAACACCGGCATCTCCACATCAAAACAAAAATGGCCTTGTTAACCTTTGGTGCAACGTTTACTGATTGTTGCACTATCCTATCCAGACGTGTACCTTCCAAGTAATAAGTGACCTCCCTAATCGTCTTACCAAAATGTACTACCTCACACTAATCAGTGTTGAACTTCATTTGCCAATTATTTATCCGTTCTCCAAGTTTATCAAACCCTCCTCTAACCTGTTGTACTTGCCCTCAGCATTGACTATTTTGGACCCTGACTTGGGCGACGTCCACAAATATACAAGTTGCGTTTTTGACTCCAACTTGAACTTGGAAGGTGATTTTATATTCAACACACAGACTGGGCGTTAACAATGGAAACCTGGAGATAATGAAGTAATTAAAGGCTTTTACTTTTTTAAAAAGAGACTAGTTTTAAAGTTAAGCTAACTTTTGGAATTCGCAATCCACTTCTGTTTATGTTAATTTATCCAACTTGTGAAAAGTGGCATAACTAAGAAACACTGGTTAACAGATTGAGAGTACATTAAACATCGGTGGGCAAAGGGATAATCCAGCAGTCCAACTGAACAGTGCGGACACCGATCATAGGTAGCTCGGACAAACAATTTTAAAATTTTACCACCAAATGTCACCGCAAATGAGATTCAGGATTTGCAGGCAGGTCGGGATGAAATATGAAGCAAATTACAGAAGGCTACATATAATAGTGTTTGGGCGGCACACTAAGAATTAATTGGGCAAAGCAGTGATAAAATGATGGGGTTTAATGGGCACTGTGCTCCTTTGTAATGTTGTTCCATTACAGCTGAAAACTGAATGAGCTCATTAATCCACTGCTGTGCGATGCCAAACTAGATTGTCTATTGTCTCAAAAATAATTGTTTTGAGGGGAATGTTAAAAAGCAAATGTTTCAGAATTTGAAAAATGTAATCACTCAGTGGGAAATAGGGAACGATATTACAACATAAGCCCAAAGCATAACCCCTCACTTGCAAATATCACTACAGGGCAAACAATGATCCTCAGGGAATGAGAAACTCCAGGTTTTACTTTCATGCAAAACGGTGCCCACCCTCAATGCAAAATGACCCAGTTCCAGAATTACAGGAGATACCAGTGTGGTTTTCAGTTAGTAACTATTAATCCAATTATCCAGTTATACAAAGTTTTCCTTCTCTGCCTCGCAACCCCCCGAACAGAACAGAATCAGGTCGTCTAATTTGGAGTTTACACTTGGTAAGTTTAAACAAATGTGCTTAGCCAGCAGACTGCTCGATGTAACGGAGCCACGTAGCCTCAGGTTACGGTAACAGAGCCAAGTGTAGCAGTATCCGCAAAACTGATGCATATAGATTCCATTCCTCCTGCTTTCACATTTACCCAAAAACAAAAATGCTCCAGAGCTGAACGCACCAGAGATGACGGACTTGAAACATGAAAGCGGTTTCGCTCTCTCCACAGCTGCTGTCCGCCAGACCTGAGCTTTTCCAGAACTTACCGGTTTTTATTATTTCAGCATCTGCAGTATTTTGCATTTTTGTACTCAAACTCAAAAACATCTGTGCAAATCCCAAGGATGGGGCATTCGCGACAATCGCCAGCCAGAAGTGCCGAGTGGATGATGCATCTCGGTCACCTGCAGAAATCCCCAGCATCACAGATGTCAGCCTTCAGCCAATACAATTCACTCCACGTGATATCAAGAAACGGCTGAAGGCACTGGATACCGCAAAGACTCTGGGCCCTGACAATATCCCAGCAATAGTACTGAAGACTTGTGCTCCAGAATATGCCACGCCCCTAGCCAAGCTGTTCCAGTACAGCTACAACACTGGCGGCTATCCAGCAATGTGCAAAATTGCCCAGGTGTGTCCTGTACACAAGAAACAGGACAAATCCAACCCGACCAAGTACTGCCCTGTCAGTCTACTCTCCATCATCAGCAAAGTGATGGAAGGAGCCATCAACAGTGTTGATGGGGGGGGGGGGGGGGGAGAGAAGAGACGACGACTCTCCGCTGGTTGGAATCATACCCGGCTCAAAGGGAGATGGTTGTGGTGGTTGGAGGTCAATAATCTCAGCTCCAGGACATCACTGTCTGAGTTCCTCAGGGTAGTATCCTCGGCCCAACCATCTTCCACTGCTTCATCATAGACCTTCCTTCCATTAAAAGGTCACAAGTGGGGATGTTCGCTTTTGATTTCACAATATTCAGCACCATTCCCGAGTCCTCAGATAATGAAGCTTTCCTTGTCCAAATACTGCAAGGCCTGGACAATATCCAGGCTTGGGTTGACAAGTGACAAGTTACATTCGTGCCACACAAGTGCCAGGCAATGATCATCTCCAACAAGAGAAAATCGAATCATCGCTCCTTCACATTCAATGACATTACCATCACCGATTCTCGGTGTCAGAGGCTAGGAATCCTTCAGCAAGTAACTCACCTCCTGACCCCCCAAAGCCTGCCTACCATCTACAAGGCACAAGTCAGGAGTGTAATGGAATACCCCCCACTTGCCTGGATAAGTGCAGCTCCAACAACACTCAATAAGCTCAACACCATCTAGGACAAAGCAGCCCCGCTTGATTGGCACCCCTTCCACAAACATTCAAACCCTCCACCACTGTCCATCAATCTACAATCTAGGAACTCCCTCCCTAACAGCACTGTGGGTGTACCTACACCTCAAAGACAGCAGCAGATCAAGAACACAGCTCAGCACCACCTTTTCAAAGGCAATGAATGCCCATATTCCATTGATGAATTTTTAAAAAGAAGTTGGGTTATTCAGCGACAGCCTTGGTATTAATTTTTAGTGGGTGGACTGTTCAAACATAGCCAAGCACCGAGCAGCGCAGTGCAAGGGTATGTGTGAATAATCTGTCCTCACTTAATCCCTGGTAAGAGTATAATGAGTAATTGTCTGGCTCCACAATTTGGGCCGATAAATCAGCTATATCTCAATTTTTAAAAAAAGGTTAAACAACATCAGTATCTGTCAGAAGTGGTCAGACTGTAGCTTTCGTTTTAACACGAGCTGGAAGGTGGCGTTGTGTCAGTCTCGTAGCAGCGACTTGACTTCTCGATGATGTCAATGACATCGTTAAGAGAACAGGTGATGGGTATTAATTGTGTTTTTTCTTCAGCACAGACAAATAGGGGGCGGGCCGTTAACAGGTCCAGGCTGTCGAGGGGATTGTCCAAACTGACCGTCTGCCCCTCTACCATGGCTACATTCACGGTCAAGAGGGTTTGACAGGCCGCCGGCCATGTCCCCAGCCTCCCGTGACTAGTGGGCTCCTGGGAGCATCGTCACCCCCGGGAATGGTATTTGGGTTTAGTTAGTTACGTTTCCTTTGACGTTTTGTTTCAGTCGGAGTGCCCCACTAGGGGCCGGAATGTTTATAGGGGATAGCTGGAACACTGGGTTGTGCGGGAGGAGAGCTGCTTTGGTCCGAGCCTCCCCTACGGTGTGGATTCCCCGAACAGGTCACCACGAGGATCGAGCAGATGTTTAACCTTCCAGAGATGATCATCATGCTGCTTCATACCGTTCAAGCCACTGGACCAGAACCTGTATTTATATAGTGGGCGGTATTCTCCGCTCCCGATAAAAATCGGGATGGCCGTCGTGAAATCGGCCGAGGTTCACGACGGCCCCGGGGCCCGCTCCCCGCACCTAATTCACCCCCACCCGGGGGGCTAGGAGTAGGAGCGGGCCCCCGTCGTTCCCGGGGGGGGGGGGGGGGGGGGGGGGGGGGAAGGAGAGAATCGCTGGGGGCGTAAGAAATGTCAGGAGGCCCTCCCACGCCACGTGGGGAGCGGAGAATTCCGCCCAGTGTCTTTAGCTGGTAAATTATCACATGGCATTTCACTGGAACATCGATGACACTGGGTTACTTCAGGATAATAATATTAATCTTTATTAATGTCCCAAGTAGGCTTATATTAACACTGCAATGAAGTTACTGTGAAAAGCCCCTAGTCGCCACATTCCGGAACCTGTTCGGGTCACACAGAGGGAGAATTCAGAATGTCCAATTCACCTAACATCACATCTTTCGGGACATCTGGGAGGAAACCGGAGCACCCGGAGGAAACCCACTGCAGACACGGGGAGGACGTGCAGACTCCGCACAGACAGTGACCCAAGCCGGGAATCGAACCCGGGACCCTGGCGCTGTGAAGCGTACCGTGCTAACCACTGTGCTGCCGTGGAGACACTGGGAGAGCTGACCAAGGTTTGATTATATGGCTGGAATTTAAGGAACAGCTAAAAAGGAGAGAGCAGGTTGGAGAGGATTAGGGAGGGAATGCCAGAGTTTGGGAACCAGGCAGCAGGAAGCGTGGCCAGTAAAGATGGAAATCAGAGCTACACGAGAGGGAGCAATTAGCGACATTTTCCTGATACATGTACGGAATACGCAGGGAGGGTGTAAGTTATGGGGGGGGGGGGGGGGGGGGCTGTATCAACAGGGGAATAATCCTCACTGGTGTAATGTCAATTAGATTTAACAATTTTGGTGTAAATCCAATCAGACCGTCACTGGCAGGTGATGTGATGAGTGGATTCATTTAAACCACATCAACGTGATGGGGGTTCGAATCTTTCAGAAGCTGAACATTTCAGAAACATTGTAACCAAACATTAGATTCTACGGGTTCTTCTACAAATGTATTTATTCACAGGATGTCGGCAAACAAGGCCATCATTTACTGTCCCTCCCTACTTGCCCACGAATAAGTGGCGAGTCACCTTCTTGAGCGGTGGCTGGATCGATCCCATTTCAGACGCCAATTAAGAGTCAACCACATAAGGGCAGCATGGTGGCACAGTGGCTAGCACTGGGACTGCGGCGCTGAGGACCCGGGTTCGATCACGGCTCTGGGTCACTGTCCGTGTGGAGTTCGCACATTCTCCCCGTGTCTGTGTGGGTTTCACCCCCACAACCCAAAGATGTGCAGGGTAGGTGGATTGGCCACGCTAAATTGTCCCTCAATTGGAAAAAAAATAAATAATAGGGTACGCCAAATTCATTAAAAAACAGTCAACCACATTGCTGTGGGTTTGGATTCACACGTAAACCCAGGCCAGAACAACAGATTTTGTTTCCTAAAGGACACCAGAGGACCGAGCAGCTGAGTTTGATGACAATCAGTGGTTGCGTTTCACCATTTCTGGCACCATCCTTTTTTCAATTGCTGGTTTATTTTGTTAATTGAATTAAAATTCCCCAGCTGCCGTGGTGGGATTTGAACTCCCCGTGTCTGGATCATTAGTTCAGGCTTCTAGATTACTGATCCTGCGACATAACCACTGCACTACCGTATCCATAATTGACAAAAGAACCACGGGGAGATGAGCAGATTTTTTTTCTTAAATTAAAAACTCAGCGAGTCTTCATCTGGAACTCGCTGCCTGTTCAAAATAATAACTTTCAAAATGGAATTGGATAGTTTTTCAACGCTATGAGGAAAGACCAGGGGTGTGGGGCACTAACTCTTCCAAAGAGCAAGCTGAATTGTCTTTTAATGAAATAGTAAACTTTAAAATGTTTAATTTTTAGTTGAGAAGCAGCCAGTGACTTTCAATATAACACATTCATATTTATATAAATGAATGCCCCAAGGTACAAAACAAAGCTTGACACTGCGCCACGTACAGTGATATTGGTGACTTGGCCAAAGAGGCAGGTTTCAAGGAGTGTCTTAAAGGAACGGCGAGAGGGAGAGAGGCAGAGAGATGGAGGGAGGGAATTTCAGAACTTATAGTTTAAAATCAAAGTGCGTTGTTAACTGCAGGCGTATTAGCTTGGCAGAGCGCTGAAATACCAGTGTGTTGAAATGAAATGAAAATGAAAATCGCTTATTGTCACGAGTAGGCTTCAATGAAGTTACTGTGAAAAGCCCCTAGTCGCCACATTCCGGCGCCTGTCCAGGGAGGCTGTTGTGTGTGTACATGACAATGCTGTGCCTGAGGATACGTGGGAATCAAGAAATCCCATGTTACATCAACAGGACACAGAAAATATTTACAGTCGGGCCATCATATCGAGATCTCTTTGAAAGCATTAGGAAATATCAGAGCAATGGCTGAGCATCACTCATCAAGCCGGACATGTAATTAAAGATTAGGACAACAAATGGTCTCCTATTACTATTTTAAGAGACTGATACAAGATAGGATAGTAACTTGCAGTAGTGCTCAGGTTAGTACACATTAAAATGGGATACTGACGTAGACTGCCTGAATTGTTACTGTCCCGATTAAAACTCAAACAAAATCAACCATACAAAAAAAGCAAACACAGAACACATTACAGACAGTGCAGCACAGACACACAGCTCGTGCAACACAACAAACCACATACAGGCGCTCACACATCATTCACAATCCTTCCCCTGACCACATTCCTTGTAAAAATCTAATTGCTTTCAAATGGATGCAAATTATCTGCTTACTTGAATCTGTTACCAATCTCACATTACATCTCAGCAACATATATAAAAGTGTAATGTATATTATATATTAGAAAGCAATCTTACCAGCGTGAGCTCTCTGTATGTGGCTTTTGAGGCCGCTGATAAAGGCAGTCTTAAATGAGCAAAGTTTGCATCTGAATGGTTTTTGGTGTCCGTGTTGGTTTTGCATGTGGCGTTCCAAGCTGAGAAAACACCGAATACAAATCAAAGCGTCAGAGGCGGAAACCTGTGATTCCTGATTTACAATGAAAATCATGGGTTATGTGCCAACGCCATAGAGGGAGCAAGGAGGGAAAGGCAGGAGATTGAAAACCAACATCGGAAAAAAACTCCCGGTATCCTGGCAGAGGAGAGAGAGCGCGGAGAAATTTGAACAATAGAAAAAAAACAATACTGCTCAGCAGGTCGATTCTGGGAGAGGGATGCGACGCGAAATGTTCACTCTCATCACCAGCATCACGTCCGTCAAAAAGGTCTTTCTTCAAAACGTGCCCGTGATCCCTTCCATTCAGAGCTCCGGGGCAGAGGTAAAACTAGCAAAAGTCTGCATTTGTGCAAATGTTCGAGACCCATTTCTAATGCGTTTCCAGAGTCAGCTGTGGCTCAGTGCCCAGCGCTCTCCCCTCTGGAGTTAGGAGGGTCTGGATTCACCCCAGATAACCGATGGGATCATGCTGTGTATAAGTTGGCTGCCTTATTTCTTCCACCAGTGAATACACTTCAGAAGTACTTCATTGGCTGAAGTGCTTTGGGGACACCCTGAGGATGTGAAAGGCACCAGAGACGCAAGACCCAGAGAGAACAGGCCATTCAGTCCATCCTGCCCATGCTAGCTCATCGAAGGAGCTATTCAATTAGTCTCACGCCCCTCTGCCCAGAGCCAAGCAAAATTTTCCTTCTCTGTACATATTTTAAGTGAGATCCCAGAACTAGCAATGTGGCAATTACCAGATCATCTACCTTCATTAAATCTATTTTCATTAATGCTAGCTGTGGTAATGCTTGGCCATGACCCAGGGTTAATGTTCCTGCCTTGGGGGGAGGGGGGGGGGGGGTCTTTCCCACCCACACAGGGGGGCAGGCAACGTTTGCGACAGCACCTCAGACAGAGCAGCACTCCTTCATTACTGGACTGAATTCATATTCAGGTCTCTCGAGTGGAACGTCACAACGTTCTGACTCCGGGGAAAGAATATGATATACCACGCTTACAATGAAACAACGCCCAACACCCCCATCCCACCCACTGACAAGAATATTTGCTGACCGTCACTTAATCTACTCCAGTGTGTTGACACTACATCCAATGCTGTTTTTACGCTCGGCCCATCGGCAGGCTGACCGCGTAGAGCACCCCAACCGGCACCGTGCCAACCACGTCGGCGCCAATGGCACCGATTCTCCACTCTGCTCTGCGGAGAATCACGTGCTGGCGTCGGGGCCCGATTCGCGCCAGTCGCGGGGATTCTCCGGCCCGGCCCCGGGCTGAGAGAATCCCGCCCCTGGCTCGTGATGCAGAGCGACGCCAGCAGCGTGGGTTCAATTCCCATACTGGCTGAGGTTATTCATGAACCTTGCCCCTCGCCCGAGGCTTGGTGACCCTCGGGTTAAACCACCACCAGTCAGCTTATGGCCGTCTGGGGCTATGGTGACTTTACTTACTTACTCTGAAGCTGGTAGCTAGTCTTGAGGGGCTGAATGGCCACCTTCTGTACTGTAACAGTTCTAGGAAATGATGATAAATACATGGTCTCTATGCAAGGTTCGCAAATACTTAAAATTCCTCCCCAAAGAGCTCACAAGCCGATTGGAACAGATCAGTACGAACGGGTGGTTATTTTAAATTTAGACAAAATCATGCCTTTGCGAGGTCAACCGAGACTAATTTTACTCTTGTGGTATTTTAAACAATAAAATTCTGAAAGAAAATTCCCCGCCAAAATGTTAATCAGTAAACAGGTGCAGTCACGCAATACCGTTAACATCCCCCCCCCCCCGTAAGTAAAGTAATTAATATGTCTATTAAATAGGTCCATTAAATCAGTAAAACCTCTGGCCTAAAAAAAAACAGTACAACAAGCGGAATGCGAGGGTCAGTACAGAGCTAGCGCTGGGCACTGGAACTGCAGTCAAGAAAAATAACAAATAAAGGGGCTAAAAAAAACTTAACACGTGGATATTTTTATTCAGAGAAATTAAGCTACCCATCTACAGACTCAACCAATCGGTTTTTAAAATCCTGAATTTCTTCTAATTTATATTATAAAATAAAATTAGAGAACTGTTCGAAAACAGAGGGCAATTGTATATCTTGGTAACCATCTGGATTTTTACACAAAATACCCTTTAGTTTCAATCAGCTCACATCTCATCAATTCAGGGCAATTAACTTTCTCTCACTGTGGTCGGTCTTTGTCCCGGTCTGGGAATGTCAACAAGGAGTAACGGGTTTGCGAATCAGGAATCCAATACCGAGCAGCATGGAATGGAAGGGATCAAACCAGTCGAACACTTTCTTCCTCAGTTGGTGCTGCCAGCCACAGCGTTATGAGAAGGTGTCGAGTGAAGGAGAGATCCATCGTGGGACGGATTATTTGCGACCTTTGGGATCGTTCCCATCAGAAGAGGATCTGAGAGATGGGCGGCAGGGCGGCGCAGTGGTTAGCACTGCTGCCCCACGGCACCGAGGTGCCCGGGTTCGATCCCGGCCCACTGTCCGTGTGGAGTTTGCACACTCTCCCCGTGTCTGCGTGGGTCTCAACCCCACAACCCAAAAATGTGCAGGCTAGGTGGGTTGGCCACGCTAAAATGGCCCTTAATTGGAAAAAAGAATTGGGTAATCTAAATTTATATCAAAGAAAAGAAGAGGATCGGAGAGAAGTCTCAAAGATATTCCTACACCAGTGAGTGGCATGTTGTAGATATTGCCTTCCCTTCATAAAATTAATCATTTAGATGTGCAAAGGAAGACTGGCTGTCCTTTACATCTTTAAATAATAGGACCCTCATTACGGTAACAAGGATTCTAATTTCAGCCTCATCTAATGTCAGCAGTTAATGTAACAAAAGCACTAAGATGATCTGATCGAGTCTTCAGCTTCCTGGGACCAAAACTCTGGAATGCCCTCCCTAAATCTCACCACCCCTTCTCTCCTCCAAGACCCGCGTGAAAATCTCTTTCTTTGAACAAGCTTCGGGGGTCACCTGTCCTTCTGTGGCTTAGTGTCAAATGTTGTTGCTTTACCCGCGAAGGCGCTTTGCTTACGGTCGTCATACATGTGAAGGAAGCCAAGGTGATTCGGATGCTCAAAGTTGGCTTATCAACAACATGGGACCCAACTGCAATCTCAATGAAACAAGACGGCTCACTTACTTCTGCCGGAAAGCGGTGATGAACAAACAGTACTGGCAGTGATGCTTCCCTTCCCGGCTGAACAAGGCGGAGGCCGTGTGACTCCTCTCGTGGGAACGCAGGCCTTGCAAAGACATGAGGATCCGATCACACTGGCTGCAGGGGTAGCCCCCAATGGTGCCGTCAACACCGACGACATCCTCCTCCCCCTCAAAACTCTGCTGCTCTGGTAACATCTCCGGTGGTTTCTCAGCCAAACAAACTGAAGTGTTATCCCCTTCCTTTTCCTATTGGGAAAATAACACATCGTCAGAAGCAGGGAGTCAAGTCGTACTAACCGGTTCCACTAGAGCTGATCTACCTCAACTCCACCATCACATAAACCCACTGACTGAACATATCACAGCCCCCATGGGAGGAGAGAATTTCAAAGATTCACAAACCTCAAATTTCTCAACTCAGTCCTAAATAGTTGACCCCACGAAGGCAGGAAGATAGACAAAAATGTTATCATTCACCGAGATTTTGAGCGAGAGAGCACAAATATATTTTATGTTTTGAATGGCAGCACGAGGGAATTCAGCTACAGTGAAGGAAGTGGGGTCGTTACCTTTCGAGACGAGGTGGTTGAGGGGAGATTCAATAGCGCTGTTTAAATGTGAGAAGCATTGCGATAAGTATATGAGGCTCCATCATCGGGGGCAGGAGGCTCCATCATCGGGGGTAGGAGGCTCCATCATCGGGGGCAGGAGGCTCCATCATCGGGGGCAGGAGGCTCCATCATCGGGGGCAGGAGGCTCCACCATCGGGGGCAGGAGGCTCCATCATCGGGGGCAGGAGGCTCCACCATCGGGGGCAGGAGGCTCCATCATCGGGGGCAGGAGGCTCCATCATCGGGGGCAGGAGGCTCCACCATCGGGGGCAGGAGGCTCCATCATAGGGGGCAGGAGGCTCCACCATCGGGGGCAGGAGGCTCCATCATCGGGGGCAGGTGGCTCCATCATCGGGGGCAGGAGGCTCCATCATCGGGGGCAGGAGGCTCCACCATCGGGGGCAGGAGGCTCCATCATCGGGGGCAGGAGGCTCCACCATCGGGGGCAGGAGGCTCCATCATCGGGGGCAGGAGGCTCCACCATCGGGGGCAGGAGGCTCCATCATCGGGGGCAGGTGGCTCCATCATCGGGGGCAGGAGGCTCCATCATCGGGGGCAGGAGGCTCCACCATCGGGGGCAGGAGGCTCCATCATCGGGGGCAGGAGGCTCCACCATCGGGGGCAGGAGGCTCCACCATCGGGGGCAGGAGGCTCCATCATCGGGGGCAGGAGGCTCCATCATCGGGGGCAGGAGGCTCCACCATCGGGGGCAGGAGGCTCCACCATCGGGGGCAGGAGGCTCCATCATCGGGGGCAGGAGGCTCCATCATCGGGGAGAAAATTTAACATCAAAATAACCACAGCTAAGGAGATCAAATGTATTTCATTTTAAACGCAGTGAGCTGTTGTGATTAATGTGCTGTCTAAAAGGGCGGTGGAAGATGTAATAATAACTTACAAAGAGTATTGAATTAATACTTAAAAGGAGGAAAATGTGCAGATTGGGGCCTGGGAAGAGTGGGTGAGTTCTTGTGTTGATTTGAAGTGGTTGCCCCTTGATTTCTGGCTGTACTCTTGTCCCTGATCTTTGGCCACCCGGTGTGAGAAGCGCAAACAAGAGCACTTCTTCTTGGGCCTGTTGCTGGGGCTGACCAAGTGACTGTCAACAGGCCCAGGCAGTAGGTGGTCTGGTGTGTGCTTGGGGGGAGTGTTCCTCGTTCAACCCGACTGCCCACCCCCCTTCCCTGGCTGCGTCTGTTGTCCACGGTTTCCGGAGAGGGAGCTTGCAAATTGAACCCCAGGCCTCCCGCCACCAGTGGGCATCAGAGGGACAGAAGGACCTGGTTGACGCCGGGGACAACAATAACTTTCCTTCCCTTTTACTTACAGTTTGACGTTTAATGTTGTTGTCATTTAGTAATTTGATTTTGAGATGGCCCTGTCTCAGAGCAGCTGATGCCACTCATGCTAATTATTCATTAAAACCCACGGGCGACATTAAAACTTGTCGGGTGCAATGAATATGGATCAAAGCCCAGGATGCTTTGCAGCAACCAGTGCATGCCTGAAGTCAGTTATATTAGTGCTAATTACACATTTTGATTTGCAGCCTCCGTGTGCACCTCCAAGCATGTCACTCCAGGGTACTCACAGATATAAAAACATCTCTTCCACAACTCCTTTAGTCACAGGTGTTACAGAACTCCAGGAAAAACAAACACATCTTATATCAGCGTAGTACCTGGAGGGCGGCTTATTCGCAAATGTGTTCCACATGCATTCCTCCTGTGACGTAACGGGTGACTTATTCCTGTACCCATGCAGGATTATCCAATTCTCCAGGGATTAAATCGTGCATTTGAACCATTAGCTACATGTGTGTTGCTGAACTGTATAATATTGCAATTTAAGAGCTGGACCACACAGTTAAGCAATGAGCAAGTCGCCCCACTTCCCTGGGCCATGCATTTAAATAAAAACAGTGCAAATAAAAAAGCCACAAATGAAACTTAGTGCAAAAGGAAAACAAGGTTTTGAAGAGATTCCTCTTTATTTTCCCCCCGAGCCCTTTGGCCCGTTATTGTGAACCTTTCGTTGATGACCCATTTACTTATCAAATCTTATTTTCAATTATCAAATCAAAACTTATCAAAACTCTTCATAGCTTTGAAAACCGCGACGGAATCAGCCTTCTCTGTCCCGAGGAGAAAAATCTCAGCTTCTCTGATCACTCCACATAACTGAACTTTGTGATGGATACAAGATTTTGCATCAGCTTTCACTTACATTACAGTACTGAAACTGACATCAACTTCTGGATTAGTTAGATGCAGAAATACACGTGCTGAGGGCAGCACGGGGGGGGGGGGGGGGGGGGGGAAGAGAGAGACAGTGGGTTAGCACTGCTGCCTCACGGCGCCGATGTCCCAGGTTCGCTCCCGGCTCTGGGTCACTGTCCGTGTGGAGTTTGCACATTCTCCCCGTGTTGCATGGGTCTCACCCCCACAACCTAAAGATGCACAGGGTAGGTAGATTGGCCACGCTAAATTGCCCCTTAATTGTTGGGGGGGGGGGGGATAACTGGGCACTTTGAATTTATAAAAAAAGAAATGCAGGCATTACATTGGAATTAGGAACAGGCCATTCGGCCCTTCAAGCTCCGCCATTCAATATGAACGCGGCTGATCAGATTGTGGTGCCAGTTCATTCAGTGCCTTTCTATAGGGGATGCTGTGGAAGCTCCCACAGGATATGAGAAACCACTGAAACAATGACAATTTTCACTCCAACACATCTCGTCTCACTTTAGAAAACACTGTAAAAGATGCACCTCATCGAATGAGAAATGAACGGGTTTTTAAAAAGGCATACTAAATTTATAATTACTGCTAAACGCCCTCAATGGCCCCGAAAACCTCATTTCATATTTGTGGATCGTCAAATTCCATTATAATAAAAAAATACCTTTTTTTTCCCTCCAGGTTTTATGATGCTTCAACTTTTATCTTAATCTCATGCGTATGTCACAGGTTAACAAGTGCCGTGCAAAATGGAGGTCAATATTCAATGACATATTTGAACAAAGAACTTAAGCACATTTGGGAGAATTTAGTTCTTGCATTATCGTAGCTTTGTTAAAACATCAGTTGTATCAATTCCAACCATTTTCCCTGCCTTTCTTAGTGAGTCAGTAATGGTCAAAAACTGCTACATGTTGAAGACAACTTGGTCTACATATTATTAAAGACCAATTTTTGGACAGGCATTTAGACAAACAGCCCTTCAACTCTGGCGACCTCAAGTTAAACCCAGCCCAAGTTAAGCTAATTTTCACAAATCTAACATCTTGTACATTAGACAAATCAACGGGGCCCGAAGCAGAAGCGAACCTGCAAGGAGAGCTGGCCACTCAAGAAGAAGTGGAGTTAGTGAATGTTGTGTTCCTTGGAACGAATGAGGCTCAAGGGTGGTCTGATCAAAGTTTCCAAGATATTAATGGGACGGAGAAGGAGAAACCTCTGTCGCTGGCTTGGGGAGTCTCGAGTTTGGGAATCTAAAAATTAGTCCAGACCGTAAAAGATTAAAATTAAGAAACGCATTTCCACGCCAATTCTTGGTAATGGTTTGGAACTCCCTCCTACAAATAACACTTTCTACTGGGCCAGTTGTTAACTTTAAATCTGTGGCAGGCAGGTCTTTGTTACACAAGGGATATGGGGCAAAGATGGGTATTTTGACTTGGGTCAGATCAGCCCACGATCTCACTGAATAATGAACAGACTCAAAGAGCTTTTCTATATTCTAACTATTCGATATAGAAACCAAAAGACGTGCAATGCCTTCCCCAAATAACGAAGATAGTTCCAACGAGACACTGTTGCCTGCGAGTTGAGTTCTAGTTTTAGAAAGTCAATGTGGTGCCTCTCGAAGGCCACCCCCATCTGCCTGTCGTCTTGCAGCTGATTTATGGGCTAAATTCTCAGGACCAGCAATCAGGCACATGAGCTTTTGTTTGAAGATTTCATAGCCAAAGGGAGTTAGACGAGGGCGAGTCTACACTACAGGACAGATGGTCAGGCCTAGCAGAATGCAGCTTCCTGTCAGTTGAACAGCGTAGCGTTGATAATTTTAATTCTGTTGCCTTTGCTGAGTCACAGAAACTTAACAAAAGGCTTGGGTGGAGGGGGGCAATTACTCAAAGGCATCAGAACAGAAACAAAACTAAAAAATGCACACAGTTTGCCGATTTGCTGCAATGTCACTCCAGAGTTTAGGTTGCGTAGCAGACTTTGAACAGACATGAGGGCCCATTTGAAACAAGTGCACAACAGTAAAGCTCACCTCTTCACCGCTCCGAGCAGCATCCAACGACTCGCCAAAGGCAACGTGCTTACGAAGGTGGTTCGATATAGCTCTGGGTGTTGGATGGACCTCGAAACAGAAACTGCACTTGTACCCCACAACATTCCGCTCTTTAACCAACGAGATTGAGCTTGTTGTCTGGATAGCGTCCGGCTAGCGAGGAAGAGGGAGCAAGAATATTGAACAGTTAACAGTTTTTCATTGACCGGAGCAGGGGATCAATCGGAGTAACAAACAAAACTGGATCGAATGGCTTCCGTTTCCTTGCTCTTGGTATCAGCTGCTGCTCAGTGTGGGTAGCACTCCCAACCTCCCAGTCAGAAAGGTACCGGTTCAAACCCCACTCCAGGGCTTGAGCACCGAATCTAGGCTGACACTCCCCAGTGCAATGCCGAGGGTCAGCTGCACTGTCGGGAGAACTCTCTTTCAGGTGGGACTTTAAACCGACGCCCCGGGGAGACGCAAAACATTCTCTGCTCAATATATCAAAAGAGAAGCAGGGATCTTCCGCGGTGTCCTTGTCAGCATTTATCCCTCCAACAACAACAACAACAACCACCCCAAAACAGATGATCCAGTCGTTATTGAGCAGCAGCCAATTTTGCTGCCATGACCACTGGTCTTCCCATCGTTCCAAAATGAATTAACTGGCTGTAAAAGGCTGACCTGAATTCAGGAAAGATGCTATAGAAATGCAAGTTTTGAATACACACAATAATAATCACGTTGATGTGCTTCAGTTACATTTACCCAGTGACTGATACATGTGAGTACCCAATTCATTTTTCCCAATTAAGGGGCAATTTAGCATGGCCAATCCACCTACCCTGCACATCTTTGGGTTGTGGGGGTGAAACCCACGCAGACACGGGGAGAATGTGCAAACTCCACACGGACAGTGACCCAGAGCCGGGGTCGAACCCAGGACCTCGGCGCCGTGAGGCAGCAGGGCTAACCACTGCGCCACCGTGCTGCCCCATGTCTGGTTTCTTTAATTGCATTTTTAATTTTGGCCTCTCGGAAAAAACCCTCCCAAGCTTCAATTCACAAAGCGCAAACTTTTTCTTTTAAAAAAAAAGGTATTGGGCGGGGCGCTCCTTCAGCGGGATCCTCCGTTTCGCCGGCAGCTCACTCACCCCCGAGGATTTCCCGACGGCGTGGGGCCCAGAATGGTAACCACCACTGGCAGGCCGCCGGGACAGAGGGTCCCACCCGTCTTATTTCACACCACTTTTAAAAAAAAAATAAAAAGCAAAACATTAGACTGCTCATTTGAAGTTCGAATTTGAAGAAAAGTACAGCACAGGAACAGGCCCTTCGGCCCTCCAAGCCCGTGCTGATCACTATGCCCTATCTAAAAAGAAAACCTTCTGCCCTCACTCGTTCCGTATCACTATTTCCTCCCGATTCATTAAGAGATGCCTCTTAAACGGTGTTAAAGTGCCTGCTTCCACCACATCCTCAGGCAGCCCGTTCCAGGCACCCACCACTCGCTGCGTGAAGCACCCCTAATAGGGTTAAAACATCCCAACAAGTGATGAACAAACAAAATTGGGCACCAAGCCACAAAAAAAAAAACAGCTGAACAGGTGGAGTGGGTTTTGCGGAGAATCTTAAGAAGGAGGGAGAGTGACAGAGAGGTTAACGGAGAGAATTGCAGAGTGTCCAGGCAGCTGAAGGCACATCGTCATTGGTGTAACGATGCAAACAGGAGACGTAAAAGGAGGCCAGAAGTAGCAGAGTGCAGTTACCTCAGGGGGTTGTGGAGCCGGAGGAAGATAATCAAGTTAAGCAAAACTGACAGTCTAAAAAAAAAAGTTAAGCTCCAATGAGCCCTTATTTATTCCAGGACACAAATCAAATTTAATTATTCACAAATGTTTCTTTTTGGTTGAAGAAAGTTACGTGACGAGTTTCCTACCAGAGAAAAATCCATTTCTTGAATCCCTCCCATTTCCTCAGAACTTGCACCTTGGAATTTTGAGAATTATTTCTAACCCCTAATTATCGTGGGCTTTTTATTTCTGTTCCGCAGTCTCGCCTGGAGGTGCAATCTGCTCAGCAAATAGGTGGATCTAAAAATAAAACTGCCACTTCATTAACATTCAAAAATAGGCATTTTATTTTATTACTAATGCTGCAGAGCCCTGTCACAATGTTCTGAAAAGTGCTCTTGAAAAAGAAAAAAAAACAAACACGGATCACGTCCCCAAAGATTTGATCCCAGTTCCATTCTCAAAGACGCTGACCAAGTTCGGGAACCCTCCCCACCGCCACGTCTCGGTTCCTTCAGCTTCGCCGATAGTTTCAGACTAGAGAGCGCTGGGTCGGAATGCGATTCAACGCTGTGTGTGTGTGTGTGTGTGTGTGTGTGTGTGTGTGTGTGTTCCAACAAATTCCATTGTAGCGCAATTGCTGAATCCTCAAGAATCATACTCTGTCCGCCCAAATATTCATCGGCTGCAACGGGGCAATAACTTCACCACACCTCAAAAAAATGCCCCTCCTGATATTACCTCATCTGGGCTTGGTGCTGGAGGGATGTTTCACTCCAACGCCCATCACCAATGCAGCTCACTTGATCTACGTTAAATATCATTCATCTCTGAACAAGTGCCAATTTCTTCACTTAGGCTTTCCCTCAAAAATAATCTGACCCCCCACACAGGAAGATCCCACAAGCAGTCAAAGCTTTGACAAAGAGTCATTGGACTCGAAACACTAGCTCTTTTCTCTCCCTACAGATGCTGCCAGACTTGCTGAGATTTTCCAGCATTTTCCCTTTCGTTTCAGATTCCAGCATCCGCAGTAATTTGCTTTTATTATGTTGAGCTTCACTGGAACATTGCAGCAGGCCAAGGACAGACATGTGGGCGTGGGAGCAGGGTCTTTTTTTAACGATAGGTCACAAGGGGCTGTTTAGCACAGGGTTAAATCGCTGGCTTTGAAAGCAGACCAAGGCAGGCCAGCAGCACGGTTCGATTCCCCGGACAGGGGCCGGAATGTGGCGACTAGGGGCTTTTCACAGTAACTTCACTGAAGCCTACTCGTGACAATAAGTGATTTTCATTTCATTTCAAGGTGTGAAACTGGTCCTTTAAAAATAATCTTGCCTGTTGGGTTTCTAAAACGTTATATTGTTCAGTGCATTGTAACTTCATCTTAATATTAGCTGGATGTTTTTTTTTTAAAAAACCATCAGCCTTTCTTCCCCTTTTCTCAAATCGTGGTGGCAACTCAAGGCCGTTGTGATGATGGGAGGAGGCCAGCTCCTCGGCACCTGCAAACAAAAGTGCCCACCCCCAACAGCACGTTTCCCTTGTGATGTCCCTTCACTTCCAACCCTGATCCTGCAACCCGAGAGGAATGGGAGGTACAAGGAATCCAGTGATTCCAGAACTCCGATCGCTATCTCGCGCAGCTTTCAATTCCGATGATCCCCACAGTTGAACAGCTCTCGACTACTTTTCCCTCCGTCACTGGTTCCCACTCCCAACCAGAGTGGGTCCGAGCAACGTCCACTCTTGGCTTTACTTTTAGAATTATCTGGAACTTGCATTTCCCTCCACCAAAACATGCGGCCTTTTCAAATGAACCTACGATGCACGTCACATTGGCCAGGCTTGAGTGGAATACTGAAAATGAAATGAAATGAAAATCGCTTCTTGTCACGAGTAGGCTTCAATGAAGTTACTGTGAAAAGCCCCTAGTCGCCACATTCCGGCGCCTGTCCGGGGAGGCTGGTACGGGAATCGAACCGTACGGCTGGCCTGCTTTTAAAGCCAGCTATTTAGCCCAGTGAGCTAAACCAGCCCCTGGTTATACTGAGCCCAGTCTGGTAATCCGTCATGGCAACTGATCTTCAAAATAATCCCGAAGAGTGCTACGAAACGATTCCTACGTTAGAGAACCTCAGATGTGTCAAATGGCCATGGTCTATTTGTCGAGCACTGCAAACTTTTGAGGTGATCTGTTGTAAGCCGATAAAACAATTGAATAGCTGGTTAGCGTTCCTGGGGTTTAACTGATTGAGGAGGGTCAGGGGGCATCATTTCAAACTGTGTTGGGAGGAGGAATGGATTGGGATGGTGCCAGTTTATTTCTTCCCCAGAAAAGCGCAGCGAGGTTCTGAAATGTGTCGGCAGCTGGTGCAGACCTTGCCTCAAGAGCAAGCTGGGCTGGATTCTAACTGGGGACAGATATCACATCACATCGAAGGTCAGTGTCGTTATGGAGAGCACTTGGATTAGTGTGCTCTCCTGGACTGGTCTCGCTCGTCCGCGAGATCGGAGAGGAATTTCACAGGGTATTTGTTTTCTCTTATTTTCCCTGTCGCTCCCTGGAGATTTTATAGAAAAGGCTTGGCTTCACCAGGAAGAATCGGCAAGCTTTTTCCATAAAGGTGGTGGTGGGGTGCGCAGAGGGAGAGGGTGCATGGAGAGGAAATATGTAATCAGGATTTCCTGCCTATCATGGGCGTAAGGGCAAGCACGATGGCTTATATTTCCTGTATTCAATCCTCGTCCTGTGGTATAACGTTTGCTATTTTCTAGTCCTCAAGATAGAATTTTTCTTTTTTTTTTTATACAGTGCAGAAGGAGGCCATTCGACCCATCGAGTCTGCACCGGCTCTTGGAAAGAGCACCCTACCCAAGGTCAACATCTCCCCCTATCCCAATAACCCAGTAACCCCACCCAACACTAAGGGCAATTTTGGACACTAAGGGCAATTTATCATGGCCAATCCACCTAACCTGCACGTCTTTGTACTGTGGGAGGAAACCGGAGCACCCGGAGGAAACCCACGCACACACAGGGAGGATGTGCAGACTCCGCACAGACAGTGACCCAAGCCGGAATCGAACCTGGGACCCTGGAGCTGTGAAGCCATTATGCTATCCACAATGCTACCGTGCTGCCCTTGTCTACATTGTCTACATCTTCCTCCCTCCCTCTTCAAATCTTCTCATTTCCTCCCAAGTTTTTTTAAAAAAGGAAGATTTTGCCATGCCTGTCATTGGAATCCAATACTTTGTTCATTCTGAAAAGGTCTGATCTCCAAATAAGCACTTTCTCAATTTCTTGACTTTCAATAGATGCTACTGTGTGCTGATGTCTCGAGAGAGAGAAGATTACAAGGCCTGGCACATTGCCACATATTTTTCATGTGAATAATGGAGAACGAAAAATTCAAGAGCGCCACTCTGATCCTCTCAACCCTACACCATCCACTGAATCCTACAACTAAACCCGTTTGCTCGATCACTTTGCTTCCGGCAGGATGACAAACTCAGTCGCAACCTCCTTACTCATCACAATGAGTATTTCTCAAATTTGCCCCCCCCCCCCCCCCCCCCCCCCCCCCCCCCCCCCCCCCCCCACTTTTTTAAAAAAAATTATAAATTTAGAGTACCCAATTATTTTTTCCAATTAAGGGGCAATTTAGAGTGGCCAATCTACCTATCCTGCACATCTTTGGGTTGTGAGGGTGAGACCCACGCAGACACGGGGAGAATGTGCAAACTCCACACGGACAGTGACCCAGGGCCGGGATTCGAACCCGGGTCCTCAGCGCCGTAGGCAGCAGTGCTAACCACTGTGCCACCGTGCTGCCCCTCCTCCCCCCCCCCACTTTAATCTACTGCGTAAAACAAACTGGTGTGGCTCAGCAGGCCATTCAGCCCCCATGCCTGTGCAAGAACTATCCCCCTGCTCCTCCCCACCCCCACCAACCCGCAGGGTCCGGCAAATATTTCCCCTTTCAAGGATATATGCAAACCCCATTGGAAAATTACTACGGAAGTTGCCTCCACACCGCCTCTTGCGGCTTTGATAAGTCCACGATTGGTTTTGAGACACATTAGAAATTTATCAAGGAGAGCAGCAAATGTAATTTGCACCTAAAAAAAAAAGGAAGGCGACAGATCTGCAGCGTCTGTGAAAATACAGCAAAAAAAAAAAAAACCAAACGGGATGGAGCAAGATCGAAAACAGCCGTGAACACTGCACCTTGGGAAGAAATATTGGCCTTGGGAGAGAGAGAGAGAGAGAGAGAGAGCGTGCAGATTCACCACAATGATACGAGGGCTGAAAAGGTTAAATCATAACGACAGGTTGCAGAAGCAAGGTTTGTAATCCCTCATGTAGAAGAGATTAGGAGGCGATCTCATTGAGATGTTTAAGTTGAGCAAAGGGTAGATATAGAGAAAAAAATATTTCCCAGAGTTGCGGGGGAGAGAGTCCAGAACAAGGGGGGAAAAAAGATTACAATTGTCAGCGAGGCCCGTTAGGGGCGGTGGCACACAAAGGGGTGTGGAAGTCCGGAATGTTCTTCCCACCAAAAAGCCGCGAGGCCAGGCGGAGGAGGTCAACTGAAAATCCCCACAGCCCTGCTGCAGGGGGATTCAGTGCAAAAGACTGCGAAAAGTTCTATAGGTCGGTGGTAGGTTTGCAGGAATAGATCAAGCTCCTTACTGACATCCAGAGTATGGAATATCTAAGCCACACGGAATAGAAACCGCTGCTGAACAAAGACAAAGAATAACCAAATGGCCCGGGATGGACCTTTACCCAGGTCATCAGGAATGGAGGTCGGCTTATCGAGCCAGGCAATAATAACTCCTCAGTTTCTCTTTAGGAAAGTTAGCATTTGCAAGGATAAATAGGTTGTGGAAAGCTGGCTTTGGAGTGGCAGTTCTGGCAAAGCCCACAGATCAGCAGCTGTTCAGAGGGCTAGGAAGACAGCAAGGCGAGCATCTTTTTGATGCAAGTTCCTTGTGCGAACGTAGACCCAGCACATTCACACAGGCTGCGTGCCGGAAAAAAACCTGGCTCAGGGTACTTCACGCCAATTGGATGGGTCAGTCAAAAGAAAGAAAGGCCGAGCCTTTTTTCCGAAATAGAAGGAAGGGCGGTAGTTACAGCAAACAGAATGTGATATCAGATTCGACTGGAGCCGATGGGGAAGGGGAGGCGGGGAAAGAAGCAACTCAACACTCCTCATACTTCAGCTGGTCGGAGAGGAGTGCAAGAAGATTGAAAGCAACAACTGGTCTTCGGGAAGCGGCAATTCTTGCAGGATTCTTGTGCCAAATAAGACATGGCTGGTTGGCGGAGGGTTGAGGTGTTCCAAAAGAGGCAGACATGAAATGGCGGTCAGAAAAGACAAACACAGGGGCGGCTTGTGGCGCAGTGGATAACACTGGGACTGCGGCGCTGAGGACCCGGGTTTGAATCCCGGTCCTGGGTCACCGTCCGTGTGGAGTTTGCACATTCTCCCCGTGTCTGCGTGGGTTTCACCCCCACAACCCAAAGATGTGCAGGTTAGGTGGATTGGCCATGCTAAATTGCCCCTTAATTGGAAAAAAAAGATAATTGGGTACGCTAAAAATTTATTAAAAAAAAGAAGAGACAAACACAGAATTGGGAAGCATGGGTAAAGTTCTGAGAGTCTGTTTGATGAGACGTGGAGTGCCAGATTCAGGATAACACAGGACTGTGCAAGAGCGAAACAAAGCTAATCCCCTTGGCCATTCTCGCAGGGAGAAAACGAAGAGGTCCCGAAAGAAATTTTGCTTGACAGAGGGGGCTTAAAAATTCTGAAGAAACAGTTGGTCAGTCGGATGAAGAGGTGACAGAGCTGACAGGTCAAGAGAAAGGCGAAGGGGCATTGAAACCAAGTGACTCAGGGGAACGGAGAGAGCAGGTGGGAAGCTTTAGGCCGAGTTTGAAAGATGCAGTCGGAAGTCCAAGGGGTCAAAGTGAAAAGGGGAAAGAGCCTGAAAGACAAATATGACACGGAAGGTGATGGAAAAGGAAATCAAGGAACAGGAGGAGGCCAATCACATCCTGGATCCAGCTCCACCAATCAATTCGACCATGATTGATTTGCATCTCAACTCCATTTAGCTGCCTTGGTTCTGGTACCCTGGGGGGGGGGGGAAGAGAACATAAAGATAGGGCACAAATGCGATTGACTAGTCATGGCTCAGTGGTACAGCACTCGTCACAGAGTCAGGTGATGTCAAAACAAAATTCCCCTCCATGGACAGAAGCACAAAATCTAGGCCGACATTCCCAATCTGCCCTCCTCGGTGGGTTTCAAATGATCCCATGGCACTATTATAAACAAAAGCAGGGGAGTTCTACCCAGTGCCCAGGTTGATATTTATCCCCCCAACTAAAACACATCAGCTTGTGATTATTATTTCTGGGAGCTTGCTTTGCACATATTGGCTGCCATGTTTCCCACGTCACTTCACAAAATACTTCATTGGCTGTGAAGCTTCCGGGAGGTCAGGGCCATGCACGTTTCTTTCTTTATGGTCGGTGGAATAGCTGTGCGTGTCTCCAAGGCTGGGGTAAATTGGCGAATCTTTGAGTCTGCGCTCGCATACTGTTCACGAGAGATGCACGCAGGGGTTTGTGGCAGGGGTGGGGAGGTGGTTCCAAAACCAGAGGCCATAAACACAGAACAGTCACTGCTCAATAAAATAGGGATTTCGGGGGGGAAATATCGGAGAGTGCGAAGCTGGATGAAGTCACAAGGCGGAAAGGAATGAAGGGAGATGTTAATGGGGTTGAATGCAGAGGGAAATGGAGCAGGCCCACGTTGGGCATTGAGACTGGAACGGGCCCGTTCAGCTGGTAACGTCTTCACCAACGGCGGCCCTCTTAACATCGCGAGTGGTGGTGGAGGCGTGGGAGGGAACTGGGCGGAGAAAATGTAAACTTTCGAGAATGAAGGGAGCAGCAAAGAGTTGTCGCACGGACAAAAGAGAGAGTGAAGCACTGGCGATTTACAAGTCACACTGAACATCATTGGGAAAAAGCTTGGCAGGATGAAGGTAGTGCAAGAAACACACATTTATAGGCAGTGGGTTAATATCAAGGGCAGTGTTTAGTGGAGGCGACAATCTCGTCTATTATTGATATATTTTACAATACAACCCACACAGCTAATTCTGCAGCTGGGGGCGTCTAGGGCCAGAGCACATGAGGTACACAGGAGTTCTCAGTCCGGCATTGAGCATCGAACTGTCAGAGCTGCATACTACTACTACTAATAATAACTAACTTATCAGACTTCCGCCATTGTTTAACATGTTGTTTGTTTGCAATGACCAAGTTGTGATGGTCAGTGATACGGCTGTCTTGATTTTCTATTATAAAACACTGCATTTAAATGAACACACTTGTTACCTTCTGAAAGGGGTCATTAGTATTATACAAATACAGCACATAAACTGGCATCCAACCTACCGGACTCTTGTTGCCGTCTACTTCAGTCATCTCCGCTTTCTCTTCCTCTTTCAGTTTCTCCTCTTTAGGGCTTTCCTCTCCTCCTTCAGGGTGATCTTCATCTTTCAGCTGATCTTCGCCTTCAGGGTGATCGTCAACTTTCAGCTGATCTGCCCATTTAGGGTGTTCTTCCAATACAGGGGGATCTTCTTTCGGCTGAACCTCCCCTTCAGGTCGATCTTCCTCTTTCGGCTGACTTTCCTCTAGAGGTCGATCCTCCTCTCGAGGTCGATCCTCCTCTCGAGGCCGACCTTCCTCTCGAGGGTGGTCTGCCTCAAGCGCCTTCACCTTTTCGTGGTGGAGCTTTGCCCGTCGGCTGAAGCACTCGTTGTGCTGGGTGAGGTGAGCACTGAGTTCGAGGGTGCTGAGGATTTTACTGGAGCAGTGGTTGCACTCGTAGGTGGGGCTGTGCGAGCGGGTACTGCCGGGCAGCAAGGTGAAGTCTAGTTTCAGGTCCCGGCTGTGATGGTCCGTGTAATGCATGCAGAGGAGCTCTGGTGTGTTGAACGAGAGTTTGAAGCACTTCACACATTTGAAAGGGAGCCATTCGCTCTCTCTCCCATTACTCATTCCCGTAGTTTCGACAGCAGTAACCTCGTCCTTTACACTGCATTCTTCCTGGTCATCAGAGTACACAACAGTGAAGTAGCCATTATACTTGCTTACGTACTGCTTTCGCGGATAGACTCCAGGGTGGCGCTTCATATAGTGGGACACAAGACCCTTTTTCGTGTAGGTTTGGAATGAACATAGTGAACATTTCTTTTTCTCCACTGCCCGCCTCAGCTCCTCACTCAGGGGCGGAGACTCTGGTTTGGACTCGACAGGGAGAATGAGTTTCTCTGGCTTCTTACTGACCATGGTTTTGGAGGCAGCCAAGCAGTGTGTGTAGTATGAATCAATATCGTGGCGTTTTTGGTAGTGAGCGGCCAGCCCTTTGCGGAGTGGGTGAGTGTACACACACAAGGCACATCTGAAGATGTTGTTCTTGCCTTCTGGTTGGGCGCGGACGTTGTTGTGCTTATTACGGTAGTGTCTCGCTATGCCCTTCCTGGAGGAGCAGAAGTATTTGCACAATTGACATTTAAATAAGGTACTGAGTTCCGAACAGCCACTTACAAAGGGAGGAGCCGCAGGAGGTGCGGCCGGTGCTTCCGCTGCTTTATATCCGTCACCGTTATATTCTGCAGAGGTATTTGGTTCCTCGCATTCCGCCGCCTCAGTCACGGAATCGGTGAACATGTCGATGGCCGGCTGTCTGTGGTACTTTTCGTAATGAACCTTGAGCTTCTCGAGGGAGCCATGTGCGTACGGGCACAGCTTGCACCTGTAAGCACCAAACCCTTGCTTTGGCACTTTGGTCATCTCTTCCAAGTCGTTGCTCTGCCCATCGGGGAGTTTCTCGGCCTCATTCATGAAGTCATCGGCCGTGACCTTGATGGAAGGATGGCGCTTCTGGTAGTGCGTTAGGACACCGTGGATCCGAGTGTTAACGTACGGGCAATGTCGGCATTTGTACAGGGTGCTGGGCTTCTCGTCTTTCTCCAGGGCAAACTCTGCCGCTTTCACTTTCACCCCCGGGTGCTTCTTCCCATAGTGGGTCAGGAGGCCGTGCAAATTGTTGTACTCGGATTTGCAAATCTTACACTGGTAGGGAGACCCTGGGGGGACCGAACTGGGGGGGGCTCGAGGGGGAGGATGAATCGGAGAAGAAACAAAGTCCCTTGGGGGCACCTCGTCCTCGACCACACCGGACTCGGGAATGCTGCAGGAATCCAGAGCGGAATAATCGTGCGCGGTGGGGTTATTCTGTTCCGATGCGTCCTTCCCCAGGATAATGTCGAGAAGCACGGACTCGTCGCCGCTGACAGCCCAGGGGTGCAAAGCCTGATAGTGGTTTGTAATGTCCCAAATCGAGGCAGCTTCAAACACGCAATCCCTGCACTTGTAGTGTTTGAGGTCAATGAGTGCGATCTGCGACGGGTTGGCGGAAGGGTCAGGACCTGCCCAGAGTTTGCTGGAGATGTAAGTGTAATCGACAGGATGTTCCGGGTGTCGCTTCTGGTAGTGTATCAATAAGCCACTGGGCTCCTGATGCGAGTAAATACACCATTCGCAGTGATATCCGGCAGTCACCACTCCATCCTGGAATGCCCACCGCAATATAGTTGTGACAGTGGCCTTCACGCTTGGGTGCTGCTTCCTCAGGTGTTTTTTCACAGCGTACAAATAATGGGCCGTGTAGGAGCAGTGCCGACACTTGAAGAACCGCAGCTGCTCGCCCTCCGTCTCCTGCTGAGGGGCGGCCACCGGCACACTGACGCCAGCCTGATTGTTCGTGGCCCTCTCGCGCTGGCTTCTCACCGCTGCCGTGTGCTGGCGGACCAGCTCAGCCGTGGCTTTGATGTCCCGGTGTTTCTTTCGGTAGTGAATGACCACCCCCTTCACCGTTCGGTTCCCGTAGTTGCAATGCTGGCAAAAGAACATTAGTTCCCCCTCCCCTTTCTCAATCAACCTTTGCTGGGGGCTTAGAGCAGCGGCATCATAAGTGGCCTTGTTACTCTGGCTCATCGGCTTTGGAATGAGTGGCCTTGCTGGTGTAATCTGCAGCTCTTCCATAGTCTTCCTCAGGGCTGGAGTCGGAGGTGCATGTTTGATATATTTTGCTGTTACCTTAACCTCTGGGTGTCTTTTCTGATAATGGACAAGCACGCCAACAACCGAGCGATTGCTGTACACACAATGCTTGCAGTAATACAACTGTTCAAATTCAACTGTCTGAGGGGTGGCCGGTCGTTCGATAGTTACTGGCGCAGGACTCATCTCCACAACATTCGGAGCACTGAGTGCAGGGTTCTGCACAGAGACTACACGCATCGTCTTCTGAATTCGAAAATAGGACGCCTTTTCCTCTGGGTGCTTCCTCTGGTAATGGACCAAGACCGAATGCATGTTTGGACTGGAGAACGGACAGACATCACAACTGTACACCACAGCACTAATCATCGACGCCTCTCCCTGCTTCGGGCTCATGCTCTTGGGCGAGTTCATGTTCGAAGGGCTCGAGGAAGCGGCGCGCTGAGATAGTGGAGTGGACGTCGCGATATTCTTCACGCCAGAGTTGAGAATTTCTCTCAGCGTCTGGGACTCGGCGCTGATCTCATTGGTTTGCTGCACCACGTAACTGGAGAATATCATGGAATTGTTAATCTTTACGGTTGGGTGCATTCTTTGGTAGTGAGGCATAAGGCTGCGGACATTTGGACTGGTATAGGAGCAGAAACGACACCTGTACGTCAAGTTGGCTTGATGAAAGTTGAGGATATTCTGAGCTTCAGGATGGAATTGAGCGTAATGCTGTCTCAAATCTTCGAATTCCGCGTACTCCACAAAACATTCAAGGCAGCGGTACACTGCGCTGTGATCGGTGGGATCTTCAATGTACCTGAAGCTGTATTTAATGTAAGGATGCATCCGCTGGTAATGAGTGCTCACACTGCGCGCCACTTTGTTGCTGAAGTTGCAATGTTTGCAATAGTACGTCTTGCCAGAGTCTTCAGCAGCTTCCGGGTTTTCCTGAAAGCTATCCCTATTTTCCGAGCTAACTTTTTTGTAAACCATGTTCCCGATCTGCTTGCGTGACGAGCCGTCGCACTGCCCCGCTGAATTGGAACTGGCGTAAAATTCCTCGTCGTCGGAGAGAGTCAGCTCAATCTCTGCACTGTTGCTAACAGAATAATCCTGCTCCAAAGTGCCATATCCCGTCTCTTCACGCATTCCATCGGTTCCCTCCACCCACATCTGGTGGCCACCATAAGTGTAGTTCTGCATCTCCATCAGGCGATCAACCTTCCCTTCCTCCTCATCTAGATCACCATCCATATCCAATTCCACTTCCACATCCCCCTCTCCCTCCTCCTCCTCCTCTTCCTCCTCCTCTTCCTCCTCCTCCTCCTCCACCTCTTCCTCGACTGCAATCACCGACTCCACCTCGTTAGCTTGTTGGTTGGCCTGACTGATTTTACTCTGCAGGTTGTTTGCTATCTCGTCGATCCTGGTGCGCTTCTTGGCTGGGGACAGATCCAGGGGACTGTCCGTCACCAACCTTTTGCCTTTCTTGAACAAAAAGGAATTCTTGGATGTCGATCCAAGTATGGAGGTCTGGGTTTTCACAATGCCTGGTGATGGGAGAGCTTCAAACTGTGATGATGTAGTGTCCTGTAACGCATCTGCAGTCTCTTCACTCGCGGCCAGCAAAGCGTTGTCGCAGAACGAGTGTTTATGTTGCTGGTGTACGCGCAGTCCCTTTAGGGTAACTGTAGAATAGCTGCACATAGTACATTTGTAAGGATATTGCTGCTTTGAATCCCCAACCAAGGCAGGCTTTTCTCCATTGACCACTTGACTCGGATTTGTATCCACAGTAACTAAGCTGTCATTCAGCGGAGCAGTGCTGCTATTTTGTACGGTAACGGTGTCCCATTCCGAGGAATGGGACTGCTTGTGGGCCACCAGCTTCTGGGCAGTGGTACAGGTGAAAGAGCAAAGGTTACACTTGTGGACGATGGTCCTTCCTGACAGGTGAATGTTTTCAATGTGACGGGAGATACTGCGACGGTGCATCGTGAGAAAAGAACAGAAAGGACACTGGAACCTGTTCATGTACTTCCGGAAGGGAATTCCCTTGGTTTCCAGCAGCTTGGTGTTCCCAACCGTCAACAGCTTCTTCCCAGACCCTTCGGAACTCTGCGATGCCAAAGAGTCCATCTCGTCGACGTCCTGCTGCTCGTCCTCATCGGAGGTACTCCGATCGTCGCTCAACAAACTGCTGGTCTCCAAACCAGAACTGGCCACGTTGAGGTCGGCGATTCCAAAGGAGGACCTCCCGGTCATTCCAGCTTCAGCAGAATCAGGAGAAGCCTTGGGCTTCATTTTGGGAAAGGGAAACTTTATTTTAATGGGAGCAAACCTGGGGACAGCAGCAGGAGCCTGCTTCAAGGCGGAGTTCCCCAACGAGCCTTTCAGAGCAGGATAATGAGGTAACTGCATTTCTCTCTCAGACACCTTCATCGGCAGATAATTAGAGTTAGGAGAGGATTGCGGGACATCCTTTTGTTGGGGCTTTGTGGGACTACCGTTTGAACCAGACTGTTGCTGCCTCAACGATGAAATGATCTTCACCAAACCCTGGGCTAAAAGATTCCGATGTTTCTTCATCAAATGGTCGCACCAGCGCTCTCTCCTGGAGGTGTGGTACCCGCACCATTCACAGCAAAAGCTACCCCTCGACTTGGTTAAGGGTTTCACCTGTGCCTCCAGGATGCTGCGCTCCACCGCGTCCATCGGCACGTCGGCCACCATCTCCTGCACCTTGTTGGCCGCCCTGTGGCACAGCTTCTGGTGCTTGACGATCCGCGCCCGTCGGGGGCTCTTGTACGTGCAGTAGCGGCAAGCAAAGACTTTGCCGAAACCTTCGTGCAGGAGGACGTGGTAACTGGAAGGTGCGGGAGGGGGGGCCATGTCCGACGTCTCTCCGCCAAACGGCGGGCCTTCAACCTGCCCGTGGATCTTCCTGGTATGCTCGCTCAGAAGGTTCCTGGATCGAAAGTAGCGGACACAGTACTTGCACTGAAAAAACTTATTGGCAGGTCTGGACTGCGGATCGACATGATGACTGTACAAAACCGATGGGTTGTTACTGGCGAAATTAGAAGGTCCGGGGTGAAAGGAATTTTGTGCTTTAAAAAGAAAAAGGGAAGCATTATCAACATTTTTCTCGAACTGTTGGCACATGCAAGCGCTATTTTAATTTTCATTCTTTCAGAGTTAAATCGCGGAAAAGCTGAAGCAGCCCTCACTGAACTGGGCTGAGCGAGGATTTCTCTAACTTTTCAATCAAAGGAAAACGTACAGAACGATCGAGGCCATTCAGCCAGTCATTCCTGTGCTGGCCCTCGCAGAGAGCTATCTGATTAAACCCAATCCTCCCCAGAGTCCTACAATTTTCACGTATTTATTCAATTCCCTTTGAAAAGGTTTGTAAATTTGTTTCCACTGGGCCAAATCTCATCAGAGTAAAGATGTGGAGGGGGTGGGGGTCATATTCTTTGCAAAAGATTATTGGATCGGTTGAGAGGGCAAATGAAACGGGGTGACAGGTGACTTGGTCATAAAAATGATGGGAAGGAAATCTGCCACCCCAACCTGGTCTGGCCTATATGTGACGCCAGGCCCACAACAACAAGATTGACCTCCGAGGCGGCCTAAATAAGTCACTCAACGTGTCAATCCCCTGATGACACCAAGATTGGTGGAGTAGTGGATGAGGTGGAGGGCTGTTGTAGGCTGCAAAGAGGCATTGATAGGATGCAGAGCTGGGCCGAAAAATGGCAGATGGAGTTTAACCCTGATAAGTGTGAGGTGATTCATTTTGGTAGGAAAAATTTGAATGCGGATTACAGGGTCAACGGCAGGGATCTGAGGAATGTGGAGGAACAGAGAGATCTTGGGGTTTATGTCCACAGATCTCTGAAGGTTGCCACTCAAGTGGATAGAGCCGTGAAGAAGGCCTATAGTGTGTTAGCGTTTATTAACAGGGAGCTTGAGTTTAAGAGCCGTGGGGTTTTGCTGCAACTGTACATGACCCTGGTGAGACCATACTTGGAATATTGTGTGCAGTTCTGGTCACCTCACTATAGGAAGGATGTGGAAGCATTGGAAAGGGCGCAAAGGAGATTTACCAGGATGCTGCCTGGTTTGGAGGGTAGGTCTTATGAGGAAAGGTTGAGGAAGCGAGGGCTTTTCTCTTTGGAGCGGAGGAGGATGAGAGGCGACTTAATAGAGGTTTATAAGATGATAGAACATAGAACAGTACAGCACAGAACAGGCCCTTCAGCCCTCGATGTTGTGCCGAGCAATGATCACCCTACTCAAGCCAACGTATCCACCCTATACCCGTAACCCAACAACCGCCCCCATTAACCATATTTTTTAGGACACTAAGGGCAATTTAGCATGGCCAATCCACCTAACCCGCACATCTTTGGACTGTGGGAGGAAACCGGAGCACCCGGAGGAAACCCACGCACACACGGGGAGGACGTGCAGACTCCGCACAGTGACCCAGCCGGGAATCAAACCTGGGACCCTGGAGCTGTGAAGCATTTATGCTAACCACCATGCTACCGTGCTGCCCCAAATGATGAGGGGGATAGAAAGAGTGGACGTTCAGAGACTATTTCCTCGCGTGGATGTAGCTGTTACAAGGGGGCATAACTATAAGATTCAGTGTGGGAGATATAGGAGGGATGTCTGAGATAAGTCCTTTACTCAGAGAGTGGTTAGGGTGTGGAATGGACTGCCTACTGTGATAGTGGAGTCGGACACTTTAGGAATTTTCAAGCGGTTATTGGATAGGCACATGGAGCACACCAGAATGACGGGGAGTGGGATAGCTTGATCTTGGTTTCGGACAATGCCCGGCACAACATCGAGGGCCAAAGGGCCTGTTCTGTGCTGTACTGTTCTATGTTTTAAAAACAGCACCATGGGCGTACCTACACCACGCGGACTGCAGCTATTCAAAAAGGTGGCTCCGCTCCTCCTGTTCACCGGCAATTGGAGATGACCATTAAACGCTGGCCTCGCCAGCAACACCGTCATGCCAGGGGTCGGGGCTCGTGTCCATTCCGCAGTTAGCCACAGTACAGCATAAAAACTGCAGGCAAATAATTCCCGAGGACAAATTCTCTCGTCCCGTTAGTCGGAGCTGGTCTCAATGCCCACCAATATAGACGGTCACGCCGGATCCTGCAACTCCTTCCCGCATCATCCATTAGTCAGACAGGCTGATTTTACCCCATCAACTGTGGTTCAGAGACAGCAATCCCAACTCTTTAACGTGATTAATTAATGTCAAAAAACATATCACGATGGGAGGACAAACTCCACAGCTGGTGGATCACTTGCCAAACAGCAAGCCGTTTCAGAAAGCAGGACAAGGGACGCTACCGCAGCAGCTGTGGTAACGCAGAAGCCATTCTGGCAAGTAGGGGATAGCATCTGAGCATGACTCATGTCAAAAAAAAAGAGTTAGGGCAGCACGGTGGCCTAGTGGTTAGCACTGCTGCCTCACGGCGCTGAGGTCCCAGGTTCGATCCCGGCTCTGGGTCACTGTCCGTGTGGAGTTTGCACATTCTCCCCGTGTCTGCGTGGGTTTCGCCCCCACAACTCAAAAATGTGCAGAGTAGGTGGATTGGACACGCTAAATTGCCCCTTAATTGGAAAAAATAATTGGGTACTCTAAATTTATAAAAAAAATAAAACATTTCAATATTTCTTTCTACGGACATTTTGGGAGGGAATTAGGTACAGTTTAGACCATGAATGCACCCTATCACACCACCATTCCTTGTTTGACGACATTAAACGTAGGGTGGGTGATGTACACAGCGACACGTACATAGAATCATAGAATTTACAGTGCCAAAAGAAGGCCATTCGGCCCATCGGGTCTGCACCGGCTCTTACAAAGAGCTTTCCACTCAAGCCCACCTTTCTATCCTATCCCTGTAACCCAGTAACCCCCACTTAAACGTTTTGGTCACTAAGGGCAATTTATCATGGCCAATCCACCTAACCTGCACATTTTTGGAGTGCGAGAGGAAACCGGAGCACCCGGAGGAAACCCACGCAGACACGGGGAGAACATGCAGACTCCGCACAGACAGTGACCCAGCGGGAATTGAACTTGGGACCCTGGAGCTGTGAGGCAACTGTGATAATCACTGTGCTACCCGTACAGCTTTGTAATATTTTAGCACTGCGTTAAAACAAAGGACTTTGACCCAACGCCAGAATCTGCACCAAAATCTAACATCAAGCCCCTCAAAATAATCATTTTCTCCAAAGTGATTTAAATTGCAAGAGGAGATTTGACAAGCGGTACTGAAAAATAAAAGGGTGTGGACGGAGTAAACAGGAAGAACTGTTCTCGTTGGACAACCAGAAAAGGGCCCTGGGTGAAAAGGTGGAGGAGTGGAACCAGGCGAGCTGTTCTTGCAGAGAGATGATGGGCTGAATGTCGTCCCGCTGTGCTGTAACCATTCTATTCAGCAAAATCACAATAGATAATTTGTTAGGGGATGTACGTCATCGAATAACCTTTTCTTTAATTTTAGAGTACCCAATTATTTTTTTCCAGTTAAGGGGCAATTTAGCGTGGCCAATCCACCTACCCTGCACACCTCTGGGTAGTGGGGGCGAAACCCACGCAGACACGGGGAGAATGTGCAAACTCCACACGGACAGTGATCCAGAGCCGGGATCGAACCCGGGTCCTCTGCGCCGTGAGGCAGCAGTGCTAACCACTGCTCCACCGCGTCATCGAATAACCCTAATACATGGAATAACGCTGGAGATGTGTAGATGCAATATTATTTTAAAATATGGCTCACAAATAAAAAAGACGATAGGAATATTATTTGTTCAATGAAAAGGAATTTAGGTGAACGCTCATTCACCACCCTCTAATGAGCTCAAGCAGCTATCACAGTGTTCCAACTTGCCTTCAAAAGAAAAGGCCACTAACCAAATTTAAAATAGAAAAGGCACAACATCGTGGGCCGAAGGGCCTGTAGTGTGCTGTGCAGTTCTATGTTCTAAACTGGAACAGAGCAAAATCTCAGTTCAAACTGGCAAAGGCTAACCGTTCACCTGCCAGTTCGAAGTCTAAAGTACACCAAATGCAAACAATGTGAGGCACTGGTTGAGCGTGTCATCAAGACTGGGCCTGAAACAGTATACCAGGGATATTATAACCAACACCCACTGTCTGCTTGGGTGTGCGCGCGCCTGTGGTGATCTTTTTAAATTTGGAAAGGAACTCACTCACCCGCTGTTTCCACGGGAGAACCAAGCTCAGTCTTCACCGCAGGCAGGTTCCCGTCGGTTTCAGGATCTTGGGTGGGGGTAACCGATTGGGATTGACTGCCATCGTCCTCGGCAGCTTCCATGTGGGGTAAGAACACAGTGTGGACATCCTGGATGTGGGCCTTCAGGTCGTCGTAGGTTTCCGCTCGGTAATCGCATCCATCGCACTGCAGGGCCTCCATTACTTTCAATTAAGAGGATCTGGAACGCAATTAAATTAGCAATTCACTTATTGACTGAAACCAGTGCAACAGAACAAAAAGATGCCGGCTGTCTCAATGGTTTGCACTCTCCTCTCAGTCAGTAGTTTTTGGGTTCAAGGTCCACTCCAGACACTTGAGAAAACCTGCCCAGGCTGGCTCTCTCGGCGAGTGCTGCTCTTAAGATGCCATCTTTTGGTTGAAACTTTAAACTGACGCCACATCCATACCTTCTGAAGACTGGAAAAGATCTCATGGCTCCTATATCAAAAAACAGGGGTGTTTTTCTCACTGGCTTAGGCCAATATTTATCCCCCAATATCAATAAAATAGATTATTGCAGGGCGGCATGGTGGCGCAGTGGTGAGGGGGGGGGATACTCTGATTATTAAAACAGTTCACAACACATTTCTACAAGAAACAAACGGTACAAGCACTAAACTTTGCACTGGAGAGACCAGATACCCTCGCCTCGGTGCCACCCTAAATTGGAAAAAAAAAATAATGGGGTACTCCATTTAAAAAAAGGTTATCTGCTTATTACCCATCACATTTTTCACGGGTCCTTCTCTTTTGTTTTTGCTGGAGGAGTGCGAGGTCACCCATTTTGGTGAGAAAGGAAAGGCAACTTATTATCTAAATGGGGAGGGACTTTGGGGTGCTCCAGTGCAGAGGGATCTGGGTGTCCTTGTGCATGAGTCACAGAAAACCAGCATGCAGGCACAGCAGGTAATAGAGAGAGAGAGAGAGAGAGAAATACAGCACAGAACAGGCCCTTCGGCCCACGATGTTGTGCCGAACTAATAACGAAAGCAAACGGAATGTTGGCATTTATAGGTAAAGGAATAGAGTGTAAAGGTAAGGAAGTGTTGCTGCAATTGTACAAGGCATTGGTGAGACCGCACCTGGCGTATTGCCCACAGTTGTGGTTCCCTTATTTGAGGAAAGATATAGTGGCTTTGGAGGCAGTTCAGAGGAGGTTCACTAGGTTGATTCCAGGGTTGAGGCGGCACGGTGGTTAGCACTGCTGCCTCACAGCTCTCAGGTCCCGGGTTCAATTCCGGCCTCAGGTGACTGTGTGGAATTGGCACTTTCTCCCCGTGTCCGCGTAGGTTTCCTCCCAGAGTCCAAAGATGTCCAGGTTAGGTGGATTGGCCAGGCTAAATCGTCCCATAGTCTAAAAAAGGTTTGGCGGGGTTACTGGGATAGGGTGGAGGCGTGGGCTTGGGTAGGGTGTGTTTTCCAAGGGCCGGTGCAAACCCGATGGGCCGAATGGCCTCCTTCTGCACTGTAGGGATTCTATGATATGAGGGATTGGTCTTATGAGGAGAGACTGAGCAGTTTAGATCTATACCCTCCAGAGTTTAGAAGAATGAGAGGGGAGCAAATTGAGATATACAAGATGATAAAAGGTGTGGATAAAGTAGAAGTTTCCTCCTGTGGGACATTCTAGAACGAAAGGCCATAGTCTCAGGATAAGAGGTAGCAAATTTATAACAGCGAGTTGAGGAGAAACTACTTCTCCCACAGGGTCATGAATCTGTGGAATTCGCTACCCCAGAGTGCGGTGGATGCTGGGCCAGTGAATAAATTTGAGGAGGAGTTAGGCAGATTTTTAATTAGTAATGGATTGAAGGGTTATGGAGAACGGGCAGGACGGTGGAGTCGAGGCCAGGGTGAGATCAGCCATGATCATATTGAAGGGTGGAGCAGGTTCGAGAGGCTAAATTGTCTACTTCTCCGATATATTCTGAGAACTACTGTGTGTAATTCCGCCTTCCATCTCTTGATCTGTGGGGGAGAAGATGGGAGAATGGGGAAGAGGAACATACCAGCCATGATTTCTAGGCGCTGTCGTGATCAGACATTCAAAGGTTGTGGGTTCGAATCCCACCAGAGTCGGTTTTTGGGGCAGCAGGGTAGCATGGTGGTTAGCATAAATGCTTCACAGCTCCAGGGTCCCAGGTTCGATTCCCGGCTGGGTCACTGTCTGTGTGGAGTCTGCACGTTCTCCCCGTGTGTGCGTGGGTTTCCTCCGGGTGCTCCGGTTTCCTCCCACAGTCCAAAGATGTGCGGGTTAGGTGGATTGGCCATGCTAAATTGCCCGTAGTGTCCTAATAAAAGTAAGGTTAGGGGGGGGGGGGGGTTGTTGGGTTACGGGTATAGGGTGGATACGTGGGTTTGAGTAGGGTGATCATGGCTCGGCACAACATTGAGGGCCGAAGGGCCTGTTCTGTGCTGTACTGTTCTATGTTCTATGATTGAATGGCGGAGCAGACCCGATGGGCCAAATGGCCTAATTCTGCTTCTACACCGTATGGTTTTAATGTGCCACCAAGCCACATCAGGACAAGTGACCAATAGTAGGTAAAAGATGTAGATTTTAAGGAACAGAGCGGTTTAGGGATGGAATTATCGAGTTCATGGCTCAGACAGTCAAAGGCACGGCCACCAATAGAGGAATTAAAGCAATGGGGGGGGGAAACACCTCACATTTCTCCAAGAACTCGTGCCCACCTCTTGTTCGTGCTGGTGTTGAGAAGGTCACAAATATATAATTTCCCTGATTCTCCTCCCCCAGCTTGCCCTGGTTCAAACCTTTGCAGTAATTGAAATTTCGAACGCACACTGCAGCCCTCCGAACAACACTTCAACCCAAGCATCTATCCTGCGATAATTGAGCAGTCATGACAGCTTTATTACTGCCTGTGTATGCAAATACAACAAATCCAGAATTCGGCACCAGAACCCCTCTCATTTTGGTAAATACAAACTGCTTTTATCGTTTATTATGGGTTTAGGCGAGATGTGATTCTATCCCAATCTGAAGCAAAATTCTAAAACGCTGTTTACCGTGCCGAGCAGGTTTGTGTGCTTGTTACGAAAAGAGAATGATACAAGGAGGCCGTTCAGCCCACCCTTCCCATGCTAGCCCTTTGAAACATATATCCAATAGTCCCACTCCCCCTGTCCTTCTCCCATCGCCCCCAGAATTTTCTCACCGAGTATTCCTCCAATCCCCTTTTGCAAGCAACCTGCTCAATCGGTTTCCAACCCCCCATCAAAGCGCGCCTTCCAGATCAAATCCCCCTGCCCTGAATGGAAACAGAACCAAGTCACTCAGGGCGCAGTTAAGCATTGGGGTCACCCACATTGCCATGCGTCTGAGTCACACATGGGCCCACAAGGCCGGCGTCCTTCTCTAACAGGAAACTAGTGACAATCCAAAATCCAAAGCTTTGACTGGCGACTGTGCATTTCATTTAAAGATCTTTAAAGCCGAGTTCAAACTCTCAGGCAGTCCTGGTGGGATTTGATCTCACGTTCTCTGGAATATTACAGCAGCAACATAATCCCTATGCCACCCACCCCTCACTGCCACGGACCTATAAAAGAACAGCTTGTTCCCAAAGTTTCGGTACTGAAGGTGGAATGATAGCGATTAACCTTCCCTTGCACTAACGATCAAAGTAGGCAGATATCAATTATAAAAACTTTACTGGTCTATGTACTTCCTGTCCATCACACATCGTTTGACAACGTCCAATCTGAATCTGTCACACGGTTTGGATGGGTGAGGGGTTGGTTGGTGGGGGGGGGGGGGGTAAAGCAAGGGAAATCACAATTCTGAACTAATCCAGCATTTGCTTAAAAACTTTCACACAATACGAATCCAGGAGTCAGAGAATTGGAGATCGTGGAGGTGAAATCCCCCCCCTCGTTTTCTACATTCACATCCCCTGGATCTAGCTCCTAATCACCCAGATCAGGTGCTGCCCCCATATTCTGCTGATTGCCCTGGTTTAGGGAAAGTTTTCATTAACTTTTACACACACACAGACCATGAAGCTTGGTTCTAAAGACGTTTCCATTTCAAAGTGACAAGTGTACACCAATGAAAGGCCGCACGGTGGCGCAGTGGTTAGCACTGCCGCCTCAACAGAGCCACAGGTCCCGGGTTCGATCCCGGCCCTGGGTCACTGTCCGTGTGGAGTTTGTACATTCTCCCCGTGTCCGCGTGGCTTTCACCCCCACAACCCAAAGTTGTGCAAGATTAGGCGGATTGGCCACGCTAAATTGCCCCTTAATTGGAAAAAAATAATTGGGTACTCCTGAATTTATTAGTAAAAAAGTGTACACCAATGAAACTGGATCAGGTAAAGTTGCCACAGTCCCAGATGGCCACGGGCTGTTCTCTCTCTCTGAGGGGGGAGAGCTGACTAGTGGGGATTTAACCCGAGGATCGCCATACCTCAGGCGAGGGGCAAGGTTGAGAAGGCGGGGCCTTCATGAAAATACAAATCAGTTCAGGGCAGATTTCAAGTCATTTTTTAAAAATGGGTCGCTCACGGGCGAACAACCTTCATTTGAAAAAACAATTAGACCCCCATTCTCAGCTGCATTAAGAAAACCGCTTCGAATTACCATTGTTCAGTACAAAACGCAAAGAACAACCCCATTCTTCAACAGAGATCAGCGAGGCCCGCACTTTTCCGGATTTATTTCTCGTCATCACCCTGTCGAACTGGAAAAGTTTGGGAGTCACAAACGAGATGTCAAAGAGTCTCCACGTTGCTCTGGAGCTACAAGGTTACAGACCCCCGCCCGCCTCAGTGTCCTTTACACATGTTTGGCCTCCAGCCACCCTCTGGGTAATGCCACAGGCGGTTGGCACATATTAGGTTTGGAGACATAAAAGCAAATTTTAGTCAAGCATGCAAAAAAATATTTTTAAAAAAAATAATATATACACAATTTCCAAGTAGAGAGAGAGAAAGACCCTCCCCCCAGCAAACAAAACAGTGTTTTCGGGACTCTTAAATATATATATCAAAAGAAGAAAGTCAAGCCTGACCTCTAATTGACCTGACTATCTGCCAAGAACAATTAGCCTTTCATTCAGGCAGGAAGATAGTAATTACACCTTGTAATCTTAAAGGGACACAACTGTTGTTAACACACAGCTGCAATTTTGCACCAGAATGATACGGTGTTGAGTATTACGGTGTGGTGCGCCTTCCCCTGCGAAAGCAATAGCAACGTGCGCAGGACACCCAAGGTTTCAAATAGTCTTGTCCGGCCTGCGTCAGAACGGAGTTGGTGTTGGGAGCAGAGGACACAGTGGCGTTGGTTGTCCCATTGTTCAACCGCAAAGCATTCTTGCTCATCCAGTTCCCAGCATCACACGAGCTATCGGACACATGACTCTCCAAAGACTGTCCACCATTGACAAATCCCCTCCCCCCAATCATGCCACGCACCTAAAATGACCGGGGTGGGGGAACCCAAGCAAGGAGTCAGAAGCGAGGGAAGCACAGACAATAGCAAGAGACAGAAAGGAGAACAGGAGAAGTGATAGGCAGAGACGTCAAGGGTCAGAAACAAACAGGGCCGCAGTGAAAAATAACAGGAAAGGGGCAAGAAATGTTAAAAAGATCAACCTCAAGGCTTTCTTTGTACCTTACGGAGCATTCGCATTAAAGTGGATGAATTAATTAATAGATATTAACAGTTTATGATACAGTTGGGATAACGGAGACATGGCTGCAGGGTGACCAGCGGTGGGAATTGAACCTCCAGGGGTTTTTAGGAAGGACGGACAAAAAGGAAAAAGAGATGGTTAATGAAGAAATTAACGCAATAGTGAGGAAAGATATTAGCTCCGACGATGTGGATTCTGTATGGGTAGAGCTGACAAATACCAAGGGACAAAAGAACCTCAGTAGGGGTTGTATATAGACCCCCAAATTGCAGTGGTGATGTTGGGAATGGCAGTAAACAGGAAATTTGAGATGCATGCGATTAAGGAACATCTGTAATTATGGGCAATTTAATCTGCATTTAGATGGGAAAAATCAAATTAGTAACAACACCGTAGAGAAGGAATTCTTGGAGTGTATATGGGATGGTTTTATGGGCCAATGCGCTAAGGAACCAACTAGCGAACAGGCCATCCCAGACTGGGTATTGTGCAATGAAAACAGAATCATTGGCAATCTAGTTGTGTGAGACCCCTTGTGGATGAGCGATCATAATATAATTCATCAAGATGGAGAGTGAATTAGTTGATTCCGTGACTCGAGTCCTGAATCTAAATAAAGGAAAATATGATGGCGGACAGCGCGGTGGCGCAGTGGTTATCACTGCTGCCTCATGGCGCTGAGATCCCAGGTTCGATCCCGGCCCCGGGTCACTGTCTGTGTGGCGTTTGCACATTCTCCCCGTGTTTGGGTTTCGCCCCCACAGCCCAAAAGATGAATGAAAAATGAAAAATCGCTTATTGTCACGAGTAGGCTTCAAACAAAGTTACTGTGAAAAGGCCCTAGTCGCCACATATCTCGTGCCTGTTCGGGGAGGCTGGTACGGGAATTGAACCCGCGCTGCTTTAAAAGCCAGCTATTTAGCGCATTGTGCTAAACCAGCCCCAGTGCACGGTGGGTGGATTGGTCACACTAAATATCCCCTTAATTGGAAACATGAATTGGCTACTTCAATTTGATCAATTGGGGAATGTTACTTAAAGGGATGATGGTAGATTGGAAATGGCAAAAATTCAAAGGGTGCGGAGTAGCATGGTGGCACAGTGGGTTAGCACTGCTGTCTCACGGCGCCGAGGTCCCAGGTTCGATCCCGGCCCCGGGTCACTGTCCGTGTGGAGTTTGCACATTCTCCCCGTGTTTGCGTGGGTTTCGCCCCCACAACCCAAAAGATGTGCAGGGTAGGTAGATTGGCCACGCTAAATTGCCCCTTAATTGGAAATAATGAATTGGGTACTCTAAATTTATATATTTTTTAAATTCAAAGAGTGCATGGGTGAACTGCAACAATTGTTCATTCCTGTCTGGTGGAAAAGGTAAACAAAAAAGGTGGCCAAACCATGGCTCACAAGGGGAATTAAAGATTGTATTCGATCCAAGAAGAGGCATACAAATTGGCCAAGAAAAGAAAACAGCAGCCCAGAGGATATGGAGCAGTTTAAAATTCAGCAAAGGAGTTCAAGAGTAAGCTTGTGGACTCGAAAAGCTTCTATAGGTATGCAGAGGCACAACAATTGGTGAAGACAAATGTCAGATCTTTCCAGTCAGAAACAGGGGGATTTATAATGGGAAATAATAATGGGAAATAGACAACCAAGTACATATTTTGGTTCTGTTTTCAGGTCACACATAACGTCCCCGAGATGTTGGGGAACACCCAGAGAGAGGAACTGAAGGAGATCAATATTAGTAGGCAAACGGTGTTGGGGAAATTGGGGATTGAAGGCCGATAAATCCCCAGGGCCTGATATTCTACATCCCAGAGAACCTAAGGAGTGGCCCTAGACATAGTGGATGCACTGGTGGTCACCTTCCAAGATTCTACACACTCTAGAACCGTTGCTATGGATTGGAGGGTGGCTAACGTAACCCCACTATTTAAAAAGGGAGGTAGAGAGAAAACAGGGAATTATAGACCAGCAAGCCTGACATCGGTAGTGGGGTAAATTCTAGAATCTATAATAAAAAATTTAATAACTGAGCACTTGGAAAACAATGGCAGTCGGATAAGATTATATTCACTGGGGTTTACAAGAATGGGGGGGGGTGGGAGGGGGTCTCATATGAACCTATAAAGTTCTAACGGGACTGGACAGGGTAGATGCAGGAAGGATGTTCCCCGTTAATGGGTGTGTCCAGAACCAGGGGTCACAGTCCGAGGATACAGGGTAGACCATTTAGGACAAGAGATGAGAAGACATTGCTTCACCCGTGAATGATGAGCCTGTGGAATTCACTCCGCCACCATGCAGTTGAGGTCAAAATATTGTACGTTTTCAAGAATCAGTTAGATATAGCACTTGGGGCTAAAGGGATCAAAGGATATAGGAGGGGGAAAAGTGGGAACAGGTTACTGAGTTGGAAGTTGATCATGAACGGCCTCCTCGTTCTTCTAATTTCTATGTTTTTATGTCAGGAATATTAATGAATGCTTTTCGCTTGCCTGGATTTATACAACTCCCAACACTCATGAAGATCACATCAAAGACAAAACATCCGCTTGGTATTCACCATCTTAAACATGCACTCCTTCCATGTGTGCCATCAACAAGATGCTCTGAGGCAACTCACCAAGTCTCCTTCGCCAAATCTACGACCTCCACCATCTGGAAGGTCAAGGGCAGCAGATGCCTGGGAACCCCACCACCTGGAGGTTCCCCTCTAAGTCACTCACTACCCTTACTGGAAATATATCAGCCGTTCCTTCACTGTCACTGGGTCAAAATCCTAGAATTCCCTCCCTGACAGCACAGTGGGTGTGCCTACACCACAGGGACTGCAGCGGTTCAAGAAGGCAGCTCACCACCACCTTCTCGAGGGCAATTCGGGATGGGCAATAAATGCTGTCCTCGCCAGCGACGCCCACATCCCGTGGAAGAAGTTTCTGAAAATCAGATGTGTGGTAGGGTTCCAGAAAGGTGGTGCTGTGCTGGATCTGGGTGTCATCACATTACATGCGGAGACTGACTTTTGTGACCTTGCCAGTACGCTCTCTGATTGGCCCAGGGAAACATGAACTGAGACGGCAGCAATGAAGCAGTGCGCTTTGCAGCATCCAGTGCAGACAGGGAAGAAGTGGTCAGACGTGGCTCAGTCAGAGGGACTCCTATCTCATTGAGCCCCTTTGGCTAACCTTTTTGGACACTAAGGGCAATTTATCATGGCCAATGCACCTAACCTGCACGTCTTCGGACTGTGGGAGGAAACCGGAGCGCCCGGAGGAAACCCACGCAAACACGGGGAGAACATGCAAACTCCGCACAGACAGTGACCCAAGCCGGGAATCGAACCTGGGACCCTGGAGCTGTGCAATAACAATACTGAAGGCCGGAGCGGGGGCGGGGGACATCTTCGAAAGATGTTGTAGCTAAAAATCACTCTAAGCTTTGCAATAGGTACCAACACATTACCTCAAATGTCAGTTACATGCAGCTAACAGCAATAATTGGAGAATAATCAACATTATAAACACTTTACTGAGTTTACCGCAGAGGCAATCCTATTTCAGAATACACCACAATTCTCAGGTCACCTGTCCGAATATCTTGTGGCTCAGTCTCAAACGCTGTCGGTTACGTCCTGTGAAACAATTTGCAATATTTGATGCGAAGGGCGCTATATAAATGCACACTGCGTATAAACAACTTGGATGAAATCTTTTAGCAGCTGTCTTTCCCCCACCAAATAATAGAGAAAAATCAATTCACAGAGATTTGAGTTGAGCCAGATTGACAGGGGTGCGTTTGCATGAACAGTCGTAAGCACAGTCAACGTGTTCCAGTGGGGGCCAGGTGCAGCAGGGCACATATACAGTCGTGACAACCTGGAATTCCAAATATCAACAACATCATCAAGTTAACACCTTTTACTGAAGGGAAAGTAGGCCCTCTCCCTCACCGAATCGTCCGGCACCTCTTCCCCTTAATGTGGGTCTGTCACTGGGAACGCACCGCGATACCACACATGGAATTGCAGCCATGACTGGGTGGATCAAACACACCCCCCCCCGCCCCCCGGAATCTGTAGGGGGGACTGCATGCACCCAGAGAGCCAGCCACGAACGGGGCTCAGAAAACGAGCGAACGGCTTCGGGATCCAAATACAATTGGCCCGGCTCCATGTCGCTTGCAAGTGACAGGTCATTGGCATTTGGCGGGCCCAAGTGTGCATGCGCAGACTGGCAGGGCTGCCATCTTACATTGCCAGGAGACACAAGTGATCGGCAATTGGATAGGGAAAGGAATAGACTCGCTTCACAACTCGAGTTCCGTTGTCGATAAAACAGTGACTGAAAACAGAAACCGGAAAAAAACCGATCGCCATCCAAGTTAATTTGAGAAATTTGCAGAGTTCCCATCACCAAAAATCAGCAGAGAATTCATCGCGGGCAAGATGGCCATTGTTACATCTGGAAATACTGCTGCAGTTTTTAAGTGGAAAGATCAACTGGGCCACCAACCGGAGCAAGTTAAATTGATCAAACTCCCGTAAGCTCCCTCTTCCTTCCGCCCTCCACTCTCCAAAAACACCTGGATTGTGACAACAACAGAGTGGCTATTGAGGCGTGTGCTGCACAAGATCAATAAATGTGCAACGTGGCTTTGCAGGTACTTTGCGTATTCAAGGTGCATATCCCCGTTTGACAATCATGCAAATCTAACAAAGTGTCTTCCAAATCCTCCCCATGCCCTCAACGTCTCCCATCATTGCAGTCCCGAATTCCTTCGCTGCGGTAAAGGTTTCCCTGCATGCTCTGCCTAGCATAATGGGAGTTTCAACATCATACATTTGGACAACCGGTGCAGGAAATGCAAAACTCTAGCACCAATGTTACTGTTACGTGGCAGATTCCTCACCAAAATGAGCAAGAAGTGATTTTTATTTTCTTCGTTATTTCACGGAATGTGGGCTCCACTGGCTGGGCCAGCATTTACCCCCGAACGGAGTGTCTGGCTCGGCCATTTCCCGGGGCAGTCAAGGGTCAACCACACTGCTGGAGTCACCTGTCGGCCATTACAACGATCGATGACCATTTCAGGGCCAACGTCGCCGAGAGAGGCTTTACAATTCCAGGTGTATTCACCTTACCAGCTGCCGGGGTGGGATTTGAACCGCTGTCCCCAGGATATTAGCCTGGACCCCTGGGATCACCCACCCAGTGAGATGACCACCACCTCTCCCTTTGTAGTCTGCATCGATTGTCAATAGCTTTGTGAGCAAAGGCCATATAAGGATTATTTCGAATTACATTTATTCTTTCCAATTAAGGGGCAATTTAGTGCGGCCAAACCACCTACCCTACCTTTGGGCTGTGGGGGTGAGACCCACGCAGACACGGGGAGAACGTGCAAACTCCACGCGGACTGTGACCCAGAGCCGGGAGAGAATCTGGGACCTCGGTGCCATGAGGCAGCAGTGCTAGCCACTGTGTCCCCGTGCTGCCCTAAAGTCCATACAAGGATAGTCAATCTTCTGTGATCTTGCTTTAATGATAAAATATATAGAGAATTAATTCGCGACCGTGAAAATAGTTCGCAAGACAGCCGATTACCATTTGTAATTCTGTGGATGAATTTTTTAAAAACAGATTGGCTATTTTCCCCACACAGTTTCCCATCCCATGAATGAGTCTTCCTCCTCAATCTATCGGATTGATTTTGGATTTCAGTATACGGTGCAAAATGTTTCTGTTTTCAAATGCCGCAGATCTCTCCAAATATCAGCAGCAGGTTTGTCTGAAAACCCTCTCCTCTACAACCTTAACGCAAAGGGCTGCATTCTCCATCCTCCCAGCAGGAGGCGGCGCATTGCTGCGGATGGGAATCCCCATTGAAGCCACCCCGCACCGTCTGGGAACCTACGGGTGAAGGTGCAGCGCCTGCGGTACCGGAGAACCCCGCCGCCAGCGAATGTACGGAGAATTCCGGCCTGAGAAGGTGACTTGCGTGAAAACAGACTTGCTTTCCCACTCGTTTTGCAAGGTACTAAACTGTGGGATTAGACCACGATCCTGGAGCATCCGCAGCCAAGCAAAAAAAACAAAACAATATTCTCCTTCGAGGAACTGCAGCACAGTGGTTAGCACTGTTGCTTCACACCTTCCGGGTCCCAGGTTCGATTCCTGGCGTGGGTCGCTGTCTGTGTGGAGTCCGCACGTTCTCCCCATGGCTTTCCTCCGGGTGCTCCGATTTCCTCCCACAAGTCCCGAAAGACGTGCTTGTTAGGTGAATTGGACATTCTGAATTCTCCCTCTGTGTACCCGAACAGGTGCCGCCATGTGGCGACTAGGAGAATTCCACAGTAACCTCATTGCAGTGTTAATGTGACACCTTAGGCGAACGTCTGAACACTTACGTGATTATATATCCTCGGGTGCCACACTTTACCTCTGCTCTAGTCGGGTGTCGATTAGCGACGTTATCGGCCACATGGAGAGAGCAAGAAATATGATGGGAGTCTACAGTTGGATTATTTCTAACTTATGGGATCCAGGAAACATAACATGGTGGCAGCAGGTTGTAAGTGGGCGTAAACACAACAAAGCTAATGCCGAATTAGATTGAAAAATTAACCCGGGTTAGCGAATCGTGCAAAAATCAAAATGGCTCCTAAAACAGCAAGAAACACACTGTTCCAGCCCCTGATGAATTGGGAAACGGAGCTGTTGCAAAGGCATTTGAGAAGTTTAAACAGAAGTGTAGACTGACAAGTCACAAGTTAAATTCGTGCCACACAAGTGCCAGGCAATGACCAACTCCGACGAGAGGATCTAACCATTGCCCTTGACATTCAATGGCATTACCATCGCTGAATCCCCCACAATTAACATCCTGGGGGCTACCATTGATCAGAAACTGAACTGGACCCAGCCACATTAATACTGTGACTACCAGGGCAGGTCAAAGGCTAGGAATTCTACAGTGAGTAACTCACCTCCTGATCCCCCAAAGCCTGTCCACCGTCTACAAGGTACAGGTCAGGAGTGTGATGTAATACTCTTCACTTGCCTGGATGAGTGCAGCTCCAACAACACTCAAGAAGCTCAACACCATCCAGGACAAAGCAGCCCGTTTGATTGCTCCCTATTCCACAAACATTCAATCCCTCCAACACCGACACACAGTAGCAGCCGTGTGTGCCATCTACAAGATGCACTGCAGTAACTCGCCAAGGTTCCTTAGGCAGCACCTTCCAAACCCATGACCACTACCATCTAGAAGGACAAGAGCAGCAGGTACCTGGGAACCCCACCACCTGGAGATTCCCCTCCAAGTCACTCACCATCCTGACTTGGAAATATATCGGCCGTTCCTTCACTGTCGCTGGGTCAAAATCCTGGCATTCTCTCCCTAACAGCAATGCAGGTGTACCTACACCCCTGGGACTGCAGGGGTTCAAGAAAGCAACTCACCACCATCTTCTGAAAGGCAACTAAGGATGAGAAATAAATGCTGGCCTAACCAGCGACGCCCACATCCAGTAAATGAATAAAAAATATGAACATTTATCTCAAGGGATCTAATGAAGAGGAAGGGATCAACAGCACCCCTTTTGCGAATGGAAAGAGGGGTTCAATTTGTTTGGTACTTGGGAGTTAGCTGAACCGCAGACAAACAAAAGTTTTGAAAAATTCAGCACACATCCCCAGCCAAGTTAAACCATCAGATTTGCCCATGTGAAATTCCGGGCCAGAGGCAGGAATAGGGTGAGCCTGCTGACAATTTCCGAACAAGATTGAAAACCGCAAACTGAAAATGTAAATTCAAGGACACAGATGTGATGGATCAGTTCATGGGAGGCTCTGCACACACCGAAATCCAAAAAGATTTAATTGGAGCCACTGCCAGGGCACCGGAAGCCGGTGGAGACGCGGACTGTCCGGATGGCTAGCTTTCGGTTAAGTCAGGAGAAAGGCAGCAAGACCGATGCAGTAAAACAGCAAGAAGAGAATGCCCACCAGGCAGAGGGAAAGATGTGCAACAGCTGTTGACCACAAATTCTCAGACTGTAGGAAATGTCCCACATGTGGATCAAACAGCAGAGCTTCTGCAAAGCCCAATCACTGGGAGAAGATTTTCAGAACGAAAGCAAATGAGTTATCTGAGCAAATAGGAGGAAATGATTCACAAAAGAACGGAGGGTGATGAGATTGAGAACACGATTGGCAGAGGAACCAGGCAGCTGAATGAATGGCAGAATGGTGATAGTCCCCAGAGAGGAAATTCACACACACATTCAGATCAGCAAGAGGGCTGGAAATAAGCCATCCCGATCGACACCTACCTCTCAAGGCTGGGATGAAATCACCTAGAGAGCTGCTCAATGCTCGAAAATACACAACCACTCTACCAAGCAAGATACTCTTCCTTCATGAGCAGGAAGACTGGTGCACAGGTCAACACTTCCACCAGGCTAAATTTCTGCCTGAGCTACTGAAAGGACGGACTGCACGTGTACAGGATTCAATCATGAGAACCTGGAACCCGGCAAAGTTATTGGTGAAGTTGAGACTCCCAATGACTCCCATCATTGAGACCGAAACCAGAAAGCAATTGAGAAGGAACAGAGTTCATACTCCACCTTTCTCTGAGCTAGAATAGCAGAAAAGATCTGCAGCAACACCAACAACATCACTAACCAGTGACATAACATCAGCAACGCCAACCAGTGACATATCAACAAATGTCACCAAAACGATGGTGTGGCGGTTAATGTCACCCGACCAGTAATTCAGAGGTCTCGGGGAACATGGGGACGAGGGTTGAAAACTCACCACAGCAGATGGTGACATTTAAATTCAATTAAATAAGTGACAAAAATGTCAGTCTCGGTAATGACCATGAAAAACCATCTGGTTCGCTAATCTCCCTTCAGGGAAGGAAATCTGCCGTCCTTACCCGGTCTGGCCTACATGTGACTCCCGACCCACAGCTATGTGATTGGCACCTGACTGGCCCCCTCAGAAATGGCCGAGCAAAGGCAATTAGGGAAGGCTAACCGATTCGGGCCTTGCCACTGACGCCCGCAACCCCCAAGAAAAAATAAATAAACTTAAAAAACATACATCACCAACAAATGACATGTTCGCGACATCAAGCGTGACTCCTAACTTAGCCGGCTGAGAGTAATAAATGCCAAGTCCACAAGATGGGGGCACAACACAAGACCATAAGACACAGGGGCAGAATTAGGCCACTCGGCCCATCGAGTCTGCTCCGCCATTCAATCATGGCTGATATTTTCTCATACCCATTCTCCTGCCTCCTCCCCATAACCCACAAGACCTGAAGACATGATCCTAAGTGACAGTATGACTAATGTTTTACTGAGGAAAAGAAAAAAATCTATGAAAGTCCAAATCGATTGTTAAATCTTCTTTAGTCTAGAAAAAAGTTAATGACTGGACCATTTATAGAGGTATATATATATATATATATATATATATATATATATAATATATTTTTTTTTTAAAGTGGGTGTTATAGAGCTGGGGACTAATTAAGTGAATTTATACCCTTGGATGTCAATGAAGATCCAACACTCGATGAAGACCCAACATTCTGAGTCTTAAGTGTGATTATTTTGAATTTATGGGAACTAGAAGATGTAACAGCTAACGAGCAAGATAGTTAAACCAAAATCCTCCATAGATGAATGCTTCATTCACCGAGTGTTGCATTACAATCCAACGCCAAAGTAACAGGTTTTCGCAGTTCTTCTCCAATAAACACAGCGAGCTTCTCCCTCGAACAACCACTGCTCAAACTTTGTTACAAATGAGAGAACATTTGGAACTTGGAAAGTACATCGGGTTTTTGGACAACGTGCCCTCACCTCTGGGGCTCACTCAGACGTGCCAGCTCTCTGCCCAAGGGGGTGCAAGGGTCGGTGAAAAGGAGCTTGGGACAGCTTTCTGCAAGTAAAGAGCATCCAAAAACACATCAAACTTTCAGGGGGCTAGAAGGGGCCAGCTCGCACGGGAGAGAGCACAAGATTGTCTGATACGGGAGAGGATGGGGGTGGTCTAGAGTGGTGACTGGGATGCGGTGGAGGTCCGAGGAGGACACGGGGTGAAACAAGGAGAAAAAAACAACTTTCCCCTGGGAGTTTTGTGGGAGAGACAGTCAGTTGGTGCCATCCCAAAAGAAATGGGAGCGAGTTCAAGAACAGACACAAGCAGAAGGAGCAACCCCAAAGTTGCAAATTAAATATCTCCATGTTCATTCCCCTTTCACTGACTCCTCTCTCTTCTGTACCTGACTGGGCTCAGACACAACCCCCTCAGATTAAAAAACGACCATGTGTTTGAAGAAGAATTCTAATGTCCTAAACAGCAACACACACAACCTTGAAACAACTGCATTTGAGTGGTTGTGTGCTCAAAGCTGCTACTGCAGTTACAATAAAAATATATATTTTTTTAGAAAAATTAGCGAGGTGTTTTTTTCTTTAATTTGAATCATTGCAGTGGACCTGGTAGACGAGGGAAGGTTGTCCCCTCAGTCTTGCACGAGATAAGCTTTTTAAAAAGAAAACAAAATTAGGTGCATCTCAAATGAGTCTCACTGTGACTGCAGGTTGTAATCATCTAGCACAGTTCACAATCATCTCCTGCAGCCAAGACAATTCCCTCCACGGTGACCTTCCCCCACCGCCCGCCCCTTAATCGGGGTCATGGTGTGAAGGCGGCTGGAGTGGAACGTGCAGAATCTGGCTGCACCATAACCCATGGAGGAGGCACAGCCAGATACACACAGGGTCATCCATCACACATCTTCTCAAGATCCAGCGAGGTCTGCAAAGGCTGAAAAGGTAAGATGCTTGCCTGCTTCATATCATCTCCACAATCCCACTTCACTGATCCTCTTGCACATTAATATCCAACAGCACAGCAAGGGTGCTATCAAAAGACGGCATTCCCTGCAAATTTGCAACCACGTTAGCAGTACTTACTGTTGAAATTCAGCTCCATTCCCCCTCCATCTTCATTCACTCTCCTCCATCTTCTGAAATGATGTTAAAACAAGGAGGTTATAATCTTCTGTCGCTCCACCTTGAGACAGTGTACCATTTCATACAAGACCTGGCATTGCTCAGAACAAAGAAAGCAAAGCAAAAAAAAAAGGCACAGACACCTACAGAGCTGAAGGTTTACTTCCCAGACCTGTATCTACAAAATAAAGAGACTAGAGAGAGAGAGAGAGAGAGAGCTGTTTCCAACTGAGATGTGGATCAAATTACAGCACAGAGAAAAGGACAGGCCCCACCCCATTCTTCTTCAGGGCAGCCCAGCACATCATTGAACAAATCTCAAGGCTCTGTCTCTCTCTCTCGCGCGCACTCTGTATGTGGCTCCTGCTCTTAGGAGAGAATTAGCAGATCATTCAAGTCTTCACTTCCCCACACACCCACCACCCCTTGCTCTCTCCTGCTCAAAAATGAGACCAGCTTCTAGCAACCATTAGATGTTGAGAGAGAAAGAGAGAGAGGGAGGGACACGGTATCTGCTGCCTCGTCAGTACAGCTTTAAGACACACACAATAAAGCTGCCTAGTCCTACCAGCTTCAGGAGCAGCCATTTTACCTCCAGACTCTCCACCAGCTCTCAGTAGCTGAGCTCCAGGCAGCAGCACAACATGGCCCCACTTATCTACCATTCATCTCAAGCATCTGAGGCACTGAAAAAATGCTGCTCAAAATTCCTAGCTAGCTTCTCTTGCCAACACCTTGCTGAAAAGGAGGAGATTGTCTGAGGGGGTGTTTTTTTTTCCCTTCAAATTCCCCCTTCCTCTCTCAAGTGATTGAGATTTTCTCTCACTTTCTTCATCAACAACAAACAAAACACAAAAAAAAAAATCACACACAGCTCTTCTCCCCTTGAAATGAGCCATATACCCAGAGGAAAGACAGTAATAGCACTTGCTCACATGAAGCAAGTTGGAGGAACGTTCATTTTAACAGGAGAAAGCTCTGTCTGCTCCATAATCCTCCTCCCCCCCCCCCCCCCCCCCCTCTAAACCAGAGCTGCTTTGTTGGTGGAAGCAAGCAGATACAAGCATTCCATAATACCTGCACCACCTTCAAAACTTTCAATGGTCTCACAAGGAGAGGGAGGGAGGGAGAGAGAGAGAGAGAGAGAGAGACAAAGACCATCTCGCTCTACTTCAGAGATTCCAAAGTTTACTGACCTTTGTTAATCACCAGCCAGGCTGTCTGCAAATAAGCAAACTCTCCCAATGTTAGCACCCTCCCTCCCTCCACACACACTGCTGCACTGGTGAAAGAAGGTCTTTTGGAATAGACAACAGCGCACATTTTTATTTAAATGACAAGTTTCACACAAGTGCTGGTGACCCTTTGCTTCCAGGCCTCCATCTCTCCAGGACAAAAAAAAAACACCGAAACCTGCCGCTGACTCTAATCCATCACCAACCAGGGGGATAAGAACAATCAGCTCCCGAGCAGCCCCAACACCCCTTCTCGCGCAACCCCCCCCCCCCCCCCCCCCAGCACCCCTGCCCAACCCAGCAGTGAAGCACACAATGGGTTAAGGCACGGCACCTACGAGATGCCTTCAGGAGATCCACTCAACAATCTGCATAACAAGCTCACTGTTCAAGAAGGACTGCTAATCAGCGAGGATGAAAACGCAAGGGGTCAGCAGATCCACTGCCAGCCCTGTAGTCATATTATTAACCAACCTTTTCTTAGGATTTTTCTGCCCACTCTCCCCCTCGGGGTTCCTCATTTGGGAAACATCCCTTTTTCCACCCTTGATGTTTATCAGGCGGATGAGCTGACAACGCACAGTTTGCATTACTGCACCACCACAGCATTATGTTAATGCACCCCACACCACCTAACAAAAGCCCACGGCCGCCTCAAACGCAGATCTTCGGGTAGCAGAGTGGCGCAGTGGTTAGCACTGCTGCCCCACGGCGCCGAGGTCCCGGGTTCGATCCCGGCTCTGGGTCACTGTCCGTGTGGAGTTTGCACGTTCTCCCAGTGTTTGCGTGGGTTTCGCCCCCACAACCCAAAGGTGGATTGGCCACGCTAAATTGCCCCTTAATTGGAAAAAATAATTGGGTACTCTTAAATTTATTTTTTTTAAATGCAGATCCTCGTGAATTAGGTGGGGTGTATTTGAAGACAATGCATGGTCGTCTTGGATGAGCAATATTTCTTCAACAAAATCAAAGCAATTTTTACTCATAACTGATCTTGCGTGAGCTCCGCCAATTCTCTCGACAGGATTCCTGCATGTTTAGAATCAGGGCCCCTCGTTGTTCCATTTTAAAGTGGGTCACTGGTGCAGACCGTCAACACTAACTCCAGTGGGCATCTTAAAAAAAAATACCATAACATACGATGACGATCAATTAAAGCAAAAAATTTACAGATGTGGCCACGGCTCTCGGGAAACGTGCATGTGGAATTACTGGGATCGTACTGTGTAAAAATAAGATTGGCTGCAGGAATGAGCTAGACTAGAAGATAGCAAGACCAAGGCCACAAGGACCCAACCAGCTTCCCAGCTTCAGGAAACGGTCCCCAATTACAGGAATGCCCAACTGCCTCAAGCCAAGGTCCTTAAAAGTGGTTCCAATGCAACTTTCTAGGTCAGAATGCTCTGGCTATCATATAAAAATTAATGCAGAGCTGCAACTGGATTAATGCATGGGAAAGTGTGACCCAGTAACAATTTACACCAGTGGCAACTCTTTTTAAAAACGGAAAGCAGGTTCAGAACCATTTAATGCAAATAAAACCTCTTGAATACAAAATGCTGGACACAAAACCTGGCCGTAAATAATTTCTCCGTGCAATTTTTAGAAGACCAGCTACTGAAACATTCTCTACAACTGGTAGATAAACCCATAATTTGCCCGAAAATGCTCTCGTCCTCACGTCCAACAAGAAATAGTCCTCGGGCAGCACGGTGGCGTAATGGGTTAGCGCTGCGGCCTCACGGCGCCGAGGTCCCAGGTTCGATCCCAGCTGTGGGTCACTGTCCGTGTGGAGTTTGCACATTCTCCCCGTGTCTGCGTGGGCTTCGACCCCACAACCCAAAGATGTGCAGGGTAGGTGGATTGGCTATGCTAAATTAGCCCTTAATTGGAAAAGAAATAAAAATGAATTGGGTACTCTAAACTTTAAAAAAAGAAGAAATAGTGCTCAGCGGGCATGAAGTCGCCAGGCTAGAGAAACGGGACCAACACACTAAACATGCAGGACAGAAAAACTTTTGACGATGAAATGACGTCCGGCAGTGCTTCAAACGGGAGTCCAATGGGCTGAGTCCACATTATCGATGCACATTGATAATATGCGATCTTTAATACTATTAAACATGATCTACACTCCCTGTATGAACACTGCATAAAAACGTGTAAAGTTCAGACATTTAATGAACGATGTACCCGGCACGTCTCTCAAGTCCTCAAACGGTTATCGAACAGAACTGTTAACTGACTGCGAGAACCTCAAGGCCGAATGACACAGTCAGTGCACTCTGTCAGATTTCCACCTGGATGCCAGTGGCTACATGGCATGCCACTGAACCCAGCGCCCCCATTAAAGTTCGGCTGGCCTTGCCAGGATTCAGCTGAAGCCTCCAACATGTTCTTTAGAAATGCAGCCCAAACTTTCACAAGACGCTATTCTGCGCAGTGCAAAGCAGTCCCAATCAATGCTCTTATTTCCTCTATTCACTGGTATTATTTCACAAAGACCTTTGCAGCTGTGGTCTCCAATACCACTGTATGGTCGCACCAAGGGCCAGGCAGGTTTTAACTTTCAACCACACAAACAGGGCACATTTGCCGAGCTCCCCGCACACGGGAGTTACCAGTGGGCGAAAAGCTTTGCACATAACTAAGTACCTTCACCTACCCCCGTCGCCACTCTCTTTAGTGTTTCAATGTTAAATGAGGTCAGTGCGGTTAGAAATATCCTCGTTCTTCAAAATCCACAAATATGTAATTTTACACGTTACAAAATTCCACAGCATCAAAACAGGCCATTCGGCCCAGTTGGCCCATGCTGGCGTCTGTGCTCCCGAGAAGCCGTCTCTCGTCTCACCTTAGCATCATATCCCTGCGTAGAGTTTGCCGATGGCACAAAGAGGGGTCGGGAAAAGGGATCTAGAAAGGTTAAATGAGTGGCAAAATGCGACATACTTTGGTCGGAAGAATAGAAATGCAGTGTGTGGTACAGAGGGATCTGGGTGTCCTGGGACATGAGTCACAGAAAGTTAGTCTGCCGATACGCCACTGCGGAGTGATTGGGAGGGCAAATAGAATATTGCCACTTATTGCAAGGGGAATGAAAAATATAAGTAGGGATGTTTTGCTGCAGTTGTATTGGGTATTGGTGTGAGCAGATCTAGCGTAGTGTGCAGTTTTGGTCTCCCTTATTTAAGGAAATATATTAGAAGTAGTTCAGAGTGGGTTCACTGGGCTGGAGGAGAGGGGTTATCTCATGTGGAAAGGTTGCACAAGTTAGGCCTGTATCCATTGGGGCTTAGACGATTGAGGCACCTCACTATAAGAAGGATGTGGAAGCATCGGAAAGGGCGCAAAGGAGATTTACCAGGATGCTGCCTGGTTTGCAGGATAGGTCTTATGAGGAAAGTTTGAGGGAGCTGGGGCTTTTCTCTTTGGAGCGGAGGAGGGTGAGAGGCGACTTAATAGAGGCTTATAAGATGATGAGGGGGATAGATAGAGTGGACGTTCAGAGACTATTTCCTCGGGTGGATGTAGCTGTTACAAGGGGGCATAACTATAAGGTTCAGGGTGGGAGATATAGGAGGGATGTCCGAGGTAGGTTCTTTACTCAGAGAGTGGTTAGGGTGTGGAATGGACTGCCTGCTGTGATAGTGGAGTCAGACACTTTAGGAACTTTCAAGCGGTTATTGAATAGGCACATGGAGCACACCAGAATGACAGGGAGTGGGGTAGCTTGATCTTGGTTTCGGACAAGGCTCGGCACAACATCGAGGGCCGAAGGGCCTGTTCTGTGCTGTACTGTTCTATGATCTTATTGAAACAAAGGAGATGCTGAAGGGGCTTGACACGAGGATATTCCCCCTTTTGGGCGAGACTAGAACTAGAGGACACAGTTTAAAATAAGGCGCCTCCTTATTTAAAACGGAGATTAGGAGAAAAACGACACCCCCCTCTCTTCCTTCTTTTAAGATGCTTCATAAAACCTCCCCCTTTGAACAAGCGCCCTGACATGGCGTTAAATGCAGTCCCAATATGGGCAGCACGGTAGCACAAGTGGATAGCACTGTGGCTTCACAGCGCCAGGGTCCCAGGTTCGATTCCTGGCTTGGGCCACTATCTGTGCGTTCTCCCCATGTCTGCGTGGGTTTCCTCCGGGTGCTCCGGTTTCCTCCCACAGTCCAAAGACGTGCAGGCTAGGTGGATTGGCCGTGCTAAATTGCCCCTTAGTGACCAAAAAATGTTAAGAGGGGTTATTGGGTTACGGGGATAGGGTGGAAGTGGGGGCTTGGGTGGGTCGGTGCAGACTCGATGGGCCGAATGGCCTCCTTCTGCACTGTATGTTCTATGTTCTATGTAAATTTTATTTAATAATCACTATGAAGTGCATTGGGATATTTTTCGGTGGTAAAAGTGCTGTTTAAATGCTGCTATCTGCCCTGTTTACATTGGTGTCATTCAACACTTTCTCTCCTCAAAATCTACCTTTACCTGATCTTTCCTGAAGCTGTCAATTGTTGGACTCCTTGAATGACACCACATATGAGCCTTCAGTGATTACAGACCGGTTACTAGTGAATACAGTGGTTGTTTAGCACACTGGGCTAAATCGCTGGCTTTGAAAGCAGACCAAGGCAGGCCAGCAGCACGGTTTCGATTCCCGTACCAGCCTCCCCGAACAGGCGCCGGAATGTGGCGACTAGGGGCTTTTCACAGTAACTTCATTTGAAGCCTACTCGTGACAATAAGCGATTTTCATTTTTTTCATTTCAATACAGGCCCACAGCACATCCCGTCTTCCCTGATAATGGTACGGTAATTACATTAAGATATGCAGGATGAAGCGCATTATGTAATTCAGTACTTCGAGCATGTACAAAGAGAGTCTGCTGGGACACAGGTAGAAGAAGCAGGCATGTGCCATGCTGCATTCTGTCAATAAACCCATCATCAAGAAAAGTAGTGTATGATTTTTATGATGCACCAAAAAGCTTAGGATGGATGTGTGTCCCATGTCTAACCTTTCCAGCAGAGATCTCCTGGTTGTTTTCTTCCGCATTTCAGCCAAATCTAGAAATGCAGAGAACAATTTTAGCCGCCATACTGCCTCAAATAGCAGAGGTAAGCAAACCCAACACGTCGGTAATCAAACCTGCACATGCTTTGATTTTCTGGTTCACAGAGCCACTCACGGGAAAGTGGCCTGATGCTAACGATTCTGAATTTTGCAACAGATGGACACAGGAAATCAATGGTCAAGTTATCAATTTCGGGCGACACGCTGGAGCGGTGGTCAGCACTGTTGCCTCACGACGCTAGGTCACTGTCCGTGTGGGGATTGCACATTCTCCCAGTGTCTGCGTGGGTCTCTCACACCCCCCACCCCCCCCCCCCCCCCCCCCCCCCAAACCCAAAAAGATGTGCAGGGAAGGTGGATTGGCCACGCTAAATTGCCCCTTAAACTGGAACGAAAATACTTGGGCACTCTAAATTTCTTTCTAAAAGTTGTCAATTCCACAACAGAGCAAGTGACACACTTCACTTACACGACAAGCTTAGAACCACATTTCACCCCCCCCCCCAAATATTATAGCTACAAGCATATTTTTTGGCATTAAATTTGGAAAACAGTTCGGATGCTGCGCAAATTATTTGTCAGTGTTTTTAACTGAACAATTTTAAAAATGTTGAATTAGTAGGTAGTCTTGATTCATGGGCAGTAACTCAGGGGAGTGCATGGGCTAGAACTCAGAAAATGCCCCTTGAATTTCAGTGCACAACCCTCGTAATAAAGGTGTAATCCAACAAAGCTTTTCCACAGAGCAATGAACCCCCCCAAAGTTGCATTTCCAAAACTGTGGTCAGTTGGGTTAGATTTAACAGGAGACCCAACACCGGCTTTCTTGCAATACTTTCACACCAGACGCCTATTTATTGCACGTAAAAACTTTATTATTACATGGTCAGCCTTGTGCAAAGTTCAGTGATAACATAACTGTATTACTCTTCTCTTTACAACTCTGCATTTATTTCAATGTTATTTCAGCACTTGCGAATCCAATAAGCAGCCAAGCAGAAGTGTAAAAATTTAATATCCGATAAGACGCACTGTGGGAAAACAAGGGATCAAATCCGAGAAGGTTAACACCAGGAACCAGACCAACACAAGAGTCGATGTGGGACAGTCACAAACTAGGGGGTCATAAACCATAGAATCCCTACCATGCGGAAGGAGGCCATTCAGGCCATCGAGTCTGCACTGACCTTCTGAAAGAGCACCCTACCTAGGCCCAATCCCCCACCCTATCCCCGTAACCGCACCGAGTGGCAATTTAGCATGGCCGATCCACCTAACCCGCACATCTTTGACAACATAGGATTGTCACTAATAAATCCAACAGGGAATTCGGGGGGAATTTCTATACAAAATGCGGGATCGCACTACTGCAGGGGTTGGCTGGAGGTTAATAGTATTCATAAATAGCATTTAAGGGGAAGGTAATTAACATGGGCAGAATCCTGTGTAATTCTACAAAGCCAGAAACACAAGGAGGTTCTGTACAACAACATCCCCAGGCAAATAGAAGGAATGAGTTTGGATAAAGATTCCATCTTACGGAGGTTCTTCTGAAAGCTTTCCACCGAAAATGCAACAAAGGTCAAAATATAATCCACCATCTCCCAGAATAGGAGAATTCCTCCTCATCGATATCAAAACAAACAGATTGGAACATCAAACGGTGTTGACAATGATCATCAATAAAATTTATGGTGGCAGTATGGTGGCGCAGTGGTTAGCACTGCTGCCTCACGGCGCCGAGGACCCGGGTTTGATCCCAGCCCCGGGTCACTGTCCGCATGGAGTTTGCACATTCTCCCCGTCTCTGCGTGGGTCTCACCCCCCACAACCCAAAGATGCGCACGTTAGGTGGATTGGCCACGACAAATTGCCCCTTAATTGAAAAGAAAATAATTGGGGACTCGCTAAATTTATTTTTACAAATAAATAAAGAAATAAAATTTATGAATCTATTTGAAGTGTTTAAAATGAAGCAATTTGATGAGATCGATACAAGACCATAAGAAATAGAAGCAGAATTAGGCCATTCGGCCCATCGAGTCTGCTCCGCCACTCCATCATGGCTGATATGTTTCTCATCCCCATTTTCCTGCCTTCTCCTCATAACCCCTGATCCCCTTATGAATCAAGAAATCCCCTTACTAATCAAGAATTGTGCTTGAGGTGCTGTTACCTACAGGGTTACAGACCAAGAGCTGGAAGGTGGAATTGGACAGAATGGTTCTTTCTTAGAACATATGAACTCAGAGCAGGAGTCGGCAATTTAGCCTCTCGAGCCCGCTCCACCGTTCAATACGATCATGGCTGATCTCATCATGGTCTTAACTTCATTGCCCTGCCTGTTCTCCCTAACCCTTCAAGTCATTATTAATTACAAATCTTGGGCGGCGCTGTGGCGTAGTGGTTAGCACTGCTGCCTCCCGGCACCGAGGACCCGGGTTCCATTCCGGCCCCGGGTCAAATCTGTCTAACTCCTCCTTAATTAACTCACTGTCCCAGCATCCACCGCACTCTGGGGTAGCGAATTCCATAGATTCACAACCCTTTGGGAGAAATAGTTTCTCCTCCAATCTGTTTTAAATTTGCCATCTCTTATCCTTTTTTTAAAAAAATATACAAATATACAAATTTAGAGTACCCAAATTCAATTTTTCCCATTAAGGGGCAATTTAGCGTGGCCAATCCACCTACCCTGCACATCTTTGGGTTGTGGGGGCGAAACCCACACAGACACGGGGAGAATGTGCAAATTCCACACGGACCGTGACCCAGAGCCGGGATCGAACCTGGGACCTCGGCGCCGTAAGGCGGCAATGCTAACCACTGCGCCACCGTGCTGCCCCTTATCCAGAGACTTACCTTACGAGGAAAGATTAACGGCTTGGGCCCATACCCGTTGGGAGTTCAGAAGAATGAGGGGTGATCTTATTGAAACATACATGATCCTGATATAGAGAAACTATTTCCTCTGTTGGGGAGAGTCCAGAACAAGGGGGCAGAACACATGATCAAACTGAATGGTGTAACCTGAGGGTTGTAGGTCTTCCTGCTGACGTATGTTCTTAAATTATCAAGAAATTAATTGCATAAATTATGCCAGGAACTTAAAACACTGAATTTTACATTGCCATACGAGTTCTGCCCAAACAGAATTTTTACATGCATTATACATAATATTCTGAAACAGCCACATATTCTGGTCGCACCTGTGGCGGAGTAGATTGTGCTGTATTATATTTCGAAAAGTCATGAGACATGACATTCCTGAATAAAGGTGCGGAATTACCAGCCAGGATCCTTGTTCCTGACCAGGGGGTTGCAGCAAACCCCTCCTGAAGTTACACATCCGCGACATCGAGAAGAACAGAAACGGACAATGAAACCAGACAGCACATCGCGCGACAAAATGGTGGACGAGGAATTGGATGGTGAGCAACTCTCTCAATTAAACAAAGACGTGGAAGGATGTCACCAGACTTGGGAAATTATTTTTCAGCAATGGGGGGGGGGGCTCTTTCCTCGAGCAAGGAGCAGGAGGACAAGTGATTGGACAGAGGTCTATAAAATTATCAAGCCATCAGGTAAATAGAACTTTCCACTTTGGAGATGAAAACTACACACACACAATCCCCATCAGAAATAAATCCAGTGAAATTTGTAACTCAGAGGGCAGCTTAGGATATGGACCTCGCGATCATGCGGGTGTGATTGGGACAAATAGCATAGATAGATTTTAGGGGAAGCCAGATAGATACGAGGAAGAAAGCGATTTGCCAATGGTGTGGGAGGAGGTTCACATGCAGCACAAGCACTGGCATGGAGCAGATGGGCTGAATGGCCCCGTTTCTGGTTGTGCAATATCGCAGCGAGGAGTCAATCAACAGCAGAGAGAATATAATGGGGAGGGGGAAACGGGAAAAAAACATCTTGGCCCTGTACGGATAATTTACAACCCAATTGTTGTGTGTCCTTCACCACTTTGGCCACTGGTTCTGTGGTTCCAACCTAGAGAAACAGAGGCAGCATCAATTCAACCACAAAGACGCTACAACCCGCATGGAACGCTGTTAAGTCTAGAACAGCGTAGGACATGTTTTCACCGACAGCGAGCTGCCACCACACCCATGGTAAGCAAATTTATCCACTTGTTTCAATTAAACAAACAGCAGAATGTATAGGAAGTGGGCCTCATGCCCAGACAAACACTGCCATTAGCAGCATGCTGGTGTTAAAACAGTGCATCGGACTGCCACAGTTTGGTGGCCTGACAAAGTCTCAAAAATCAATGAAGTTTCTCTGAAGTTACCCAGCTTAACGCTGGAGAGTTTGCATGTCAAAAAACAAAAACCTCCGGAAAGCCTCTCGGAAGGAGAAAAAGGGTAGAGCACATGGAGTTACTGCACAGGCGCGGCGCAGAATGGGTTAATTTAGGATCCTCCTCGACAGGAATGTTTCATCTCCAGAATAGTTCTCAGCCTCACCGTGTTTTCATTTTGCAACGCTGCCTCCACTTTCCTACTCTTAGCTCAGCCCAGAGCCACTGAAACAGAGTACTGCAGGAAGCATATGGTAACAGAACTAGGTCAACCATTAACCAAGCAAAAGGAAGTCTAACTGCATACACCCTACACAAGGATTTTAATCTCCTCAGTGCATGACCTTCACCAAAGTCATGCAGTGTGCTCAAGAATGCCAGCTCGAAAACCTACTGTCGTGTTCACATACAGAAGGTTCAACGCATGAACGTTCAACAGCAACAAAAAAAAACATCAAATGGAATCCTGCAAATACCAATCCATGCAACGTTCACAAGCCACATACCTTTCGGGAATTTTTTTTTTTAATTTAAAAGGAAGCTAGGCCACTTTAGGAACAAGCAAACCTCGAGAACAATTTCCCCACCGGTGGGGGGATTAAAAAAAAAGTGATTCCTCACAGCAGCTCTACTTTAATCATCTAAAATATCAGCTCAGTTACAAGACTCCTGAGCTTTTATTTAAATATCGAATTCCTCCCCATCTCTGGAAACCCCTCCAGCCCTCCCGAGACTTTGGCATTCTTCTCAATTCTGCACACTTACGCATCTCCCATTTTGACCGTTCTCCTGCAGTGGCAGGAATGCCTTCCGCTTTCCAAGCTCTGGAATTCCTTCCGTAAACCTCTCAGCCTGTCTCCTCCTTTAGGATACTGCTCAAACCCTTAGCTTTGACCAAGATTTGAAGTGCCCAGAGATGTTTCGCCCATTGAACGGCACCATCAGAATGCACGTTGTTGTATCATGTACCTATACAGTCAGCATTATAGCATTCGGACCAGTACAGCTCACGGATGTTAAATATATGCCACCATAATCACCACTCGTCTGACAAAAGATTATCAGATCAGGCTCAACTTTGAAAGCAGGAACTCATTCTCCAGAGGAAACCGCATGCAAAGCCATTCTTCAGTTTTTTTTCGCTTCACAGATAGATGCAGGGACAATTTACTACCACCTACCCTGCAACCCCACGGAAAGGGGACCTACACAATATCTGGATGTACACCATATTTTTTGGATGTGGGAGTCACATTTACTGCCCATCTCAAACTGGCCTCGAGCAGGTGGTGCTGTGCTACCCACAAATAAGTGGCTTTGTGGGGTGCATGTGGCGCAGTGGTTAGCACTGGGACTGCGGCGTTGACGACCCGGGTTGGAATCCCGGCCCTCTGTCCGTGTGGAGTTTGCACATTCTCCCCGTGTCTGCGAGGACAACCCAAAGATGTGCAGGTTAGGTAGACCGGCAGGGTGAATGGGATACCACTTCGGACATGGGCTGCTGGATTTCAGCTCACCATTGTACCGCGCTGGGAAGCTAGCTAGGTGAACACTGGTGTAGTCCAACGTGGAAGTAACAAAGTAGATGGTCCCAGTAACGTGAAACCAGCTAAAAACAATAAATCAAAGACACTGCCATAGAGAAAGATGCATGTCACCTTTGAATGAATAATAGCACCAACCAAAATGGGGAGAGGTGTTTTTCCTGTTTCAAAGCACAATACACAGGCCATCAGAATGCTGTGAATAGAGACAATCCTCTTCATGTGATTTGAAATACAATAATAAAAATAATCGCTTATTGTTTACAAGTAGGCTTCAATGAAGTTACTGTGAAAAGCCCCTAGTCGCCTCATTCCAGAGCCTGGAAGGAGTCTTCTTTGAGATTGCCTTAAAAACGCTGCTTTTATAAATTATTGGATTTTAGTGTTTAATTATTAGAGGTCACCAATTTGTCAAGCAAAACGTTTGCGGCTTATCACTTGCCTTTCTGCACAGTTGCCTTTCTGCATAGTTGAATATTAAGTACTTTAGACAGGCCCAGTATGGAAGTGTTTTTTATAGCAGCCATTTTGTGATAAGAACTCACAGGTGGGACAAATTGTCGGCAAGTTTGATCCACGCATCAAAACCATGAGAACAGGGGAAAGGATCTACATTTCAGTCCCCAATGCTTTTTGGAAACTAACATACTTGGAGACGGGAGAGAAACTAGACAATTCGACACACCGTCCATGCTTTTTCCAAAATAGTTCCATCTGTAGGTTGTTCCTCCCTGTTCCTGATGCGACAGGATTCCTCTGGGAGGGACATGGATACATTTTTTTTCCTCCAGTATGTTGTGTTGGGAATCAACCAAGTACAATTTAGTCCCTTCAGGTTTTCTGGCTGTACTCTCAAACCATTAACGTTTCCACTTTGTGAAATATTCAGAAAAATCTAGAGTCAGGCTTACCTGCATTCGAAACAGAGTGCAATAAATATCTTCAATACATTGCGTTACTTTCTAAAATTCATTCATTCATTCATTCACAGGACGTGGACTTCGCTGGCAGCATTTCTTGTCCATCCCCAATTGCCCTTGAGAAGGTGGTGGTGAACTGCCTCCTTGAACTGCTGCAGTCCACGTGGTGTAGGTTCACCCACTGTGCTGTTAGGGCGGGAGTTCCAGGATTTCGACACAGCGACAGTGAAGAAACGGCCAATATATTTCCAAGGCAGGACGGTGAGTGACTTGGGAGGGGAGCTGGCAGGTGGTGGGGTTCCCATGTGTCTGCTGCCTTTGGCTTTCTAGGTGGTAGAGATTGTGGGTTTAGAAGGTTCTGTTCGAAGGAGCCTTCGGGAATTGGTGCATTGCATCTTGTAGATGGTACGCATGTATTGCTGTCGGTGGGGGAGTGGACAATGCATCATTCCTGGAGTCCAGTCATTGTTGGATAGTCTGTAGCATGATTCATGACTGAATTGGTACAATATAACTCACTGGGAGATCTCAGGGTCATGTTGGACTGGACAGCTTCAAAGTGAAGAGGCTCTGCCTTATGCGTTATTCATTAGGCATATGACAGGAGCCTCAACCCACCGAAGAAAGAACGGGAGGTTAATGGTGTTCCCCAAGGGCAGCATGATGGCGCAGTGGGTTAGCCCTGCAGCCTCATGGCGCTGAGGTCCCAGGTTCGATCCCGGCTCTGGGTCACTGTCCGTGTGGAGTTTGCACATTCTCCCCGTGTCTGCGTGGGTTTCTCCCCCACAACCCAAAGATGTGCAGGGTAGGTGGATTGGCCGCGCTAAATTGTCCCTTAATTGGAAAAATGAATTGGGTACTCTAAATTTATAGTTTAAAAAAATGGTGTTCCCCATGGAGACTGTACTAGACTCGAGGAAACCATCCGAGGGATTATTGTTTGTCGAGTCCTTCTGGTGAGGTCTACACAGAACCTCAGACACAACGGGGGAAGATTCTCCGAGCCCCACGCCAGGCCGGAGAATCGCCACGAAGCCCCGAGGTGTGGGGAATCGGTGCCATTTGCGTTGGCGCATTTGGCGCGGCATCGGCGTGGCCGCCGATTCGCCGCATGGATACGCCAGAGTACCGCCGGCGCCTTTTACCCCTGGTCGCTGCTGGCGGGAACTCTGCGCGAACGGTCGGGGGGCAACCTGTGGGGAGGGGGGGAGCCGCCGGTGCGCGAAAGAAGTCCCCCGCGCATGCGCAGGTTGGCACGGCGCCCATTTGGCGCTGGGAAAGGAGGCTGGAGCGGCGGGAACCACTCCAGCGCCATGCTGGCCCCCTGTGGGGGGACAGAATAGATCGTATCCGGACCTGGTTCACGACGGCGCAAACACTTGGGCTCCATTTGTGATAATCGCCCCCAGCATCTTCAGAGAGGACTCTCAGTAACGTGCCCCACATTTCTCTTTTCCGAATCACTTTAAGAACTGGAAGAAAGGCTGAAGTTTCAGCGAGCCTCTTCCAGCTAAGATGCAAATCCAAGCAAACAGCCTAGTCGCAGGCTGCAGTATAAAACTCCTGAATCTGTTAGCTAGACATCAGAGTGTTGTTGAAACAGGTGCGGAACGTGCAAAATAACCACAGGAACCCACCAAGGAATAGGGAGTCAAATGGCAGGAACAAGACACACACGATGCCAGTCTGCGGTAGACCAATCCAGAACCATTTACAGCTGGCTAGATCATTGCAAGAGGTTCATTTAGGAAAAATCCTTCCTTTCTCCCCATTCCTAAAATCATTCTGCAGGTGGAATCTCGGTTTTCGAATAAGAATTTCTCCGACTGCGTTTTCCAGGTTGTCCGATCAAACAATCGCATTCTTCTTATGTTTCAGAAACAACTTGAATTTATATTGCACCTCCAGTATAAAACGTCAAGGTGTTTCCCAGGAGCCAAGACGATCAAAATTGGACACCAAGCTGCACGAGGTGATATTAGGGACAAGTGACCAAAAACTTAGTCAGAGGAGGAAAGGAGGGGTGCATTTCCATAAGCGAACAAGAATCATGCCAATCTTCGTTGAATCATAGAATTCCGACAGTGCAGGAAGCCATTCTGCCCATCGAGTCTGGTCTCCGTGGATTCGGTCAGCTGTTTCTTCGTTCCATATTTGAAAGTCTGTACTGCCCACTCTGCCAGGCCATTAGATGATCGAATGTGTTTGATACCGTGTGACTTCAGGAACGCAAAGGCTGTCGGAGACGAGGACCGCCGGGATTCTGTGAATACAAAAGCTTTGCCGGAGTTTCTCTATCGTGGACGAGAAGCTCCAGGGGTCATGAAGTGTACTTCCATCCAATTAGAATGGGCATCTATCATGGTGAGGAACATGGAACCTAAAAATGGACCAGCAAAGTTGATGTGTACCCAAGGTCTTCCTGGCCACTCCCACGGGTGTAGGAAAGCTGAAACAGGCAGCTTCTGGTTCTCTTAGCACAAGAAGAATTGCTTTACCGAGTCCTCGATACCAGAGAGTCAAGCCCGGGCCACCAGCCGTAGCTCCTCACGAGCATCTCCATCTTGGAAAGCTCAGGATGACCGCTATTCAGTTCCAATAGGATTGGGCACCAACCTGGGTGGAGGAGGGGGTGGCTACCTGGGATCCCCGCGGGATGTCATCCGCGACACTCTTTTTGTGAGGGACTGCTTCCTGTCATCAGAGGGGTGTCCTCGGATCCCGCCATTAAGGATCATGTGTCTCAATTTGAAGGGTCCTTCTATGTCCAAGCCTTAACCTGTAATGTAGATACCAGTAGGGTTCCCAGACAATCCGACGGTCATGATGACCTCTACCGCCAGCAAAGATGCCAAACCTGTGGACAGCAGAAAGCACATCAAGGCGAGCGGATTGGCTATTCGAGCCCCGGGGGGGGGGGGGGGGATACTCGGGGGAGTTTTTGTAGGCTGCCAGTAACAAGGCCTAACGTTCGATCCAGGACAAGGCGACAGGAGAAATTTCCTAATCCTCTTGGTGAAGGCTGAAAGGCTTGTGGTCTGTCACCATTATAAAATGTTGGCTGAAGATATACTAGTGGAATTTTATTTTTCAAACACCCAAGACAATTGCCAAACAATTTCTGATGTTTTTTTTTTAAAAGCAGGTGTAGCGGTGACAAGTTTGGGATGAATTTCTGATAATTAATCAATCCTAGTCATATTTCATAAGGTAGGAGCCTCCTTAATGGTCTTGACCTTGTTAGTCTTCCACGGGTCGTAGCCCTTTCTTGTCCACCTGGCACCCTAGATTTTTTGATTTTTTTTAAATCTTTTTTTTTTAAATTTAGATTACCCAATTATTTTTTCCAATTAAGGGGCAATTTAGCGTGTCCAATCCACCTACTCTGCACATTTTTGGGTTGTGGGGGCGAAACCCACGCAGACACGGGGAGAACGTGCAAACTCCACACGGACAGTGACCCAGAGCCGGGATCGAACCTGGGACCTCGGCGCCGTGAGGCGGTTGTGCTAACCCCTAGGCCACCGTGCTGCCCCCTGGCACCCTAGATAAGTCACCTCGCTCACTTGGAATATGCATTTTTCTCTTCAGGTGTTCACCTGCGTTTGAAAACCGTCTCAAGATCTCCTCCAAGTTTGCTAGAGGTTCCTTTCTGCAGCCCCTGTAATCACTAAGTCATCAAGGTACACTGCCCCCTTGGAAAGTCCCTGGGAGGATATTCTCCATGACACAATGCAACATGGTAAATGCTGATGAGACTCCAAAGAACTGGTGGCTACACCTGTACAGGCCCTTGTGTGCGTTAATTGCGACCTATTTACAGGATAGTTCATCCAGTTTGAGCTGGAGGTATTAATGGCTCATGCCCAGTTTTGTGAAGGTCTGCTCACCAGTTCATTTAGATAACATACCCTCTCTGCGTGGCACGGGGTCCTGGCACAGATTTTGAGACCCTACTGATTGACTTTATAATCGCCGCAAAGGCGGACTGAACCATCGGGTTTGAGGACAGGAACAACGGGTGCAGCCCCCGCGGACTGCATCGGTCGTATCATCCCAAGATTTTCCCAATTGTTCAAGCTCAGTTTCCACCTTCTCAAGCAACAGTATGGAACTGGTCGTGCTCCAAGTATTTCAACAGGGACCGGGATCTACATAGATTCTGATCCTGGCTACTTTTATTTTACCGAGGCCCTCCTGTAAGATTTTTGGGTATTTACTGATAATCTCATAGCGTCCTCCAATCCCCAGTTTAAAAATTTCCAGTGTATTCAGTCGGATCTTCTGGAGCCAATCCCTGCCCACGTGACTTGCTCCTTCCTGATCCTTGCACGGCTGAGCGAAAGTCAAGCCGACTGTTGTCTGACGGTTACCAGGGCCGTGGTGGTCCTCGTATACATGGCTGGTTCTGTTATCCTGTAGGTATACGCGTGGAATATCCGTTTGGAAGCGATTGAATGCATGTTCACCAATGACTGGGACAGCCTCTCCTGTATCTACCTCCATCTGTAAGGAATGATCATTCGCAAGTAACCTTATCCTTAATCAGGTAACCTTGGTTGCGACAATGTAGTTCGACGAGTTATGAGCCCAAGTTGACCTTGGTTTCTTGCCCGATGGGTAATACCCATATTGCCCATTCCGGCAGCCTCAGCGAGGTTGTGCCCTTCTACAGCACTCGTAACAATCCAGTGGCTGGCACTTACCTTCCACTGGGGTGGTTTCCCAGTATACCCAGGGTTGCCACTCATTTTTAGACCTCCAGGGCTTCCCTACGGGATGTTGGGTTGATCATGGCGATGCACGTTGGTGCCTTCAACTGAAACGCAGACTCCGCTAGGCGAAGCACCTCCCCCCAACCGGAGGACACTGTCTGGTGACCCTTGAAGTTCCCGAGACCCTTTTTCAACATTCTCCAGGGATACAGCTGTGTCAGGTGGCTTTTAGTCAGCGTCAAATTGGGCTCCACTAGCAATTTATTTTGAGTTGTGACATAGTTAATTCCAAATACCAATCTGTCGCGCAGCATCTCGGTCAGAGGCTGGCCAAATTCACTGTACTCTGCCAATTTCCCCAACACACCAAGTAATTCCATGACGGGTTCCCCGGAGTCCACCCTGCCGTATTAGAACGGTATCATTGGAGGAGGATTGACGGCGTTGGGTCTCACGAGGTCTACCAGCTCGTCAAAGGTTTTGGAGTCGGGGGACCGCTGGGTCGATTAAGCGCTTTGTGAAGCTAAACAGCAAGGATCATATTCTGATTCTCATCTCCTATGTTGTTGGCACAAAGGAAACAGCACATCTGCTCAGCATACTGGGCTCCGTCTTCCATGTTCGTGTCATACAGCATTTCCCCGTCTGGTTTTTTTTCCCCCCTTACCAGAGAGCCTATTTATTGACTGTAAAGGCTTCTCGTTCTTCTTCCTCGTCGCCAGTGGAAGCCAAGCTAAGCAAACCCAAGGTTTATTCTAAAACAGAACGGGAGCCGTGTGCCAGCTCGGGTCCATTGGGGACAGCAGTCCGGCCTGGGTTACACTATTTAATTTCCCGCTACAGAGTCCCTATGGATGACTCTCCACCCGCTCAATACGGGAACTCTTATCCCACAAACCCCACAGGTTTCACCACCCCCCCCCCCCCCCCCCTCCCCTCCGAGTTCTTTGCAGGGGTTATAATGACCTCAAAGGATGGAGGGATATATATATATATTTTTAAATCAGGGATTCCCAAGTGGACAGGATCAAAGGGGCTCAGAGATCCCCGGTTGTAAAGCTGGAAGATAGGGCGAGGACCATGCAGGGATTTGAAAACAAGGGTGGGAATTTCTTTTTTTTTTTAAATCGAGGCATTGCCGGCACAGTGCCGACATGGATCAGTGAGCACTGGGAACGATGGGCCAAAGGGGCTCGATGGGAGTTAGGCCAGGGGCAGAGGTTTGAATGGGTGTCGCAACATTACAACTCAACGTTACATCAGCAGCAGCCACCGCGGTGTCCCACCACAGCTCCTCGGCAAGAGAGGCTAACCTGTCCTTTCAATGGAGAAAAGCTGCTTTTATCTTTTACTTAATTCTACACACAGCAAGACACAATGCCAAGTGAAACCGAGGACTGGTTTCATAATGGGCTCACACCTCCCTCCCCCTGCCCACCACTAAATTATGTAATTCTCACTGTGGGAAATCTGATAATGGTGTCGGTTTTTAATCAATCTCAACAATCGGGGCTGCTTCTACAAACCTAGATACGGTTCTACCAGGTTTGGTCTAAACCAATTCTCTCCAGTCTAATTTTCTTCTCCTTCCCTCGATTACTATTTATATAATCGCAGAATATAATATTGCAGAAGGTGACTTGAGCCATCACCCACCCGGCTCCAATCTTCCACAAACATGCATCATTTTGCTTTGATTACTCGCCCCCCCCCCCCGATTTTCCACAGTCTTTATTCCATGTACCAGGAAAGCCAGATGATTTTTTTTTTCCTCTTTCTGCCCCGGACGCAACAACAGATTTCTCCTCGAGCGCAGATTATAAAACGTATGCTCAAATCTCAAAGTGCTTGGTGAGGGCGGGTGTGCACCTCACACTCAATTAGCTTCTGGAAACCTCAACACTGGCACCGGAGCGGCATGCATAAAATTATGGTGAGTTTTCCCAGTTGTTGAACACCCACTTTGCCAAGTGGACCACCTCCCTCTCAAACCCCAGCTGTTCGAAAAGCCCATTTCTGCCAATTTGTTGCACAGGAATTATTGTTCACACTTTGTCCGTTCGGTTCGAAATCTATATACTCTTCCAGCTTGGCGATGTCGTGTCTTCAATTGCTCGATTGTCAGACTTTTAAACGCACAATTCCCACAGATTTCTTCATCCCTGCATTTCAGATTGGAGGGGTTTTTTTTTCCCCAATTAAGGGGCAATTTAGCGTGGCTAATCCACCTAACCTGTGTATCTTTGGCTTGTGGGGGCGAAACCCAGGCAAACACGGGGAGAATGTGCAAACTCCACACGGAAAGTGACCCAGAGCCGGGATCGAACCTGGGACCTCGGCGCCGTTCGGCAGCAGGGCTAACCCACTGCGCCACCGTGCTGCCCTACAAACTGGAGGTTTTGATGAAAGAGAAAATGCTGGAAAATCTCAGCAGGTCTGGCAGCATCTGTAGGGAGAGAAAAGAGCTAACGTTTCGAGTCCGCTGACTCTTTGTCAAAGCTAACGGACAGAGAGAGTGGGAAATATTTATACTGTGGGGTGAGAATGAAAGATGAGTCATAGCCACAGAAACCCAGGGAAACTGGGTGCTAATGGCCACAGAAACCAAGGGGAAAGAGTGCTAATGGCAGTCCCCAGGGAAAACAAAAGATGTGAAAGGTCAAACAGCAGGGAAACTAACATCAGAAGATGAACTGTAGGTTTTGAGGACACTGAACCATGCAGCTGGACTCGAGAATGGTGAAAGCACAGGAGGCCATTCGGTCAGTCATGACGGTGCTAGCTCTCTACAAGAGCAACTCACCCAGTGTCCCTCCCAGTAACCCTGCAGATAACTAACTGATTCCCTTTCGAATGTCCCGGCCATGCTCTCAGGCAGCGCGACCCAGACCCCAACCACTTGCTGCATGGAAAAGCTTTTCCTCCTACGCCCGCTGGTTCGTTTGCCATAGAATAGGCGAAATACAAATGATAATCTTTCATAATGGTTAGCGCTGCCGTCTCACGCGCTAATGACCCGGCTTCGATCCCGGCCCCGGGTCATTGTCTGTGTGGAGTTTGCACATTCTCCCCGTGTTTGCGTGGGTTTCACCCCCACAACCCAAAGATGTGCAGGGTGGGTGAATTGGCCACGCTAAATTGCCCCTTAATTGGGAAAAAAAAAAGAATTGGGTACTCTAAATTCAGTTTTAAACGGTAATCTTTCGGGCAGCACGGTGGGTTAGCCCTGCTGCCTCACGGCGCCGAGGTCCCAGGTTCAATCCCGGCTCTGGGTCACTGTCCGTGCGGAGTTTGCACATTCTCCCCGTGTTTGCGTGGGTTTGGCCCCCACCACCCGAAAATGTGTAGGGTAGGTAGATTGGCCGCGCTAAATTGCCGCTTAATTGGAAAAAATTAATTGGGTACTCTTAAATTTACATTTAAAAAAATCTTTTGTAAAAGTCTCAATATTCAGTGCAGTAAATTTACAGCGAAAGTCAGCCCATCGTGTTGGCACATGCCCGAAACCTACAAGCTAAATACTTCAATGACATTACATATCAGGCATATGCAGAGAAACGGACCATTAGTTTGCGACAGTGCGCTTCATACACTGGAAGCCATGACGATTGCCAGAGGGACATCATGCAAAGATCCCTTCCCATAGAAACTGATGGCACAAAGCATCAGTGCTGTTTGCGAGGTGCAGAGTCAGCTGGTACAACACAACAATGGACCTTCACATGCATCGAGGGTTTAAAGAGCTTCAAATGGCACAATGTGATGGTGCATTGTCTGTGCTCACAGGCTCGAGATGCTATGCGACAGCATCAGCATACAGATGAGTGGCAGTGAGACACCACTCTATGTGGAATGCAAATAACTACCATTACTTGGGAGCACTGCTGGAAACAAAGACACTGTATTGCGATGCACTTCCTCACCAGAGTGCGCTCATTCCTGCCGCACACTGTGCCTCCCTCAAATAGTACAGAGTTCAGGGTGCACTGGTGCAGACATCGCAATACAAATGGTCTCCGCACAACCACAAAAGCAAGAGCCATCTTGGTGGAGGCGACTTAAAGCAATGTACCAATTTCCCGTCACGGAGGAGAGATACCCGACCTGCATCCATCAGATTAGCATTTGCATGAATGCAAAGCATCACTTCAGGATGGGCCAAGTCACAGAGCCAAAGCGGACATTCAACTGCAACGAAGCAAAGAGATTACTTCATTTCTACAGTGACAACCTCCAGGCATTCTTACTGCAAATATACATACAGATTTACATTTCCGTAGCACCTTCCACGTCCCCCACACATCTCAAAAGGTGATTACAGCCAGTAAGGCACTTTCTGATGTGTCATCACTGCTGTAATATAGGAACCATGGCCAATTTACACACAATATGGGTTCACTAAATACTGACCAGGAGATCAAGAACTTTCTACTCTTTTGGAAATAGTGCCATGGGATCTATTAGGTCCACCTGAGAGAGTAGACGGTGCCACTGTTTAACACCCGATTTGAAAGCACCTCTGACAGTGCAGTGCAGCACGCCCTTAGTACAACGCTGGCAGGGTCGGCCATTCATTTGAACTCGAGTCTGTATTGGGACTTGGACCTAGAACCTTCTGATGTAAAAGGGAAAGAGTGCCACACAAGTTTGCGCAGGAGAATCCTTATATATTTATCTATATCTATATTTCACAGCCAAGCAGATGAAGTTAGAAGAGAAAGATGAGACATTATGAGAAGGTGGAACACAGATTTGAGTCCATCTCTGGGAACATTAATGTGATGTCTCAGTGGATGCCACTTTCGCACCAGAGTTTGAAGGAGGTGGGTTTAAGATCTGGGCACAATCCATGGCGGCAGGGGGAATGTGGGCAGGGGGAAAGATATCGAGTTGAAGTGTTTGTGAATGGTTTGGGGCGCGGGGGAGGTTGTTTGCAGGCTCCGGTGGAGCCTTTGAGCGATGAATGGTAAACACCACTTGACGAACCAGGACAGTAAAAAGCCGTCCCATTGGCAATCTATTTGGGAGTCACCATTGCTGCCTCGGACCGTGTGATCCCCAATGATGGGGCCAATGATCCTGGATCCATGATTTGGAAATCCCTGTCCCATGCATTCCCCAAATCCAGACAATCATAAAGCACAGAAGCAGGCCATTTGGCCCATCACTCCTGTGGTCTTTGAGAGCACCACATAATTAGTCACACTCTCCACTGTTCCTCCCCACTGCCCTACCATTGTTCTTTCCCCTTTCTCAATATTTATCCAATTCCCTTTTGAAAGTTATAATTGACTCTGCTTCCACCGCCCTTTCAAAGACCGATCAAAATAACCTGGTACCTGGGAATTTAAAAAAAATAATCTCCACCTCTGGTCCTCTTGTTGATGATCTTCACCCTGTGTCCTCTGGTAACTGACCATCCTGTCACTCAAAACTGTTTTGCCTCGTCTATCAAACCATTTCGAATATCTTGATTAAATCTCTCCTTAACCTTCTAAAAATTAATTTAAGCTTCTGTAGATATTGGCAGTAAAATGCAAAGATTTCTTTTACCAAAATAAAATGTTTGATCCATTCGAAAGAACAAACGAAAGAACAAACGGTCCTTTTAAACCATTCAAATACCTTGTGTTAACTGAACTTATCTGAAACTTACCACGAAGCCACCTACTTCACAAGGCAAGTGTCCATTTATCAAACTCAATATTACCTTGAAGCTAGGAAGTCATCTTTATGAGGCAGGTCCTGACACAATACGATTCAGAAATGATGGCAGACTTGCACATTACAAAAGCGGATAGATCAGAAGGCTTTAAATCGTCTTGCAACAGTCCCATTTGAAAGGATAGCACATTCACCCTGACTCCTCCCCTATCTTCATGTCACAAAGAGAGATTAAATGGAGAAAAAGGGCCTCTTTCATCTTCAACCAGCTTTAAACTATGTTGATGAGGGTATTCTGAAGCAGAAATCAATTCAACCCATCAAGCCCTCTACCCAACTTCGCTCTTTATTCCTCACGTGCTCGTCACCTCATTAAATCGCTATTAAATCCCACCTCCACAAACAAATGCAACTGGCCTCCCCTGGTAACTCACTCTGCAATGGCTGCAGAACCTCCATTTGACTTCCCTTTTTACTACATGGCCACCATTTTAAACCATGCGCCCCAACACTTCAAGAAAGTGAACCATTTCCCCACGTGATTTAATATGCATCAGCAATTCACAATAGTCTCCCTTTGTCTACCCTCCGAGATGGAATCTATTCCCAAGACTCACATTACAGCAAAGACACGGCTGATGGACACATCATTCTGACCAGGCATTAAGATCTTTACAGTGACCACCAATCATGTACCAAACCCTCTACCATGCTCATCGCCAAACGAGAACCTTTCTATAAACATCTTTCTGGATTTTAACGGTGCCCCTTTTCTTTGGAAACCCTGGCAGATGATAATGTGAGAAAATTGCTTCTCAAGGGGGAACAGGCATGGGGAGTGGCACCAATTGGACAGCTTGCTTCCAGAGCCAGCACGTCAACAAAGGCAAAATGACTTGCTTCGGAGCTGTCTGACACTGGAAGATTTTCTTCAGTGTTGTAACCAATCTGAAAATGGCCAGGAGGAGATAATGAATAATGATCGCTTTCCCAGTCAGACATACCATAAAACAAAAGGTCTCCGGGCAAGAACTGAGATTCTAAGATTCCCAGACAAGGGGAATTTTCAACTCTTGAATCTAGCACTTGTCAGAGAAACCTGTCCTGCCCTTTTAGGTACAGAATCTTACAAGCATACTTTAAGCTGCCTCACTGCGCCAGGGACCCTGGTTCAATTCCGGCTTTGGGTGACTGTCTGTGCGGAGTTTTCACGTTCTCCCAGTGAATGCGCGGGTTTCCTCCGAGTGTTCCCACAGTCCAAAGATGTGCAGGTTGGGTGGGGTTACGGTGATAGGGCGGGGCTGTGGGCCTGGTTGGGGTGCCCTTTCAGAAGGTTGGTGCAGACTCGATGGGCCAAATGGTCTCCCTTCTGCAATGTAGAGATTCTAGGGATAACGCGGCCACTGTATTGTAACTCCATTGCTTGCATCAAAGATTACATTTCGATATAGATCTACTCGTGTATTCCTACTTCTCGGTAAACTAGCCCACCCTTGCAGTAATTGCAGGATTTTCCCAAGCGATCCACTGCCATTTGGAAAAGACAATTCCCAAACGTTCAAGGGTTTAGGGCAGCCTGGACACACCAACGTCCAAGACTCTTGGGTTAATCTCATTGATGAAACCGGAAATGGTCAGAGTCGCAACAAGTTGAGGGGCTGCTGGGGTCACAACTGGCCTTGATAAGGCAGGCCCAATTTTAGCACAAAGGCCCTCGCCCTATTCTCAAATGTAGTGCATCCACCTTGGCGGCACACTTAACACCCGCAGACAAGTATTTAGTTTGCCACCAGTAAATGCTAATTACGTAAATGGCTGTGTTAGATCTGGTGCCTCTGGGCCACTATAATCTGACACCTTCATGAAGATCCGACAGTTAAATAACACAAAAAGCAAAGATCACCAATGCGCCCTAAATTAGACAGCCACCACCCCACCCCACCCTCCGCTTTTATAGCACCCAATCCTGACAATGGACGTAAATGCAGTAGGGTGTAAGTAAAGACTGCCGCTTCCATCGGCTGGATTTAATGTTGGTTTGATAGCACCCATACCAGATGGCAGACAAAACATTCTGCCCCCATCTGCAAGTAAGCGGTCCGGCTCGATGCCTGCCTGGTCCGCATGCACTACGCATTTCAAACAGATCTGCGAAGCTGAACACATACACACTGTGCTGCATGCAAATTACCGATCCAGCACCTGAACTTTGAACAAATCCACCAGCGCATTCACTTGATAAAATATGGGGATCTGAAGATAAGAACATTAATTGCTCTTCTTCTCCAATTGTTTTCTAACACCGTCTCGCGGCCTACTGCCATTTCAGGAAGACACTTCCCTCAAATTAGGCTAAACCCACATCTCGGGCAAGCTGTGAACTGACCATCGTCTCGGAGCCTTCCATTTCTAATTGAACCGAGGAATGCTGCACATATTAGCCTCGTCGCTGTGGAAGAGTTCCATCAGAATCTTTACTGACTGACTGGATCAAAGTTGGGGGGGCGGTGGGGCGTGGGGTGGGGGGGGTAATGCACCAAGTGTTAACTGGACAACCACGAACCAACAGTTCAGCAGGTCTCGAGGAAAAAAAAGAACATTACTGTGACTACCATTTTCTTATTAAAATTGTGCAGTAGTTTTATAAATCTCAAGTCAATGCACACACAAAGGAAACGGTTCAAGCTGGGGCGGGGGGTGGAAAAGAGAGAGAGAAAAAAAAAGACCAAATGAAATGGTCCTTTCATGAGGTGATTTTGTTTTTTTGAGGGAAAAATCAAACTTGGGAGGGTTTTTCTGCCAAGTGTTTAAAATGATTCTTGAAGTTCTGAATCTAACTCTACATTTTTTTTCTTTCCCCCCCCCCTCCTCCTTCCCCTCCTTTGGTGCTGGTTGCAAGCTCCCCTAGCAACCAGCATTATAATCTACAGAGATGAAATGGCTGCCTGCTTTCTGCCAAGCCAACCTCTTCATGTAGACAGTACATCCTTCTCTGTAGGCCCACCCCCCAGCTGCTACTGCCCAACAGTTTTATCTCCTGCGTCACAGCTCTGGCAGCAGAGGCTTGCTAGCTTTGCAGATCAGAGGCCCCATTTTGCAACTCTCCAGATGCAGATCTTTTCTTTAAAAAAAAGAGGCATTGAACACGACCACAATGCACATGTTAGATCCCATGAGTTCTTTTATCAAAATCTCAGCCTGCCTGCCTACTACCCACCTTGGAAAGTCAAACTGCAAAGCAGTTCTCCCACCCCCCCACCGCCCCTTGCAACCTTGGGTAAAAAAAGTAGGACAGTGTGGATTACCCAGACACTATCTCCTTACAGCGTCAACATTCACTGGTTGCTCTCTCAGCAAGTGACATCAATCACCAATCCCATTATTTCCTTTAAAGGGACAGCTCATGCAATGCTCATTGTGTGGACTTGCAGATGAGGAGAGAGTCAGGGCAGATTACTTCATCTATTACCTTCTGCTTTACAAAAAATAAAGACGGGTGGAGATCTAAAATTCAACCAGTTTCATACTTAACAGACTCAACCCTTCCATGGAGGGTGCAGTTTTCTAGGTCACACCTCAAATCGCCATTTTCAGCTTCTCTGAAATAAAACAAGATTCCTATTGGCAGTTGTCCAAATACGTGGAATCCAGTTTGACAGGATTTGGTGGCTTCTCGTTCTCTTTGCTCCTGCACTTCAGGAGTTTGCACAACAGTGCCTATATACATCCAAGTTACAGTCTGCACAGTCCCTCTGCAGCCGAGCAGGTATATTAACTCCACATTTGCACCAGCTCACTCAGAGGCTCAAATTCAAGGTGCGTCGCAGTCTGTGGTACGGGAGATGGATGACTATGCTCTCTCAGATCCCTGGATGCAGTTGCTGAAGAACTCTGATATTTTGTTCGAAAAAGGATACAAGTTTCCATTTATTGGAACATCCTTAGACAACATGGAGGTAATTTTTTTGTAAAGCAAATCATGTCATGTTTACCTGGGATTCTGTCCAGCCCAAGCGTTTCATAAACATGAGCTACACCGTTATTTAGTCTTCTTCTAGTCTCTCTAACCATGTCCTTAGTTTTTAATCTAAAGAATGGTTCCCCCTCAGATTAGCAAAGGCATATAATAGGGAAAAGCGGCCTGACACAATAATGGAATTCCCTAATCATGACTCTTTCCCATTTTTTAACCCTTTCCCAGCACAATCTTTTGTGGAGGTGACGTTTGCAAAAAAAATATGAAATTCTCTGGATGTCCTACAATACCAAGTCAAACTCCTCTCAAAAAGTGCAGCCACAGAAAAAAGGTTCCAAATCACAACCGACATTGTTTGTTTTTTTATATATTCAAGTTAAGGCACTGAAGGATCTGTCTGTATTGTGGCCGACAAGTATTCTTGATAAAACTGACAAATTAAACAATATATACATCACAATGTGTGACTCCCACAACAACCTTCATCAGTCAAAGTTTTTGACCACACTGGCCGATTCATCGCTCATTCACATCTATGATGTCGAGTGAGTCTTCATCTCCCAACTAGAGTTTAAAATCTGATGACCTCCTATCCTGAAAAATATTAAATCTCTAGTCTACAAAGATCCCATTTCCATTTCAGTAGAAAAGTCTTCTCGTGTTTTCCAATAGCCTACCCATGACACAAAGACACACACCACCTTTCTTTACATCAATTTATTAATCCATCATTCTGAGGCATCTCATTAGTCTTTACACGAGAGACTTTACAGTGAAACAGTTCCAGCAGAGCAGGGTAAGACCACTGTCTATACACGCATTGAAATTCAGGAAGCACAATTAGGTTGCAGCCATTACAGATCTCAACAGGCTACATTCTTGGAGTGTCTAAACCACCATCTTGTGCTAAGCTCGTTGGAAAGCACCCAAAACATTAATTCACGGAACTGAGAGCCACTCATTGTTAAACAATCTAAGTCGTGGACAGGACAACATCAATCATATGACTCAAGTCCCCACGGAGACCTACATATTGCTTCTCTGTCTCACCAGATCTTCAGTGCTGAACCTTCCTGATTCTGCTAAACCTCGTACTCAGAAAAACAACCTTTACACTTTTCTTGCCATCAACAACTGCACTATTAGAATTCCCAATCAAGTCTCAGCCCTTTGGAGACCGATACCCATGTCTGCTGCGATGAGCTGCAGAAAGGTGGCCTATTGTATAGAATGAAAGGCTTGTCTTCACTTCAACATGGTTCTGACTTGAAAATATACATTTTTACGCATGTTCTGGATGCCCCAAGTAGGTGCAGAGCGAGTATTATGAATAGAAAATGGAACGATCTAGAAGTGCAGAAACACTATGGGTGGTGCAGTTTCCATTTGCATTAAAATAATTTAGTTTTACCAATAAAACAAGTTGTCATCACTAATAACGTGGTCAGCTACATGTTGTTTATTCAGCATTTTTCTGACAGCTATCTTATTTGAGAGTTAAGAGTAAAGCTCCTCAAGGTTTTCAACACTTGCAGTCCACATATACATGTTTACAAACTGGAAGCAATGCAATGGGCAAACGTGGAAAATCCTAAAAGCTCAAGAGGAAATGGCTGACTACTGCACTTCAGAATCGAGCCAGCAAAGCCACATTTCAGAAAGGTCTAGCAACTGCCTTTGTTCACAAGAAGAGAAACATAAGAGTTGCAGAATAAAAAGGGGTCTGAAAGTTGCAAAGTTGAACTCCTCTCATATATCCCATAATTTTAAGATTGTCTGCCATTTTACAAGCTAGCTTCTTGCTAAAATGGATGAGCGATGTCCAAATCTCTCAGAATAAAGTCCATCCTGTCACCTAACTAAGTTATATTTCCTGCCTCAAGGTGCTTCCAGATCCTGTGCCAAGGGGGAAAATTCCACAGATGTTGCGAAAGTACATCAGAAATAATCAGTCTGTATTTTATTGTTACCAATATTGCTTGCATATTTTTTAAAATCACAAGGATATCGGACACAGAACAACAAGCACATCTGCAAAGATTCTAGAAATTTCCATGCACCCCTACCACTCTAATATAACCCTCAAATTATCGTCTTTATTAAGTTTTGAAAAGTAGCAACTTCTGAAGTCCAGATCTCCATGGCTTCTAGAACATATCCCAGAAGCCTATCCATCTTTCCCAGAACAAATCCTTATATTTTCAGAACATGTATTCCAAAATCCTCCCCCACAGAAATCAGGCACATTTACTAGGTTGAATGTCCTATACTTTTCTGGGTCTAACAAAGATTGAGCTTCCACCAAGACATATTTATAAAACTATGAACAGCAAAGTCAATATTTGTCCAGGGATCTTCAACATTCCAGAATGTAGGCTGGTTGCGACATTATATAAAAACCAGGGTTGGCTTTTTATGACTTAATTTCACCCTAAAAGCAGAACAATTTTTGTGATTGGGCGAGAGAATTACCTTATTCACTGTGTGTATTCTCTACCTTGTTTAAATGGACAATCCAATCATTGAAAAAGCCAAAACCAGTTTTATTTAATGTCTCACCTGACCTTCTGTTTCCATTCCAGTATCAAAAATTGGGAAACTCCCCCCAAAAAAATATTGATCTGGGCCAAATACGCCAAGGAAAAACTGTTCACCAAGCATTCCAACAAATCCGTAAAATAATTAAGTCCTGCAAAGCATCTCTTCGAATAAATCAGGCCTTCCTGATGTCAAACGTTCAACTGAAAATCTAATGCAACATTCAATAGTCTTGGTCACCACATTGAAACTGGAGTTGTCGCTACAAAATGGCTACTTTTAAGGAGCATCCATTGAAAAAAACCCAACATGGATTCATATCTGGCATTTCCTTTATTTAAAAAAAACACACAGGAAGGTACTATGGACAATCAAGTCCAACTTGCCCTGAGAAATTGCCCACTGGAGCTCCTTCAACAAGCAGATGATGAGTTGGGGGTGCCAGAAATTGACAACTATTTTGATGCGATCCGTGCAGTTTCAAGATCTGTGGAACCATGACTGCACAGCAAGGAGGAACTGAGCACGAGGGGAGCAGGACAACTTCTCCTAATTCCCCATTCTATTAACATTCGCTCCTCCAAACCAGGGACAACACTAAAGCTATTTACAAGCAAACCTCCAGTTCATAAGCAACTTCTCCTCTGTGATGCTGAAAGGCCACCACAACATGGCTGTCAAAACATGGGCAATTTTTTTGTTTAAGCATCATTGTTCCTTGATATCTGTGATAAATAATCTCCATTTTCTCTTCAGCACATTTTGAAATACTTTTTCATTGATTCAATGTCCAAGATTGCATATTTAATGGTCATCTAAGAGTCATGAACCATCTCATTTTAATTTATGATACTCACTTATTGCTAGACAGGCACCAATATGTAATTTTTTAAAAAATCTCATCAATGCTGAACACTCCCCCCAAAAAACCTTTAAATTCAACGAAACCATGGAAGCAAAGCTCTCAAATATCTGCAGAGCTCAGCTTAATTGTAGCTCAGTTAATTGTCTTAATTGGAGAACAGCAACAGAGACAACATTCAAAAATAATTAAAGCTCAATAAACAAGGTTCTGAGAAATGCAGCACGTCTCATTCTGGAGATCTTTCAATTCTCTGTCCTTGAGATTTCAGAACATACATGGAAAGACCATCACATTTTGCAACGCCTCTCTCAGTCCATCGTTCCTGATGTCTGCCAGGACCTGCATTCGGGGAAGAATGAATTTCACTTTTCCTAAACCATCCAACACAAAAATGCTTTTAAAAGGTTTAGCATGGCCATGCAAACAGTTCACCAGAACTTGGATACCATAACTGAATCAAATTGGAAAGGGATTTTTAAAAAAAGATCTCTGGCTTACCAAAAGCATCTTAATCTCCCCCAGAATGCAAGGCTGAAAACAGTTTCTTTCCCCACCATTTTCTGCTCTCTCTCTCTCTGAAGGACAATGATGTGGGCCTACCTGAATGCAAGAGGGATCTCTGGCGCTTCCAGTGGCAGCAACATCTACAGACTAAGAAGTCGTTCTTCCTTCACACAACTCACTCCCCAGAGCCTGTTCTAAAAAAAATGGCTTCACATCAGGCTAGAGGAGGAGTCATTCCTATGGACCCTCATGGGGAGGGAGGGAATTGTCCACAACACACTCAACTACATAAAAAAAGAACCTTGCTTTTCAAACTAGAGTGAGATAGACCTTCAAAGGGAGGGGGGGAGGAAGCCAGGCAGGTCTGAGGCACATTTAGGAGAGCAGAGACACCAAGAGCAGTGGGGGGAGGTGGCTTATGAGGAAGTGTAATGGTGTTCAGCTCTGGCTGCTGTTGTCGCTGCCTTTGTCTCCAGACCTGGGACCAGCTGCACCACAACTAAAGGAGCTTTCATGGAGAGAAAGCTAGGCATGGTCACAGGCAGCTCCTGAAACAAAAATACACCAACCAAATAAAGGAAAAGCTCCGGATGCAATGGCTTCTGCGTTAGCTGAGACACAGAGAGAGAGAGAGCGAGAGAAGCACTTTCCCTTCTCAACTCAAAAGGGGAGCCACGAGAAACATTCAAAAAAACAAAAGAACAAAGAGACCACTCACCTCTTGCCCAGCCACAGTGTGTTGAGGGACCTTCCTTCTTCCCGGAAAGCGCAAGATCCATGCAAGGGGAAGAGGAAATGTTGAGAAATGTTGAGAGAGAGCGCGGGAGGGGAGGGGGGGAAAGATGGGACTCTGCCTGCGCTCCTAGTCCTCCAGAGCTGCCTTCCCTGTGTGTGCTAGCACTAACCACCCCCACCACTGGAGAAAGCAGAGGCACACATCAATACAACACACACACAGAGAGAGGCTCGCCTCTCACTAATCAGCATTGGCAACTTGGAGAGGAGTAATCTCCCTGCCGGCACTTCCAAGCTGAGGAGGACAGGATCTGCCTTCCCCCACCACCACCACCACCTCCTCTCTCTCTCTCTCTGGCTGCCCTGCTCTTGAAAGTTCCTCCTTCATGGGCTTGTCTGCAAGGATCTCAGAGGGTCGCCATCTCTCTCTCCTTCCTCCCTCCCCCACTCCAGCTCCTTTTATTTTTTTTCCCCCCCTTCCCTCCCTCTCTCCTCCTCTTTGCTGTTAAAACTGCAGATGACCTGATCTGTGACGGGCACTTGGCAGGAAAGGGAGAGAGAGAGAGAGAAGAGGGAGAAGGCAGAGAGAGAGAGAGGATTGAAAAAAAAAAGTTGATGACAAAGCGTTGGTGTGGGGGAGGTTGGAAAGAGTTGAGCAGAAAGCAGCCACTGGGAGGGAGGGGGGGGGGGGGAGAGAAGAAGCTTTTCCTCCACCCCCCAGGCAATGTGCCAATCTAACAGGTGCCAGGGACAGGCACTTGAACCCATGAAGGAGGGAGTGGAGGTTTTTTATTTGGGGGGAGGACACAAGGCTTATTGGGAGGAAAAACTATTTAAAAGTTCTTGCCTTGGCAGCCAGTGAAGACCTGGGATTGTTCAGTCTTGCCCCCAAGATGGATTTTTTTTATTACATTGATAAGGTCTGGGGAAGTTCTCAGTAGGTCCAGAGTGTGACACTTGTCCCCCCCCCCCCCCCCCCCCCCTCTGTGATGAAACTTTTTTTTCCTAAGATATTGTCTCAATGTCCCTTCCCTCTTGGCGAAGTGAACTAGCTTGTGACGTGAGCCACACACTGCCCAAAGAGAGACATTAAGAAGGTCCAGTTCCCAGCTCTGTGGCTAAATATGCCCCCTGGATCCTTGAGCTGCAGTTTCCCCCCCCCCCCCCCCACCCCACCCCACACTCACCGCCTTGTCTGGGTGGCTGCTGTGTGGGAGAAGGAGTTTGAGAGCATTAATCCCAGGCTGTAAACAAGTGGAGAGCCTGTGTGTGTGTTAGTGTGTCTGTACAGCAGCAGCAGAGCTAGACTTTAACTGGGATCTAATCTGCTGCTTCTGCAGAGTTGTTCAGCGACAAGACAGCCTGTGATCTAAATGCTGAGCTCGGGGCTGAGGCTGGGTGAAAGGCTCTGGAGCTTTGAAGTTATGCAGATCAGATGAATGTGGGATTATTGGAGGACAGAACACAAGGCAGTGTCTTCAAATCGTGCATCAGAGAAATCCCAGTTGACAGCCCTGCCATTCTCCAGAGCTCCCTTTGTGTTTCATCTCTTTCCTCCACCTTTGCTAAAATTGGTGTCCAATGTTTTCATTTTCACCTTTTGGATTCGATTCTGGACAAGGAGACCCTGTCCCAGGGGAAATGGCCAAGAACTGTGAAAACTATCGAGATGAGCCCCTTGCTCACACTCATTTACACTCAGTCACTGAAACACACTGATTCACACTCACTGAAACTCACTCACTCACACTCACTCAGTCAATGAAATTTACTCATTCACACTCACATTCACACTCATTCATACTCACTCATTCACACTCAGTCATTGAAATTCACACTCACTGAAACTCATTCATTCATACTCAGTCACTGACACTCATTCACATTCACTCATTCACACTCAGTCACTAAAATTCACTCGTTCACACTCACTGAAACGCGCTCATATTCACACTCACTCACTGAAACTCACTCATTCATAATCACTCACTCAAACCCATTCACACTCACTCATTTACACTCATTCACACTCAGTTATTTACACTCATTCACACTCACACATTCACACTCAGTCACTGAAACTCACTCATTCACACTCGTTCACACTCATTCATGCACACTCACTCGGTCACTGAAATTCACTCATTCGCACTCACTGAAACTCACTCATATTTACACTCACTCATTCACACTCACTCATTCACACTCACTCGTTCACACTCATTGACACTCACTCATGCACACTCAATCACTCAGTCACTGAAATTCACTCATTCGCACTCACTGAAACTCGCTCACATTAACACTCACCCATTCACACTCACTCATTCACACTTACATTCACTCACACTGAAACTCACACATTCACACTCACTCATTCACACTTACATTCACTCACACTGAAACTCACACATTCACACTCACTCATTTGCCCACAGAAACTCACTCATATGCACCCTCATTGAAACATACACATTCACACTCACTCATTCACACTCACATTCACTCACTGAAACTCGTTCACACTCACACTCATTCATTCACTCACTGAAACATACTCATATTCACACTCATGCATTCATACTCATTCATACTCATTCACACTAATTCACACTCACTCATTTACGCTCACTCACTCATTCACACTCAGTGAAACTCACTCATATTCACACTCAATTATTCGCACTCACTCATTCACACTCACTCAGTCACTGAAACTCACTCATTCACACACTCATTCACACTCACTGAAACGCACCCATACTCCCACTCATTCACACTTACATTCACTCACTGAAACTCACACATTCACACTCACTCATTCGCCTATTGAAACTCACTCATTCACACTCATTGAAACTTAGACATTCACACTCACTCACATTCACCCACAGAAACTCACTCATATTCACACTCATTCACACTCACTCATTCACACTCACATTCACTCACTCACTGAAACTCACTCATATTCACACTCACTCACAGTCATTCATTCACACTCATTAACACTCACTCATTCACCCACTGAAACTCACTCATATTCACCCTCATTCACTGAAATTTACACATTCACATTCGCTCATTCACATTCACTCACACATTCACACTCATCCAGACACACAAATTCATTAACTCACACGCACACTCAGACCTCACATTGACGATTGCACACATTCGTGCACCATGTTCACACTCACACATACCTACACAATCATAGACTCTCACATGATCATAGACTGTCACACATTCAAACATCACACACACATACACAGCGTACTCATTTAAAACCTTGCCTACATCTCCTGGATCCACACACAGATTGCCACGTTGAACCCAATTGGGTCCCACACTTTCCCTGGTCATCCTCTTGCCCTTAATCTACTCCGAAAACACCTTTGGATTTTCCTTTATTTTGCCCCCTTTCCGCTCTCCTAATTTCTTTTTTTTTCTATAAATTTAGATTACCCAATTCATTTTTTCCAATGAAGGGGCAATTTAGCGTGGCCAATCCACCCACTCTGCACATCTTTGGGTTGTGGGGGCGAAACCCACACAGACACGGGGAGAATGTGCAAATGCCACACGGACAGTAACCCAGAACCAGGATCGAACCTGGGACCTCAGCGCCGTGAGGCAGCAATGCTACCCACTGCGCCACCGTGCTGCCCAATTTATTTTTTAAGTGGCACCTGCACTCTCTATACTCCTCAAAGGCTTCCGCTATTAAGAGCCCTCGGTATCTGCCATAGCCTCCTGTTTTTTTCCTTCCCCAACCATAGATATCCCTTGACATCCAGGGTTCTCTGGACCTGCTGTTCTCTCCCTTCACTTTTACAGGATGAGCGTTCACTATGGAGAAGGATGATGAAATCAAGGAGGGGGTCTGTGATGTCCTTGAACAAATTAACAGTGAGAGGGAGGATGTATTAACAGTTTTAACGGACTTAAAAGTGGATAAACCCCCAGGCCCAGATGGAACGTATTCCAGGTTGCTGTGGGAGGCTAGGGAGGAGATTGCAGAGATTCTGACAATTTTCCAAGTCCTCAATGGCCACAGCAGAGGTGCCGGAGGACTGGAGGACAGCTAATGTGGTGCCATTATTCAAGAAGGGAAGTAGGGAAAAAACAGGTAATTACAGGTCAGTGAGTCTCCCGTAAGTAGTCGAGAAACTACTGGAAAATATTCTGAGGGACATAATTAATCTCCACCTAGGGAGACAAGGATTAATCAAGGATAGTCGGCATGGCTTAGTCAAAGGGTGATCATTTTTTCCAAATCTGTTTGAATTACTCGAGGAGGTGACTAGGTGTATAGATGAGGGTAGTGCAGTTGATGTAGTCTACTGGACTTTAGTAAGGCTTTAGATAAAGTCTGGCATGGGAGACTGGTCAAGGAGGTAAGAGCCCATGGGATCCAAGGCAAGTTAGCAAATTGGATCCTAAATTGGTTCAGTGGCTTGAGGCAGAGGATGATGGCCAAAGATTGTTGTGACTCAGAGTTTTTGTGACTAGGAGCCTGTATCCAGTGGTGTTCCGCAGGGATGGGTTCTGGGTCACTTGCTGGTTGTAGTGTACATTAATGATCTGGATGTGAATGTAGGTGATATAATCAGTAAGTTTGCGGATGACACAAAAATTGGTGGTGCGGTAAATAGCGAGGAGGGAAGCCTTAGATTACAGGATGATATAGACTGGATGGTTAGATGGGTAGAACAGTGGCGAATGGAATTTAACCCTGAAAAGTGTGAATTAATGCATTTTGGGAGGGCTAACAAGACAAGGGAATAAACAATGAATGGTAGGACCCTAGGAAGTACAGAGAACAACAGGAACCTTGGGGTGCACATCCATACGTCTCTGAAGACAGCAGGACAGATAGATAAGGTGGTTAAGAAGGCATATGGGACACTTGCCTTTATTAGTCGAGGTATAGAATATAAGAGCAGGGAGGTTATGATGGAGCTGTATATAACACACGTTAGGCCACAGCTAGAGTGCTGTGTGCAGTTCTGGTCGCCAGACTGTAGGAATAAGTGATTGCATTAGAGAGGGTGCAGAGGAGATTCACCAGGATGTTGTCCAATATTTTGTGCTTCACCAGATGTTGGTCTGGGCTGGAGCGTTCCAGCTGTCAAGAGAGACTGGATTGGCTGGGGTTGTTTTCCGTGGAGCAGGGAAGGTTGAGGGGGGATTGGATTGAGGTGTATAAAATTATGAGGGACATAGATAGGGTGGATAGGAGAAAAGTTTTCCCCTTAATGGAGGGGGTCAATAATTGGGGGATTTAAGGTAATGGGCAGGAGGTTTAGAGGAGATGTGAGGAAATACCTTTTTACCCAGAGGGTGGTGGGAATCTGGAATTCGCTGCCTGAAAGGGTGGGAGAGGCGGGAACCCTCACAGCATTTAAGAAGCATTTGGGTGAGTACTTGAAATGGCAGAGCAGGCAAGGCTATGGATCAATACTGGAAAATGGGCAGCAAGTAAATAGGTGCTTGCTGGCCGGCCCAGACACAATGGGCCTCTTTCCATGCTGTAAAACTCTCTGACTCTCTGTGTCACACATATATACTCCACAGACACTCATGCACACACTCACAAACACACGCATACACCAAGACGTAAGCATATATGTCATGCACACATACACATACACAGATAATTTAGTCTGCCACGGTCTTTGTTGGCACCAGGTTCAAAACAGTACTGAAATGCACCAATGGAATATTGATATTTATCTCAAGGTGATTGGAATATTTACTCTATTCCACAGAGACTGGGTTAGACCCGATGTGGAGCGCACTGCTCAGTCCAGTGCAGTCTCTGGTAGGATAATTTCAGTTTCAGCATAGATTCACCGGTATAACACCAGGTCTCAATGGGATCAAGATGTGTTGGCCAGACGTGAGTGAGTTTAGAAGATTTACGGATGACCTGATCGTCTAATGATAATAAGATTCGATAAAGGGGTGCAGATAAACTATCTCCTCTGGTGGGGAGTCCAGAATAAGGTGAAAGCAGAGCAAGGCAACTCCGAACTGCACTCAGGAAGCACTTCCTCACAAAAAGAGTTGAAAATCTAGAACTCCCACAAAATACTGTGGATGCTGGAGGGCAGTGGAAATTTTCAAGATCAAAATCAATAGATTTTTGTTCAGGATATTGAGAGATATGGAGTTGACAGACGATCAGGCTGGGTGGAACAGTTTTGAGGGGCTGAATGCCCTATTCCTATGATCCAATCTACGTTTGCCATTTAGAATTAATCTTTTCTGAAGGCTGCTTGGGAAAAGCTACAGGAGGAATCTTGTCCCTGCTCTAACTTCACTTAAACACCGACAATCCCTCAACTCCCCAACAATGGCTCCAGGGTCCCAAGTTCGATTCCGACCTCAGGTGACAGTCTGTGCGGAGTTTGCACGTTCTCCCTGTGTCTCCGTGGGTTCCTCCGGGAGCTCCGGTTTGCTCCCACAATCCAAACATGTGCAAGTTAGGTGGGGTCACAGAGATAACAGGGATAGGGCAGGGGAGTGGGCCTGGGTAGGGTGCGCTTTCGGAGGGTTGGTGCAGATTCGATGGGCCAAACGGCCTCATTCTGCACTGTAGGGATTCTATGATTCTACGAACAACTTGCGTATTTTTGTTTCTTTTTATTCGTTTATGGGGTGTGGGCGTCGCTGTCTGGGTCAGCATTCATTGTCCATCCCAGAGGGCATTTGAGAGTCAACCACATTGCTGTGAGACAGGAGTCACATGTAGGCCAGACCAGGTAATGGTGGCAGATCACCTTCCCTAAAGGACATTAATTTAATTTAATAATCTTTATTGTCACAAGTGGCTTACATTAACATTGCAATGAAGTTACTGTGAAAACCCCCTAGTCGCCACATTCCGGCACCTGTTCAGGTACACAAAGGGAGAATTCAGAATGTCCAATTCACCCAACAAGCACGTCTTTCAGGACTTGTGGGAGGAAACCGGAGCACCCGGAGGAAACCCACGCAGACACGGGGAGAACGTGCAGACTCCGCACAGACAGTGACCCAAGCTGGGAATCGAACCTGGGACCCTGGAGCTGTGAAGCAACAGTGCTAACCACTGTGCTACCGTGCCACCGATTAGTGAACCAGGTGGGACTTTTCGACAATGGTTTCGTGCTCATCACTGGACTTTCAGGTTTATATTGAATTCAAATTCCACTATGTGCCCTAGTGGGATTCGAACCTGGGGCCCCGGAGCATTATCCTGGGCCTCTGGATTATTATCCACTGACAATACCGCAATGTCACCTTCTGCCCTTTTTAGCACCATTAACATGCTCACAGCAGTGTTGTCAAAGAAAGTTTAACCGTGAGCCACATAATGGGGTCGATTCCCCGAGCCCCGCGCCGGGCCGGAGAATCACCGCAACCGCACCACGACACCCCGACTCCGGCACGCGATTCTCCGAGCCCCGCGCCGGGCCGGAGAATCGCCGCAACCGCACCACGACACCCTGATGGCGGCATGCGATTCTCCGAGCCCCGCGCCGGGCCGGAGAATCGCCGCAACCGCACCACGACACCGCAACGCCGGCATGCGATTCTCCGAGGTGCGGAGAATTTGCGCAGGCGCATTCGCGAGGCGCCGGCCGTGGGCCGCTGGAATCGGCATGGCCGCCGATTCTCCTGCCCCGATGGGCCGAGCGGCCGCATGGATACGACAGAGTCCTGCCGGCGCCGTTCACCCCTGATCGCTGCCGGCAGGAACTCTGCGCAAAAGGACGGGGGGCGGCCTGTGGGGCGGGGAAAAGCGATCCTTCACCGGGCCGGGGGGGGGGGGGGGGGGGGCCTCCGCTGGGGTCTGGCCTGCGATCGGGGCCCAGTGATCGGCGGGCCGGCCTCTTCCCCCCCCCCCGGGCCTACTTTCCTGCGTGGCCGTCCCCTGAACACCGACGCCATGTTGAATCGGGGCCGGCGCGCTGAAGAAGTCCCCCACGTATGCGCGGGTTGGCGCGGCTCCCATTTGGTGCCGGGAAGGGAGGCTGGAGGCGTGAACCGCTCCAGCGCTGTTCTGGCCCCCTGTGGGTAACAGAATCGTTCGTTCCCGTGCCCGTTTAGCGCCGTCGTGAAACGAGACGGCGTTCACGATGGCGCAAACACTTCATCTCCATTTTAGAGAATCGCCCCCAAGGAGAGAGTGGGATATGCAATAAAAGAAGTAGGCTTTAAGGAGCAACCTAAGGGCAGACGCGAGGTAGTGAGGCGGAGATTTATAGCTGGAATTTCAAAGTTGAGGGACTCGGCAGCTGAAGGCACGGCCCCCAATGGTGGAGTGATTAAAATTGGGGATGCACAAAATACCAGGATTGGAAGAGAACTCAGAGGGTTGTGAAGTTGGAGGTTATTATAGAGATAGGGAGGGCATGAGGACATGGAGGGAATTGAACATTGAATCTAATATCTTCTTCTCAACTTGCTTTGAGACACCTGTGAAGCATCATGGGACATTTTATTAATTTAGATATATATATATATATATATAATTGACAAGGCCGAGAATTTTTTAATTCTAGTGATTTAAAAATTCCTGTTCAAAACATGTATGAAGTACTTGCTGTTTATTTCTATTCCAGAGATCCACTTATAGAATCCCCACCAGTGCCGAAGGAGGCCATTCAGCCCATCGAGTCTGCACCGGCCCTTGGAAAGTGGATCCTTGTTCCTTCACCCACACTTCCAACCTATCCCTGTTACCCTGTAACCCCACCTAACCTTTTTTTGGACACTAAGGGGCAATTTAGCATGGCCTATCCACCTAACCTGCTCATCTTTGGACTGTGGGAAGAAACCAGAGCACCCGGAGGAAACCCACGCAGACACGGGGAGAACGTGCAAACTCCACACAGTCACCCACGGCTGGAATTGAACCCGGATCCCTGGCGCTGTGAGGCAGCAGTGCTAACCCATTGTGCCACCTTCTGAGAGCTATGAAAAGTGATGAATAATGGGATTGTTTTACCGGTCACGAAATCTCATTTGTTTTTAATCAACCTTGAATCGCCAGTGATTATGGATCACTGTTCAGGCACATCGTTCCTTCATGGTGAGACAGGGATAACCCCGAGACCTTGTCATCGGGAGCAGGGTGGGGAGGGAAGCAGGGAGGAGGGGGGAGGTGAAGAGGAAGGGGCCGGGTAGACATGGAGTGGGGAGAATAGGGGAAGTAGGAGGTAGTGTGGGTGGTATCAGGGGAAGGAGGGGAGGGCAGGGCGAGTGAGTGGAGAAGGTGGAGTACAGAGCGGGTATGAGGAAGGAGCCGGGAAGGGTGAAGGAACAAGGAGGAAGAGTATAGCAGGGAAAGGGAGAGTGGTAGGAAGTGAGTGGGGAAGGAGGTGTGAATGGTGAAGGGAATGGGGCAGGGAAGGTACATGGACAGTCACATTTCTTACTTCTATTTCCCCAGCAGTGGACACATTGAAATGCAAGAAAACCAGCACCTCGAGCAGAGTCGGGAGAATCACTGGAACAACGCCTGGTAAACAGGAGCGGGAGGGAATGGGGGCAGCTCCTCTCCAATCACAATCATTGAGCCACAATCCTGTTCCTCCTGGTCCACAAGTAGTGCTGTAAAACCCATTTCCCTTCTGAAGCGGTGTACTCCCACCTCCCTATCACTGCCTGTTTCCCCACACCCTGGGCTACCCGAGTGGCAGCTGATAAATGTAAACCATGCTCCCAATAACAGGGCAGGAACCTTGATGTGTTAATTAAGCCTTTCTGAGACCCCCCCCCTCACTGAACATCATACAAAAGGCCAACTGAACGGAATCTTTGCTCATCTTTTTGAGCGTTTATTCCCCTCCCCATCATGCAATGGCAATGGGGTTGAAATTAAGTTGATACCAATGGCTGTTAACTGTGCCTCTCTCTCTCTCTCTCTCTCTCTCTCTCGCACAGAAGCTGAGGGTTTCCAGAATTTTCTGATTTTATTTCAGATTTCCAGCATCTGCAGTATTTTTTTTAAAATTTAGAGTACCTAATTATTTTTGTTTCCAATTCGGGGCAATTTAGTGCCAACTACCCTGCACATCTTTGGGTTGTGGGGGTGAAAGCCACGCAGACATGGGGAGAATGTGCAAACTCCACACGGACAGTGACCCAGGGCCGGGATTCGAACCCGGGTCCTCCGCGCCGTAGTCCCACTGCGCCGCCGTGCCACCTTGTATGTTTGTTATTTGATGCAGATTCCCAGAACCTTCAAGCTGCTGCGTAGATTTCTGGAAACGGCGGCAGAAGTCGTAACATTTCAGTTCACTTCCCTTCCATGAAGTTAGGTTTTGCCAACACGGTAAAATTGCTCCTTGTCCGCTCTCCGATCTCCAGGACCCAAGTCAGAATTTCCACACTCATTTTCTTCTCCGTCGGCGTTTAATCACCATCTCTTTCGCCAGCCCATCCTTTGTAACGATGCCACTAATATGACGAGGCAGACGTTCTTCAGTCTCTTCAAAACATGTAGTGCTGTTAATTGTAAAGCTTTTATACTCGAGTCTTCCGGCATTGTAAGGATCTGAAGATACGATTGTTTCTGTTAAATTACTGGTTGTATCCGCATTAAAAGCCAATTACATCCAAAACATTTAATCATTCTTATCTTCAATTCATAGTTATCACCCCTATATTTAACCTAACTATATATCTGAATCACACGAATCACACCTGCTGCTGCAGGAATATATTAGTAAGATAAAGCTCCCCGAGTCGTCTGCACAGTTAGGTACTAGATCGAAGGCTGTTGATTTTGATGGCTCGTTTAATTAAGATCGACAGAATTCAACTCCGCACGTCCCGCCTCGAGTTCTGAGTCAAACATCTCCGTCCCACCAGGGTTGGACTTCACCCAGGGTTAAAACAATCTGAATCTCGGCCGCTAAATGGACCCAGTTTTATCTAATCCATTTGGATGTTTGAGTTTCGATAATAGACGAGCCATGTTTGGGATTGGCCAAGGGTTTAATTGGGATCACCCCCCCCCCCCCCCCACCCCCACCCCCGGCCCCCGCATCATATTTTCAGTCCGATCTCAAAGAATTGATGTTCTCAGTTACGAAGGGTTCTCCTTATTCCAGATTTATTTATTTCTCCGTTGTTCGTTTTTCTTCCCTTAAAAACAAAATGAGCGTTTGCCGGGCCTGGGGTGCTTTAGTTTGCAAGGAAGGCTGAAAAGGCTCGGGTTCTGTTCTGTAGAAAATGCAAGGCTGAGCTCTTTCAGATTGTCAAAGTGCCCGACAGGGTCGACGGAGAGACGGTTTTCCACCGACGGGAGAGGCAAGGATCAGGGGACAGAAATGGAATAATAATTCCAATAAGGAACGCGAGAGAAACTTTCTTATCCAGAGAATGTGGAACTCGCAACAAAGGGTCTGGTTGAGGTGATCAGGAGAGAAACATCTAAGGGTAAACTGGATGGACAGGTGAGGGGGAAAGGAATAGGAGGATCTGTTGTCAGGGAGGGATAAAGAGGGCTGGGAGCAGGCTTGTGTGGAGCAAACGCTGGCACAGACCAGTTAGAACAATTGGCCCATTTCTGTGCTATTGGCTGATGTAATTCTATGTAATACACATCCTCCTCTAACTTTAACAAGGAGACCATGTGCAAAAGTATCTTTCGACTGGCTCCTTGCACCGGCTCCCTGCACTGGCTCCTTGCACCGGCTCCCTGCACTGGCTCCTTGCACTGGGTCCCTGCAATGGTGCACCGCACTGGCTCACTGCACTGGCTCACTGCACCGGCTCCCTGCACTGGCTCCCTGCACTGGGTCCCTGCAAAGGCCAACCGCACTGGCTCCCTGGAACCGGCTCCCTGCACTGGGTCCCTGCACTGGCTCCTTGCACTGGGTCCCTGCAATGGCCCACCGCACTGGCTCCCTGCACTGGCTCCTTGCACTGGGTCCCTGCAATGGCCCACCGCACTGGCTCACTGCACCTGCTCACTGCACTGGCTCCTTGCACTGGGTCCCTGCTATAGCCCACCACACTGGCTCCCTGCACCGGCTCCCTGCAATGGATCACTGCACTGGCTTCCTGAGCTTTCCCCCTTCACTGGTTCCCTGCACTGGTTTCCTGAGCTTGCTCCCCGCACTGGCTTCCTGTGCTTGTTCCTTGCACTGGCTTCCTGATCTTGCCTGCTGCACTGGCTCCCTCCACTGGCTTCCTGAGCTTGCTCCTTGAACTGGCCCCATGCACTGGCTTCCTGTGCTTGTTCCTTGCACTGGCTTCCTGATCTTGCCTGCTGCACTGGCTCCCTCCACTGGCTTCCTGAGCTTGCTCCTTGAACTGGCCCCATGCACTGGCTTCCTGTGCTTGTTCCTTGCACTGGCTTCCTGCACTAGTTTCCTGAATTGCTCCCATCACTGGCTTCCTGAGCTTTCTGTTTGCACTAGCTCCTGAGCTTGGTCCCTGCACTGACTCCCTGCACTGGCTCCCTGCACTGGCTTCCTGAACTTGCTCTCTGCACTGGCTCTCTGCACTGGCTTCTTGAGTTTTCTCCCTGCACTGGCGCTCTGCACTGGCTTCCTGAGCGTGCTCTATGCACCAGCTTCCTGCACTGGCTGCATAAATTCAACTGTAGAATTCTGTAGAGGCACAGAGTACATAAACAAGGAAGTCACGATAAGCCTGGAGAAAACATTGGTTTGACCTCAACTGGAGTATGGTGTGTAATTCTGGGAGCTACACTTTGCGGAGAATGTGAAAGCATTAGGGAGGACGCAGAAAAGGTTCAGAAGAATGGTTCCAGGTTGAGGAACTTCAGTAACGTGAATATCTTGGAGAAGGTGGGCTGTTATCTTTGGAGAAGGGAAAGTTGGGAGGAGATCTGTTCAAGGTGTTCAAAGTCATGAGGGATTGGGACAGAGTTGACAGTGAGAAACTGTTCCCATTGGTGGAAGGTTTGGGAACCAGAGGCCACCCATTTAAGGCAAGTAGCAATCGAAGCAACACAAGGAAAGGTTTTGTACACGGTGAGTGGTTATGGTCTGGAATGTGCTGCTCGGCAGTGTGGTGTCTGCCTGTTCGATCGCGGCTCGCAAAAGAGAATTGGATCATTCTCTGAAGAGGCGAGAGATTGCAGGGGCGTGGGGGAAAGGCAGGGGAGTGAGACCAGGGGGATTGTTCTTGCAGAGAGCTAGCAGAGATAAGGTGGGCTGAATGGCCTCATTTTGTGATGTAACCATTCTGTGTGTCTACGATTCTAAGTCTGGCTATGGAGGGAGAAACAGAGTTAGCATTTCAGTTTATAATAATAATCTTTATTGTCACAAGCAGGCTCACATTAACACTGCAATTAGGTTATGTGAAAATCCACTAGTCGCCACATTCCGGCGCCTGTTCGGGTACACAGAGGGAGAATTCAGAATGCCCAATTCACCTAACAGCACGTCTTTCAGGACTTGTGGGAGGAAACCGGAGCACCCGGAGGAAACCCACACAGACACGGGGAGAACGTGCAGACTCCGCACAGACAGTGGCCAAGCGGGAATCGAAACTGGGAACCTGGAGCTGTTGAGCAACAGTGCTAACCACTGTGCGACTGTGATATCCTTTCACCTGAACTGTAAAATGTTAGAGATCTAACACACGTTGAGCAAGCGACAAAATAAAAGAAGCAAATGGAAATCCCAATTGAAAGAAGAGCAGAGCTCATTAAATAGATTTGGTTTGGCGCAGAAGTTGCACAGGGGTGCACAGGGGTACGAATGCGGAAGCTAACAGCAATCTATGCAAAACCAGCCTGTTCTTTAAAATTTAGAGTACCCTATTAATTTTTACCAATTAAGGGGCAATTTAGCGTGGCCAATCCACCTACCCTGCACATCTTTGGGTTGTGGGGGTGAAACCAACGCAAACACGGAGAGAATGTGCAAACTCCACACAGACAGTGACCCAGGGCCGGGATCGAACCTGGGATCCCGGCGCCGTGAGGCAGCAGTGCTAACCACTGCACCACCGTGGTGCCTGCAAAACCAGCCTTGATCTGAGATGAAGAACTGAGAGCTCTGATGGGTTGAGGAGATCGCTGCCACCCTAAAGAGGAAGACACGTCCTTGGACAAGGATAAAGAAACATCCTTCAGAGGCTCACGGAAACCTTCTTCCCAAGCAGCTGGCTTGGGTATTCAAAGCCTCGCCGTTCATGCCAGAGGGGGGGTAAGATCCCAGTTGTCCAGGGGACATTGAGACCCTGGATCTCACTTTCCGACTTTGAGTAGTTCAATGTTTTTTGAAAGAAAACTCACACATTTGGCTTCAGCAGAGCTGCACCACCTCTTGGAATCTTCTCGTTCAACTTCATGCGGGCCCAGGTGACAGATGTCTGAGCAGATGGCAACCTTCCCTCTTTTAATATTAGATGATATAACAGGATGCAACCAAAGTCAATTAAAGCAAGGTCAGGTGTCCCACAGATTTAGCTCTGATACTTCTTGCCGAGATAGAAAGGCACCCAGATTGAAAAACCCCGTGCACGTCGGTATGAAGTCCCTCAGCTGTTTTGACAAAGATGCTGAACCATTTCAAAACTAATAGTTTGGCCTCTCGAATTCCGCTCTGAAAATTCCGTACAAATGGCCGAGGTTTTCCACCACTCGACGCTGCTCCGCATTTCTTTCCGTGGCCCTCAGAGAGCTCTGTCGCAGCAGGGAGGGGCTGGGGGGAGGGGGGGGGGGGGGGGGGGAGGATGGGACAGCGCAGAAGGAGGCCATAAGGCCCATAATGTATGCTCCGGCTCCCAAAAGAGCAACTGGGAGAATGGTCCCATTCCCCAGACGTATCTCTGTAGCCCTCTAAATTCAGCACTTTCAAATATATATCCAGCTTTCCTTTGAAACCTCCCATGGAATCCACCTCCACCACCCTCCCAGGCAGCGCTTTCCAAACCCCAACAACTCTCCCACGCAGCGCTTTCCAAACCCCAACAACTCTCCCAAGCAGCGCTTTCCAAACCCCAACAACTCTCCCAGACAGCACATTCCAAACCCCAACAACTCTCCCAGGCAGCGCATTCCAAACCCCAACAACTCTCCCAGGCAGCACATTCCAAACCCCAACAACTCTCCCAGGCAACACATTCCATCCCCAACAACTCTCCCAGGCAGCGCATTCCATCCCCAACAACTCTCCCAGGCAGCACATTCCAAACACCAACAACTCTCCCAGGCAGCACATTCCAAACACCACCAACTCTCCCAGGCAGCGCATTCCAAACCCCAACAACTCTCCCAGACAGCAGATTCCATCCCCAACAACTCTCCCAGGCAGCACATTCCAAACCCCAACAACTCTCCCAGGTAGCACATTCCATCCCCAACAACTCTCCCAGGCAGCGCATTCCATCCCAACAACTCTCCCAGGCAGCACATTCCATCCCCAACAACTCTCCCAGGCAGCGCATTCCAAACCCCAACAACTCTCCCAGGCAGCACATTCCAAACCCCAACAACTCTCCCAGGCAGCACATTCCAAACCCCAACAACTCCCCCAGGCAGCACATTCCAAACACCAACAACTCTCCCAGGCAGCGCATTCCAAACCCCAACAACTCCCCCAGGCAGCACATTCCATCCCCAACAACTCTCCTAGGCAGCACATTCCATCCCCAACAACTCTCCCAGGCAGCACATTCCAAACCCCAACAACTCTCCCAGGCAGCACATTCCATCCCCAACAACTCTCCCAGGCAGCACATTCCATCCCCAACAACTCTCCCAGGCAGCACATTCCAAACCCCAACAACTCTCCCAGGCAGCACATTCCATCCCCAACAACTCTCCCAGGCAGCACATTCCAAACCCCAACAACTCTCCCAGGCAGCACATTCCAAACCCCAACAACTCTCCCAGGCAGCGCAATCCATCCCCAACAACTCTCCCAGGCAGCACATTCCAAACCCCAACAACTCTCCCAGGCAGCGCATTCCAAACCCCAACAACTCTCCCAAGCAGCACATTCCAAACCCCAACAACTCTCCCAGGCAGCACATTCCATCCCCAACAACTCTCCCAGGCAGCACATTCCATCCCCAACAACTCTCCCAGGCAGCACATTCCAAACCCCAACAACTCTCCCAGGCAGCGCATTCCAAACCCCAACAACTCTCCCAGGCAGCTCATTCCATCCCCAACAACTCTCCCAGGCAGCACATTCCAAACCCCAACAACTCTCCCAGGCAGCACATTCCAAACCCCAACAACTCTCCCAGGCAGCACATTCCAAACCCCAACAACTCTCCCAGGCAGCACATTCCAAACCCCAACAACTCTCCCAGGCAGGACATTCCAAACCCCAACAACTCTCCCAGGCAGCACATTCCAAACCCCAACAACTCTCCCAGGCAGCACATTCCAAACCCCAACAACTCTCCCAGGCAGCACATTCCAAACCCCAACAACTCTCCCAGGCAGCACATTCCAAACCCCAACAACTCTCCCAGGCAGCACATTCCAAACCCCAACAACTCTCCCAGGCAGCACATTCCAAACCCCAACAACTCTCCCAGGCAGCACATTCCAACCCCCAACAACTCTCCCAGGCAGCACATTCCAAACCCCAACAACTCTCCCAGGCAGCGCATTCCATCCCCAACAACTCTCCCAGGCAGCACATTCCAAACCCCAACAACTCTCCCAGGCAGCACATTCCAAACCCCAACAACTCTCCCAGGCAGCGCATTCCAACCCCCAACAACTCTCCCAGGCAGCACATTCCAAACCCCAACAACTCTCCCAGGCAGCGCATTCCAAACCCCAACAACTCTCCCAGGCAGCACATTCCAAACCCCAACAACTCTCCCAGGCAGCACATTCCAAACCCCAACAACTCTCCCAGGCAGGACATTCCAAACCCCAACAACTCTCCCAGGCAGCACATTCCAAACCCCAACAACTCTCCCAGGCAGCGCATTCCAACCCCCAACAACTCTCCCAGGCAGCACATTCCAACCCCCAACAACTCTCCCAGGCAGCACATTCCATCCCCAACAACTCTCCCAGGCAGCACATTCCATCCCCAACAACTCTCCCAGACAGCACATTCCATCCCCAACAACTCTCCCAGGCAGCACATTCCAAACCCCAACAACTCTCCCAGGCAGCACATTCCAAACCCCAACAACTCTCCCAGGCAGCACATTCCAAACCCCAACAACTCTCCCAGACAGCACATTCCAAACCCCAACAACTCTTCCAGGCAGCACATTCCAAACCCCAACAACTCTTCCAGGCAGCACATTCCAAACCCCAACAACTCTCCCAGGCAGCATATTCCAAACCCCAACAACTCTCCCAGGCAGCGCATTCCAAACCCAACAACTCTCCCAGGCAGCACATTCCAATCCCCAACAACTCTCCCAGACAGCACATTCCATCCCCAACAACTCTCCCAGGCAGCACATTCCAAACCCCAACAACTCTCCCAGGCAGCACATTCCAAACCCCAACAACTCTCCCAGGCAGAACATTCCAAACCCCAACAACTCTCCCAAGCAGCGCATTCCAAACCCCAACAACTCTCCCAGGTAGCACATTCCAAACCCCAACAACTCTCCCAGGCAGCGCTTTCCAAACCCCAACAACTCTCCCAGGCAGCACATTCCAAACCCCAACAACTCTCCCAGGCAGCACATTCCATCCCCAACAACTCTCCCAGGCAGCACAATCCAAACCCCAACAACTCTCCCAGGCAGCACATTCCAAACCCCAACAACTCTCCCGGGCAGCACATTCCATCCCCAACAACTCTCCCAGGCAGCGCATTCCAAACCCCAACAACTCTCCCAAGCAGCACATTCCAAACCCCAACAACTCTCCCAGGCAGCACATTCCAAACCCCAACAACTCTCTGAGTGAAGACGTTTCTCCTCATCCCACTCCCAGCTCTCTCGCTGACCATCTTGAAATTGTGACCCCCCCCCCCCCACAAGTCACTGACTTACCAACTTGTGGGAACAGAAAATCCTCCTTTACCCTGTCAAAATTGTTCAGAATTTTGAACCCCTCAATAAGGCCTCCGCCTAATCTTCTCGGGGGCTTGCTCCATATTTATGTCCCCAGCTGTCGTATGTAAGTTTTGAGTTTCTGTGTGAATGTTAGTGAATGGATGGAAGGATAAATGAGTAAATGGGTATGGTAGGGGGTGGGTAACACCAGTGGGCAGGATGGGTGATGTGGTAGGTGGTTGAGGTGGCAGGTGAGTGAAGTGGCAGATGGTTGAGGTGGTAGGTGGGTGGGATGGCAGGTGGAGAGAGTGGCAGATGGTTGAGGTGGTAGGTGGTTGAGGTGGCAGGTGAGTGAAGTGGCAGATGGTTGAGGTGGTAGGTGGGTGGGATGGCAGGTGGAGAGAGTGGCAGATGGTTGAGGTGGTCGGTGGGTAGGATGGAAGGTGGATCTGGGGGGGGTAGTTGAGTTGTCAATTGTGTAGTTACCCAGGTGTTAGGCTGGGATCTTTCTGTTTCACATCTCCTGGGTAACTAACTGATAAGTACTGGAAACTGTCTGAAGTCTCTAACTCAAACTCAATCGGAGACATTGGCCAAGGTTCAGCGTGGCTGGACAGTTGCGCATCGGAGGTTTAAACATCCGTGTGGCCCCCATGTGCATATCCGACTGGACACTGGTCTCCGACAATCCGGAAACCTGGAGATTTGGGACTTTGTTTCACTAATATTACACAGAGGTACTTTAACTTATTGCACTGAGGCATTAACAACTCAGTAACAGGTTTTTGAAAGCTTGACACATGGTCCAGCACGCTCGGGTGAGCAAGTGCATTAGGAAGCGTGTGAAGGTCTTGGAGAGGTGACAGGGGAGGTTTACCAGAATTAGGGACGAGAGGTGTAGAGAGAATCTGGGGTCGTAGAGAGAAAGAGGAGATTTGGTAGTGTCATGAGAATGTCTGTCTGCTCATGTTACTGCAGTGATGTCAGAGTATGGGTGGAGCTGAGCTCTGGCTCTGCTTTTTAGTTTCACTTTGAGAAAAGCTTGGGTGTGTCTGGGTCTTTTTGGTTTCGTTTTTTCAGTGTTGGAGCTGAAGCCAGACAAAGCAGGTGTACTGTTGTCCTCTCTGCCATGAAAAGATTATCTCTTGATCATTTGGGTGAATTCAGAATTATAAATGTTTTCAGTAGTGAATGTAAACCTGATGTGCTTCTGTTAAAAGGTGTTTCTTTTGTCTTCTGGATGTTGTTTGGGAAGTTATTAAGGATTAGTTAGTGCTGTATTCTTTGGGGGTTGCATTTGAATTAATGATTACTAAGATGTTCACTATATGGTTTAAAAAGGTTAACTTGAGTTCACAGAATAAACATTGTTTTGCTTGAAAAATTATTTTTCCATTTCTGCTGTAACACACCTGTAGAGTGGGCCGTGTACTCCCCATACCACAATCTATTAAAAGTTGTGGGTCAAGTGAACTCCATGATACACTTTGGGGTTCTCTAAACCCTGGCCCTTAACAAATTGGGGACTCATCCGGGATAAAAGTCTATCTAAAGGATTTGCCTTGTGAACATAAAGACAGTGAGGGGTGAGCATATTGTGGTTGCTTTTCAGTTGTGGTATTTTATTTTAAGTGGGGAGTGTGTTGTGGACAATGGCTCTTTCAGAGGCTCTGAAGTTTTTGGGGGTGGAGGCCGTCACACGCAGTACCTTACGGACAGAGACTAAAAGCAGACTGTTATATTTGGCAAAACTATCGCAGTTAACATTACCTGACAAAATGCGAAAAGTTGAGGTAATTATGGCGGTGACTAAGCATTTAAAGTTGCCTGAGATACAGTTTGACTCATTGGAAATGGCAAAAATTCAGTTACAAATTAAACAAATAGAACATAAGAAAGAATTAAAGCAGCTTGAATACAAAAGAGAGCGAGAGGAAAAAGAAAGAGAGAAAGAGAGAGAGGGGGAAAAAAAAGAGAGAGAGAAGAAAATAAAAAAGAAAGAATAGCCCGAGCAGAACAAAAAGAAAGAGAAAGGAACATACAGATCAGGGAAAAAGATAAAGAGAGTTTGAACTTCAGAAAATGGCCATGAAACATGACAGGCAGTTAAAATTGGCAGATGTAAAGGGAAACGTACAGTTGGATGATAGTAATGAGGGTAGTGAGAAAGAGCATCAAAGTCGAAGGCTTGGTGGGGATCTATTTAAATATCTCCGAGCATTGCCAAGGTTTGATGAGAAGGAGGTAGAAGCCTTTTTCATTTCATTTGAGAAGGTGGCTAAACAAATGAAATGGCCACAGGACATGTGGGTATTACTGATTCAAACAAAGCTAATAGGTAGGGCTAGTGAAGTGTTTGCATCATTATCAGAGGAGGTATCTGGGACATATGAGGAGGTGAAAAATTCTATCTTATGAACTAGTGCCTGAACCCTACAGACAAAGGTTTAGAAATTTAAGGAAAGAATTTGGTCAAACAGACATAGAGTTTGAAAGGCTCAAACAGAGTAATTTTGATAGGTGGATAAGGGCTTTGAAAATAGACGAAACGTATGAAGTTCTCAGAGGAATTATACTTTTGGAGGAGTTAAAAAATTCAATTCCTGATGTAGTGAGATCTCATGTGGAAGAGCAGAGGGTTAAAATTGCGAGGTTAGCAGCAGAAATGGCAGATGATTATGAATTAGTTCATAAATCAAAGCTTGGTTTCCGACATCAGTTTCAGCCTGTGAGGGATAGAAACTGGGGACATGAGAAATACTCAAGTAGTAAAGGTAAAGGTGATCTGATGGGAGACAATAAAGAGAATGTACCTCAGATTAAAAATTAAATCCAGGAGGGTGGAAAAGAAGTGAAATGTTTCAAATGTTTTCACTGTAATAAACTAGGCCATGTAAAGTCACAGTGTTGGTGGTTGATGAAAAGCACTGGGAAGGTTGATATGGTAAAACAGGATAAGACAGTGGGGTTTGTTAAAGTGGTAAAGGAAAGCCTAAGTGAAGTGAAGGAGGTGCAAAATATTGTACAGCCTGTTCAAGAGGTGATTGATAAGAAGGTGCCAGATCTCTTTAAAGAATTTACTTGTGTGGGTAAAGTTTACTCATGTGTATCAGGAGAAGCAGGTAAAGAAGTCACAATTTTAAGAGATACGGGAGCTAGTCAATTTTAATGGTAGGAGATGAGGAGTTATGTATTTTGGGAAGAATGTTGCCAGAAAAGGTGGTGATATGTGGAATTCAGGGTGAGAGGAGTAGTGTTCCATTATATAAGGTAAGGTTGGAAAGTCCAGTGAAGAGTGGTGAAGTGGTAGTAGGAGTAATAGAGAAACTATTTTCTCCAGGAATACAGTTTATCTTGGGTAATGATATAGCTGGATCGCAGGTGGGAGTGATGCATACTGTGGTTGATAAGCCAGTGGAAAATCAGACAACTGAAGTGTTGAAGGACGAATATGCTGGGATTTTTCTGGATTGTGTAGTAATAAGGTCGCAAAGTCACAGGTTAAGACAAGAGGAGAAATCAAAGACTGAAGATGAAGTGGAAGTGCAATTATCAGAAATGATTTTTGATCAGATGGTTGAAAAAGAACAGGAACAGGTGGAGGATGAGGCAGATATTTTTAGATCAGGAAAATTGGCAGTTACACCAGAAAGATGTAGAAATAAAACGGATGTATCAGAAAGCATATAGGGAAGAGGAATCTGAGTGTATACCAGAGTCTTATTACCGTAAATGTGATGTCTTGATGAGAAAATGGAGACCTTTACATATGCAGGCGGATGAAAAGTGGGCAGAAGTTTATCAAGTAGTATTGCCGGTAGGGTATAGAAAGGAGGTGTTGCGAGTTGCACATGAGGTACTAGTGGGAGGTCATTTGGGAATAAGGAAAACTCAAGCTAAAATACAAAAACATTTTTATTGGCCTGGACTACGTAAAGATGTAGTTAAATTTTGTCAATCATGTTACACATCTCAAGTGATAGGGAAACCTCAAGCAGTGATAAAACCAGCGCTCTTAATACCCATTCCAGCATTTGAGGAACCTTTTACAAGGGTCCTAATTGATTGCATAGTTTCATCACAACATGTGATGATACAGGTAGTGGGCAAGAAATCCAAAGTTCGTAGTTTTGCCTGTGGAGATAAAGTTTTAGTGTTGTTACCAATGGTAGGTGAACCTTTAAAAGCAAGGTTTAGTGAAACTTATCAGATTGAAAGGAACTTAAGTGAGGTGAATTATGTGGTAAAAACGCCAGATAGAAGGAAAACTCACCGAGTGTGTCATGTGACTACGCTTAAAAGGTATTTTGAAAGGGAAGGAGAGTAAAAGGAGGCAGTTTTAATGATTCTAACTCAAATCTAGATGACTGTAAATTTGACATACCTCAAATTAAATTGGAAAACAAGGATGTTCTTAAAAATTGGGATAAATTGTTGAGTTACCTTCCAGAGGAAAAACGGACTGACCTGAAAGAGTTATTGATATCACATGGGCAGGTTTGTGGAGATAAATTGGGAAGTACTAAAATGGCTATACATGATGTAGATGTGGGTAATGCTGTTCCAATCAAACAGCATCCATAAAGACTTGACCTTTTAAAATTGGCACAGGTTAACAAAGAGATTGAGAGTATGCTTAAAAATGGCAGAATTGAAGTGGGTTTCAGCCAATGGAGCTCACCCATAGTGATGGTACCTAAACCAGACGGTACCCAACGGTTGTGTGTGGACTATAAAAAGGTTAATGCAGTTACAAGAACAGACTCTTATCCTATCCCACGTTTGGAGGATTGCATTGAGAAAGTGGGACAATCAGCTTTTATTTCCAAACTGGATTTACTTAAAGCTTACAGGCAGATACCTTTATCCGAAAGGGCGAAGGAGATTTCGGCTTTTGTGACTCCAGATGGTATATACCAATTCAGAGTTATGCCATTTGATATGAAAAACACCCCAGCCACATTTCAATGGTTAACTAACAAAGTCATTTCAGGATTACCCAATTGTGCGGTATACATCGATGATCTGGTCATTTTCAGCCAGACATGGAAAGAACATTTGAAACATCTGATGGAGTTATTCGATCGACTTCAGGAGGCGGGTTTGGTGATTAAACTAGCCAAAAGTGAATTTGGAAAAGCCCAAGTCACTTTCCTTGGCCATACAATTGGACAGGGTCGAATGGTCACACGGGATGTGAAACCAACAGTCATTGAGGAGTTTCCGATACCCTCAAGGCAAAGGGAAATTATGTGATTTCTTGGCATGAGCGGATTTGATCGAACATTTGTGCAAAAGTTTTGTAGCGTGATTGCTCCACTGATGGACTTGCTGAAGAAACGTCGAAAATTTCAGTGGACAGCGGAGTTTCAACATGCATTTGACTGCCTGAAAGCTGTGATAACCAATGCTCCTGTGTTGGAGAATTACAAGGGACTCTGTGATCAGATTGGACTAAAGTATCTGACTTTAAAGAGACATGCCAAGGCGTAGAGAAATGGATGGATCGTGCAGAGACCTTCCTGTTCAAAGTGACTGTCAATCGAGAAGGATTCCAGTTGGAGGAAGAAGAAAAAAAATGGACTATATTATTGTACCTTTTTGCGTGTGTTTTTTTTTAATGAAAAAGTATTTTTACTGTGTGCATTTCTTAAAGGATAGTGAAAAGGTGAAAAACGAAACTATCTTGAAGTTGATGGGTTTTTTTTTCTTGGGGTGGAGGTGTCATGAGAATGTCGCTTTAAGAAATGTTTGGCTGCTCATGCTACTGCAGTGATGTCAGAGTGTGGGTGGAGCTGAGCTCTGGCTCTGCTTTTTAGTTTCACTTTGAGAAAAGCTTGGGTGTGTCTGTGTTTTTTTGGTTTAGTTTTTTCAGTGTAGGAGCTGAAGCCAGACAGAGCAGGTGTACTGTTGTCCTCTCTGCCATGAAAAGACTATCTCTTGATCATTTGGGTGAATTATGAATTATAAATATTTTCAGTAGCGAATGTAAACCTGATGTTAAAAGGTGTTTCTTTTGTCTTCTGGATGTTGTTTGGGAAGTTATTAAGGATTACTTAGTGTATTCTTTGGGGGTTGTATTTGAATTGATGGTCGTTAAGATGTTCACTGTGCATTGTCGCCTACGGCGCTGAGGACCCGGGTTCGAATCCAGGCCCTGGGTCACTGTCCGTGTGGAGTTTGCACATTCTCCCCATGTCTGCATGGGTTTCACCCCCACAACCCAAAAGATGTGCAGGGTAGGTGGATTGGCCACGCTAAATTGCCCCTTAATTGGAAAAAAAATAATTGGGTACTCTAAATTTATAAAAAAAGAAAAAAAAAGATGTTCACTGTATGTTTTAAAAAGGTTAACTTGAGTTCATAGAATAAATATTGTTTTGCTTTTAAAAATACTTTTCCATTTCTGCTGTACCACACCTGTAGAGTGGGCCGTGTGCTCCCCATACCACAATCTAGTAAAAGTTGTGGGTCAGGTGAAAGCCATGATACACTTTGGGGTTCTCTAAACCCTGGCCTATAACAGTGGAGGTGCTCAAAACCACCACAGGCTTTGGTGGAGTAAGAAGGTGAGTGTCAGGAGGGTCGGTAACCGGATGACATAGTTTTAAGACAAAAGAATCAGAGGCGACATGAGGAACGTTTTTTTCACACAGGGAGTTGCTGTGATCTGCGGTGTGCTATCACGAGGGGCACTGGAAGCAGATTCAGCAGCAACTTTCAAAGGAAATTAAATAAATACTTGGAAGGAAATCACCCCCAGGATCAGAATGGGAGTGGGACGAATTGGATAATTCTTTCCAAGGGTTAGCACAGGCACAATAGGCCAAGTAGCCTCTTTCTATGTAAAGACAGATTGGAGGATAGCTAATGTAACCCCACTATTCAAAAAGGGAGGTAGGGAGAAAACAGGGAACTATAGATCAGCGAGCTTAACGTCGGTAGTAGGGAAGTTTCTTGAGTCCATTGTCAAACATTTCATAGCACTGCATTTGGAAAGCAGTGGTGTAATTATACAAAGCCAGCGTGGATTTATGAAAGGATAATTATGCTTGACAAATCTACAAGAATGCTTTGAAGATGTAACTAGTAGAGTTGACCAGGGAGAACTGGTGGATGTGGTTTATTTAGACTTTCAAAAGGCTTTTGACGAGGTCTCACATGGCAGATTACTATGTAAAGTTAAAGTGTATAGGATTGCGAATAATGTCTTGAGATGGATAGAAAGCTGGTTAGCAGACAGGAAGCAAAGAGTTGGAATAAATGGGTCCTTTTCCGATTGGCAGGCAGTGACTAGTGGGGTACCGCAGGGATCTGTGCAAGGACCCCAACTGTTCACATTATATATTAATGATTTTGGCGAGAGAACTAATATATTATCTCCAAATTTGCAGATGGTACCAAGTTGGGTGGGAGGGTGAGCTGTGAGGAGGATGCAGAGATGCTTCAGTGGGATTTGGACAGGCTGAGTGAGTGGGCACATGCGTAGTAGATACAGTATAATGCGGATAAATGTGAGGTTGTCCCCTTCGGTCGCAAAATAGGAAGGCAGATTATTATTTGAATGGTGTTAATTGAGAGAGGTGGAAACTCAGCGAGACCTTGGTGTCCTCGTGCATCAGTTGTTGAAAGTAAGCGCACAGCTCCAGCAGGCGGTAAAGAAGGCAAATGGTATTTTGGCCTTTATAGCGAGAGGATTTGAGTACAGGAATGTTTTACTGCAAATGTATAGGGGCGTTGGTGAGGCCACAACTGAAGTATTGTGAGCAGTTTTGGTGTCCTTATCTGAGGAAGGATGTTCTTGCTATGGAGGGAGTGCAGCGAAGGTTTACCAGGCTGATTCCTGGGAAGGTGGGACTGTCATCTGAGGAGAGGCCAAATCAGTTAGGATTATATTCATTGGAGTTTAGAAGAGTGAGAGGGGATCTCATGGAAACTTATAAAACAGATCCAGAAAGAATGTTCCCGATGTGGGGGTTTCCAGAACCAGGGGTCATCACTTCAGGATTTGGGATCATAGTTTGAGGATAATAAGAACATAAGCCCGCATCTATCCTATCTATTCCCTTCATAATTTTATATGTTTCTATAAGATCTCCTGCATCCTTCTGAATTCCAACAAGTACAGTCCCAGTCTACTCAACCTCTCCTCATAATCCAACCCCTTCAGCTCTGGGATTAACCTAGTGAATCTACTCTGCACACCCTCCAGTGCCAGTACGTCCTTTCTCAGGTAAGGAGACCAAAACTGAACAGAATACTCCAGGTGTGGCCTCACTAACACCTTATACAATTGCAACATAACCTCCCTAGTCTTAAACTCCATCCCTCTAGCAATGAAGGACAAAACTCAATTCGCCTTCTTGATCACCTGTTGCACCTACAAACCAACTTTTTGCGACTCATGCACGAGCACACCCAGGTCTCTCTGCACAGCAGCATGTTTTAATATTTTATCATTTAAATAATAATCCGTTTTGTTGTTATTCCTACCAAAATGGATAACCTCACATTTGTCAACATTCATTCCATCTGCCAGACCCGAGCCCATTCGCTTAACCTAACCAAATCCCTCTGCAGACTTCCAGTATCCTCTGCACTTTTTGCTTTACCACTCATCTTAGTGTCGTCTGCAAATTTGGACATATTGCACTTGGTCCCCAACTCCAAATCAGCTATGTAAATTGTGAACAATTGTGGGCCCAACACTGACCCCTGAGGGACACCACTAGCTACTGATTGCCAACCAGAGAAACACCCATTTATCCCAACTCTTTGCTTTCTATTAATCAACCAATAAGGGGTAAGGGGTAAACCTCTTAGGACTGAGGTGAGGAGAAATTTCTTCACCCAGAGAATGGTGAATCTGTGGAATTCACTACCACAGAAAGTAGTTGAGGCCAAAACGCTTTGTAAATTCAAGAAGGAATTAGATATCGCTCTTGCAGCTAAGGGGATCAAGGGATATGGGAGAGTGCAGCGTAGGATATCGAATTTGATCATTAGCCAGGAACATAATGAATAGCGAAGCAGGCTCGAAGGGCCAAATGGCCTCCTTCTGTTTCTATTTTCTTTTTTAAAATAACTTTAGAGTGCCCAATTCATTTTTTTTCCAATTAAGGGGTAATTTAGTGTGGCCAATCCACCTACCCTGCACATCTTTGGGTTGTGGGGACGAAACCCACGCAAACACGGAGAGAACGTGCAAACTCCACACGGACAGTGACCCAGAGCCGGGATCGAACCCGGGTCCTCGGCGCCGTGAGGCAGCAGCGCTAACCACTGCGCCACCGTGCTGCCCTCTATTTTCTATGTACGTTTCATCTCCTCCATTCCGCCAGCTCTCCCAGACCTCGGCCCTCTTCCAATTCGCACCCCTTGCACATCCTCAATTTTAATCACTCCACCATTGGCCGTCGTGCCTTCATCTGACGAGGCTGCAAGCTCCAGGATTCCGATCTCTCCACCTCCCTGCCTTTAAGATGCTCCTTGAATCGTACCACATTTACTAAGCTTGTGGACGCCTGCTCTAACATCCTCTATGTGGCCCCATCTCAAATCGAGTAACGGTGGGTGGAAAAGGCAGCAAAGTGTCCAACCCAGCCGCGCTCATATAGAATGGCGGAGCAGGTTTGAGGGGCCGAATGGGATCCTCCTGTTCCTATTGCTTTTGGTAATTGCTCCTCTGGAGCGAGTTGAAACATTTTACAGCATTAAAGGCATTGTGTAAATGCAAGCTGTTGTTGTAGCAGAAGCTTTGTCGTGCATTATGTGTGACAATCTGTCAGACTGAAATAACTGTTAACCTTACAACAAACTTTGCACCAAATGGAAAGGAGATGGTACTTTGGTACCATCAGTCTGTGTCCCAGCTAACCCTGAACCGAATGCCGCAAAACCAGAACATCCAGCCATTTATCTTATTCATTGTTTGTGGGGCCATGCCGTGCATAAATCAGCTGGCACGGCAGTAAAGGTATTTTATAAATTAATGAATTGACTGTGGAATGCATGCGGTCGGCCCTTATGATGTGTTTCGGGAATTATCGCAAGGAAGTGACCTTGCCCTGTGGTGGCATAATCGCTGTCCTTCCTGTCCGTCTGTCCCCGAGTATCTCAATGGGTTGAGAGGCTGTTAGCCTCGGTTTAGTCGGCAGCACTTGTGCCTCTGAGTCGGTGGGTTGTGGGTTCAAACCCCACTCCAGACACTTTGAAAAGAATCTCAGCTGGCACTCCCAGCGCAGGATCGAGGGGGTGCGGCATTGTTAGAGGTGGCATCCTGAGGCTGAGATGGTAAAACAAGGCCTGGCGTGTTCTCTCAGGTGGGTGTAAGATCCCACAGCACTTGTTACCGAGGGTTTATTATTTAATGGAAATGTACCAGAGTCCCGTTTTGGGCACGTTCAGCAGGGCGTGTCCCCGGAGCTTGCAGCGCGGAGAACGACCCCACTATTAAACGGGGCTCTGCTTCATTTCTGGGCCCCAGTGAGGAGCACCCTGCCAAGGCCGCGCGGGTGGACCTTTCCTGCACCAACCAGCTCAGCTCACCAGTGCAGCAAGAGATCGGGACACCATCTCTCTGGACCCCCCCCCCCGCACCAAAGACCCCATTCGGGGGGGTCCTCCTACATCCCACCTCATAAGAACAGGGCACCCGCTGACCCGATTCCCAGCACGGGCAAGATGTCACCTGGGGCACCTTGGTAGTGCCAGCCTGGCACTCTGGAAATGCCCCAGCCAGTCTGGCAATGTCACCTGGGCACCCGGGCACAGCCTGGATGGCACTGCCACAGTGCCTGAGTGGCATCGCTTATTGTCACAAGTAGGCTTCAAATGAAGTTACTGTGAAAAGCCCCTAGTCGCCACATTCCGGCGCTGTCCGGGGAGGCTGGTACGGGAATCGAACCATGTTGCTGGCCTGCCTTGGTCTGCTTTAAAAGCCAGCGATTTAGCCCTGGGAGTGCCCGGATGCTACCCTGCCCAGAGCCCCACCACCCAGGGGCCGCCGTTCGCCTGGAAGCCCCCCCAAGTGCCGGTTCGCCTGATCCATGTTTGTGGAAATCCTGCAAGAGACATTTTGCAAGATTTACCGCCCTCATCGCGCCCCGAGTCAGGTGCGACGAGGCCGTTAGATCGTGCCCAGAGTGTTTCAATAGTGTTTTAATGGCAGCGCGGAAGCACAGTGGTAAGCACAGGTGCTTCACAGCGCCAGGGTCCCAGGTTCGATTCCCCACTGGGTCACTGTCTGTGCGGAGTCTGCACGTTCTCCCCCTGTCTGCGTGGGTTTCCTCCGGGTGCTCCGGTTTCCTCCCACAGTCCAAAGATGTGCAGGTTAGGTGGATTGGCCATGATAAATTGCCCTTAGTGTCCATAAAATGGTTAGGTGGGGTCACTGGGTTACGGGAATAGGGTGGAGGTTTGGGGTACTCTTTCCAATGGTCGGTGCAGACTCGATGGGCTGAATGGCCTCCTTCTGCACTGTAAATTTTATGTCTATGTTTTAATAAGCATCTTCCTGTTTGATTATGTGTATGGATGCCTTTGACAAAAGTGCGCACGAACTGTGACGTGATTGGGAGCCCGGACTTGGGCAGGTTTACACTTTATCCAGAAAGCGCTTGAGTATTGTCATGTTTAGCTGCTGCTGGTATCTGTGTCCAAGCTGCTGGTATCTGTGGCCAAGCTGCTGGTATCTGTGTTGAAGCTGCTGGTATCTGTGCCCAAGCTGCTGGTATCTGTGTTGAAGCTGCTGGTATCTGTGCCCAAGCTGCTGGTATCTGTGCCCAAGCTGCTGGTATCTGTGTCCAAGCTGCTGGTATCTGTGTCCAAGCTGCTGGTATCTGTGTCCAAGCTGCTGGTATCTGTGCCCAAGCTGCTGGTATCTGTGCCCAAGCTGCTGGTATCTGTGTCCAAGCTGCTGGTATCTGTGTCCAAGCTGCTGGTATCTGTGTCCAAGCTGCTGGTATCTGTGTTGAAGCTGCTGGTATCTGTGCCCAAGCTGCTGGTATCTGTGCCCAAGCTGCTGGTATCTGTGCCCAAGCTGCTGGGATCTGTGCCCAAGCTGCTGGTATCTGTGCCCAAGCTGCTGGTATCTGTGCCCAAGCTGCTGGTATCTGTGTCCAAGCTGCTGGTATCTGTGTCCAAGCTGCTGGTATCTGTGTCCAAGCTGCTGGTATCTGTGCCCAAGCTGCTGGTATCTGTGTCCAAGCTGCTGGTATCTGTGTCCAAGCTGCTGGTATCTGTGCCCAAGCTGCTGGTATCTGTGGCCAAGCTGTTGGTATCTGTGCCCAAGCTGCTGGTATCTGTGCCGAAGCTGCTGGTATCTGTGCCCAAGCTGCTGGTATCTGTGCCGAAGCTGCTGGTATCTGTGCCCAAGCTGCTGGTATCTGTGCCGAAGCTGCTGGTATCTGTGCCCAAGCTGCTGGTATCTGTGTCCAAGCTGCTGGTATCTGTGGCCAAGCTGCTGGTATCTGTGCTGAAGCTGCTGGTATCTGTGTCCAAGCTGCTGGTATCTGTGCCCAAGCTGCTGGTATCTGTGCCCAAGCTGCTGGTATCTGTGGCCAAGCTGCTGGTATCTGTGCTGAAGCTGCTGGTATCTGTGTCCAAGCTGCTGGTATCTGTGCCCAAGCTGCTGGTATCTGTGCCCAAGCTGCTGGTATCTGTGCCGAAGCTGCTGGTATCTGTGCCCAAGCTGCTGGTATCTGTGCCGAAGCTGCTGGTATCTGTGCCCAAGCTGCTGGTATCTGTGCCCAAGCTGCTGGTATCTGTGCCGAAGCTGCTGGTATCTGTAGCCAAGCTGCTGGTATCTGTGCCCAAGCTGCTGGTATCTGTGCCCAAGCTGCTGGTATCTGTGCCCAAGCTGCTGGTATCTGTGCCCAAGCTGCTGGTATCTGTGTCCAAGCTGCTGGTATCTGTGCCCAAGCTGCTGGTATCTGTGCCCAAGCTGCTGGTATCTGTGCCCAAGCTGCTGGTATCTGTGCCGAAGCTGCTGGTATCAGTGTCCAAGCTGCTGGTATCTGTGCCCAAGCTGCTGGTATCTGTGGCCAAGCTGCTGGTATCTGTGCCCAAGCTGCTGGTATCTGTGGCCAAGCTGCTGGTATCTGTGCCCAAGCTGCTGGTATCTGTGGCCAAGCTGCTGGTATCTGTGGCCAAGCTGCTGGTATCTGTGGCCAAGCTGCTGGTATCTGTGGCTAAACTGTATTACTCCCTTACTTCCCTTCTGAAGTGAAGAGGGTTTAATTTTTACAACTCGTTTGACTACCATTCTTGTGGTCAAGTTTCCACAACTTTTTTCTGGCGACGAGGATTATAAAGGACAATTAGTAAGGGAATTCGAGGTACAGTGTGATGGCACAACTGTTTGCAATGTGGTCAGTGGCAATGGCTATGATGAGGTCTATCAGTGAGTTTGTGGAGGGCCGTGAGGACTGGACTAAGTATGTGGAAAGTGTGGGGCACTTTTTCCTGGCAAATGCAATTGCAGACGAGGCTAAAAAGTGTTCAATTCTCCTGTGTGGGGCAAAGACTAAGGGAGGAATATCACAACACCATGGAAATCAGGAGACATTTCATTTTCAGAGTTAGGTGCGCTATCCTAAGCTCTCAGTTTGACTATCCAAATTTTAAATGTTCCACAGCCAGTTTTTTGAAAGGCAGGACAGTCTGTAGCTGCTTGTATCGCTGAACTGCGTCAATTCTCTGAGCACACTGAGGGTGGGGCAGTGTTAGAGGATATGCTCCAGGACAGATTGTTCTGTGGCATTAATGAAGACAGCATGCAGCGTCAGTTGTGGTGGTGGTGGTGGGGGGGGGGGGGGGGGGGGGGGGGGGGGAGAGATGCCACGCTAACTTTCAAAAAGGCGCTAGAGGTTTCTCAGGGCGTGGAGGTGGCTGCCAACAGTGAAAAGGACATTCAATGTGCAAATAGTGGACCACAGGTCGAGGGGGCGGGGGTGGGGTGGGGGGGGGGGGGGGGGGGTGAAACACCAAGTAAGAAAAGAGTCAGCAGACAAAAAAGGCAAATACAGTGGAATGTTTCAGGTGCAGAGCAGATACGATGTTCATCGTTGCAAGTCCAGGGACACCTTGTGCCATAATTGCAACAAAATGGAACATTTGGCTAAAAGGTGCAGGAGAGCTAAGAGCTGAGCGGGGAATTTCAAATGTAAATTCACGGAAACCTCATTCTGCTACACATCACATGGAAAACACGGAGCAAGGAGAGGCAGGAGTGTTCCTGCCACGTGTTCGACGTGAGTGGGGTGCATGCGGAGGCTCATCCATGCTCTAGTGCAGGTCAGTGGACAGAAGATGGAGGTGGACACGGGAGCCTCCGCCCCTGTCATCAGCGAGGAGACCTTCCAGGAGGATAAGCGGCAGTTAAATTGTTCGTTGATCCTCAGGCTGCTCGTCGCTTCTTCAAGCCCAGGGTAGCGCCATGAAAGGCAAAGTGAAAGAGGAGTTGGAGCAGCTGCAAAGGCAGGGGCTCATTGAGCATTTCTTCCAGGCATTTCTGGAGTGTGAAATATCTTGGTCAGAGAATCTCCGTGCAGAGTCTGGAGGAGAGGGTTTGAGCCATGGAGGAGGCTCCAAATCAAGAGAATGTGTCCCAGCTCAGAGCTTTCAACGCGGACACTGTGTCTGTCGCTCCACATAGAGACCCAATGGAAGTGGGGAGCCAGAACCTAGAGAAAGCTTCCAAGAATGTGAAAACGCTGCTACAGTCAGCTGATTCTGCTGGTTCACAGCGATCAGGATAGAGAGCTCCACCGGCACAGGCCCCACGCTCTCATCTGATAGAGGACGGGTCAGAAAAACCCACTGGATTTGAGTCACCAAGGCTGACCTCAGGGGACAAGACATAGTCACGGCTGGACGAGGAAGGTCCACTGTGGAACGGTCCCTCAGGACCTTTATGGGCGATCATTCACCATATGTACAGACCACAAGCCGTTGATGCGTCTTTTCAGCGGGTTCCAGATGCATTCTTCCCATGGGCTCGGTGCGATTACAGGGCAGCGCTCTCACACTGTCAGCCTCTCTGTCCAACGCCGTGTACAGGGCAGGGCTCTCACACTGTCAGCCTCTCTGTCCAACGCCGTGTACAGGGCAGGGCTCTCACACTGTCAGCCTCTCTGTCCAACGCCGTGTACAGGGCAGGGGAGGACAACGCAAACCCAGACGCAGGCACACTGAATCGTCTTCCCTTACCGGACATGCCAACCAAGACAGTATTTCCTCCGGAGACAATTTCCTTCATCCAACGACTTTCAAATTCTCCTGTGGATGCCAAGCAGATTAATCAGTGGACAGGCAGAGATCCTGTCCTGTCCCAGGTGGAAAGATTCCTTCCGCCTCCCGTTAGAGATGATGAGGTGCTGAGGCCATTTGTAAAACGCAGGGTTCTGAACGTGCAGGACGACTGCATTCTTTCCGTGTCCAGACTGGGCCGTTCCACCCCCTGGTTTTTTTGCCAGCTGTAGATGAAGTCCATGAGACTCATCTGGGTGCCTCCCGAATGAATCATAGAATTTACAGTGCAGGAGGAAGCCATTTGGCCCATCGGGCCTGCACCAGCCCTTGGAAAGAGCATCCTCGATCCTATCCCCGTAACCCAGTAACCCCAACCAACCTTTTGGGACACTAATGCGCAATGTATCATGGCCAATCCACCTAACCTGCATGTCTTTGGACTGTGGGAGGAAACCGGAGCACCCGGAGGAAACCCACGCAGACACGGGGAGAACGTGCAGACTTCGCCCAGACAGTGACCCAGCGGGGAATCGAACCTGGGACCCTGGAGCTCTGAAGCAACTGGGCTAACCACTGTGCTACCGTGCTGCCCAAGGTTTAGCATGGGCGTACATTCGGGTGGTCAAAAATGGATCAGGACTTGGAGAATAAGGTGACATCGTGTTCTGCGTGTCAAATAAACCAAAAGATGGTGCCACCAGACCCACTCCACCCACGGGAGTGGCCTTCAGTCCCCGGTCTAGACTTAAGGTGAACATTGCAGGGCCTTTTATGGGTCACGTCTTTCAAGTCATCGTGGGTGCGCATTCTAACTGGTTAGAAGTCACACCGCGGGCAACATCACAGCATCCATTACAATACAGAAGCTACGGCAAGTCTTTGCGACCCATGGCTGACTGGATTCTCTGGTGTCTGGAAACAGCAGAATGTTTGCCAGTGATTTGTTCCACGGGTTTAAGCAAAGGAATGGAATACGCCCCGTGCGTTCTGCTCCTTTTCATCCACCGCCGAATGGTTTAGCAGAGAGAGCTGTACAGACTCTGCAAGAAGGACTGTAGAGAATCGCTGGCGGTACTTTGGAAATGAAGCTCTCACGGTTCTGGTTCCAGTATCGTATCAAGGGCAGCAGACACCTGGGGAACTCCACCACCTGGAGGTTACCCTCCAAGTCACTCACCACCCTGACCTGGAAATATATCGGCCGTTCCTTCACTGTCGCTGGGTCAAAATCCTGGAACTCCCTACTTAACAGCACAGTGGGTGTACCTACACCTCAAGGTCTGCAGCGGTTCGAGAATGCAGCCCCACCTTCTGAAGGGCAGCTAGGGATGGCCAATAAATGATGGCCCAGCCAGCGACGCCCACATCCCGTAAATGAATTTTTAAAAAATGATATCACACCGCAAACCGCAACAGGACTCTCGCTGGCTGAAATGCTGATGGGTAGGAAGCCAAGGTCCCATCTGGATCCGCTACATCCGGATGTCAAAACGAGAATTGGAAGAAGAGGGAAAATGTAGAAGGAGAGGCAGGACTACCATGCGAAGGAGAGACATTACGACCCGGATGACTGTATCTGTGTCAGGAAGTTCGGCACTGACCAACAATGGCTCCCTGGAGTTATGATGAACCAAACTTGCCCAGTATTGTTAGTGGTGAGTTGACGAAAGGAAGGGTCATCCACAGACACCGTCTGCGACTCTGAGATAGCTAAGTCTCCGGATCACATGGCAGAAGGAAATGCTGCTGAGGAAATTCGACAGGAAGTGGTTCCTGTCGCTCACGGGCACCCGGTGGAGAGGTTGAAGGACTTCCTCTCACTGACAACCAAACTACTTCTGCGCTCTCAAGTCCAGCTCTGCTGAACCAATACTGACCAGTGCCCGCTGCATCACCAGTGGTTCGACACATAGTTGTAAATCATAGAACCTCTACAGTGCAGAAGGAGGCCATTCGGCCCATCGAATCCGCACTGATCCTCTGAAAGAGCACCCTACCTAGTCCCACTCCCTCACCTTATCCCCATAACCCAGTAACCCCACCCAACCTTTTGGACACTAAGGGGCAATTTATCACGGCCAATCCACCTAACCTGCACATCTTTGGATTGTGGGAGGAAACCGGAGCACCCGGAGGAAACCCACGCAGACACGGGGAGGACGTGCAGATTCCACACAGACAGTGACCCAAGCCGGAATCGAACCCGGATCTCTGCCGCTGTGAGGCAGCAGTGCTAACCACTGTGCTACTGTCCCGCCCTTGAAATTCCTGAAAAACTGCCGTTTCAGTTGCGACGTGAGTTATGATGTTTGATCTTGTCTCTCCTTAAGGGGAATTGAGATTTAAGGAGGGGCAAAGTGCTACAGAGTGTTTTAATGGTGTTTTAATAAGCGGTTTCCTATTTGATTATGGATGCCTTCAACAAAAGTATGCATCCGTGTGTGACGTCATCAGGAAGGCAAGTGCAAGTTAACAATCTCGGCACGAGGAGTTTGTGTACAGCTGTGTTGAACTGCTGCTGGTGTCTGAAGCCAAACTGTATTCAAATTCAATGGATTTGGATTTGGATTTGGATTTGTTTATTGTCACGTGTACCGAGGTACAGTGAAAAGTATTTTTCTGCGAGCAGCTCAACAGATCATTCAGTACATTGGAATAAAAGAGAATAAAAGAAAATTCATAATAGGGCAACACAAGGTATACAATGTAACTACATAAGCATTGGCATCGGATGAAGCATACAGGGTGTAGTGTAAATGAGGTTAGTCCATAAGAGGGTCGTTTAGGAGTCTGGTAACAGCGGGGAAGAAGCTGTTTTTGAGTCTGTTCATGCGTGTTCTCAGACTTCTGTATCTCCTGCCCGATGGAAGAAGTTGGAAGAGTGAGTAAGCCGGGTGGGAGGGATCTTTGATTATGCTGCCCGCTTTCCCCAGGCAGCGGGAGGTTAGATGGAGTCAATGGATGGGAGGCAGGTTTGTGTGATGGACTGGGCTGTGTTCACGACTCTCTGAAGTTCCTTGCGGTCCTGGGCTGAGCAGTTGCCATACCAGGCTGTGATGCAGCCCGATAGGATGCTTTCTATAGTGCATCTGTAAAAATTGGTAAGGGTCAATGTGGACATGCCGAATTTACTTAGTGCCCTGAGGAAGTATAGGCGCTGTTGTGCTTTCTTGGTGGTAGCGTTGACATGGGTGGACCAGGACAGATTTTTGGTGATGTGTACCCCTAGGGATTTTAAGCTGCTAACCATCTCCACCTCGGCCCCGTTGATGCTGACAGGGGTGTGTACAGTACTTTGCTTCCTGAAGTCAATGACCAGCTCTTTAGTTTTTGAAGTACTGTTTACTGAAGGACAGAAGATTTAACTTTCACAACGGGTTCAACGACCTTTCTTACGGCCAAGTTACTACGGCACTATTTCAAGCCAGAACAGGGGAGTTCTGCCCACACAGCGTGAGACGGTCAATGTTCGTCCCTCAATCCGCATCTCAGAAACACCACAGATTATCTGGTGACTGTCAACATCGTTATTAATGGGATCTTGCTGTGTGCGAATTGGCTGCTGTGTTTCCCATGATGGCTGTGGGGTTCTTTCGGACTTTCTCTGGAGTTTCGAAGGGTGCTGCAGATTTTAAAACTCAAAATATCAAATAAGCTAATAATTAGAGAGAGGATCTCGTGCAAATCGGCTAATCTCCCAGTTCCTTGTTTAATGCCACTTGCTTTGCCGCCGTCATCAACTCAATTCATGATTAAATTTAATAGTCAACCAGAGCATCAATCCTATACCTTGACAAATCCGTCTTAACAGACTGTATATATTAATGCATAATGTCTTACAGTTAATGGAACACAAGTATAGCTGATTTTTATAATTACTTCAAAATATGCTAATACAATCAAACTCTGATTGTATTACATTCATTTTGTTTTAAACGCAAATCGCCAAACCACGACAGCACTCAAGTGTGAAATGGAGACGGCCCTTTGGCCAGGACAATGCTCGGACACCCAAACACAGGATTGGGATCAGCTGCTTCATCGATCCAGCCTCGTAGCACAGTGACCAGGCCAATCCCTCCATTGCACCCTCCCATCCCCATCTCAAATTCCTCTCCCTGCCCCGTCACCCACTCAACATTTGGCAATTGTCATTTACGCAGCGTGGCTGGTGTCAGCAAGATGGCTGTGGAGTCTTGACTGCAGGCAGGAGATAACAGCGCAGAACAGTAACAATTGTCTAATTACAAATGACACTATACTTCAAAGTAATTCATTGTGCGAAATGCCCACAGATAATGATAAAGTGTTTTATAAATACAGGTTTTATTGTGTTACTCCTGTAAAAGACAATCACACATTCTCGGACACATTGCAACGTGAAAGAACGGCAGGAGGGTCACCACTGCAGTCAAAGTATCACTTTTGCAGCTAGTGCCACCATTGCAGCCGCAGCATTGCCATTGCAGTCAGATTGCAGCTAGTGCCACCATTGCAGCCGCAGCATCGCCATTGCAGTCAGATTGCAGCTAGTGCCACCATTGCAGCCGCAGCATTGCCATTGCAGTCCGATTGCAGCGCGTGCCACCATTGCAGCCGCAGCATCGCCATTGCAGTCAGATTACAGCGCGTGCCACCATTGCAGCCGCAGCATCGCCATTGCAGTCAGATTGCAGCGCGGGCCACCATTGCAGCCGCAGCATTGCCATTGCAGTCAGATTGCAGCTAGTGCCACCATTGCAGCCGCAGCATTGCCATTGCAGTCAGATTGCAGCTAGTGCCACCATTGCAGCCGCAGCATTGCCATTGCAGTCAGATTGCAGCGCGTGCCATCATTGCAGCCGCAGCATCGCCATTGCAGTCCGATTGCAGCGCGTGCCACCATTGCAGCCGCAGCATCGCCATTGCAGTCAGATTGCAGCTAGTGCCACCATTGCAGCCGCAGCATCGCCATTGCAGTCAGATTGCAGCGCGTGCCACCATTGCAGCCGCAGCATCGCCATTGCAGTCTGATTGCAGCTAGTGCCACCATTGCAGCCGCAGCATCGCCATTGCAGTCAGATTGCAGCTAGTGCCACCATTGCAGCCGCAACATCGCCATTGCAGTCTGATTGCAGCTAGTGCCACCATTGCAGCCGCAACATCGCCATTGCAGTCTGATTGCAGCTAGTGCCACCATTGCAGCCGCAGCATTGCCATTGCAGTCAGATTGCAGCGCGTGCCACCATTGCAGCCGCAGCATCGCCATTGCAGTCAGATTGCAGCGCGTGCCACCATTGCAGCCGCAGCATCGCCATTGCAGTCAGATTGCAGCGCGTGCCACCATTGCAGCCGCAGCATCGCCATTGCAGTCAGATTGCAGCTAGTGCCACCATTGCAGCCGCAGCATCGCCATTGCAGTCAGATTGCAGCTAGTGCCACCATTGCAGCCGCAGCATCGCCATTGCAGTCAGATTGCAGCGCGTGGCACCATTGCAGCCGCAGCATCGCCATTGCAGTCAGATTGCAGCGCGTGCCACCATTGCAGCCGCAGCATCGCCATTGCAGTCAGATTGCAGCTAGTGCCACCATTGCAGCCGCAGCATCGCCATTGCAGTCAGATTGCAGCTAGTGCCACCATCCCGATATTCCAGTGGGCTCTGCGCGGTGAGATTACCAATTTACTATCAGTTAATGCTGAACTATGGACATCCTACTCTAACGCCCACTTAAGTACTTAATTTTCACTGGTACATTAAACTGCTTGCTGAGATTAACCTCTGAGTTTGTTTTAAGATTCCTCGCCCTTTCCAGCATATATTAAACTGAGGTTTGATTAATCAGAACGTGCCCGAGGTGCTAAAGGTTCCTCTCCCGCTGCACTCGCCCAGAAGGACAGTTTCCAAGTGAAGTCGAAGATGCCGAGACAGGTTTGTTACATTTCTTCCTGGGGTCAGGCAGCTTGGGGCTGCTAAAGCATCAATCAAGAGCAGAACAAGAGGCACAATGGTACCATACATATTAATGAGGAACGACACCCAGTGCCTGCCATAGCACAGATTGTTAGCTCAGGCACAGCGTGCACCTGCTGTACCCTATGCAAAAACAGCCAGGCTCATTGTGCCAGGCACTGTTCCTATATAGTCTTATCTAAATAATACCATAACAAGGCAATGGAGTTACTCCCGTGTCATCTAACGAAACACAAACAGACAGCGCTCCCTTTTTCAACTGGTGCACTTAATAAGGAAATAGACCTTTAGAAAATCATAAAATGAAATAACGATGATGTTATTGTTGTTGAGCCTTAAACGCTAGGATCCCCCCCCCCCCCCTGTAAACCTTTTGCCCCCTCTCCACTTTTCGATTACTAAGGGATAGGGGGATAAGGTAGGAAGGTGGGGTTGAAGGAGACGTGGAGCCACGATCATGTTGAATGGCAGAGAATGTACGAGGGGCCGAATGGCTCGCTCAGGCTCGTGTTTCTTCCGCTCGTAAAACGCTCTCTAACACCTACCTCTGGGCCAAACTCCTCATGTATTTCGGTGCTGCGTTATCAGGCCTAACGAAGCAACTTGGAATATTTGACCAGGTTAAAGGTGCCATATAAATGCAGGTTGTTGTTGCACAGTCTCCCCTTGACCCTGCAATGGCGTTGGTCACAGAAAACCCTGTGGTGAGCAATGGACACACATCTTAATAATAATAATAATAATAATAATAATAATCGCTTTTTGTCTCGAGTAGGCTTCAATTAAGTTACTGTGAAAATCCCCTGGCCGCCACATTCCGGCGCCTGTTCGGGGAGGCTGGTACGGGAATTGAACCCGCGCTGCTGGCATTGTTCTGCATTACAAGCCAGCTGTTTAGCCCGCTGTGCTAAACCAGCCCCCTGCATTCTACCTCCAGGCTCACAAACCGAGCATACGAATTAGGAGCAGGAATTGGTCGTTCGGTATGATCATGTCTTATTGGTCTGGTCTGATTGAGACCTCGAATCTACATTCCTTCCTTCCCCCGGTAACCTCCCTGCCCTCCCCCCCCCCAGCCTCCCCTCCCTGCCCTCCCCCCCAGCCTCCCCTCCCTGCCCTCCCCCCCAGCCTCCCCTCCCTGCCCTCCCCCCCAGCCTCCCCTCCCTGCCCTCCCCCCCAGCCTCCCCTCCCTGCCCTCCCCCCCAGCCTCCCCTCCCTGCCCTCCCCCCCAGCCTCCCCTCCCTGCCCTCCCCCCCAGCCTCCCCTCCCTGCCCTCCCCCCCAGCCTCCCCTCCCTGCCCTCCCCCCCAGCCTCCCCTCCCTGCCCTCCCCCCCCAGCCTCCCCTCCCTGCCCTCCCCCCCAGCCTCCCCTCCCTGCCCTCCCCCCCAGCCTCCCCTCCCTGCCCTCCCCCCCAGCCTCCCCTCCCTGCCCCCCCCCCCCCCCCCCCGCTTATCAAGAATCTGCCCAGCTCTGCCTTGGAAACATTCAAAGACTCCGCTTCCACCACCTTTTGAGGAACAGAGTTCGAAAGACTGGGTGGGTTGAAGACTGCGGAGAAGAGGCAGGCAGCAACCAGACTGACACCCCCACCCAGCAGGCCATGTCCAACCGGCAAGCCCATGAATGGCCAACCCTGCCAGAAGACGCCCCCCCCCCCACCACATCTGCCCCTTCCGCACTGCGCGGCCAGGTACAACGTTCTGCGTATTGTAGGGTCAGCGCAAGTGTATCTCAGTCCTGACTTCAGGCGGCACTCATTCCGTGAAGGTCCTTGCTGGGGCTGAGCCAAGTTGGTCGCTCCCTACCAGATCAGTTACAAGATTAAGTTGAAAGCTCTGCTCCCTTGCAGACACCCTGACCCTGGTAACTGATGTGTTGGGTAGGCTTGAGCTCTGACTGTCTCAGAGGCTGGGTCCCGAGAGAGCGGGAAAACTGGTGCCCTCTGGCTTTATAGTGGTCGTGTCCTGTCTGGCGATTGGCTGCTGTGTCCTGTCTGGTGATTGGTTGCTGTGTCCTGTCTGGTGATTGGCTGCTGTGTCCTGTCCGGTGATTGGCTGCTGTGTCCTGTCTGGTGATTGGCTGCTGTGTCCTGTCTGGTGATTGGCTGCTGTGTCCTGTCTGGTGATTGGCTGCTGTGTCCTGTCCGGTGATTGGCTGCTGTGTTCTGTCCGGTGATTGGCTGCTGTGTTCTGTGTGCTCACTGGTCCCCCTGTGTGTCAATCACTGTCTGTCTGCACTCCATCATATACCTGGATGTATATTATGACAGTAACCTTGAGCAAAGAAAACTGATCATTTTCACAATGGCTGGTTTATTTTGTTTCGGTCCTTTGCACATAGAATTATACAATACCAGTGACAACTTGTGTTTCTGTTTTTACAGCAACAACTTGCATCTAACGTATTAAACCCTCCCGTCCCATCACGGAAGTAACTCAAAACACAATTTGACACCAAGCCACGTAGGGAGATATTGGGACAGGTAACCAAAAAGCTGGTCAAGGAGCTAACTTGTAAGGAGTGTCTTAAAGAAGGAGAGAGGTTGGGGGAGGGAGTTGAAAAGATTAGGGATCCAAGAGGCTGAAGGTGTGTCCTGAATGGCAGAGTGATTAAAATCAGGAATGTTGAAGCGGCCGAAATGCCAGGAGTGGAGATACCTTGGAGGGTCGTGGGAAAGGTTGTGGTGGGAGTGGGGGGGGGGGGGGGGGGGGGAGCTGGAGAAGGTTACAGAGGGGGGAGGGGGGGTGGGGGTGGGAGTGGGGGGGAGCTGGAGAAGGTTACAGAGAGGGGGTGGGGGTGGGAGTGGGGGGGAGCTGGAGAAGGTTACAGAGGGGGGGTGGGGGTGGGAGTGGGGGGGAGCTGGAGAAGGTTACAGGGGGGGGGTGGGGGTGGGAATGGGGGGAGCTGGAGAAGGTTACAGAGGGGGGGGGTGAGAGAGAGAGGAGGCCTTGGAGGTATTTGGAAACAAGGGTGAGAATTGTCAAATCGAGTGGCTGCTGAACGGGGAGGCAGGTGTAGACCAGCCAGCACGGGGTGTGAACAGGGCCCAGGCAGCAGAGTTAGGGTGTAGTTTATGGAAAGAAATGGGGGTGGGCTGGAATAATCAAATCTGGAGGAAACAGTGGGATGAGCGACGCGCTGAGGCGGAGGCAGAGATGGACAGTGTTACCGAGATGGGAATGGGCCAGTCCAGCCGATGATGAGGATGTGTGGTTTCAAACTCACCTTGAGGTCAAAATTGCAAACAGTCTAAGCAGCCTCGGGCAGTTAACAGGGAGGGGTCTTGAGTTGGTTTCCAGGCAACGGAGTTTGGACAGGGCACCAAAGACAATCACTTCCCAATGTTTAGTTGCAGGAACTTTCCAGTGCAGGATGTCCGATAAACCGTCTGATCATTGAGATACACTGGGGTCGTCCAGAGTGGTAATGGTGAGGTATTTTCAGCATACATGCGGAATCACAGAATAACATAACACAGAAGGAGGCCATTCAGCCTATCGTATCAATGCTGCCTCCTTGGTAGGTCTACCTCATTTGCCCCCATCAGCCAACCCACAATCATTTTCCATAGTTCAGCAACTTTGTCCCCTTCACGTAAGTGTTTGATTCCGTCCTGAGTGTTCCTAAGGAATCTGCTTCCGTCATCCTTCAGACAGTATATCCCACATCATAATCACTTGATACCGCTTCTCGTGCTTTTGTCAAATATCTTAGATCTCTGCCCTCTGTTTCCCACCTCTCCAGCCTCCGTACTTACTGCATCAAAAGCTGTTCATGATTTTGAACAGCCCTATCAAATCCCTGCTGATGCCGGAGATCTGAATTAAGAACAGAAAATTCTGGAAATTACTCAGCAAGCCAGGCAGCAACTGCGGAGAGAGAGTTAATGTCAGAACGCCTCCCAAAGAGGCCTTCTCAACCCTGAGGGTATGATGTATAAGTGGGGAGTCTATCCAGCCTGTCCCACACTCACAATGACTTAAACATCATGGTGATAAACTTCTTCACAAGTCTCTCTCTCTCCCACCAACAATCATGTCTCCATTTTTTAAATAATTGACGGGATGTAGGCTTCGCTGGCTAGGCCAGCATTCCTTGCCCATTCCTGGTTTCTTCCTGGGAGATGGAAAGTCCAAAGAGAAGAACCCAGCGCCAATGAACACAACGATATTCTGGAACGTTCCGCTCTGACCTCCTCAGCAGATCGAGCGCAGTCCAGGTGATCACACAGACCACATGTTCTCTATAAAGAGATTGATCACCTCTGACGCAGTCAGGAACTGAGGCAGCGCTTCACGTGCCCCTCCTTCAATCTGCTCTGCATTGGACAGACTAAACGCAGACTGGGTGACCGCTTTGCAGAACACCTTCGGTCCGTCCGTAAGCAGGACCCAGACCTTCCTGTCGCTGCCATTTCTACTCCCCGTCCTGCTCTCACGCCCACATGTCTGTCCTTGGCCTGCTGCAATGTTCCAGTGAAGCCCAGAGCAAACTGGAGGAACAGCCCCTCATCTTCCCATTAGGCCCGTTACAGCCTTCCGGACTTAACACTGAGTTCAACAACTTCAGACTGTGAACTCTCTCCTCCACCTTCACCCCATTTTTATTTCTATCAATTCATTTTCGTTTTTTCCATTGATCTATTTTTCCTTCACATTGTCCTCCCTTCTCCCACCCCACTTGGGCCATCAGTTCCCTCTTCCAAGTTGCTCTTTGACACACAGATCACCTTAGTTCAGCCATTCACACATTCTGATCTCTTCATGTGCCACTATCAGCTCCTTTCTTAGCCTTGATCACCACCATTGACATTCCCTTTGTCTTTCTGACATCGACATCTTTGTCAATCTCCACCTATCGCTGGCCTCCTATCCAGCCCCACCACTCCACCCCCTCCTCCACCCCCAACAACAGTATAAATCTGACCCTATTTCCAGTCGGCTCCAGCTTTGACAAGTCACCCAGACTCGAAACGTCAGCTCCCTTCTCTCTCCACAGACGCTGTCAGACCTGCTGAGATGGTCCAGTACTTTCTGTTTTCTGTTGCAGCCAGAAACTGGTCCAGCTCCTTTGGAAAATGTAACTATATGTTAGGTAATGAAAGAATAAAGTAAGAAATGTATAAACTAAGGCGGCAATCTTGTGATTGAAAACCAGATGAACTCCAGTCTGTCACAATAGCCAAGCATTAACAGTAGCCTACAACTGTAATCGGATAGTATTGTTAGGTAAAGGCAGTAACCAGCTAGGGTGAAATAATATAGATTGTAATGTTGCACTATATTTCTGGAATCATAGAATTTACAGTGCAGAAGGAGTCCATTCGGTCCATCGAGTCTGCACCGGCCCTTGGGAAGAGAACCCTACTTGAGCCCATGCCTTTTTCCTATTCCCGTAACCCAGTAACCTCACCTAACCTCTTTGTACACCAAGGGCAATTTATCATGGCCAGTCCACCTAACCTGCACATCATTAGACTGTGGGAGGAAACCGGAGCACCCGGAGGAAACCCACGCAGACACTGGGAGAACGTGTAGACTCCACACAGACAGTGACCCAAGCCGGGAATCGAACCTGGGACCCTGGTGCTGTGAAGCAACATTGCTAACCACTGTGCTACCGTGCTGCTCTGGTTTGATAGCCATTATTAGATTTCAGGAACTCTTTGGAGATTTGACGTTCGATTGAGGAAATGAAGTGAGGGGGAAATGTGTGCTAATGCCAATGACATTTGGTTTGTGAAAAGAATTGGCTTAATCAGGCAAGTGGCCTTTTCCTCCTCTGCGATTTTCATGCATTCAGCTTGTCTATATTTGGGCAGCACGGTAGTATGGTGGTTAGCATAAATGCTTCACAGCTCCAGGGTCCCAAGTTCGGTTCCCGGCTGGGTCACTGTCTGTGCGGAGTCTGCACGTCCTCCCCGTGTGTGCGTGGGTTTCCTCCGGGTGCTCCGGTTTCCTCCCACAGTCCAAAGATGTGCGGGTTAGGTGGATTGGCCATGCTAAATTGCCCGTAGTGTCCTAAAAGGTAAGGTTAAAGGGGGGGGGGGGGTTGTTGGGTTACGGGTATAGGGTGGAAATGTGGGTTTGAGTAGGGTGATCATTGCTCGGCACAACATCGAGGGCCGAAGGGCCTGTTCTGTGCTGTACTGTTCTATGTTCTATGTTCTATATTTAAAACTGTCCGGTAGGAACAGAAGCTGCACCATTAAAAAGGAACAGCTGACTACGCAGGTTCCAAAATCTTCGCCTGCCCCTCCATTCCCTCCGTTCCCTGACTGCGAATGTATTGACATTGTCCCAAGAGTGGAATCAGTGAGAATGTGTCTTTGGCCGGCGGGTAATGTTCCTGCCTCCCAGTCAGAAGTGACAGTTTTCAGAAAGTGCCGGGCAGCGGAGACTGGAATCTGGTCTCTGAAGACTGGGCCAATGTCCAGCGAGGGACATGTGACTGAATGGGGTGGCCACCAGCTCAGAGGTGCCAGAGATAAGGTGCGAGTGGCGCTTCAGACAGCCAGAGGAACGAAGACGAGATTAGCGTCTCCGATTTCAGGATTGGCGTCCTGTGGGGGCTACTGTATCCGATTGGGTGTCTGGGAGAGGGGGGGGGGGGGGGGGGGGGTAACATCATGAAGAGTAGGAGGGGCTTTCTGACATTGGTTCCAACCCATTTTCAAGAAGATCCTCAGTAGATAAAGGCTATGAGGAAGAGGATGGACAACCACCTCGGATATCCTTCCTTCCAAATGGCTCAAGGATGTTGGGAGTTCAATTCAAAGTAGATTGAGATGAACTGTTCCCATTGGTGGGATCAGAGGACACGGATTCAAGGTGAATGGCAAAAAAGAGCTAAAGGCGAGACGAGGGAAGATGATTTTTTTTATGCGGTGGGTATACAGAATGTGGAGGGCACTGTCTGTGAGTGTGGTGGAGGCTTTGAAATGAGAACGAGATCAACACCTGACAGAAAGTGGAAGTGCTGCGCTGTGGGTAAAATCATAGGGAGTGAGACTAGCTGAGTTACCCCTGTAGAAAGCTAGCACGGACACAAAGGGATGAATGGCCTCCTTCTGTACTGTAGCCACCCTGTGGTTCTGGGTGTGAGATTGAGCGAAGGCCTGCTGTGAGGGAAGTTGCTTGGGATCTATGGTGCAGGAAAGGAATTTATGCATTTTGACCAAAGCATCATTAAAAAGCTTTGTTTCAGTGTCAATATTTGATGCTCGACACCTGAGGTCCACCCCACTTTCACTGCCACGTTCCCAGGTCATGGGTACACTCCTTTGTCCTGCTTCCCTCCAATTCTGCTGTTCAGCTGTTGCCATTTACACCTCCTCCAGATCCACCTTTTGTTTCAGTACTTGTCGCAAAGCTACGGGGGAATGTGGTGGGGGAGCGGCACTGGGTGACTTGCTCCTTCAGAGGGCCAGCATAGATGTGATGGGCCGAACGACCTCCTTTTCTGCTGGAACCACCCTCTGAAAGTATTCCGCCGACAGCCCCTTTTGCACCACCCCATCCTTTATTCCCTCCTGCCTTCCACCTCTTCATCCGATTCACTGACGCACTTCAGGCAGGGAAATCTGCCGATCTTACCTGGTCTGGCCGACACGTTACTCTGGACCCACAGCAATGTGGTTGACTCTCAAATGTCCTCTGAAAATGGCCGAGCAAACCACTCAGTTCAAGGGCAATTAGGGATGGGCAACAAATGCTGGTCCAGCCAGAGACCCCCACACCCCCTGAACAAATAAATAAACCTCATCACAGGCCCTCCCTTTTGTTCCTTCCCCTCCCCCTATCCCCCTCCCCCTTTCCTTGCCTCTGTACTTAGTGAAGAGCTGCCTAACCATTATCATCTTCCAGCTCTCGTCAAAGAACATTGAACTGAACCCTTAACTCTGTTTCTCTCTCCACCGAATGCTGAAGCAATTGGGTATTTCCCAGCTTTTTCCTTTTTGCTCTTATGAGTGGACGACAGTCACTTATATTTGCCCTCGAGGAGAGGTCCTGTGATTGGCCCGTGTCGCAGGTCTCCGTGCCTGAGTATCTGGCTCACTCCAACACTGTCCTCTGCAGTAGGAGGTGGGCGAACTAACCTGTTAGAATCTGTGGTGACCCCGTCCTGACTCTGTTCCTCCCACAAACAGCCAGCGCCAATTGCAACATTATATTTACTTTCATTCATCTCCTCACAGCTCCCGATGAAAGGACAACCTCATCCCCTCCAACGTTTCTGATTATCACTCTTTCCCCCGTACCTGGAAAATACATTAATCTGGATCGGGGATGAGATTTATACAATAATAATAATAATAATCGCTTATTGTCACGAGTCGGCTTCAATGAAGTTACTGTGAAAAGCCCCTAGTCGCCACATTCCGCCGCCTGTTCGGGGAGGCTGGTACGGGAATCGAACCGTGCTGCTGGCCTTGTTCTGCATTACAAGCCAGCTGTTTAGCCCACTGTGCTAAACCAGACCCCCTTGGCGGCTTTCAAATTCCTCCTCGGTCCCTGTGCCCCCCCCCCCCCCCCCCCCCCCGTGCTCCCCCTTTCTCCAGAACCTTCTCTGGCCTCACGGACAGCCTTCTGTAATATCGCTGCTTCTCCAATTCGCGGCATCGGCACGCGCCCAGTTTCCATTACTCCATTGCCTTCAGCTTCCCGGCGTCTGAGCTCTGGAATTCCCTCTGTCAATCTCTCTGCCTCTCATTCCTTCTTTCCGATGTTACTTCAGACATATCGCTTCGACCAAACCTTTTGCCACCTGGCCTGATGCTTCTTTTCATTCACGGGACGTGGATGTCGCTGGCTGGGCCAGCACTTATTGCCCATCCCTAATTGCCCCCTGAGAAGGTGGTGGTGAGCTGCCTCCTTGAGCTGCTGCACTCCGTGCGGAGTAGGTGCATCCACTGTGCTGTTAGGGAGGGAGTTCCATGGTGTTGCCCCAGCCACAGTGAAGGAACGGCGATATATTTCCAGGTCAATATGGTGAATGGGGCTGGTTTAGCTCACTGGGCTAATCGCTGGCTTTTAAAGCAGACCAAGGCAGGCCAGCAGCACGGTTCGATTCCCGTACCAGCCTCCCCGGACAGGCGCCGGAATGTGGCGACTAGGGGCTTTTCACAGTAACTTCATTGAAGCCTACTTGTGACAATAAGCGATTTTCATTTTTCATTTTCATTCATGACTTGGGGGGAATCTCCAGGTGGTTGGGTTCCCATGCAGGCATCTCTTGTCCTATCAGATGGTGGAGGCCACTGGTTTGGAAGGTGCTGGCGTGGTGCATCGTGGTGAACACGGCTGGCTGTACTGGAGAAAGTAAATGTTTAAGATGTCAATCAAGCCGGGCTGCTTTGCCCTGGATGGTGTTGAGCTGCTTGAGTGTTGTTGGAGCTGCGCTCATCCAGGCAAGTGGAGAGTATTCCATCACACTCCTGACTTGCGCCGTGTAGATGGTGGTCAGGCTTTGGGGGGGTCAGGAGGTGAGTTACTTGCTGCAGAATTCCCAGCCTCTGACCTGCTCTGGTAGCAACAGTATTTGTATGGCTAGTCCAGTTCAGTCTCTGATCAATGGTAACCCCCAGGATGTTGACTGTGGGGGATTCAGCGATGGTAATGCCATTGAATGTCAATCAAGGGGCGATGGTGGAATCCTTTCTTTAAAAAATGTTTTTTGAAAGAGTACCCAATACATTTTTTTTCCAATTAAGGGACAATTTAGCATGGTCAATCCACCTACCCTGCACATCTTTGGGTTGTGGGGGTGGCCCCGGAACACCCCCCCTCAATGCCCCTCTAATGAGCAAGGCCCTCAAGGGCCCGACCCCTGGCAGTGCCAAGGTGCCCGGGTGCCAGAGGGCGTACCAGGGTACTACCCTGCCCTGTTCCCGACTACCCGGGGATCTCTAATGGCCTCCGAAAACTCCCCGAGGTGCCATCACATCTGGTTAATGATTGTGAAAACCAGGGCAGTACGGTGGCACAGTGGTTAGCACTGCGGCCTCACGGCGCTGAGGTCCCAGGATCGATCCTGGCTCTGGGTCACAGTCCGTGTGGAGTTTGCACATTCTCCCCGTGTTTGTGTGGGATTTGCCCCCACAACCCAAAAATGTGCAAGCTAGGTGGATTGGCCACGCTAAATTGCCCCTTAATCGGAAAAGGTGAATTGGGCAATCTAAATTTAAAAAAGAATGATTGTGGAAATCAGTGCGAAGCGGCGCCCTGTCAGGGTCTCACAGGCGCGGCTGCTGACTCCTGGGCGAGGTTTCGTGCCCAGCGCCCTGGCTCCTCGCTGGGTGCAGCGCAGAGGATGAACCACTCCTTACATCTACTGGTTCTCCTTTATCTTTCCTGCTCATCACCACCTCAAAGAATTGGAATAAATTTGTCCGTCGTTATTCTCCCTTCGTGAAGCCTGCGGCACGTTGCCTGTGCGCTGCGGCACGGTGGCACAGTGTTTAGCACTCACAAGCAGAAGTAGGGTGAGAATGGAGCTATTTTAGCCAAGTTCTCACTCAGTTTCCATTGGAAGGTGGTGGGAGACTGACTGTGGTTGAAATAGCAATGCCCACCTTGAAGTCTGGCGGAGCTGGGGGGCCTGATAGAACATAGAACATAGAACAGTGCAGCACAGAACAGGGTGATGTTTCAGAATATTAGAGTAGGAAATATCTGTGAGATTTCGGAAGCCGCAAGATAGCAAGAAGGCCTGCTGGGGAAGGTTATTTTGCGACTGAATGTTTGAGCCTTGTTGTGGGCCATGGCTGAGTGGCTGGTACTCCTGTTTCTGAGTCAGAAGCTTGTCACATCCCTCAGGAGACTCAGGCGTATAATCCAGGCTGACACCTTCAGCGCTGTTCTGATGGAGCACCGCAGTGTTGGAGATGTTGCCCTTCTGATGTGGTGTTACACTGAGGCACTGTCTGCCCTCTCAGCTGAATGTAAAGGATCCCATGGCTACTATTTTGAACAAAAAGAATGACTTGCATTCATATAACACCTTTCGTGATATCTTCCGTCAAGCCAGTGCCTTTGAATTGCAGCCTGTGTTGTAACAATGGAAAGAGTCGGGAGGATCTCCTTGCTTCATTGAACAATATTTATCATCCGACTACCGTCACATTGCTGTTTATGGGATGTGGCTGTTTACACATTTACTGGAACCACTCCCACTTTCTTATTGTGACCAGGGTCTGGATCTCAAATTGGGGTGGGTTAGGACAGCAAGGGGAGGGGTAATTCAGGTGGGAAATGATGAAGTGGGTCTTCCCTGTATGCTGTACGGTTTTAACCCCATACAATCTGTCCAAGTCCGTGAATCATGCTGATTAATGAGCTGGGTGTTCAGCCTGGAGAGAGGGCCCTGGAACAGGCCATGGGGACAGCGAGGTCCAGCCCACGGCTCCACATGGAGTCCCATCCTGCCCATGTCGGAACCCTGGGAATGGGTCCAATCATTCACCCAGTTGGGCTGGTGTCCTATTCCGGGGCACCAGGGGGTCTTTTTATGGGGTTGGGAGGCTGGTATTTGGAGAGTTGTAGGCGCCAGGGAGAAGCACCCCACCCCAGGGAGAAGCCCCCCACCCCAGGGAGAAGCCCCCCACCCCAGGGTGAAGCCCCCCACCCCAGGGTGAAGCCCCCACCCCAGGGAGAAGCCCCCCACCCCAGGGTGAAGCCCCCCACCCCAGGGAGAAGCCCCCCACCCCAGGGTGAAGCCCCCACCCCAGGGAGAAGCCCCCCACCCCAGGTTGAAGCCTCCCATCCCAGTTTGAAGCCGCCCCCACCCCCCCGGCTCATCCTGGTCCATCAAGCTGTGCTGTAAAGACATTTACCTGAAGCTTGAGAGGCCATGCCACAGTGAAACCAGTCAAACAGGTTAAGTCAGAGACTGTTAAACTCATTAAAATAATTAAATTGCCAACTCACCTCCTGGGACCAGGTTGGTTGTCCTCTTATTGTCCTGTCAGGTGAACCCGGAGGTGGGAGGGTCAAGTGGGGGGGGGGGGGGGGGGGGTTAGGATTCTGATGCTTAAAAATGTTAATTTCTGACCTGACCTCAATCCAGCCATTCCTGGGAGTTAGATTTGCACAAGAGTGATGACAAAAATATCTCATGACTGCAAAACACTTTGGTGCATCTCAAAGTCCTCTCATTGAACCCACAAGGTGTGGAGATGCAGACGTTGGGCTGGCGTGAGCACAGTAAGGAGTCTGACAACACCAGGTTAAAGTCCAACAGGTTTGTTTCAAACATTAGCTTTCGGAGCACAGCTCCTTCCTCAGGTGAATGATTCACCCGAGGAAGGAGCAGTGCTCCGAAAGTTAGTGTTTGAAACAAACCTGTTGGACTTTAACCTGGTGTTGTCAGTCTTCTTACTGTGAGCCCACAAGGTGATAGGTCCAGGGAAAGCGAATGGCACAATTTTTTTTTTAAAATTTAGAATATCCAATTAATTTTTTCCAATTAAGGGGCAATTTAACGTGGCCAATCCACCTACCCTGCACATCTTTGGGTTGTGGGGGTGAAACCCACGCAGACACAGGGAGAATGTGCAAACTCCTCACAGACAGTGACCCAGGGCCGGGATTCGAACCCGGGTCCTCAGCGCCGTAGGCAGCAATGCTAATCACTGTGCCACCGTGCCGCCCGCGAATGGCACAATTAATGTTACTCAGCAGATGTTCCAGCTATGGATAGGAATTTTAAATACAATTGGTTGAATACAGCGGCGGAACGGAGTCTCAAGAACATGAGTTAGTTTTAACAACAAGAAAAAAAATATTAAACATGCAAAAATTGGAATATGAGACAATACTTCTTTACTCCCCCCCCCCCCCCCCCCCACTTATCTGAACAATTAAGATGAACACGGATTACAAAGTACATCTCATTAACACACAAAGTCCTTTTTAAGTACCCAACATGAATGTGGTCAGACACACTCTCCTCGAACCCAAGTGAATGTCTGTGGATTTCTGCCCCCAGATGATTCTTAAAGCATGAGCCAGCTTGTCTCACTGAACTCCAGCTTCCACACGAGCGACATCAAATTCTGCTTTCAAAAGTCACACTTCTTTTAAATCAGGGGTGGGCAAACTACGGCCCGCGGGCTGCATGCGGCCCGCCAAAGGTTTTTATGTGGCCCACCAAGATCAAGTGGGCTGTTGGGTTACTGGTATAGGGTGGATACGTTGACTTGAGTAGGGTGATCATTGCTCAGCACAACATCGAGGGCCGAATGGCCTGTTCTGTGCTGTACTGTTCTATGTTCTATATGAGGCGCCCAGAATCATAACCGGGTGAAGCGCCATTTTTGAAAAGTAGAGAAAAAGAGGGCTAAAGGCAGGATGCCGCCGGGGGAAGTGCTGAGGTATATGCCGCACGCTAATTGGTTGCAACCGGGACTATTAATTAATATACTATGCGGCCCTTTAAAATTGTGAATTTCTGAATGTGGCCCTTGCATGGAAAAGTTTGCCCACCCCTGTTTTAAATTATACTTTCCCGCAGTCGCTTCCATCAAGGTTTCACCTTCAGGTTTCACACCTCTCTCTCCTTCAGGTTCAGGTGCTCCTTCAGCACGGTAGCATTGTGGTTAGCACAATTGCTTCACAGCTCCAGGGTCCCAGGTTCGATTCCCGGCTTGGGTCACTGTCTGTGCGGAGTCTGCACATCCTCCCAGTGTGTGCGTGGGTTTCCTCCGGGTGCTCCGGTTTCCTCCCACAGTCCAAAGATGAGCAGGTTAGGTGGATTGGCCATGATAAATTGCCCTTAGTGTCCAAAATTGCCCTTAGTGTTGGGTGGGGTTACTGGGTTATGGGGATAGGGTGGAGGTGTTGACCTTGGGTAGGGTGCTCTTTCCAGGAGCCGGTGCAGACTCGATGGGCCGAATGGCCTCCTGCTGCACTGTAAATTTTATGATAAAGGCTTTTACACAAACTCCAAGGTCCAGCCACCGATTTCCACGATGATTTCAAATACTGCCTCATAAATTGTTGTCGTTTCTCACAAACCGAAGCACCACGGCAGATATCTTTCTGGTGTTTCACGATCCAACGCCTTTTCAACGCTCTGTGACTTTACTGAACAGTAAATGTTTTTTTTAAATTTAGAGTGCCCAATTCACTTTTTCCAATTAAGCAGCAATTTAGCGCGGCCAATCCACCTACCCTGCACATCTTTGGGTTGTGGGGGCAAAACCCACGCAAAACACGGGGAGAATGTGCAAACTGCACACGGACAGTGACCCGGGCCGGGATTGAACCGGGTGCCTCAGCGCCGTGACACAGCAGTGCTAACCACTGAGCCACCGTGCTGCCCTTACTGAACAGTAACCTGTTCTCATTCTCCATTTCCTCTGTTCCGTTAACTCCTGACTTGGAAATTTCTCTAGTTCCCTTAACGAGTTAGACTTTAGGGGCTGGATTCTGCAGCCCCGTGCCAAAATCGGCGTTGGGGCGGATAATCCCTTTTCACGCTGTAACCCCGGAGTACACCGCACGGCCGGGGGCCCATTGCCAGACGCCCGCCCAGCAAACCTCTGCTCCCGACCGGCCAACATCCCGACGGGATGGAACTAACCACCTATTGCCGGTCGGGATGCTGGCGTGGTGGCCCTGGTGGGGGGGGGGGGGGGGGGGGGGGGCGAGGGTATCGGAGACCGGGGGGGAGGGGCTTATATAGGCAGCCAAGGATTAGATGTGCGGGGTTAGATGCTCGGGCTCACGGCCGATCAGGGGGTTTATTTTTTCTGTCTGGCTCCGCGGTCCGAGTCCGTCATGGAGCACAGCGCAGTCACTGGAGGTCGCCGCATCGCGCATGCGCGGCCTCTGACCCGGAAGTGCGGGGGCCCTTACCTGCAGCAAAAGCTGCGAGATTCACTCCGGGTCCCTGCTGGCCCCCTGCAGGGCTGGGAATTCGTTTAACTTTTTTCTAGGAATTTTGGGAATGAAACTCCACCGTTTTTACACCGGCGTGGGAACATAGTCTCATTTTGGGAGAATCCAGCCCCAGGTTTCTGGGATCTGTTTTGTCAACCACTACTCCATAGTATGGCTTTTCTTCTAGCAAGACTGAGAGAGAAGTTCCCTCTTTAGCCTTCCAAAGCCTGCTGCCTCCAGCAGAGCTGTGAGAGCTGCCTTCTCTCTCGCTACCTATCCCCAACTACAATCAAATGCAGCTAAACTAAAACTTAAAAGCTTCTCTACCTCACAAGGCCCCAGTTGCGAAGCAACCACTGCTGATTAATTTACCCATCATGCTGTACCCATCCCTAAACACAATAGAATCATAGTTGAAATTGAAACCAAACCCCACACTATCAACACCATTGCCCAGAATGAATCTAACTGTAGGTTTTACTCTTCCAGGCACAGAAACATTAAGGGCTAGATTCTCTGTTCTGGTGACAAAGTGCTCCCACCAGCGGTGAATCAGTATTGGTCTCTGCTGGCACTATGAGCGGTGCCCATCTCCGATTCCTTCTCCTTTACCATACTAATTTATGCATGGAGTAGAGCTCGACAGATGCTGCCATTTTGAGTGGGCAGCCCGATACCGAGGTGTGGTGACGGCCCCCCTCCCCCACAATGCAAATCCCGCCCCGCCCCCAATGACAAGGAGGGGCATCCTCCACCCCACCAGAGGAATAACAGGCCACCCCCCACAGCATGCATGCATGAGGGTGATCTGACTCCCCCCCCGCCGCACAACCCCCCTCCAGACCCCCATCAGAACCCCCCAGCCCCCAACAGACCCCCAGACTCCCATTAGACCCCCCATCAGAGACCCCCAGCAGAGACTCCCATCAAACCCCCTTTCTGCTATGAGAAAGAGGAAGTGAAAGCACTTAGCTGCTTTTCATATGGTGAGGACCTGTCAATCACAGCAAGAGTGTTTATAAACATTGTGGTTAGCATAAAAGCAGGGTACTTCAGATGCATTCAAGCGTGACTGGAAAGATATATCAACAGTTCACCAAAAATCTGTCTCTGGAGTAATAAAAGTGCCAATCCCTGGCTAATGCAATGTATTGCTGTGTGAAATTGAATGGAAAATTTTCATTTTAAAGACTGTAAAGGGATTTGAAGCCCTTTGAATCACTTGGCCTTCGAGGAAGCCTCTGACACTTGTAACAGCTCCTGCTTTAAACATCTTTGTCTGAGGCAGCAGGTGTTAGTGAAGGGTAAATGAAAACCCAGGGGTTTTTCACTCTTCTGCCTGGACAGCACCTCAGCTTTCTGGCAGAGGTGGCTGATAGGGGTCTCGGTTCGGGGGTCTGATGGCGGCGGTGTCTGATGGGGGAGTCTGATTGGAGGACTTTATGGGTGTCTCAATTGGGGGTCTCTAAAGGGCGAGGGTCTAATGGGCGAGGGTCTGATGGGGGGGGGGGCGGCTGGAGCGGTTGGGGGATCGGGTCACTCATGCGTACGTGCTCTATTGGGGGTGGGGGCTAACCTGTTACTCCTGTGGTGGGGGAAAGGATTTGTGTTGTGGGGAGGGGGGGAGGAGGGGGCCTTCTGATGGACATTGTGGGCACCTCAGTTATGGCACTGATCCCCCTTGCCCCAATACAAATATAAATCCCTTAAAAATACCTTTATTTTCCTCCCAATGCCAGCATTCAAACACCCTCACATCGCTTCTACTCCCTTTGCTCAATTATTTTGAATCTGGGTCCTCAGGTTCATGATGCTCTCTTTGAGAGGGAACAGTTTCTCACTCTTTCCCCTGTCCATACCCTTCAGGACCTTGAATACCTCCATCAAGTCTCTTCTCGGCCTTCTTTTCTCCAAGAAAAACAATCCCAAGAAATGAATGAAAATGAAAATGAAATAAAAATCGCTTATTGTCACACGTAGGCTTCAAATAAAGCTACTGTGAAAAGCCCCTCGTCACCACATTCCAGCGCCTGTTCGGGGAGGCCGGTACGGGAATTGAAGCGTGCTGCTGGCCTGCCTTGGCCTGCTTTCAAAGCCAGAGATTTAGCCCTGTGCTAAACAACCCCTCCAATGTATCCACATGATTACAATTCTTTATCCCTGCAATCAGTCTTGTGAATCTCCTCTGTATTCTCTCCAACCCCGTCACATCCTTCCTCAAGTATGGCGCCCAGATCTGGACACAGTCTCCAGATGAGACTTAACAGGTGTCATAGAAAAGTTCAACATGTCCTCCTTACTCTTGTGCTCAATGCTTCCATTAATAAAACCTGAGGTAATATCTGCTTTATTAACTGCCCTGTCAACATGCTCTCCCTTTCAGTGACATGTACATGTACGCTGTTGCTCCGTTTCGGCACCTCCTTCACAGTTTCTTCCTTTGTACAGTCTCTCCATATTCCACCTGTCAAATTGAATCACCTCACACTTCTCTGCATTGACCTTTATCTGTCACAGGACTGCCCAATCCACCAATACGCCTCCCCAATCCATTTTTTAAAATGTTTCCCATCAGGGGTGGGAAAGGCAGACAGTGGGGAGTTCTGCTCGCCGGAACTCCTCATTGTAGCGAAAGCTCGATTGGGGATTTTTTAACCATTTAAAAATGGCGTCCTGATCTCCGAGGGCCTCGAAACAATCCCCGACCTCCCCCCCAATAAGGGAGGGCCCTGGTACCCCCCGCAACACCCACGCCAGGCAACCCCAGCCCGCACCCGCGCGTGCAAAGAATGCCAGCTTGGCAGTGCCACCTGGGAGCCTTGGCAGTACCAGGCTGGCATCCAGGTGGCACTGGGTGGTGGAAGCAGTGACAGGGTGCCATCCTGCCCAAAGGGCATGCAGCTGGGGAGCTCCAAACCCCTGGGAAAGCCCCATGAGTGCCGGTCCGTCTGGTCCCTGTTTGTGGGGACCAGCGCTGAGCGACTCTCGCCCGAGGTCTCTGAGGCATTCTGTCTCGCTCTAATATACAGATTTGCTAAAAGGTGATCCCGCCCATTGTGGGTGGGATTCACATAGCAACGTCTCGCGCGATTGCGTTGAATCTAGCGAGGAGTGACGAGCCGACTTTCAACGCCCACGCTGCGCCGCAGCGAGTTGCTTTTCCAGGGCAGCGTGGCCATTGGATCCCACCCGTTGTCATTTTTTGGGAGAATTCCGTCCGACTTTTCCAATCTTCGCATCGTCTGCAAATTCTGAAACTATGCTCCGCACACCACAGTCCAGGTCATTAACATGTATCAGGAAGAGCAGGGGTCCCAACACTGACCCCTGGGGAATTCCTCTACAAACTTTCCTCCAATTTGGGAAACAACAATTTATTTCTGCTCTCTGTGTCCTGTCAGTCAGCCAATTTCTTACCCAAGAGCCAACGTCTCCTTTTATTCCATGACCTAGAATTCTGTTCCCAAGTCTGTTGTGTGGCACTGTATCAAATGCATTCCGAAAATCCACATGAACCATATCAATAGTAGTGCCCTTATCCACCTTCCCAGTTACTTCCTCTAAAAACTCCGGCAAGTTAGATATACAGGTTTTCCCTTAATCAATTTCCTTGATTATCTGGCACCTGTCTAAACGACGACTGATTTTATTCAGAACTATAGTTTGGCGAATTGAACCTTACTCTATACTTCCCAATGGATTTGTTTCTGTATTCTTTCTGGGATCGGGGCATTGCTGGCTGGGCCAGCATCCATTGACCATCCCTGATTGCCTTTGAATTGTCTGGTTTGCTCAGTAATTTCAGAGGGCAATTAAGAGTCAAATGTAGCCCTCTAAAATGGACACCAGTCTACAAAATGGAGAACTGCTAAGACTGCAGGGAAAAACAGCCATAGTAAGGACAAACATCTTGCAGAAGCTTTCAACAGTGAGACACTCGTAAAAACCGGTTTCAAGGCAGGTGCAGAGACTCAGCCAAAGGTGCAAATAGGAAAGCGTTCTGCATACTAATGAGATGATACCGGCCCAGTCCCAGATACAATAGAAACATTTTAAGTATCGATTGATACTTTCTATAGCTACCCAGCCAGAATGGCGCCAGAGAACCCAGGTCAATGACCCCTAGGAACCGCCCCCGCCATCGAGGAACGACTCCAGGATAGGGGAATTCGAATGATATCGATTGGGAAAGACCCAATCGATACCTAGCAGGTGAAAGAGCCCGCCCCAAGGGGCACGGACCTCTGGGACCTATAAAAAGAAGGTCAAGCACATGATTCGGTCTGTTGCTTCCAGACTCCGGCCTAGGCTGTTGCATCCTGACTCCAAACCCAGCCTCCAGATCCTGTCTTTCATCACCGGCCGTTGAGCATCAGCCATCTTTCAGTAAGTGCCAAAGCAACGATCGCTACGTGACCCAGGCATTGCTTATACTCTTACCGACTATTAGTGAACAGAAGGTGCAGTCCAGAAAGGAACAAAGGCCTTGTCCCCTGACCTTGCTGGTTCCTACTTAGATAAGTATTTACTCGTTTAATAGTAGAAATAAGTATTAGTCTTTTAGCGTGTGCATGAGTATTTATTATATTTGTTATAATAAACACTAATTGTTTAGACTTACTGATCGGTGTTAAGACTTATTGCTTTGAACTTGACCTTGATAACTTGTGACGGAGTCTCTGACGGCACCTGGCGACTCCTGAGCATAGATACAGATACAGAGCCAAACTAGTGTTAAGCACATGTCCTTTAAATGGAGGCGTGTTAATCACACTAACAGTAGAACGAGCAACACAATCACGGGTTAGCACTGCTGCCTCGTGTCGCCGAGGTCCCAGGTTCGATCCCGGCTCTGGGTCACTGCCCGTGTGGAGTTTGCACATTCTCCCCGTGTTTGCGTGGGTTTTGCCCTCACAACCCAAAAGATGTGCAGGTGGATTGGCCACGCTAATTTGCCCCTTAATTGGAAAAAATGAATTGGGTACTCTAAATTTATTTTAAAAAATAAAAGTAAACCAGTTTGGCCTTTCACCCCACGCCACCTGGAATTATTACAGTCCAGATTTTTAAAAATTAGTTTATTGAATGTAAATACCACCAATTGCCATGGCGAGGTTTGATCCCTTACGGCCTCAGCCTGGGGCCTCCAAATTACTAGTCCATTGACATGACCATCACGCTAACATTACCCCAAATTGATCAAAATAGGGAATAGACATCCTGATAAAATCAGCATGGAAGAAGACAAAGTCAGACTGCCTACTGATGCCGTGCAGCAAATGTTGTGGATACTGCTGATCAGGATGAAGTCAAACTTCCCAGGGTTTTTATTTCATCTAACCCAGGAGAATAATAAACCTCTTTGCTGTTTGGAATCTATAATTTGCTGTAACTGCTGAAGTTATTAGACCAGATTTCAGAATTGATCACTTGTGTGCAGTCATGAACTGTGTCACAAAGTACGTTCCCTGTCTCGTCTCTAACCCTAGGGCAATAATTTACTTGTAATGGGTGCTGAATACCTTTGATGCTTCCAGCCTGATGTAAAGCAGACTATCCCGGGAATTCTCCAGTATAAGAAAACCATGGAAATATGGAGAAACTGAGAGGAGCAATTTCCTTCATCGGACAGTGAGAATATCTTTCCTCATTGAGTCGTCAGACGGGATTATTAATTGGGTCACCTATCTTTTCAAATTTAGTTCCAATTGGGACTTTTAAATTTAATAATAATAATAATCTTTATTGTCACAAGTGGGCTTACATTAACACTGCAATGAAGTTACTGTGAAAATCCCCTAGTCGCCACATTCCGGCGCCTGTTCGGGTGCATAGAGGGAGAATTCAGATTGTCCAAATTACCTAACAGCGCGTCTTTTGGGACTTGTGGGAGGAAACCGGAGCGCCCGGAGGAAACCCACGCAGACACGGGGAGAACGTGCAGACCCGCACAGACAGCGACCCAAGCCGGGAATTGAACCTGGGACCCTGGCGCTAAAAAGCTCTAGCTACCTTTTTTTTAAATTTAGAGTACCCAATTTTTTTTCTTACTTCCAATTAAGGGGCAATTTAGCGTGGCAAATCCACCTAGCCGGCACATCTTTAGGTTGTGGGGGCGAAACCCACGCAGACATGGGGAGAATGTGCAAACTCCACACGGACAGTGACCCGGGGCCGGGATTCGAACCCGTGTCCTCAGCGCTGTAGTCCCAGTGCTAACCACTATGGCACGTGACGCCCCAAAAAGCTCTAGATACTTGACAATATGGTTAACGTACAATTAACACTTGGGGCATTGATGTCCTTGATCACCAGCATCCAGGCTCTTCCGTGAACATCATAGAATCATCGGCACGGCCGCACGGAGACAGCCCCTTCGGCCCAAACTGGCCCATCTAAGCTAACCCCATTTACCTGCATTTGTCCCATATCCCCCTAAAACCTTTCCTATCCATGTGTCTGTCCAAATGTCTGTTAAATGTTGCCAATGTCCTGCCTCAGCCACTTCCTCCGGCAGCTCATTCCACATACCTACCACCCTCTGTGTAAAAAGGTTGCTCCTCGGGTTCCCATTAATTCTTTCCGCTCTTAACTTAAACCTTTGACTACTGGTTCTCGATTCCCCAACCCTGTGAAAAAGACTGAGTGCATTCACCCTATCCATGCCTCTCACGATCTTATCCACCTCTATGAGATCACCCCTCAGTCTCCTACGCTCCAAAGAAAAACGTCCCAGCCTGTCCAATCTCTCCCTATAACTCAGACAAGGCTTGAGGCCCTCTGTGCCTCCTTAGCAACATGGCCTGTTTTGATCCATCTCCCTTCATCCCTATACCCCCAGAGCAGTAGTGGTGAATTTTGGAACCCTCTCCCCAGGCTGGTGCACCATTTTCTTTCACTTTGAATGTTTCTACTTCAGTTGTTGTCGATTATAAGTGTTTCAGTGCAGCTTCCCTTTAAGAGAGAGAGAGAGAGAGACTGCCTTTAAGAGCTGGTAGTTAACTGTATTAGACCCAATATTGTGCGTGCCCCCAGCTAGCAGAAGTCTGTACCTGGCCCACCTCAACAGATACAACACAAGCAGACCATGGATCGTGACTCCTGTGCTAATTAACGGCACAAATGAATTTTTAGCCCGTGGAATCTTAGCAGCGCAGAATGAGGCCATTTGGCCCATTTTTCCTGTGCTAGCTCTTTGAAAGAGCCAATTTATTAGTCTCACTCCCCTGCTCTTTCCCCACAGCCCAATAATGTTTCTCCGTTTCAAGTGTATAGTCCTGTTGACCAGCCTGTCAATCACCGAAATCCAGATCACAACATGTGACTGGTTTAGCACATTGGGCTAAACAGCTGGCTTGTAATGCAGAACAAGGCCAGCAGCGCGGGTTCAATTCCCGTACCAGCCTCCCCGAACAGGCGCCGGAATGTGGCGACTCGGGGTTTTTCACGGTAACTTCATTGAAGCCACTTGTGACAATAAGCGATTATTATTATTATTACATGATGCGTAAAGAAATTCTCTTCTGCTCCTCTTGCCAATTACCCCAAATCTGTGTCACCCACCCTCCTGCCAATGGAAATAATTTCTCCTTATTTACTCTACCAATACCCTTACCAATATGCTTCAATCTTAGTTTTCAATTACTTTGTGTGCTGTGAAATCTGTTCTGTTTGTCACTGCTTCACCGAGATCCAACTGTTAGCCACAGCCGTTTTTCTGAACTATGTTATGGATGTTATGGTCCTGCAGCTGTTTAAGTCTCTGACTGTCAGGTGTTCACTTGAAGGACTTTGTGCTTGTGTCTTCTGTCTCATTCTCTCTGGGTGAGGCTATTTGATCTGACAGTGAACTCTGACCCCTTACGCTCCTTTGCGTCTTTGTTGAGTTGGGCCACGTGGCTCCCCTGTACTGACGTGGGTTTCACCAGAACTGATTTCAGCAAAATAGATTGAATTGAATGCTGGAAGTGCTCAGAGGGTCAGGCAGGGTCTGTGCGGAGAGAGACAGAGTTTGCGTTTCAGGTTGATAAACTTTCACATCGAAAACTGGAAAATGTTAGCAAGGCTATCGGGAAAGGGCGAGGGGGATGCCAAAGATGTGCAGGTTAGGTGGATTGTTCATGCTAAAATTGCCCCTTAATGTCCAAAGATTAGGTGGGGTTATGTGGAGCGCGGGCGGGGGTGGTGGGCTTAGGTAGAGTTTGGCTGGTCAGTGCAGACTCGATAGGCTGAACGGCCTCCTTCTGCACTGTCGGGGTGCTAGGGAACAGGACTGGCTGAGTTGCTCTTGCAGAGAGCCGACACAGCCCAGATGGGCCGGATGGCCTCCTTCTGACCTGTAGCCATGCTAAGTTCCGACATTCAAGAGGTAAGAGGTTTTAATCAAACACAGGGGTGGGAAACGAGGGCGAAAAGAACAAAGGGGGAAGGCGGTTGGATTAATTAAAGTCTGAAACTTTGCTCCATAACCCTGGTGGCTGACTACACTGAATGGCATTCCTATTTAAGGAGGTGAACTTATTTATGTGACAGGATTTAGAGGCCAACTTCTTGCCTCGAGGAACATTCATGTTTGTGGCCTGGGACAGGAAGTTGCAGCTGCCAATGCCCATCAGCGGAGTGGGGGAGGGCGGAAGACAATCAGCCTCATGATGTGCTCTAGAATTACAAGGTGGAAATAGACTATGGGCCATGTTAAAGTGTGTGTGTGTGTGTGTGTGCGATGCACACATATCAAATTCCCATTGCCCACCCCCCCAGGGATTTGAACTCCTCCAGACCTCCTCTGCCCACACCCCAACTGGCAACGAGTTCCATTCGCCTATTGCCCCTCCTCCGCCTGAGCTCCTCGTCTGGCAAATCCTCAAATTTAAAATCCGCATTCTGGTTTGTGAATTCCTTCCTTTGCTCCGGAGTCTCCTCCGGCCCCGCAGTCTAGGAGGAAAAAGGTTTATCTGAGCCGGGTCGGGCGCACCCGAAAATAGAGCTGCAGTCGGACTGGTGCCAGTGGCAAAGGGCAGGCACTGGTGTTTGACAATTGGCTTTTCCTCGAGATGTCAGCACGGACTCCAACTCCAGCCTCTTGTACAGCCCAGATATTCGTCACTCCGAACAACCCGCAACTTGAACCCTGTGACTCGGAGGCAAGATGTACTCACTAAAACAGCTGACACGCAACAGCGACGAAACATAGCTGAGAAATACCCACGATGTGAGCACACAGAGGAGCTAAATCTGCCATGCCACCCAACATCCGATCCAGGACATGCCCTCGGGTTGTGTGATTATAAAGGGCAAAGACCACGTCTAAATTACACGTTACATAATGCTGGGAGTGACTGTGAAGTGATATTAGCATACAGATGCTTAATGCCTTCATATCAAACTGGCCTCTCTGCGGCTCGAACAGAGGTGGGAACCCCGTTTAATGCACCCAAGGAGAATTTCAAAACAAAAGCCACCGACATTTGTGTGGTGGCCAGGGATTTTGCAGCCCCTTCCTGGGGGGGACCCGTCGTGGGAGATTCGGTGACCCAGCCGAAAGGCCATTGACCTGCGATGGGACCAGACATTGCCAGAGCGGGCGGGGCCGGAATATCCCACCTTGCACCTTTAATGGAATAAAGAATCCTCAGTGCTTCGGACATTAACGGACAGTTTGACATTGAGCTCCAAAAGGAGATGTCAAGGCGGGTGACTGAAGGCTTGGGTCAGAGACGTGGGTTTTAGGGAGCAGCTTCAGAGAGAGAGAGAGAGAGAATGAAAAAATGAAAATCGCTTATTGTCACGAGTAGGCTTCAATGAAGTTACTGTGAAAAGCCCCTAGTCGCCACATTCCGGCACCTGTTCGGGGAGGCTGGTACGGGAATTGAACCGTGCTGCTGGCCTGCTTGGTCTGCTTTAAAAGCCAGCGATTTAGCCCAGTGAGCTAAACCAGCCCCTGAGAGAGGTTGGGGGAGGGTATTCCACAGCTTTGCACATTGCCACCTGAAGGCTTTATCGTCAATTCAGTTAGAATTGGTACGAGGGGTATTTCAGTGACTTACAAAGGATGTCGTTTGTCTCAATTCCCCTAACTCTTTGATGACTAGGCAGCTGAAACAGCTGACAGTCAGATATTCCTGAAATTCCTTTTCATTCATTGCTGGTTGAGGAGTCCCAGGCCATGGGGGCATCGCCAAAACCTGGAATCAGAACCTTCAGCAGTGACATGAGCAAACACCTCGACCCACAAAGTATGGTAGAAGTTAGCAGCTCTCTTCCACCAATGGCAATTGAGGCTGGCTGAATTCTTAATTTTGGCATGAGCCGGCTTGGCCAGACCCGTGATCTGGTTAGAGACCAATAACCCTTTGTTTAAAGTAGCCAAAGTTTGAGATTCAAGACACAAAGTGAATGAAGCCACAAGATTCCATGGGTTTTGAACAGAAAAACTAAACTATACAAGGTCAGAAAGGTAAAACGATTTAAAATACCTGTCTTACACTCCAATGTTCAGGGTTAATTCGAGGTGCATGTGAATTAACAGACACACCACACTGCACAATAAATGACAATCGCAACCAGAACAGATTCCATGGATTTCTCAACAACGGTCTCGGATGTCAGTCACTCTGTGAGTCAAGCAATTTTAAAATCTAGAGTACCCAATTATTTTTTTTCCAAGTAAGGGGCAATTTAGCATGGCCAATCCACCTAACCAACACATCTTTGGGTTGTGGGGGTGCAGCACATGCAGACACCGGGAGAATGTGCAAACTCGATATGGACAGTGATCCAGGGCCAGGATTTGAACCCGGGTCCTCAGCGCTGTAGTCCCAGTGCTAACCACTTCTCCACGTGGCGCCCTTAAAACCTAATTTTTCTCACAAGGGTTTCCAATCCCCACAGTCAAAGATCTTGAGGTGGATTCTCCAATTTTGAGGCTATGTCCAGAGGAACTGTCTAGTGCGACGCTGAAAAAATTGGCGAGCCCCCAGCACCAATCCTCCGACTGGTGAAGGGCTAGCAACCGTGCCACGTAAAACACAGGGCCGTTACAAAATAAATGGCCGGAGAATTTCCGGGTCCATGGCCGCGCATGGGCACGCTGTACGACATAGCGCCGTCCGCGTGTGGACCCGACCTGCTAGATAGTGCCACCCTGGACAGACCCTCAGCACCCCCCAGATCTCCCAACACCAGCCCCCCCAGCTCCCGCCGAAGACCCCCCAGCGAGCTGCACGGCTTCCCCCCCCCCCCCCGACTGTGTTCACAAAAACTGAGAGCGCAAGTGAACCGCGCTATTGTGAACTCGGCCCCTCGGGGGCGGAGCATTGGGGGAGGGCCTTCAGGTAACGTCCTGAGGCCGTCCCAACGGTTTGTGGCGTGCTCCTCGATGAAGCCATTTTGGAAGGGACGGAGCATCCGTAAACAGGCACCGCGCCCGATTCGGTCGTAAAAAGGATTCTCTGCCCGATCGCCGATTATGATATCGACGCGGGGAAATGGAGAATCTGTCCCTTGTCTTGCAATTCTTCCCTTGAGCCTCTTCAACTCGCACAATTTCAATGAGGGCCGACCTCACAGGGTTTGATCTTGCCTTCTGAGGTACCCTCAAGGATCAACTGGCAATCACGGCTCTTCGACCATGCCAGGCAGAATATTACCCTTCTCAAAGGGGTACCTTCAGCCCATACCGCAACCTTCAGCTGCCTTCTTAGGCATTCAGCACTTTTCTTGTGCCCTCTTTGACTATTGGGGCTTCTCCTGAACCAACTTTATTTAAAATCTGCTCCCTGCAGCTCTTTCTTTAATTGGAGACTGTTTCTCCTTTTCTTAACTCAACTGGGACCTATCCTTGTCCATTGTCCCTTATCCCTGCCTCTGAAACACTTTTTGAGGCGTCTCCCTGTCTCCCTCGCTTGTCCCTCCCTCTGTGACACTTACTTGACTATGTTGCTCCGCTCCGGTTATCTGACCTCAGTTTTGGTACCATTCCTTTCTCCCTATGCGTGATGCGCAAGGCCGACTCTCAGCCTGAAGGACGTGAAATGGCCGAACTGTACATCTGCTGCCAGTTCCCGGCCGGAGCACCTGTGGGAGGCCTGAGGTTCAGCGAGAATTGGAAATCACAACCTGGCAGGTAAGTTTGAGTTTCCTAACAATTTTCAATCTGAGATTGACAGATATTTATTAGCCAAAGTATTAAGGGATATAGGGAAAGGGCTATGGAGTTAGGTTACAGAGCAGCCATGATCTCTTTGAATGGGTCAGAGTCTTTCCTGTTTACTTCCTTAGTTCTGTTCCTTTTATCTTATTTGATTATTTTGGTCTGTGGGCCCAAAATCGGAATGTACCTTTGGGCAGAAGACTCAAAGTTGAAGCAGGCTGCTTGCCAGGACACTGTGTTCCCAGGTTTTGTATTTTGGAAAGGAGAAACCAGACTCCTCGGCACCGAGTGGATCTTAGGAATCAGGTTTGGAGGGAGTCGGATCGATTGGTTGGCTGGCTACTTGTGGATTGGCCAGGGATAGTGATCTGCCTGACAACAGTCAGTGATTGGTTCCTGCCTGATGCTTTCTGGGAGAACTGAGCAGAGGCGTTTAGACCTTGGAGGTGAACGGTAATGCTCTCTCTCTCCCCCTCTCTCCTGCATACTGAAGCGAAAAAACGGACTTATTGTTCTGAAAGCAGTGCATGCTGGCACATCCTTTACTGCAGTGCATCTAAAACTATCTGATGTGGGGGACCGGCAGTTTTTTTTTTCAATGTGCCAGGGACCGGTAAGCGAAACAAGCCAATCCAGGATTACTGTCTCTTTCTTTTCTGGAAACACTCCAAGTACCGGCAGACAATGGCTCGAGTACCGGCACCGGTACGCGGACCACACTTTGAGAAGCACTGCTTTACTGGACCGGGAATGGTGCTGGAACTTCAGATAGTCATCCTTGCCAGGTAAGTCATCCCAAGACGAGAAGGAAGAAGCATCAAAACAAAAGTTGAACTTTGGAGAGGCACTAATTGGAGATCATCCCAGTGCATCGAAGATCTTTATCCATTTATTTTATTCATATTTGCTTTACCTTACCACGTCATCCTATGTTGTGTGTCCGTGTGTGTGTGTAGAGAGAGTGGGGTAGCTATTGGATTGGATTGGTTTATTGTCACGTGTACCAAGGTACAGTGAAAAGTATTGTTCTGCTAGCAGCTCAAACAGATCATTTAGTACATGAAAATAAATTCACTGTAGGACAACACAAGGTACACAATGTAACTACGTAACACTGGCATCGGATGAAGCATACAGCGGTGTAGTGTTAGTCAAGTCAGTCCATAAAAGGGTCGTTTAGGAGTCTGGTAACAGCGGGGAAGAAGCTGTTTTTGAGTCTGTTCGTGCGCATTCCCAGACTTCTGTATCTCCTGCCCAATGGAAGAAGTTGGAAGAGTGAGTAAGCCGGGTGGGAGGGATCCTTGATTATGCTGCCCGCTTTCCCCAGGCAGCGGGAGGTGTAGACAGAGTCAATAGGTAGGGGTGCTTGGGAAAGGGGTATTAGATAGTCAGTTAAATTTCTCTAATTATAATAATTACATAATATCATAGATCATAGAATTTACAGTGCAGAAGGAGGCCATTCGGCCCATCGAGTCTGCACCAGCTCCTGGAAAGAGCATCCTACCCAAGGTCAACACCTCCACCCTATCCCCATAACCCAGTAACCCCACCCAACACTCAGGACAATTTTGGACACTAAGGGCAATTTAGCATGGCCAATCCACCTAACCTGCACATCTTTGGACTGTGGGAGGAAACCGGAGCACCCGGAGGAAACCCACGCACACACGGGGAGGATGTGCAGACTCCGCACAGACAGTGACCCAAGCCGGAATCGAACCTGGGACCCTGGAGCTGCGAAGCAATTGTGCTATCCACAATGCTACCCTGCTGCCCAAAAAGGTTACAAGCCCGGTGGCTGCAGTTTATTGGCTCAACCAGGGACCTCGGGTGTCATAAATAAAATCTAACTTCCCGCGTTGCGACTCCGGGTAATGTGGGGCTGGAATTGGCCACGCACTGGCCCAGGGTGTCGTGTCAAATGGCAGAATATGTTCGAGGGGCTGAGTGGCCTTATCTTGTTCCTTTGCTGTTAGAATTCCCTCCTTTGCGACTTTGGTCCCCTTGTGTTACAATCTAATCTGGGCTCAAAAAACAACAAATTTCTAAAACCCCTTGGGGGATGTGGAAGCTACAATGTAGTCCTAATTGGATCAACAACCTCAGTTAATGACTTTAACTGGTGGCTTCCTGATAGCTCATCAGACCATTTCCAGTGTCGGAATCAAGGTTCTGGAAACTTCGGCTCTGTCCCCAGTGACTTACACACAACGACACATTCCAACATGTCATTCTCCTTTCAGAGAGACCTCCAGCATCCTGGCTAACGGCTCTGATCCCTCACAATGCCTCTTCATTCTTTTGTTCGAATATTTGGAATTAGTCCTTGACATGGGCATGTCGCAAGAGGTAGATTTCGATGATGCCAGTAAAAACAGATTGGATCTTCACCACGCAGTTTGGAAAGTTAGCTTTGGTACAAATATTGACAGAGTAAATAAGGAGAAACTGTTTCCAGCACGAGGAAGGGCAAGACACAGATTATTGGTCGAGGAATCATTTATTTTATGGTACCATCACAATCACATCACAATACGGCACAAGGAAGTGCTGAGGGTTTTGGCCAAGGTTGGTATCATAAGATGTGGGAGCAAATTAGGCCACTCGGCCCATCGAGTCTGCTCCGCCATTCAATCATGGCTAATATGTTCCTCATCCCCATTCTCTTGCCTTCTCCCCATAACCCATTGTCCCCTTATTGATCAAGAACCTATCTATCTCCGTCTTAAAGACACTCAGTGATTTGGCCTCCACAGCCTTCTGCGGCAAAGAGTTCCACAGATTCACCACCCTCTGGCTGGAGAAATTCCTCCCCATCTCTGTTTTAAAGGATTGTCCCTTTAATCTGAGATGGTGTCCTCTGGTTCTAATTTTTCCTACAAGTGGAAACACCCTCTCCACGTCCATTCTATCCAGGCCTCGCAGTATCCTGTAAGTTTCAATAAGATCCCCCCTCATCCTTCTAAACTCCAACGAGTACAGACCCAGAGTCCTCAACCGTTCCTCATACGACAAGCTCTTCATTCCAGGGATCATTCTTGTGACCCTCCTCTGGATCCTTTCCAAGACCAGCACATCCTTCCTCAGATATGGGGCCAGTACAGGCTTGGAGGGCCGAAGGGCCTGTTCCTATGCTGTATTATTCTTTGTTCTTTGTATCACCATCACAAGGGCAATTAGGGATGAGCAGGAAATGCTGCCATAGTGACACACACGACCCAAGAGTGAATTTCTGAAAAGTAGCTGCTTCAAAGATGCCTGCTCTGCGGATTGCGGAGGTATCAAAATGGAGTGATTTAGTTAGTAGATAACCGGGAAGAAGCTGCTAGATAGAATTAAAAATTGTTTCCTGAAGTAGGGAGTAATGAGGGGATTATCCTTTGAGGAGAGATTGAGTAGACTAGGCCTAGATTCCCTGGAGTTCAGGAGAATGAGAGATGATGTAATCGAAACTGATAATACTTTTGTGGAGCTTGATGGGGTCGAGTTTCTGCTCACTGGGGAAGTGAGAGCACAGCCTCCCAATCTCAAATGGTCAACAAATGGTTGACCATCTCGAACAGGGACGAGGAGAGATTTTGACACTCAGAGTGCAGTGATAGCTGTGGATACTTGGTCTTTAAATCAAGACAGAGATCAGTAGATTTTTGTGTATTCAGGGAATTAAGGGATTTGGGGATGATGCAGGAAAGTGGAACTCAGACAGAAGATCAACCATGATGTGATTGACTCGAGGAGCAGGCTCAAAAGGCCAACAGGCCCACTCCAACCCCCATTCTTTAAGTTCTTGCGAGTTGCAGGCTGCAGATTATTTTCCTTCTGTCCTTCACAAGGGTAAAGGAAATTCAAGTTGCTCAATGTCCTTGTCATCAACGTATCTGCCTTCATGCTAACGTATATAGTTCATTGAATCTGTCAGTAAACTCGCTGAAGCGAGTATGAAAATGAATAGTAAATGCTAAACGCACAGAATTTTAACAAGATGACATTAATACCCATTCTTCCTCGAAATTAAGCTAATTGGACCAGAAAATCACTGTCAAGTCCAAAAACAAAAGGAATGAAAGTTGCGACATTTATTTTGGTTCGATTAAAATTAGCAAAGATTTGCGTGCATTGAATTCAGAAATGACAATTGTAAGGATCCTTCTGTCCGAACCCTCTTTGTTTCCTGTTTTCCCCTTTTATTTTAATTTTGCTGTTACAATTTTGAGCTACGGATGCTTTATGGACATGTGTCTTGAAGAAAACCTGCACCTTTAACTCAAGCAGAAGCAGTGACCTGTGACTTTAAGAAAGCAGTCTACATGAAGCAGACTTTAACGATTTCTTTCATAGATTTCATAGAATTTACAGTGCAGAAGGAGGCCATTTGGCCCATCAAGTCTGCACCGGCCGTTAGGAAAAAGCACCCCACTTCAGCCCACAACTCCACCCTATTCCCGTAACCCTACAACCTAACCCTTTTGGACACTAAGGGGCAATTTATCATCACCAACCCACCTCACCCGCACATTTTTGGACTGTGGGAGGAAACCGGAGCACCCGGAGGAAACCCACGCAGACACGGGGAGAACGTGCAGACTCCACACAGACAGTGACCCCAGCTGGGAATTGAACCTGGGACCCTGGAGCTGTGAAGCAACTATGCTAACCACTGTGCTACCGTGCTGCCCCATTTGACTGACATCGGTGATAGCTCGGATTGATGGACTTGGCTCGCAGCAAATGAACTGGCTCGAGATGCTGGGTTTTGCCAATAGCCCGTGGTGATTGGTCCTCCCATCCACTGACTCCATCTACACCTCCCGCTGCCTGGGGAAAGCGGGCAACATAATCAAAGATCCCTCCCACCCGGCTTACTCACTCTTCCAACTTCTTCCATCGGGCAGGAGATACAGAAGTCTGAGAATACGCACAAACAGACTCAAGAACAGCTTCTTCCCCGCTGTCACCAGACTCCTAAATGGCCCTCTTTTGGAGTGACCTCATTAACACTACACACTGTATGCTTCATCCGATGCCAATGCTTATATAGTTACATTGTATATCTTGTGTTGCCCTATTATGTATTTTCTTTTATTCCCTTTTCTTCCCATGTACTTAATGATCTGTTGAGCTGCTCGCAGAAAAATACTTTTCACTGTACCTTGGTACACGTGACAATAAACAAATCAAATCACTTCTCTGGAGTGCCTCTCTTCCCAGTAAGGCTGGGTTGTAGTTTCACTTTCAATTCAGGCGCTGGAAGAGGCTTCTCTGATTTTCTCTCTCTGATCTGATTAACTCTGTCAAAGAAATCCAGAGTAAGAGTTCTTTTTTTCCCCAAGTAAGGAGGTGATTGTAGTGAAACTGCAAAGAATTGAGATTATAAACTCAGGCTGAGAGATGGGTTTGATGCGAGACCAAGTGTCCTATGAAAGAAGTAGTCACAAAGGTAGACCATTGAGTTGAAGGCCCAGTTTAATAAAGGCGAATGTGCCTCTCCAGAAGAAATGCTACTGCCTGTGAGTACTGAATGAATGTTGCTGCCAGAAAACCATCACTGACTGTACACCAGTGGCTCCAATCGCTCAGCATGCTGGGAGTATAGCCTATTGCAACTAATTCAATATCGAAGGGCAGCACGGTGGTTCATTAGTTATCACTGGGACTGTGGAGCTGAGGACCCGGGCTCGAATCCCGGCCCTGGGTCACTGTTCTTGTGGAGTTTGCACATTCTCCCCATGTCTGCGTGGGTTTCACCCCCCCCCCCCCCATCCAACCCAAAGATGTGCAGGTTAGGTGGATTGGCCAAGCTAAATTGCCCCTTAATTGGAAAAAAAAATAATTGGGTACTCTAAATTTCTTTGAAAAAAGCTTTCGGAAAAAAAAAACATTCAATATCGAAAGCAAGGACTTTTATCTTTCTTTTTATATTAATCCCTGTTATTTTACCACTTTCCACCCTTCAGTGTTTGTCTGTCTTCTCTTTGTCAGTAGAAGGTGGACAGTTAAAGGTGCGTAGTTGGTTAGCTTGCCATTATTCTGTTGTAATGACTGCATATTTCATCTTTATTTCTGTTATAAATAAACAGTAATTGTGTTTCCTTTACAAACATGGTAAATGAAAATTATTGGCAGCCAAGGGCCACAGATGTCAGCAATTTTGTACAAATTATTGGTTAATTCCCTTGTGTTGGGACACAGGGGCCTGTGGGACTGGAATTGACCGTGCACTAGCCACGGGTGTCGTAACACTACTCATATCCAAAGATGATACTATCATATCAGAAACTTCACAGTAAATTGCTAGCTTGCAACCTCTTCATTATCACGGAATCTCCCTGCAGCCACGTCCTTAAGATTGTGACCATTCGGAGTTTACTAGTGTAATTTGGCATCTTTCTTACCATCAAAAGGTCGGCAGAGTGAAAATTAATCTCAGTGAAATGTATAAATTTGCGAGAGAGTTTTACAGGGCAGCTGCGGAGTGGTTGTTTCTTCCTGTCGCAGCATAAGGGATCACCTGTTTAGGACTGAATTGAGGAGAAATGTCTTCACTCAAGAGTGTTGTGACTATTTGTGATTCTCGACCCCAGGGAATTCACTGTCCTTGAGTATATTCAAGGCTGTGACCAATGGGCTTATTGGACTTTGTTTTATTTTAAGTGACAGCCTGGGTTAATGTGAACATACCAATTAGGAGCAGGAGTAGGCCACTCGGCCCCTCGAGTCTGCCCCACCACTGAATAAGATCATGGTTGATTTGATCGTGTCCTCAACTCCACGTTCCGTCTATTGACTCCCTTGTTAGCCAGGAATCTTTCTATTACTGCCTTAAGACATTCATTGACCTTGCCTCCACCACTCTCTGCAGAAGTGTTCCAAAGATTCACAACCTAGTAGGTAACAAAGAGCTGTTAATGTGTTGAGGAACGACACGGGTAACATTCACACAATGTGACTCAGGAATATTACATTATCAGATCACCCCTTCGTAAGGTCAAAGGAGATGCCGTCCATTTTCGGATTCTGTCGAACTCAAACATCGATACAGTAGCAGTTGTCTTGGAGACGCTGGTCTCCATATCTAACGATTCCCCACAACATTCTCGTCAGGGCGGATAACTGCATCTGTGTTGGAGCGGTGTAGAGAGAGACACACAGACTGTAGATGCGAGACTGTCACACTCGGATATCCTTTACATTTGAGGCTGATATTAAACATTAAGAGAGAATACAGTGAATGTCAGCAGGTTACTTGACTCAATGTGTGTGTGTGTGTGTGTGTGGGGGGGGGGGGGGGGATGTGGAGTAGGAGGGAGGACGTTGTTGTAGAAGGAGAAAGACAACAGAATCTTCAGACCTTGACATCCTCACTGGGCATCTTCACACTGGCACTTTTCAGAATGCATGGTTGGATAGGAATTGAGAGTGAAAGGAAATCTTGGCTAATTTTGTTCTTGACTTCCCCCTGGTACAGTAGGTGTTGAAGGCAAGTTGTTACACACTCAATTAAAGCTCTGGCAGAAATCAGCGAAACTCCATGCATCATCTAAAGCTGGAGCTCAGGGGCCTCTTGACTAATCACAGTGAGGGATGTATTTTAGCATTTTAATTCAAACCCACGCATTGTGGGATTATTTTTCTTTAACAGCTGCGAGACTTATATTCGGAAAATTGTGCGGATCATCTGAAAAATCAAGTTTTTGTTCGAAATCCAGTTGCAGAAGAAGTCGCACGAACCTGCGACGTTAGCTCTGCTTCTTTCTTTGCAGACCTGCTGAGCTTTACATAGAGTTGTCACAGCCCAGAAGGAGGCCATTCAGCCCATCAGGCCTGCTCCAGCTCTCTGAATGAGCAATTCACTTTGAGCCCTTTGCCCGCCCTCCCAGTGTAACCTCTGCCTTTTCCGACAATGGTGGAACTTCCTTTTGAAAGCCTCGATTGATCCTGCCTCCACCACACTCTCAGGCAGTGTATTCTAGATTCTAACCACTTGGTATGTGGAAAGGTTTTTCCTGATCTCCCTTTTGCTCCTTTTAGTATTTACTTTAAATCTGCGCCCTCTCACTTTTGATCCTTCCTCCAATGGGAACACTTTCTCCCTGTCTCCCCTGTCCCATCCCCCTCATGATTGTGAACACCTCGATCACATCTCCCCTCAACCTTCTCATCTCCCAGGAAAACATTCCCACCTCTCCAATCCACCATTGTAACTGAAGTTCTTCGCCCCGGAACCATTCTCGTGACTCTTTCCCGCTCTCTCTCCAATGCCGGCACACCCTATCTAAAGTGTGGTGCCCAGAACAACACACAAGATCCAACTGAGATCGTAAGTGTCTTAAATAAGTTCAACATAAGCGCCTCGTAATCTATGCCCCTATTAATAAAACGTAGGATGCATTTTCCCTTTAGATGGTCCCCGTTGGGTTTTAGGTATCTGGGTGTTACAGTCACCCCCTCTTTTAAGCAATTATATGGGGCCAATTTCCCTCTGTTGATTGTTTATATTCGGTGGGATCCGAACCGTTGGCGTTCCCCGCCGGTTTGGTGGTTGGGAAGGATTGCTTTAAGTAAGATGAATGTGCTGCCTAGATTGCTATATCCTGTGCAGATGTTGCCAATGTTGTTGTCTGCTAGGGTCTTAAAGGAGATTAATGAAATGATGTTATGTATTTAAGTAGTACATCCCTGCTGGTGGAACATCAGGTGATCTGCAAAGGCGTCAGTGGGGTGTTTACGCAAACCTTCATTCTCCATCTTGACTTGTATGAGCAACATCTCCTGAATAAACCTTGCATTGTGTTTTGAAGAAATCCAAGTGTGGGGCACCTCCGACGAAAGGGAAAATGCTGGAAAATGTCAGCAAGTCTGGCAGCATCTGTAGGGAGAGAAAAGAGCTAACGTATCGAGTCCTATGACTCTTTGTCAAAGCGCTTATGTCTGGCACCTGCATATTTCTTCTCTTTGCAGCGATTTGAGAATATAACAAGAGGGAAAACTGCCGATGAGGATTGAAGCACTAAAACTAGTGATGAGGAAAGTGAAAACAGGCGATAAGGCTGGGTGCGAAGGTCCTCGGGACTGGACGCAGAAAGGGTTGAAGAAAAACCCACAACCGTGAGTCAGTCAGAGCGAAGGATTTAAAAACTTGCTCACTGTCAGAGGTGGGTAGACTCCAGGCCTGTGGGTCCGCGCATGCAATGAAGTGAAGCAGCCTGCGGGAACGGGGATTCAAACGTCTGTCCCTTTCTGGGCAAGCTGTTATTCGAATAATACAAATGATAAACCAGGCAAATAAAGTTATTGTGCACTGTGGATTCAGAGACCTCTGGCTACATATCTAGAATAAAAATAGAAGGGATGTAGGTGGAAGAAAGTATAGACCATGGGAACCGGTCACCGAAATGTGGGGCAAAGGTGGCGTCATCGATGCATTTGCTGAAGTTGGTGAGACTTGAAACTCAAATGAAGAGAGATTTCAACTTTATCTCACAGCTAATCAAAACTTAGTCCATTCAGCCAGCAGTAAGATGTACGATAAATTGATGAAGATTCTAGAAGGGCATTTCTCACCAAGATCGCTTATAATTGCAGAAAGGTTTTGACACCACTGTCATATCACGAAGAAGGTGAAAGCATCTTATAATTTATAGTGACCTTAAGAAGGTTAGCAAAATACTGCGAGTTTGGTGCAACTCCAGATGACACTCTTCGTGATAGGCTGGTATGTGGACTCTGCAATGAGGCTATTCAGAGGAAGCTGCTTACGGAAAGCACCTTAACTCTTCAATCAGCTGTAGAAAATGACACATCAATGGAGTTAGCCGCAAAAGAGGCTTCACAGATAGGAGCTGTGACACAACCTCCACCCTCACACCACCTCTCACCACCCCCTCACTACCCCGCACTACCACTCACCAACCCACACCACCGTCTCACCACCCCTCACCACCCTCACACCATCCCCACATCACCCCCTCACCACCCCTCACCACCCTCACACCATCCCCACATCACACCCTCACCACCCCTCACCACCCTCACACCATCCCCACATCACACCCTCACCACCCCCTCACCACCCTCACACCATCCCCTCACCACCCCCTCACTACCGTCACACCATCCCCACATCACCCCCTCACCACCCCCTCACCACCCTCACACCATCCCCACACCACCCCCTCACTACCCTCACCCCATCCCCACATCACACCCTCACCACCCCCTCACTACCCTCACCCCATCCCCACACCACACCCTCACCACCCCCTCACCATCCTCACATCACACCCACACCACCCCCTCACTACCCTCACACCATCCCCACATCATCCCCTCACCACCCCTCACCACCCTCACATCGTCCCCACACCACCCCACACCACCCCTCACCACCCTCACACCATCCCCACATCACCCCCTCACCACCCCCTCACCACCCTCACACCACCCCCTCACCACCCTCACACCATCCCCACATCACCCCCTCACCATCCTCACACCATCCCCACATCACCCCCTCACTACCCCCTTACCACCCTCACATCGTCCCCACACCACCCCTCACCACCCCCCCACCACCCTCACACCATCCCCACACCACCCCTCACCACCCTCACATCGTCCCCACACCACCCCACACCACCCCCTCACCACCCTCACATCACCCCCTCACCACCCCCTCACCACCCTCACACCATCCCCACATCACACCCTCACCATCCCCTCACCACCCTCACACCATCCCCACATCACACCCTCACCACCCCCTCACTACCGTCACACCATCCCCACATCACCCCCTCACTACCCTCACACCATCCCCACATCACACCCTCACTACCTCCTCACCACCCTCACATCGTCCCCACACCACCCCCTCACCACCCTCACACCATCCCCACGCAGACCCCCAAAACCCACCCGCCCAAGCTCCAAATCACTATAAGGAGGTCTCCGGTCCCCATGCATCCCCCCCCAACATCCATACAGGGCACATCTCCACCTGATCACTGCGCAGAAAATGCCACCCGGGCACCTTGGCAGTGCCAGTCTGTCACCCAGGTGGCAGTGCCGGGGTTCCCAGGTGGCACCTTGGCAGTGCCAGGCTGTGTATGCCAGGGGGCCCAGGAGGCATCAGCAGTGCCTTAGCATCACGCTGCCCAGAGGGTATGTATCTAAGGGCCTTCAATCCCCTGGGTGACACCTACAAATGCCATTCCATCTGGTCTCCGTTTGAGGAGACCAACATTGAACGGAGTTAGATCCCATGCCTAGGTTAGATCTCGGTAACACATATTATACTGAGTCCAGCTGCCTCACTCTAATATGAAGATTTGCCAGAAAGTGATCCTGTCCACAACGGGCGGGATTCACATTATGATGTCTCGCAAAATTGGGATCTTCCGGCATCCCCAGTCGCATTGCGCTGTGCCATGCTGCTTTTCGGGCACAATGCAACCGGTAGATCCCTCCCAGCATCAAGACAAAAAGGAAGGCAAACCATATTGCAACGGCCAGAGGCAGGCTGGAAGATGGCAAACTTTGATAGATCAACAAAGGGTTAGTAGAAAAGTAATAAAAAGAGCAAAGATTAATTATGAAGGAAAACTGTAAAAATATAAAACAGGATCGCAAATCCTTCAATGAGTATATAAAAGGAAGAGAGTAGCTAAAGCGAACATTGGTCCTTTGGCAGATCAGATCAAGGAATGGGGGACTCAGAAACGGCGGAGTCGCTGGATCAATCTTTTGCCTCATTTTGCATGGTGGAAGACACGAGCGCCATCCCAATAGTAACCGGCAATGCAGAGGAAACAGAAAAAAGAGGGACAATCATCATTGATAGGGAGAACGTAGCAACACAATGTTGGCATTGATGGCAGACAGGACCCCAGGGCCTGCTGGCCTATATCCTAACTTCTTAAAATAAATGGCAGCAAAGAAAGTTGATCCATTCCATGCCACCCAATAGGGGTGGCATGGTGACACAGTGGTTAGCACTGCTGCCTCACAGCACTAGGGACACGGCGTTCGGTGACTGTCGGCGTGGATTTTGAACGTTCTCCCACTGTCTGCGTGGGTATCCTCTAGATGCAGGACACTGTGACGGTGCTGGACATAATGCGCGGTCGGGAATATCGGGCACGGAGCATCGGGGGAGGCCTTCGGGTGACGTCCTGAGGCGGCCCAACGGCGTGCGGCGTGCTCCTCGATTATGCCGTTTTAGAGGCAGCGGAGCATCCGAACACAGGCGCCATCGCCGATTCGGTAGTGAATAAGATCCTCCAACTGATCGCCGAATCGGTAGTGAATAAGATCCTCCAACTGATCGCCGAATACTGTTGAACGTTCTGGACTGAGGGAGTGCTGCACTGTCAGAGGGTCAGTACTGAGGGAATGCCGCACTGTCAGAGGGTCAGTACTGAGGGAGTGCTGCACTGTCAGAGGGTCAGTACTGAGGGAGTGCTGCACTGTCAGAGGGTCAGTACTGAGGGAGGGCTGCACTGTCAGAGGGTCAGTACTGAGGGAGTGCTGCACTGTCAGAGGGTCAGTACTGAGGGAGTGCTGCACTGTCAGAGAGTCAGTACTGAGGGAGAGCCGCACTGTCAGAGGGTTAGTACTGAGGGAGCGCCGCACTGTCAGAGGGTCAGTACTGAGGGAGTGCCGCACTGTCAGAGGGTCAGTACTGAGGGAGTGCCGCACTGTCAGAGGGTCAGTACTGAGGGAGTGCTGCACTGTCAGAGGGTCAGTACTGAGGGAGTGCTGCACTGTCAGAGGGTCAGTACTGAGGGAGTGCCGCACTGTCAGAGGGTCAGTACTGAGGGAGTGCCGCACTGTCAGAGGGTCAGTACTGAGGGAGTGCTGCACTGTCAGAGGGTCAGTACTGAGGGAGTGCCGCACTGTCAGAGGGTCAGTACGGAGGGAGTGCTGCACTGTCAGAGGGTCAGTACTGAGGGAGTGCTGCACTGTCAGAGGGTCAGTACTGAGGGAGTGCTGCACTGTCAGAGGGTCAGTACTGAGGGAGTGCCGCACTGTCAGAGGGTCAGTACTGAGGGAGTGCTGCACTGTCAGAGGGTCAGTACTGAGGGAGTGCTGCACTGTCAGAGGGTCAGTACTGAGGGGGTGCTGCACTGTCAGAGGGTCAGTACTGAGGGAGCGCTGCACTGTCAGAGGGTCAGTACTGAGGGAGTGCTGCACTGTCAGAGGGTCAGTACTGAGGGAGTGCTGCACTGTCAGAGGGACAGTACTGAGGGATAGCCGCACTGTGGGAGGGTCAGTACTGAGGGAGCGCCGCACTGTCAGAGAGTCAGTACTGAGGGGGTGCCGCACTGTCAGAGGGTCAGTACTGAGGGAGAGCTGCACTGTCAGAGGGTCAGTACTGAGGGTGTGCTGCACTGTCAGAGGGTCAGTACTGAGGGAGCGCTGCACTGTCAGAGGGTCAGTGCTGAGGGGGTGCTGCACTCTCAGAGGGTCAGTACAGAGGGAGAGCTGCACTGTCAGAGGGTCAGTACTGAGGGTGTGCTGCACTGTCAGAGGGTCAGTACTGAGGGAGTGCCGCACTGTCAGAGGGTCAGTACTGAGGGAGCGCCGCACTGTCAGAGGGTCAGTACTGAGGGAGTGCTGCACTGTCAGAGGGTCAGTACTGAGGGAGCGCTGCATGGGCATCACGGTGGCACAGTGGTTAGCATTGCTGCCTACGGCGCTGAGGACCCGGGTTCGAATCCTGGCCCTGGGTCACTGTCCGTGTGGAGTTTGCACATTCTCCCCGTGTATGCGTGGGTTTCACCCCCACAACCCAAAGATGTGCAAGATAGGTAGATTGGCCACTCTAAATTGCCCCTTAATTGGAAAAAATAATTGGGTACTCTAAATTTATAAAAAAAAAAAAAGAGGGAGCGCTGCACTGTCAGAGGGTCAGTAAAGAGTGAGTGCTGCACTGTCAGAGGGTCAGTACTGAGGGAGTGCCGCACTGTCAGAGGGTCAGTACTGAGGGAGCGCTGCACTGTCAGAGTGTCAGTACTGAGGGAGAGCCGCACTGTCAGAGGGTCAGTACTGAGGGAGTGCCGCACTGTCAGAGGGTCAGTGCTGAGGGACAGCCGCACTGTCAGAGGGTCAGTACTGAGGGAGCGCTGCAGTCAGAGTGTCAGTACTGAGGGAGAGCCGCACTGTCAGAGGGTCAGTACTGAGGGAGTGCCACACTGTCAGAGGGTCAGCACTGAGGGAGAGCCGCACTGTCAGAGGGTCAGTACTGAGGGAGAGCCGCACTGTCAGAGGGTCAGTACTGAGGGAGAGCCGCACTGTCAGAGGGTCAGTACTGAGGGAGTGCCACACTGTCAGAGGGTCAGTACTGAGGGTGTGCCGCACTGTCAGAGGGTCAGTACTGAGGGAGTGCTGCACTGTCAGAGGGACAGTACTGAGGGAGTGCTGCACTGTCCGAGGGTCAGTACTGAGGGAGTGCCCCACTGTCAGATGGTCAGTACTGAGGGTGTGCTGCACAGTCAGAGGGTCAGTAAAGAGTGAGTGCTGCACTATCAGATGGTCAGTACTGAGGAAATGCTGCAGTGTCAGAGGGTCAGTATTGAGTGTGTGCTGCACTGTCAGAGGGTAAGTACTGAGGGTGTGCTGCTCTGTCAGAGGGTCAGTACTGAGGGAGTGCTGCACTGTCAGAGGCTCAGAACTGAAGGAGTGCTGCACTGTCATAGGATCAGTACTGGGGGAGTGGCGCACTGTCAGAGGGTCAGTACTGAGGGAGTGCCGCACTGTCAGAGTGTCAGTACTGAGGGAGTGCGGCACTGTCAGAGGCTCAGGACTGAGGGAGTGCTGCACTGTCAGAGGCTCAGAACTGAAGGAGTGCTGCACTGTCATAGGATCAGTACTGGGGGAGTGGCGCACTGTCAGAGGGTCAGTACTGAGGGAGTGCCGCACTGTCAGAGGGTCAGTACTGAGGGAGTGCGGCACTGTCAGAGGCTCAGGACTGAGGGAGTGCTGCACTGTCAGAGGGTCAGTGCTGAGGAAGTGCTGCAGTGTTAGAGGGTCAGTCCTGAGGGAGTGCTGCACTCTCAGAGGGTCAGTACTGATGGAATGCTGTACTGTCAGAGGGGCAGTAGTGAGGGAGTGCCGCACTGTCAGAGGGTCAATACTGAGCCACTGCTGCACTGTCAGAGGGTCAGCGTTGATGGAGTACCGCCGAGTCAGAGGCACAGTACTGAGGGTGTGCTGCACAGTCAGAGGGTCAGTACTGAGGGAGTGCTGCACTGTTAGAGGGTCAGTACTGAGGGAGCGCTGCACTGTCAGAGGGTCAGTACTGAGGGAGTGCCGCACTGTCAGAGGATCAGTACTAGGGGAGTGCTGCAATGTCAGAGGGTCAGTACTGAGGGTGTGCAGCTCTGTCAGAGGGTCAGTACTGAGGGAGTGCGGCACTGTCAGAGGGTCAGTACTGAGGGAGCGCTGCACTGTCAGAGGGTCAGTACTGAGGGAGTGCTGCACTGTCAGAGGGTCAGTACTGAGGGAGTGCTGCACTGTCAGAGGGTCAGTACTGAGGGGGTGCTGCACTGTCAGAGGGTCAGTACTGAGGGAGCGCTGCACTGTCAGAGGGTCAGTACTGAGGGAGTGCTGCACTGTCAGAGGGTCAGTACTGAGGGAGTGCTGCACTGTCAGAGGGACAGTACTGAGGGATAGCCGCACTGTGGGAGGGTCAGTACTGAGGGAGCGCCGCACTGTCAGAGAGTCAGTACTGAGGGGGTGCCGCACTGTCAGAGGGTCAGTACTGAGGGAGAGCTGCACTGTCAGAGGGTCAGTACTGAGGGTGTGCTGCACTGTCAGAGGGTCAGTACTGAGGGAGCGCTGCACTGTCAGAGGGTCAGTGCTGAGGGGGTGCTGCACTCTCAGAGGGTCAGTACAGAGGGAGAGCTGCACTGTCAGAGGGTCAGTACTGAGGGTGTGCTGCACTGTCAGAGGGTCAGTACTGAGGGAGTGCCGCACTGTCAGAGGGTCAGTACTGAGGGAGCGCCGCACTGTCAGAGGGTCAGTACTGAGGGAGTGCTGCACTGTCAGAGGGTCAGTACTGAGGGAGCGCTGCATGGGCATCACGGTGGCACAGTGGTTAGCATTGCTGCCTACGGCGCTGAGGACCCGGGTTCGAATCCTGGCCCTGGGTCACTGTCCGTGTGGAGTTTGCACATTCTCCCCGTGTATGCGTGGGTTTCACCCCCACAACCCAAAGATGTGCAAGATAGGTAGATTGGCCACTCTAAATTGCCCCTTAATTGGAAAAAATAATTGGGTACTCTAAATTTATAAAAAAAAAAAAAGAGGGAGCGCTGCACTGTCAGAGGGTCAGTAAAGAGTGAGTGCTGCACTGTCAGAGGGTCAGTACTGAGGGAGTGCCGCACTGTCAGAGGGTCAGTACTGAGGGAGCGCTGCACTGTCAGAGTGTCAGTACTGAGGGAGAGCCGCACTGTCAGAGGGTCAGTACTGAGGGAGTGCCGCACTGTCAGAGGGTCAGTGCTGAGGGACAGCCGCACTGTCAGAGGGTCAGTACTGAGGGAGCGCTGCAGTCAGAGTGTCAGTACTGAGGGAGAGCCGCACTGTCAGAGGGTCAGTACTGAGGGAGTGCCACACTGTCAGAGGGTCAGCACTGAGGGAGAGCCGCACTGTCAGAGGGTCAGTACTGAGGGAGAGCCGCACTGTCAGAGGGTCAGTACTGAGGGAGAGCCGCACTGTCAGAGGGTCAGTACTGAGGGAGTGCCACACTGTCAGAGGGTCAGTACTGAGGGTGTGCCGCACTGTCAGAGGGTCAGTACTGAGGGTGTGCCGCACTGTCAGAGGGTCAGTACTGAGGGAGTGCTGCACTGTCAGAGGGACAGTACTGAGGGAGTGCTGCACTGTCCGAGGGTCAGTACTGAGGGAGTGCCCCACTGTCAGATGGTCAGTACTGAGGGTGTACTGCACTGTCAGAGGGTCAGTACTGAGGGAGTGCTGCACAGTCAGAGGGTCAGTAAAGAGTGAGTGCTGCACTATCAGATGGTCAGTACTGAGGAAATGCTGCAGTGTCAGAGGGTCAGTATTGAGTGTGTGCTGCACTGTCAGAGGGTAAGTACTGAGGGTGTGCTGCTCTGTCAGAGGGTCAGTACTGAGGGAGTGCTGCACTGTCAGAGGCTCAGAACTGAAGGAGTGCTGCACTGTCATAGGATCAGTACTGGGGGAGTGGCGCACTGTCAGAGGGTCAGTACTGAGGGAGTGCCGCACTGTCAGAGTGTCAGTACTGAGGGAGTGCGGCACTGTCAGAGGCTCAGGACTGAGGGAGTGCTGCACTGTCAGAGGGTCAGTGCTGAGGAAGTGCTGCAGTGTTAGAGGGTCAGTCCTGAGGGAGTGCTGCACTCTCAGAGGGTCAGTACTGATGGAATGCTGTACTGTCAGAGGGGCAGTAGTGAGGGAGTGCCGCACTGTCAGAGGGGCAGTACTGAGGGAGTGCCGCACTGTCAGAGGGTCAATACTGAGCCACTGCTGCACTGTCAGAGGGTCAGCGTTGATGGAGTACCGCCGAGTCAGAGGCACAGTACTGAGGGTGTGCTGCACAGTCAGAGGGTCAGTAAAGAGTGAGTGCTGCACTGTTAGAGGGTCAGTACTGAGGGAGCGCTGCACTGTCAGAGGGTCAGTATTGAGGGTGTGCTGCACTGTTAGAGGGTCAGTACTGAGGGAGCGCTGCACTGTCAGAGGGTCAGTACTGAGGGAGTGCCGCACTGTCAGAGGATCAGTACTAGGGGAGTGCTGCAATGTCAGAGGGTCAGTACTGAGGGAGTGCTGCACTGTCAGAGGATCAGTACTAGGGGAGTGCTGCAATGTCAGAGGGTCAGTACTGAGGGTGTGCAGCTCTGTCAGAGGGTCAGTACTGAGGGAGTGCGGCACTGTCAGAGGGTCAGTACTGAGGGAGCGCTGCACTGTCAGAGGGTCAGTACTGAGGGAGTGCTGCACTGTCAGAGGGTCAGTACTGAGGTAGTGCCGCACTGTCAGAGGCTCAGTACTGAGGGAGAGCTGCACAGTCAGAGGGTCAGTACTGAGGACGTGCTGCACTGTCAGAGGGTCAGTATTGAGGAAGTGCTGCACTGTCAGAGGGTCAGTACTGAGGGAGTGCTGCACTGTCAGAGGGTCAGTACTGAGGGAGTGCTGCACTGTCAGAGGGTCAGTACTGAGGGAGTGCCGCACTGTCAGAGGGTCAGTACTGAGGGAGTGCTGCCCTGTCAGTGGGTCAGTACTGAGGGAGTGCTGCACTGTCAGAGAGTCAGTACTGAGGGAGTGCTGCACTGTCCGAGGGTCAGTACTGAGGTAGTGCTGCACTGTCAGAGGGTCAGTACTGAGGGAGTGCTGCACAGTCAGAGGGTCAGTAATGAGGGAGTGCCGCACTGTCAGACGGTCAGTACTGAGGGAGCGCTGCACATTCAGAGGGTCAGTACTGAGTGAGTGCTGCACTGTCAGAGGGTCAGTACTGAGGGAGTGCTGCACTGTCCGAGGGTCAGTACTGAGGGAGTGCCGCACTGTCAGAGGGTCAGTACTGAGGGAGTGCCCCACTGTCAGATGGTCAGTACTGACGGAGTGCTGCACTGTCATAGTGTCAGTACTGAGGGAGTGCTGCACAGTCAGAGGGTGAGTAAAGAGTGAGTGCTGCAGTCAGAGGGTCAGTATTGAGGGTGTGCTGCACTGTCAGAGGGTCAGTACTGAGGGTGTGCTGCTCTGTCAGAGGGTCAGTACTGAGGGAGTGCTGCACTGTCAGAGGCTCAGTACTGAAGGAGTGCTGCACTGTCAGAGGATCAGTACTTGGGGAGTGCTGCACTGTCAGAGGATCAGTACTTGGGGAGTGCTGCAATGTCAGAAGGTCCGTGCTGAGGGAGTGCTGCACTGTCTGAGGGTCGGAACTGAGGGAGTGCTACTTTGTCAGAGTGTCAGTACTGAGGGTGTGCTGCACTGTCAGAGGGTCAGTTCTGAGGGAGTGCTGCACTGTCAGAGGGTCAGTACTGAGGGAGTGCTGCTCTGTCAGAGGGTCAGTACTGAGGGAGTGCTGCACTGTCAGAGGGTCAGTGCTGAAGGAGTGCTGCACTGTCAGAGGGTCAGTACTTGGGGAGTGCTGCAATGTCAGAGGGTCAGTACTGAGGGTGTGCAGCTCTGTCAGAGGGTCAGTACTGAGGGAATGCGGCACTGTCCGAGGCTCAGTACTGAGGGAGTGCAGCACTGTCAGAGGGTCAGTGCTGAGGGATTTCTGCACTGTCAGAAGGTCAGTACTGAGGGATTTCTGCACTGTCAGAGGGTCAGTACTGAGGAAGTGCTGCACTCTCAGAGGGTCAGTACTGAGGGAATGCTGTACTGTCAGAGGGGCAGTAGTGAGGGAGTGCCGCACTGTCAGAGGGTCAATACTGAATCACTGCTGCACTGTCAGAGGGTCAGCGTTGATGGAGTACCGCCGTGTCAGAGGCACAGTACTGAGGGTGTGCTGCACTGTCAGAGTGTCAGTACTGAGGGAGTGCTGCACTGTCAGAAGGTCAGTACTGAGGGACTGCTGCACTGTCAGAGGGTCAGTACTGAGGGAGAACCACACTGTCAGAGGGTCAGTAATCAGTGAGTGCTGCACTGTCAGAGGGTCAGTACTGAGGGAGTGCTGCAATGTCAGAGGGTCAGTCCTGAGGGAGCACTGCACTGTCAGAAGGTCCGTGCTGAGGGAGTGCTGCACTGTCTGAGGGTCGGAACTGAGGGAGTGCTACTTTGTCAGAGTGTCAGTAATGAGGGAGTGCTGCACAGTCAGAGGGTCAGCACTGAGGGAGAGCTGCACAGTCAGAGGGTCAGTACTGAGGGGGTGCCGCACTGTCTGAGGGTCAGTACTGAGTGAGAGCTGGACTGTCAGAGGGTCAGTGCTGATGGAGTGCTGCACTGTCAAAGGGTCACTACTGAGGGAGTGCTGCACTTTCAGAGGGTCAGTGCTGAGGGAGTGCTGCACTGTCAGAGGGTCAGAACTGAGGGAGTGCTGCACTGTCAGAGGTCAGTACTGAGGATGTGCTGCACTGTCAGAGGGTCAGTATTGGGGGAGCGCCGCATTGTCAGAGGGTCAGTACTGAGGGAGTGCTGCACTGTCAGACGTGTTAGTACTGAGGGAGTGCTGCACTGTCAGTGGGTCAGTACTGAGGGAGTGCTGCACTGTCCGAGGGTCAGTACTGTGGGAGTGCCCCACTGTGAGATGGTCCATACTGAGGGAGTGCCGCGCTGTCAGAGGGTTAGTACTGATGGAGTGCCGCACTGTCAGAGGCTCAGTACTGAGGGTGTGCTGCACTGTCAGAGGGTCAGTACTGAGGGAGTGCTGCACTGTCAGAGGGTCAGTACTGAGGGAGTGCTGCACTGTCAGAGGGTCAGTACTGAGGGAGTGCTGCACTGTCAGAGGGTCAGTACTGAGGGAGTGCCGCACTGTCAGAGGCTCAGTACTGAGGGTGTGCTGCACTGTCAGAGGGTCAGTTCTGAGGGAGTGCTGCACTGTCAGAAGGTCCGTGCTGAGGGAGTGCTGCTTTGTCAGGGTGTCAGTAATGAGGGAGTGCTGCACAGTCAGAGGGTCAGCACTGAGGGAGAGCTGCACTGTCAGAGGGTCAGTACTGAGGGAGTGCCGCACTGTCTGAGGGTCAGTACTGAGTGAGAGCTGCACTGTCAGAGGGTCACTAGTGAGGGAGTGCTGCACTGTCAGAGGGTCAGTACTGAGGATGTGCTGCACTGTCAGAGGGTCAGTATTGAGGGAGGGCCACACTGTCAGAGGGTCAGTACTGAGGGAGTGCTGCACTGTCAGTGGGTCAGTACTGAGGGAGTGCTGCACTGTCCGAGGGTCAGTACTGTGGGTGTGCCCCACTGTCAGATGGTCAGTACTGAGGGAGTGCTGCACTGTCAGATTGTCAGTACTGAGGGAGTGCTGCACAGTCAGAGGGTCACTAAAGAGTGAGTGCTGCACTGTCAGAGGGTCAGTCCTGAGGGTGTGCTGCACTGTCAGAGGGTCAGTACTGAGGGTGTGCTGCTGTGTCAGAGCGTCAGTACTGAGGGAGTGCCGCACTGTCAGAGGGTCAGTACTGAGGGAGCGCCGCACTGTCAGAGGGTCAGTACTGAGGGAGTGCCGCACTGTCAGAGGGTCAGTACTGAGCGAGTGCTGCACTGTCAGAGGGTCGGTACTGAGGGAGTGCCGCACTGTCGGAGGGTCAGTACTGAAGGAGTGCTGCACTGTCAGAGGCTCAGTACTGAGGGACTGCTGCACTGTCAGAGGGTCAGTGCTGAGGGATTTCTGCACTGTCAGAAGGTCAGTACTGAGGGACTGCTGCACAGTCAGAGGGTCAGTAAAGAGTGAGTGCTGCACTGTCAGATGGTCAGTACTGCGGAAGTGCTGCAGTGTCAGAGGGTCAGTCCTGAGGGAGTGCTGCACTCTCAGAGGGTCAGTACTGAGGGAGTGCTGCACTGTCAGAGGGTCAGTACTGAGGGAGTGCGGCACTGTCAGAGGGTCAGTACTGAGGGAGTGCTGCACTGTCAGAGGGTCAGTACTGAGGGAGTGCTGCACTGTCAGAGGGTCAGTACTGAGGGAGTGCCGCACTGTCATAGGGTCAGTACTGAGGGAGTGCTGCACTGTCATAGGGTCAGTACTGAGGGAGTGCTGCACTGTCAGAGGGTCAGAACTGAGGGAGTGCTGCACTGTCAGAGGGTCAGTACTGAGGGAGTGCCGCACTGTCAGAGGGTCAGTACTGAGGGAGTGCTGCACTGTCAGAGGGTCAGTACTGAGGGAGTGCCGCACTGTCAGAAGGTCAGTACTGAGGGAGTGCCGCACTGTTAGAGGGTCAGTACTGAGGGAGTGCCGCACTGTCAGAGGGTCCGTACTGAGGGAGTGCTGCACTGTCAGAGGGTCAGTACTGAGGGAGTGCTGCACTGTCAGAGGGTCAGTACTGAGGGAGTGCTGCACTGTCAGAGGGACTGTACTGAGGGATCGCCACACTGTCAGAGGGTCAGTATTGAGGGAGTGCTGCACCGTCAGAGGGTCAGTACTGAGGGAGTGCTGCACTCTCAGAGGGTCAGTACTGAGGGAGTGCTGCAGTGTCAGAGGGTCAGTGCTGAGGGAGCGCTGCAGTGTCAGAGGGTCAGTACTGAGGGAGAGCTGCACTGTCAGAGGGTCAGTACTGAGGGAGTGCTGCACTGTCAGAGGGTCAGTACTGAGGGAGTGCTGCACTGTCAGAGGGTCAGTACTGAGGGAGTGCCGCACTGTCAGAGGGTCAGTACTGAGGGAGTGCTGCACTGTCAGAGGGTCAGTACTGAGGGAGTGCTGCACTGTCAGAGGGTCAGTACTGAGGGAGTGCCGCACTGTTAGAGGCTCAGTACTGAGGGAGTGCTGCACTGTCAGAGGGTCAGTACTGAGGGAGTGCCGGACTGTCAGAGGGTCAGTACTGAGGGAGTGCCGCACTGTCAGGAGGTCAGTACTGAGGGAGTGCCGCACTGTCTGAGGGTCAGTACTGAGGGGCTGCTGCACTGTCAGAGGGTCAGTACTGAGGGAGTGCCGCACTGTCAGAGGGTCAGTACTGAGGGAGTGCCGCACTGTCAGAGGGTCAGTACTGAGGGAGTGCTGCACTGTCAGAGGGTCAGTACTGAGGGGGTGCTGCACTGTCAGAGGGTCAGTACTGAAGGAGTGCCGCACTGTCAGAGGGTCAGTACTGAAGGAGTGCTGCACTGTCAGAGGGTCAGTACTGAAGGAGTGCTGCACTGTCAGAGGGTCAGTACTGAAGGAGTGCTGCACTGTCAGAGGGTCAGTACAGAGGGAGTGCCGCACTGTCAGAGGGTCCGTACTGAGGGAGCGCTGCACTGTCAGAGGGACTGTACTGAGGGATCGCCACACTGTCAGAGGGTCAGTATTGAGGGAGTGCTGCACCGTCAGAGGGTCAGTACTGAGGGAGTGCTGCACTCTCAGAGGGTCAGTACTGAGGGAGTGCTGCACTGTCAGAGCTTCAGTACTGAGGGAGAGCCGCACTGTCAGAGGGTCAGTACTGAGGGAGCGCTGCACTGTCAGAGGGTCAGTACTGAGGGAGAGCTGCACTGTCAGAGGGTCAGTACTGAGGGAGTGCTGCACTGTCAGAGGGTCAGTACTGAGGGAGTGCTGCACTGTCAGAGGGTCAGTACTGAGGGAGTGCTGCACTGTCAGAGGGTCAGTACTGAGGGAGTGCTGCACTGTCAGAGGGTCAGTACTGAGGGAGTGCTGCACTGTCAGAGGGTCAGTACTGAGGGAGTGCTGCACTGTCAGAGGGTCAGTACTGAGGGATGTGCTGCACTGTCAGAGGGTCAGTACTGAGGGAGTGCTGAACTGTCAGAGGGTCAGTACTGAGGGAGTGCTGCACTGTCAGAGGGTCAGTACTGAGGGAGTGCTGCACTGTCAGAGGGTCAGTACTGAGGGAGTGCTGCACTGTCAGAGGGTCAGTACTGAGGGAGTGCCGCACTGTCAGAGGGTCAGTACTGAGGGAGCGCCGCACTGTCAGAGGTTCAGTACTGCGGGAGTGCTGCACTGTCAGAGGGTCCGTACTGAGGGATTGCTGCACTGTCAGAGGGTCAGTACTGAGGGATCGCCTCACTGTCAGAGGGTCAGTATCGAGGGAGTGCTGCACCGTCAGAGGGTCAGTACTGAGGGAGAGCTGCACTGTCAGAGGGTCAGTACTGAGTGAGTGCTTCACTGTCAGAGGGTCAGTACTGAGGGAGCGCTGCACTGTCAGAGGGTCAGTACTGCGTGAGTGCTGCACTGTCAGAGGGTCAGTACTGAGGGAGTACTGCACTGTCAGAGGGTCAGTCCTGAGGGAGTGCTGCACTGTCAGAGGGTCAGTACGGAGGGAGTTCTGAACTGTCAGAGGGTCAGTACTGAGGGAGTGCTGCACTGTCAGAGGGTCAGTACTGAGGGAGTGCCGCACTGTCAGAGGGTCAGTACTGAGGGAGTACTGCACTGTCAGAGGGTCAGTACTGAGGGAGTGCTGCACTGTCAGAGGGTCAGTACTGAGGGAGTGCCGCACTGTCAGAGGGTCAGTACTGAGGGAGTGCTGCACTGTCAGAGGGTCAGTACTGAGGGAGTGCTGCACTGTCAGAGGGTCAGTACTGAGGGAGTGCTGCACTGTCAGAGGGTCAGTACTGAGGGAGTGCCGCACTGTCAGAGGGTCAGTACTGAGGGAGTGCTGCACTGTCAGAGGGTCAGTACTGAGGGAGTGCTGCACTGTCAGAGGGTCAGTACTGAGGGAGTGCTGCACTGTCAGAGGGTCAGTACTGAGGGAGTGCTGCACTGTCAGAGGGTCAGTACTGAGGGAGTGCTGCACTGTCAGAGGGTCAGTACTGAGGGAGTGCTGCACTGTCAGAGGGTCAGTACTGAGGGAGTGCTGCACTGTCAGAGGGTCAGTACTGAGGGAGCTGCCGCACTGTCAGAGGGTCAGTACTGAGGGAGTGCCGCACTGTCAGACGTGTCAGTACTGAGGGAGTGCTGCACTGTCAGTGGGTCAGTACTGAGGGAGTGCTGCACTGTCCGAGGGTCAGTACTGTGGGAGTGCCCCACTGTCAGATGGTCAGTACTGAGGGAGTGCTGCACTGTCAGAGGGTTAGTACTGAGTGAGTGCTGCACAGTCAGAGGGTCAGTAAAGAGTGAGTGCTGCACTGTCAGAGGGTCAGTACTGAGGGTGTGCTGCTCTGTCAGAGGCTCAGTACTGAGGGTGTGCTGCACTGTCAGAGGGTCAGTACTGAGGGAGTGCCGCACTGTCAGAGGGTCAGTACTGAGGGAGTGCTGCACTGTCAGAGGGTCAGTACTGAGGGAGTGCTGCACTGTCAGAGGGTCAGTACTGAGGGAGTGCCGCACTGTCAGATGGTCAGTACTGAGGGAGTGCTGCACTGTCAGATGGTCAGTACTGAGGGAGTGCCGCACTGTCAGAGGGTCAGTACTGAGGGAGTGCCGCACTGTCAGAGGGTCAGTACTGAGGGAGTGCCGCACTGTCAGAGCGTCAGTGCTGAGGGTGTGCTGCTCTGTCAGAGATTCAGTACTGAGGGAGTGCCGCACTGTCAGAGGGTCAGTACTGAGGGAGTGCCGCACTGTCAGAGGCTCAGTACTGAAGGAGTGCCGCACTGTCAGAGGGTCAGTACTGAGGGAGTGCCGCACTGTCAGAGGGTCAGTACTGAGGGAGTGCTGCACTGTCAGAGGGTCAGTACTGAGGGAGTGCTGCACTGTCAGAGGGTCAGTACTGAGGGAGTGCCGCACTGTCAGAGGGTCAGTACTGAGGGAGTGCCGCACTGTCAGAGGGTCAGTAATGAGGGAGTGCCGCACTGTCAGAGGGTCAGTACTGAGGGAGTGCCGCACTGTCAGATGGTCAGTACTGAGGGAGTGCTGCACTGTCAGATGGTCAGTACTGAGGGAGTGCCGCACTGTCAGAGGGTCAGTACTGAGGGAGTGCCGCACTGTCAGAGGGTCAGTACTGAGGGAGTGCCGCACTGTCAGAGCGTCAGTGCTGAGGGTGTGCTGCTCTGTCAGAGATTCAGTACTGAGGGAGTGCCGCACTGTCAGAGGGTCAGTACTGAGGGAGTGCCGCACTGTCAGAGGCTCAGTACTGAAGGAGTGCCGCACTGTCAGAGGGTCAGTACTGAGGGAGTGCCGCACTGTCAGAGGGTCAGTACTGAGGGAGTGCTGCACTGTCAGAGGGTCAGTACTGAGGGAGTGCTGCACTGTCCGAGGGTCAGTACTGAGGGAGTGCCGCACTGTCAGAGGGTCAGTACTGAGGGAGTGCCGCACTGTCAGAGGGTCAGTAATGAGGGAGTGCCGCACTGTCAGAGGGTCCGTACTGAGGGAGTGCCGCACTGTCAGATGGTCAGTACTGAGGGAGCGCCGCACTGTCAGAGGTTCAGTACTGCGGGAGTGCTGCACTGTCAGAGGGTCAGTACTGAGGTGGTGACGCACTGTCAGAGGGTCCGTACTGAGGTAGTGCTGCACTGTCAGAGGGTCAGTACTGAGGGATCGCCTCACTGTCAGAGGGTCAGTATTGAGGGAGCACCACACTGTCAGAGGGTCAGTACTGAGGGAGTGCCGCACTGTCAGACGTGTCAGTACTGAGGGAGTGCTGCACTGTCAGTGGGTCAGTATTGAGGGAGTGCTGCACTGTCCGAGGGTCAGTACTGTGGGAGTGCCCCACTGTCAGATGGTCAGTACTGAGGGAGTGCTGCACTGTCAGAGGGTTAGTACTGAGTGAGTGCTGCACAGTCAGAGGGTCAGTAAAGAGTGAGTGCTGCACTGTCAGAGGGTCAGTACTGAGGGTGTGCTGCTCTGTCAGAGGCTCAGTACTGAGGGTGTGCTGCACTGCCAGAGGGTCAGTGCTGAGGGAGTGCCGCACTGTCTGAGGGTCGGTACTGAGGGAATGCTGCTTTGTCAGAGTGTCAGTAATGAGGGAGTGCTGCACAGTCAGAGGGTCAGTACTGAGGGAGTGCTGCACTGTCAGAGGGTCAGTACTGAGGGAGAGCTGCAATATCTGAGGGTCAATACTGAGGGAGTGCCGCACTGTCAGAGGGTCAGTACTGAGGGAGTGCTGCACTGTCAGAGGGTCAGTCCTGAGGGAGTGCTGCACTGTCAGAGGGTCAGTACTGAGGGAGTGCCGCACTGTCAGAGGGTCAGCACTGAGGGAGCACTGCACTGTCAGAGGGTCAGTACTGCGGTGGTGACGCACTGTCAGAGGGTCAGTACTGAGGGAGTGCTGCACTGTCAGAGGGTCAGTACTGAGGGAACGCCACACTGTCGGAGGGTCAGTATTGAGGGAGTGCTGCACCGTCAGAGGGGCAGTACTGAGGGAGTGCTGCACTGTCAGAGGGTCAGTACTGAGGGAGTGCTGCACTGTCAGAGTGTCAGTACTGAGGGAGAGCTGCAGTGTCAGACGGTCTGTACTGAGGGAGTGCTTCACTGTCAGAGGGTCAGTACTGAGGGAGCGCTGCAGTGTCAGGGGGTCAGTACTGGGGGAGTGCCGCACTGTCAGAGGGTCAGTACTGAGGGAACGCCGCACTGTCAGAGGGTCAGTACTGAGGGAGTGCCGCACTGTCAGAGGGTCAGTACTGAGGGAGTGCTGCACTGTCAGAGGGTCAGTACTGAGGGAGTGCTGCACTGTCAGAGGGTCAGTACTGAGGGAGCGCTGCAGTGTCAGGGGGTCAGTACTGGGGGAGTGCCGCACTGTCAGAGGGTCAGTACTGAGGGAGCGCCGCACTGTCAGAGGGGCAGTACTGCGGGAGTGCTGCACTGTCAGAGGGTCAGTACTGTGGTGGTGACGCACTGTCAGAGGGTCAGTTCTGAGGGAGTGCTGCACTGTCAGAGGGTCAGTACTGAGGGAACGCCGCACTGTCAGAGGGTCAGTATTGAGGGAGTGCTGCACCGTCAGAGGGTCAGTACTGAGGGAGTGCTGCACTGTCAGAGGGTCAGTTCTGAGGGAGTGCTGCACTGTCAGAGGGTCAATACTGAGGGAGTGCTGCACTGTCAGAGGGTCAGTACTGAGGGAGTGCTGCACTGTCAGAGGGTCAGTACTGAGTGAGTGCTGCACAGTCAGAGGGTCAGTACTGAGGGAGTGCTGAACTGTCAGAGGGTCAGTACTGAGGGAGTGCTGCACTGTCAGAGGGTCAGTACTGAGGGAGTCCTGCACTGTCCGAGGGTCAGTACTGAGGGAGTGCTGCACAGTCAGAGGGCCAGTACTGAGGGATCGCCGCCCTGTCAGAGGGTCAGTATTGAGGGAGTGCTGCACTGTCACAGGGTCAGTACTGAGGGAGTGCTGCACTCTCAGAGGGTCAGTACTGAGGGTGTGCTGCACTGTCAGAGGGTCTGCACTGAGGGAGTGCCGCACTGTCAGAGGGTCAGTACTGAGGGAGCGCTGCTGTGTCAGGGGGTCAGTACTGAGGGAGTGCCGCACTGTCAGAGGGTCAGTACTGAGGGAGCGCCGCACTGTCAGAGGGTCAGTACTGAGGGAGCGCCGCACTGTCAGAGGGTCAGTACTGCGGGACTGCTGCACTGTCAGAGGGTCAGTACTGAGGGAGTGCTGCACTTTCAGAGGGTCAGTACTGAGAGAACCCCGCACTGTCAGAGGGTCAGTATTGAGGGAGTGCTGCACCGTCAGAGGGTCAGTACTGAGTGAGTGCCGCACTGTCAGAGGGTCAGTACTGAGGGAGTGCCGCACTGTCAGAGGGTCAGTACTGAGGGAGTGCTGCACTGTCAGAGGGTCAGTACTGAGGGAGTGCTGCACTGTCAGAGGGTCAGTACCGAGGGAGTGCAGCACTGTCAGATGGTCAGTACTGAGGGAGTGCTGCACTGTCAGTGAGTCAGTACTGAGGGAGTGCTGAACTGTCAGAGGGTCAGTACTGAGGGAGTGCTGCACTGTCAGAAGGTCAGTACTGAGGGAGTGCTGCACTGTCAGAGGGTCAGTATTGAGGGAGTGCTGCACTGAGGGTCAGTACTGAGGGAGTGCTGCACTGTCAGAGGGTCAGTACTGAGGAGGTGCTGCCCTGTCAGAGGGTCAGTACTGAGGCAGTGCTGCACTGTCAGAGTGTCAGTTCTGAGGGAGTGCTGCACTGTCAGAGGGTCAGTTCTGAGGGAGTGCTGCACTGTCAGAGGGTCAGTACTGAGGGAGCGCTGCAGTGTCAGGGGGTCAGTACTGCGGGAGTGCTGCACTGTCAGAGGGTCAGTACTGACGTGGTGACGCACTGTCAGACGGTCCGTACTGAGGGAGTGCTGCACTGTCAGAGGGTCAGTACTGAGGGATCGCCGCACTGTCAGAGGGTCAGTATTGAGGGAGTGCTGCACGTCAGAGGCTCAGTACTGAGGGAGTGCTTCACTGTCAGAGGGTCAGTACTGAGGGAGCGCTGCAGTGTCAGAGGGTCAGTACTGAGGGAGCCCCGCACTGCCAGAGGGTCAGTACTGAGGGAGTGCTACACTGTCAGAGGGTCAGTACTGAGGGAGTGCTGCACTGTCAGAGGGTCAGTACTGAGGGAGCGCCGCACTGTCAGAGGGGCAGTACTGCGGGAGTGCTGTACTGTCAGAGGGTCAGTACTATGGTGGTGACGCACTGTCAGAGGGTCAGTACTGAGGGAGTGCTGCACTGTCAGAGGGTCAGTACTGAGGGAACGCCGCACTGTCAGAGGGTCAGTATTGAGGGAGTGCTGCACCGTCAGAGGGTCAGTACTGAGGGAGTGCTGCACTGTCAGAGGGTCAGTACTGAGGGAGAGCTGCACTGTCAGAGGGTCAGTACTGAGGGAGTGCTGCACTGTCAGAGGGTCAGTACTGAGGGAGTGCTGCACTGTCAGAGGGTCAGTACTGAGGGAGTGCTGCACTGTCAGAGGGTCAGTACTGAGGGAGTGCTGCACTGTCAGAGGGTCAGTACTGAGGGAGTGCTGCACTGTCAGAGGGTCAGTACTGAGTGAGTGCTGCACTGTCAGAGGGTCAGTACCGTGGGAGTTCTGCACTGTCAGAGGGTCAGTACTGAGGGAGTGCTGCACTGTCAGAGGGTCAGTACTGAGGGAGTGCTGCACTGTCAGAGGGTCAGTACTGAGGAAGTGCCGCACTGTCAGAGGGTCAGTACTGTGGGAGTGCTGCACTGTCAGAGGGTCAGTACTGTGGGAGTGCTGCACTGTCAGAGGGTCAGTACTGTGGGAGTGCTGCACTGTCAGAGGGTCAGCACTGAGGGAGCGCTGCACTGTCAGAGGGTCAGTACTGTGGGAGTGGTGCATTGTTGGAGGCGTTATCTTTCCGATGGGATGTTAAATTGAGGCTCTATTTGTCTGCCCTCATTTGTGTTTTTAAAATGATCCATTGCACTATGTCAATGAAAAGGAGGAGTGTTATCCCTGATGTCATGGCCAATACGTATCCCCCAATTAATATTGATCCCTCAATATCTTTATCCCTCCATCAATATCAGAAAAGAGCTGGATAAATGGTTGTTATCACATTTCTATGTTCTCATTGACAATAGTGTGTACAATTCAAAATGGCTTCATAGACTGTAAGGTGTTTTTGTGTATCCTGGGAGCAAGGAAGGCGCTGTGTAAATGCAAGTCTGTTTCTTTTATTTTCTGTGCAGGGCCCCAGATTAGTAAATATCCTTCGGCACTGGGGTGACGCTAATCGTGTTGCTCGTGGATTTCCTCTTGGTTACACGCAACGTTCCTCCTCAGTTGTTTGGCAGGACAGATGAATCAAGCAGGGCCAGTTGAATAATGATCGTTGCCCAATCCCATCCCCCTCGCTCCAGATGGATCGTCTTGCTTTACATGTGGCACTGGCAGGCCAGCTCAGAAATCACTCACTCAAGCGAAAGAGGCTGGTTCAAGTGTCAAGCCGCTTTTGGGACAAGCTTGTGATCTTCTGAGTGCAAAGCTCGCTCTGAATGCCTTGAGCTGCTGCATTACATCTGCCCACCACCCCCCCCCCTTCCCTCCGCACCCCCACCCCTCTCCCCCCTCCCCCCCACCCCACCCCCATCCTTTGATGACGTTAACTCAACACGAATGTGATCATTCTCAGGGATCTGTAATCGGGTGATTAATTTCCCTGTTCCAAATGTAATTCATCTGGCAGAGAGTAAGGAAGATTTTCAGCCCGCCCATCTATGGCATGGTAATATGAGTACTTTGACCTGTTTTTCCTACCTGCTTTTGGTGATTTCTGATGAGGTCAGGGTCTCAATATAAGTTGTTAGGAACACATTGAGGATTTGACTGACCTCAGACTGGCTAATGTACATTGTATTAACTCACCATTGTGTCAAGAAGCCATGACTGGCCTCACATGCATTGGAGCTGATGATTTTATTTTTTATAATTGTTGCACTTCAAGCAAATGAATAAGGTAACTCAAGAATTTCAAGGATAACCTTACCGTGTATTAAAGGTAGTGTACTTTGAAGAGATGAATTTGCCTTTGTACTGTCGGCTTCGCCTGGTGTGTAGACCTGGAGACCTCAGGTTTCTGGTTTGATCCAATTGAAAGACAGTAAGAAGTCTGACAACACCAGGTTAATGTCCAGCAGGTTTGTTTCAAACACGAGCTTTCGGAGCGCAGCTTCTTAGGAAGGAGCAGTGCTCCGAAAGCTAGTGATTTGAAACAAACCTGTTGGACTTTAACCTGGTGCTGTAAGACTTCTTACTGTGCCCACCCCAGTCCAACGCCGGCATCTCCACATCATGGCTAATCGAAAGAGGTTTGGAAAAACCAGAGTCCCAATTCTATATCATTGCAAAAAAAATGTCATCACTGTCCAGTAACGCAACAGAGATGGAGTGAGGTGCAACAGCGAAACCTTCTACAAATGAGCCGATATCATGACCCTTAACGTCTCCTCTTGTGGACCCTTGCAAGTTTTCCGAAAGGCGGAATGAGTGAACTCTATATTCCCCAGTTCCTCGTGTGTTTATCCAGCTTCCCCTTAAAGGCAGCCATGCTTTCCACAAGATCATGAAGTCCGAAAGAATAGGAGCAGGAGCTGCCATTCGCCCTCTCCAGTCAGCTCCGCCATTCAATGCGATCGTGGATGATTTGACCGTGGACTTAACTGTAATTTCCTGTCCACTTCCTCGTAGATCAGCAATCTGTTTAACTCAACCTTGAATATATTCAATGGCCAAACCCCCTACTGTTCGCTGGGGAAGAGAATCTCAAAGACGAATGACCCCCGAGAGGAGAAATTCCTCCTCAACTCCATCTTAAATGGGATGCCCCTCATTTTGAATCTGTGACCCCCTAGTACCAGTTTCCCCCAAGAAGATAAATATTTTCACAGCATCCACCCTGCCCAGCCCCTCAGAATCAAACCATAGAATCCCTACAATGCAGAAGGAGGCCATTCGGCCCATCAAGTCCACGCGAACCCTCTGCAAGAGCACCTTACCTAGGGCTCATCCTATCCCCACAACCCCACCTAACCGGCACATCTTTGGGCTGTTTATTCTTAGGCTGTGACCCCGAGTTCTGGACAGTCCCCAACATTCTTCCCGCATCCAGCCTATTCAGTCCCATCAGGATTTTATATGTTTCTATGAGATCCCCTCTCATTCTTCTAAACTCCAGTCAGTACAAGCCCAGTCGATCCAGTCTTTCTTCATATGTCAGTCCTGCCATCCCGGGAATTAGTCTGGTGAAACTTCGCTGGACACCCTCAATAGCAGGAATGTCCTTCCTCAAACTAGGAGACCAAAACTGCGCAATACTCAAGGTGTGGCCTCACCAAGGCCCTGTATAACTGCAGCAAGACATCCCTACTCCTATACTCAATCCTCTCGCTATGAAGACCAGCATGCCATTAGCTTCCTCACCGCCTGCTGTACCTGCATGCCAAACCTCACCGCCTGCTGTACCTGCATGGCAACCCTCACCGCCTGCTGTACCTGCATGCCAACCCTCACCGCCTGCTGTACCTGCATGGCAACCCTCACCGCCTGCTGTACCTGCATGGCAACCCTCACCGCCTGCTGTACCTGCATGGCAACCCTCACCGCCTGCTGTACCTGCATGGCAACCCTCACCGCCTGCTGTACCTGCATGCCAACCTTCAGCGACTGTTCCACCATGGCACCCAGGTCTCGTTACACTTCCCCTTTTCCTAAACTGCCACCATTCAGATAATAATCTGCCTGCCTGATTTTGCCACCAAAGTGGATAACCTCACATTTACCCACATTATATTGCATTTGCCAAGTATTTGCCCACTCAGCCAGCCTGCCCAAGTTACCCTGTAGCCTCTCTGCATCCTCTTCACAGCACACACTGCCACCCAGCTTAGTGTCATCAGCAAATTTGGAGATATTGCAATTCCTTCATCCAAATCATTAATGTACATTGTCAACAGCTGGGGTCCCAGCACTGATCCCTGCGGTACCCCACTAGTCACTGACTGCCACTCTGAAAAGGTTCCGTTTATTCCCACTCTCTGCTTACTGTCTGCCAACCAGTTCTCTGTCCACGTCAATACATTACCCCCAATACCATGAGCTTTAATTTTGCTCACTAATCTCTCGTGCGGGACCTTTTCAAAAGCCCTTTGAAAGTCCAGGTACACAACATCCACCGGTTCACCCTTGTCCACTCCACAGGTCACATCCTCAACAAATTCCAGAAGATTGGTCAAGCATGATTTCCCTTTTGTGAACCCATGCTGACTTGGGCCAATCTTGACCCCGCATTCCAAATGCTCACTTATTTCATCCTTAATAATTGACTCCAGAATTTTGCCCACCGCTGATGTCTGGCTCTCTGAACTGCTTCCAATCCAAATATACCCCTCCTTCAGTAAGGAGGTCTCCACAGCACTCCAGGTGTGGTCATACCGATGTCCTGTAGAGTTGTAGCAAGATTTCCCTATTGTTACACTGCATCCTCCTTGTCATGAAGGCCATACCTGACCTCACCTTATCGTCAGAACCAGTTCCACATTCTCTGGGTAAAGGACTTTCTCCTCACTTCCCGATTGGATTTATCAGTGCCTCTCTTATCTGATGGTCTAATTTTGGAAGGCAAACCTTGAGCACTCAGTGCAGTATTGGCGAAGAATTTGCTGATATCAAAGGGCAGAGAAAGTGCATTGAGTCTCCTGTTTAACTACATTTCATTATCCTCGTTCTGATATTCTAGTCCAACAAATTCTACTGCTAATCGTCCAAGTTAGTCCCAATTGTTTTTGGCCCAGAATCATTACTGACAATGTATCTTCGCCGTGTGGGTGACAAAGAGCAGAAACTAAGGGTAACAAGATTTCATCTAATTTATAGTGCAGAAAGAGGCTGTTCGGCCCATCGGGTCTACCCCGGCCCTTGGAAAGAGCACCCTACTGAAACCCGGACCTACACCCTATCCTTTTTTGGACATTAAGGGCAATTGATCATGGCCAGTCCACCTAACCTGCACATCTTTGGACTGTGGGAGGAAACCGGAGCATCCGGAGGAAACCCACGCAGACACGGGGAGAACGTGCAGACTCCGCACAGACAGTGACCCAAGCCGGGAATCGAACCTGGGACCCTGGAGCTGTGAAGCAACAGTGCTAACCACTGTGATACTGTACCGAGGTTCTCTGTGCTCATCTCGTGGTCACCTCTGTATCTGGAGGCAGAGGCAACCAGGTGTTGTTTTGGAAAATTGGTGCTGGAATGACCACGTCAATAACACTCGGTTACATGAACGTCTGATTAACTATAATGTTCGAAGTTTCCACTGAAGCATCTCAATCATAGTGTGTCCTGATTTCAGCCGCACTAAGAGGGCGTTCAATGTTACCTGACTGGCCTCAACTTGCCAACGTGCTGCCAATCTATTCTGCAGCTCCCATTGCTCCTGTCTGACAATGATGGTGGGGACTTGCAGTTAGATGTCAGCTGTGATTAAATGGGTGGCAATCTCACCTCTCTGTTGGGAAGTTATGGGATCCAAGGCTTGGGTCAAAGCCTAGTGAGCGCACCATTCAGTGCAATGCCGGGGGGGGAGCACAACGCACTCAGAGCTGCTTCCGCTTTGATGAGGAGCCACTGAGATGCAATATTGGATGGGGTGGTCAATCAGCACCCCATCAGCTCCCATGGGGGTCCCACCCAGCGAATTTGGGTAGGATTACACCCCGTGTCTCTGCGATTAGAATTTAAAAAAGACTGGCATTTGAAAATCACCTTTCGTTGAGCACGTTGAGCACGTTGAGCACGTTCACTATTCAGTTAAGTACTTTATGAAATGTAGTCGCTGCTGTAATGGAAATACAGCAGCTAATTTGTGCACAGCAAGATCCCATAAACAGTGATAATGCTCAGATAATCTTTTTTTAAATTTTGTGATCATTGAAGGACAAACATTGGTCAGGACATTTTATTCACTTAATGTTCATAGAATTGAATCTTAGAATCCCTACAGTGCAGATGGAGGCCATTTGGCCCATCCAGTCTACACCGACCCTTTGAAGGAGCACACTACCAAAGGCCCAATCCCCCGCCCCATTTCTGCAACCCCATCTTAAGGGCTAATTTCAGCATGACCAATCCACCTAACCCGCACATCTTTGGACTGTGGGAGGAAACCGGAGCACCCGGAGGGAACCCACGGAGACACGGGGAGAACGTGCAGGCTCCGCACAGACAGTGACCCGAGGCAGGAATCGAACCCGGGACCCTGGAGCTGTGAGGCAGCAGTGCTAACCATTGTGCTGCTGCTGCCTAATGAATGTTGCAGCATCATTGACACCCACCTGAGAGCGTCTCACTTCAACATTTCATCTGAAAAAAACAGCACCTCACTCCCTCAATGCTGCACTGATGCATTGGCCCCGAGGTTTGTGCTCAAGTACTGGACTGGAATGTGTACCCAGACCTTTTCTCACAGCGGACTGAACCACAGCTGACATGCCTAAACTCCTATAAGGACAGTGTGTGCATGTCCTCTAGTTTCACTGCCATGGGCAAGGGTGAAGCAGGTTTCCATAGTCAACAGCATCAAAGCCCACTTAGAAACCTCAAGGTAGATACCCCAGCACCTCTCAATCTTCCTTTACATTCAGGAGCAAACTGCATCCATTATGGGAAATGTAAGGACACGCTGGCAGTCTAGTATCAATATCAACAAGGCATTGAATTACAGAAGTGACTCATTCAGAGATTGTTGAGCACAGTTCCTATAGATGGAAATAACAAGCAGATTTTGTATAAACCACCTGCACATTTACTGCGGGTCACGTTCACCATACACATGTTTTATTGCTTCAGTGGGAAGCTGCCGGCCAAAGTATTCCGAGGAAAAATTAGGATTGCCATTCATATTGATCAGTTCCACTGATGCTGCACACTATTTAATGGAAATGATTGATTTTGGACTCCAATCAACTTTCGGATCACTCAAGGCTTACAGTTGAGATGAATAAGCCAGCAGGGTTGCACTGAAGTAGAGTCCAGTGAAAGGCACCATCCCCTCGATAGTTGACTAGGGAGGATAGCGTGTGCCAGCTGGGTCTCAGTGGGTTGCCTCTGAGTCACAAATTTGTGCGTTCAAGCCCCACTCTGGAGAATTGAAACAAATCTATGCCAGTGCTCTCAGAGTGGCTCTGGGAATGTGATGTACCGGTGGGTGTGCTGATCTTCAGATAAGATGTTGAACAGATGTTTCCCCAGATAGAACATAGAACATAGAACATAGAACAGTACAGCACAGAACAGGCCCTTCGGCCCTCGATGTTGTGCCGAGCAATGATCACCCTGCTCAAACCCACGTATCCACCCTATACCCCTAACCCAACAACTCCCCCCCTTAACCTTACTATTAGGACACTAAGGGCAATTTATCATGGCCAATCCACCTAACCCGCACATCTTTGGACTGTGGGAGGAAACCGGAGCACCCGGAGGAAACCCACGCACACACGGGGAGGACGTGCAGACTCCACACAGACAGTAACCCAGCCGGGAATCGAACCTGGGACCCTGGAGCTGTGAAGCATTTATGCTAACCACCATGCTACCGTGCTGCCCCTTAGATAGATGTCAACAATTCCACAGCCACTATTTCAAAGGAAGAGTAAGGCCCAGTGCCCTGCTCCAACGTTAATGTCTCTCAAACAACATCACTAAAACCTGATTATCTGGCACACTGCTGCGTGCAAATTGGTTGCTGCGAATCTTCTCTTACAACAGTGGCTGCTTTATCAGCTGGAAAACACATTGGGACATCTGGTGGTCATTGGGAGATCCTACAGAAATGTTTTTTAGAAACTTTTTTCTTTGAAATTTCACACGAACTCATTAGTAAAACTCTTTCTGATTTAGAGCATGGAACATAGAACATACAGTGCAGAAGGAGGCCATTCGGCCCATCGAGTCTGCACCGAACCACTTAAGCCCTCACTTCCACCCTATCCCTGTAACCCAAAACCCTTCCTAACCTTTTGGTCAGTAAGGGCAATTTATCATGGCCAATCCACCTAACCTGAACATCTTTGGACTTGTGGGAGGAAACTGGAGCACCCGGAGGAAACCCGCGCAGACACGGGGAGAACGTGCAGACTTCGCACAGTGACCCAGAGGGGAATCGAACCTGGGACCCTGGTGCTGTAAAGGCACAGTGCTATCCACTGTGCTACCGTGCTGCCCAAGTACCTTGACGGGACACGGAATTCTTCCGGGCAACGTCTCCATCCTAACCAGAATGACCAAACCGGCTTCATTGTGACACCTCCTTCTCAACAAAGACACTTAGTTCATAAGATAGGAGTCTGCTCCGCCATTCGATCATGGCTGATCTCATCCCGGCCTTAACTCCACCATCCTACCCATTCTCCATAACCCTTCAACCCATTACCAATTAAAATCTGTCTAACTCGGGTCGGCACGGTGGCCTAGTGGTTAGCACAATCGCCTCACGGCGCTGAGGTCCCAGGTTCGATCCCGGCTCTGGGTCACTGTCCGTGTGGAGTTTGCACATTCTCCCCGTGTCTGCGTGGGTTTCACCCCCACAACCCAAAAATGTGCAGAGTAGGTGGATTGGACATGCTAAATTGCCCCTTAATTGGAAAAAATAATTGGGTAGTCTAAATTTAAAAAAAAAATCTGTCTAAATCCTCCTTAAATTTACTCACTGTCCCAGCATCCACCGCACTCTGGGGTAGCGAATTTCACAGATTCACAACCCTTTGGGAGAAGTAGCTTCTCCTCAACTCTGTTTTAAATTTGCTACTTCTTATCCTAAGGCTGCGACCTCTCGTTCTAGAATGTCCCACAAGAGGACGCGTCCACTCCACGCCTACTTTATCCACTCCTTTCACATCTCTCCAGAAATGGTTCTGTGTTTATGTTCTTTCCAAGACAATGGCCTGGATTTTGCCGGCCGCGGTGAAGGGTCATTGGTCACTGCAGCTGCCCAGCCTTTCCACGGGCTGCGTAGGCCAATGGGATGTCACTAGGGAGCAGGGGGAGCATCAGGTAATGAAGAAATTTCAATACGTTTGCAGAAGTCGACAGGTGGAATTTTATCATTTGACCATGTGCCAGTTTAGGGGAGGAAGGCGATGTGCGGGACCGGGCTCCACGGCCAGCTGTTCCACCATATATTTTGACAATGAGTCGGAAATATTCAGGAAGCGGGACCCACGATGTCACGCTGGTGGAGCGGGCTCTGAGTAATAGGTCGAGTCGCCATTTTCAAAGGGTGATCTAAACAAAACTAGGGACCCCCTACAACAGACCTCCCCGCCCCCCACTTCCCTACCAAGGCTGTGCGCCCCCAGTGGATTCTCTTTGGCAGGTCCCTGTTCGTCAGGGCTGTCACAATATACACCAGTATATCATGGTGCAGACACACACTGATGGACACACACAGGGACCAATCAACTTGTACAAACACCGCAGCCAATCACCAGTTAGAATACACACACTATAAAGGCAGAGGGCACCACGGTTCCTGCTCATTCTGGGTGCTGCCTCTCAGTGTAACAGGAACTTATTCAGCCCAGCACAGACTTACAACACGTGCTGAGAGAATCGACTGCTTCGGGCAAGGCTTAGGACTCTAGTTTAAGTTAGCATCATTTAGACCCACAGTCATCGTGTGTTAGGTAGTTAATAAAATTGAGTTGAACCTTCATCAGTTTTGGGAGTGTCTGTTCATCTCTCAGGTCTACACTAGCCAACACTTCAAGGACCTTTTGTAAACCCTGGGGAAATCCTGACGTGGAGGGGGGCAGGGAAACGGTACAACAGGGAGGCTCACTAAATATTTGGTAATGTATGCTAATGAGGTTTACGTCTTTTCATGGCAAGAACCCCATTACGTCATTGGTTGGGGGTGGGGGAGGGGGGTGCGCGGGGAGAATCGATTCATCCATTCATAGATGTTTATAGCACAGAAGGAGGCCATTTGGCCCATCATGTCCATGGTCAACAAAATTCTGACTAGACTGATCCCATTTTCCGAAGGTTATGCACCACAAGTAAATATCGAAATACTTCTTAAACGTTGCGGGAGTTTCTGACTCATCAATCCCTTCAGGCAGTCGGTTCCAGACTCCCGCCCCCCCTTTTGAGGGAAAAACTAAGCGGGGAAATCCCGCTGGCGTGAGAGTCGCTTTGGGGCTCCCCTTCAATTTCCCGCCGAAAACCGCGATGAGAAATCCCTCCCGGTGTGTCCGGGATTTAATTGGTGATGGGCAAGGTGCAGCTGCAACAAGCTCTTCATCCTCAAACACCAGGTACAGAGCTGGTGGGCTGAATGGCCTGTTTGAGTGCTGTAACTATTCCCTTAACTGTCCCAACTGGATTTACAGGCAAAGAAAAGAATGGAGAGAAAACCAAAAACGCAGAAAAGAAAAATACAAAAGAGAAAGTCAAGCACGTAAATAACCCCAGTTTAATTCACAAAGCCAAAACACCCACGCACTCACTACCACAAACCAGCATTCTTTAAAATTCCCTGGCATCCACACAGCTTAGAGCATTGGCTGGGGCGATGGCGTCAAACAAGTCTTTGCACAAAGGGCCACAGAAATCTGGAACCCTTTCCGCAAGGTGTGCCTGACAATCATTCTTCTGCAACAATGCCTTGGGATGTTATATAAATACTGACTGGGCAGCATGGTGGCGCAGTGGGTTAGCACTGCTGCCTCACGGCGCCGAGGCCCCAGGTCCGATCCCGGCTCTGGGTCACTGTCCGTGTGAAGTTTGCACATTCTCCCCGTGTTTGCGTGGGTTTCGCCCCCACAACCCAAAGATGTGCAGAGTAGGTGGATTGGCCAGGCTAAACTGCTCCTTAATTGGAAAAAATGAATTGGGTACTCTAAATTTATTTTAAAATTGTTCTGTGTTGCTGCCCTAATGGGTCAGTACTGCAGCCTGCTTGGATGGAGATGGAGGCAAACATAGATCACAGAATTTACAGTGCAGAAGGAGGCCATTTCGCCCATTGAGTCTGCCCTTGGATAGAACACCCTACTTAAGCCCAGGCTTCCACCCTATTCCAATAACCCGACCCAAAAGGCCATGTGGTGTATATGGATTTCAGTAAGGCGTTTGATAAGGTTCCCCACGGTAGGCTATTGCAGAAAATAAGGAAGTATGGAATTGAAGGTGATTTAGCGGTTTGGATCAGTAATTGGCTAGCTGAAAGAAGACAGAGGGTGGTGGTTGATGGCAAATGTTCATCCTGGAGTTCAGTTACTAGTGGTGTACCGCAAGGATCTGTTTTGGGGCCACTGCTGTTTGTCATTTTTATAAATGACCTGGAAGAGGGTGTAGAAGGATGGGTTAGTAAATTTGCAGATGACACGAAGGTCAGTGGAGTTGTGGATAGTGCTGAAGGATGTTATAGGATACAGAGGGACATAGATAAGCTGCAGAGCTGGGCTGAGAGGTGGCAGATGGAGTTTAATGCGGAAAAGTGTGAGGTGGTTCACTTTGGAAGGAGTAACAGGAATGCAGAGTACTGGGCTAATGGCAAGATTATTGGTAGTGTAGATGAACAGAGAGATCTCGGCATCCAGGTACATAAATCCTTGAAAGTTGCCACCCAGGTTAATAGGGCTGTTAAGAAGGCATATGGTGTGCTAGCCTTTATAAGCAGGGGGATTGAGTTTCGGAACCACAGGGTCATGCTGCAGCTGTACATAACTCTGGTGCGGCCACACCTGGAGTACTGCGTGCAGTTCTGGTCACCACATTATAGGAAGGATGTGGAAGCTTTGGAAAGGGTTCAGAGGAGATTTACTAGGATGTTGCCTGGTATGGAGGGAAGGTCTTACGAGGAAAGGCTCAGGGAATTGAGGTTGTTTTCGTTAGAGAGGAGAAGGCTGAGAGGTGACTTAATAGAGACATATAAGATAGTCAGAGGGTTAGATAGGGTGGACAGTGAGAGTCTTGTTCCTCGGATGGTGATGACCAACACGAGGGGACATAGCTTTAAATTGAGGGGTGAGAGATATAGGACAGATGTCAGAGGCAGTTTCTTTACTCAGAGAGTAGTAGGGGTGTGGAACGCCCTGCCTGCAACAGTAGTAGACTCGCCAACTTTAAGGGCATTTAAGTGGTCACTGGATAGACATATGGATGAAAATGGAATAGTGTAGGTCAGATAGGCTTCAGATGGTTTCACAGGTCGGCGCAACATCGAGGGCCGAAGGGCCCGTACTGCGCTGTAGTGTTCTATGTTCTATGTTCTAAAATTTGGGCACTAAGGGAAATTTAGCATGGCCAATACACCTCACCGAAACACCTTTGGGCTGTGGGAGGAAACCCACGCAGACAGGGGGAGAACGTGCAGACTCCGCACAGACAGTCGCCCGAGGCCGGATCTGAACCCAGGACCCTGGAGCTATGAGGCAGCGGTGCTAACCACTGTGCCACCCTGCCGCCGTTGAGGGCAGCAACACTAGCGACAGCATTGTGCTGGATGGTAGCTGTTGGGGAAGTCTACTCTTCCGCCAAGATAGGGGGGAAATGTCAGAGTTTTCCAACGGGGAAATCACAGTGATGAGGTGAGCAAAAGCAAAAATAACGAGCAGAAACCTGGCCAATTATTCGAAGAAACAAAAACAATAAAAGACAAATTGCTGTAAGAACAAAACCCAATCCTTTAATCTTCTTCCCGTGTCCTTAAAGAAACTTTTACCCGTGGCGAATCCCCAAATATCCCCAGACCACCATCAGATATAGAACATCGAACATACAGTGCAGAAGGAGGCCATTCGGCCCATCGAGTCTGTACCGACCCACTTAAGCCCTCACTTCCACCCTATCCCCACAACCCAATAATCCCCACTATCCTTTTTGGACACTGAGTGCAATTTATCATGGCCAATCCACCTAACCTGCACATCTTTGGACTGTGGGAGGAAACCGGAGCACCCGGAGGAAACCCACGCACACACGGGGAGAACGTGCAAACTCCACACAGACAGTGACCCAAGCCGGGAATCGAACCTGGGACCCTGGCACTCTGAAGCCACAGTGCTAACCAGTATGCAACCGTGCTGCCAAGTGGAACAATTTAATCATTGGTCGAGCAGACTGGGTGAGAATGGAAAATAAGGGCATTCTATCTCATTTGAATATTTTATTGTTGAGTATTTTAATTTTAGAGGGAGAGTTGTGCGGTTTGGCTGGAATGTAATGAAACCACAGCAGTTGGGGAATCAGGAGAGAGCCCGTGTCGCTTCTGATGGGGAGTCTTGAACAGATTAACTGGCCCACGCCGGGCCTTCCCAGGCACTAAGGCTCCCAGGGTCAGAGATCACACCCGCTGAGAGTTTGCGGCTCTTAGAGGGAGCAGTGGCTGCTGCCAGTAATGCAGCCAGGGAGTGACCGAGGATCACCAGGAGACCCAGGCCACAGGTGAGTGAGGATGCGATGGGGGCCATGGGGACCACCCACCCTCCCCCAAACCATTTCTGTTTGTGGGAGCTGGCTGTGTACAATCTATTGTGAATTCGATCAAGATGCCTAAGCTCAGACTTGTTGATTGTCAGACACAAAAATGGGGAGGTGGTGGCGTAGTGGTATTGTCGCCGGACTAGTAATCCAGGGACCCAGAGTAACCATGCTCTGGGGAACCCAGGTTCCAATCCCGCCATGGCAGATGGTGGAATTTGAATTCAAGGAAAATCTGGAATGAAAAGCCTAATGATGACCATGAAACCATTGTTGATTGTCGTAAAGACCCATCTGGTTCACTCATGTCCTTTAGGGAAGGAAATCTGCTGCCCTTACCCTGTCTGGCCTACGTGTGACTCCAGACCCACAGCACCCAGGGCTGTCTCTGCACTTTCTTTTTATTCGTTCATGCTGGGTCAGCATTTATGCCCATCCGTGAGGGCATTTAAGAGTCAACCACATTGCTGTGGATCTGGAGTCACATGTAGGCCAGACCAGGTAAGGACGGCAGATTTCCTTCCCTAAAGGGCATTGGTCAACCAGGTGGGTTTTTACGACAATCGACAATGGTTTAAATGTCACTTTTTAGACTTTTAATTCTAGATTTTTAATGAATTCAAGTTTAACCATCTGCCGTGGCGGGATTTGAAACCGGGTTCCCAGAGCATGACTCTAGTCCAGCGATGATGCCAGTTCTTCCTTAGCCAGCTGTCCTGATTCCAGCTCACACCCACTCCCCAGCAATATGGGTCCCACCTTGGCGGGCAGTTTCCCTGAAGTGGGCGGGCAGAGCAGGGAATTCTCCCAATTCCCCCCTACCTTCCTCCAGGATGAAAATCCAGGCCAACATTTCCATCGATGACCTTTCATCAGGACTAGGAAACATAAAAAATGTAACAAGTTTTAAGCCAGGCAAAGAAAAGGGGTGGGAAGGAATGCACTTAAATCTCTTTGATGTGGGTGATGTTTGGCAACATTGGCGTTTCAGCATTTGAGAGTCACTCATCTATGAAGGGAGATGAATGAATCAAGGCTACTTTGGTTTGTGGAAACTGTTAATCACAGCCCACTACTAGAAAGGAATGAAATTGGAACTAATGGATGTGATGGATTGAAACACACGTCACACGTCCTTTGAGGAATGGGCACATAGAGTTTCCAAGTGTTACAGTTGTAATTTTTCACTGCCCCTGTCTGGACTGCTCTCTAGATTCCAGACAGGTATCCCCTTTCTGGGGGATGTGTTGGGGAGGGGGGGGGGGGGGGGGGGGAGGACGGGGGCTTCTGTGGCAGGGGGAAGGGGTGGGCACCCAGGTGTTCGGGGGTGGGGGGGCTGCTTTGCGGTGCAGGGGTGGGACTGATTACAGTGCGGGGGGTGTGGCCAGCTGTGGGTCTTCGCTATCGTGCCACCCACTCAAATTGGCAGCCCAATAGCGGGATTCCCTCGGATATCCATCGTATTCCTCACCATGCGTACATCTGCACTGCAAAGGATCCAGAATTGCCTCCCGATTTCTGCTCCCAGGGGGAATGTAAATTTGTTGCTATTCTCCTCCGGCGGGAGATCATAATCTTCCAAACGGAAAATCCCGCCCAATGATTCTTCATGGCTTCCGCTACAATAGAATGTCTGAACACCTAAAACCTTCTCAAACAAGGAAGAATGAAGTTAGCTGTGAAGATGGCTGTGGGAGCGAGAGTGGTCGTCCCCATGCCTGGCAGGATGTTGTTCCTTGTTAAATTACACAGCAGCCGCCCAGGTGTATCCAAGCTGGAAATGTTGGCGACACCTACGTCTGGTGGCCTGGGATAGATGCAGACATAGAGAGCGTCGTTAAACTGTGCAACAAATTCAAGGCGCAACAACCGTTATCACCCGCAGCCCCATTGAACCCCTGGGAATGGCCAAGTCGGCCGTGGGTGAGGCATCATGCAGAGTTTATAGGCCCATTTCTGCGCAGAATGTTACTGGTTATAGTGGACCCACACTCAAAATGGCTGCATGGTAATGAAATTAAGTTCATGACTTCCTTTGCAACAGTGGAAAAGTTAAGGCAAAGCTTTGCCACCCATGGGTTGAAGGAGATGTTGGTTTCAGACAAGGGAACAGTATTTACCAGAGAGGACTTCCAACATTTTATTTCGCCCAACATATATATTACACATATACATACCGCACCTTGCCAGCCCTCATCGAGTGGGCTCGCTGAGAGGGCTGGACAAACCTGCAAGGCAGCCATGGGAAAGCAGTCACTAGAGTTCCTGCAGACAGTCACTATAGGATGACACCACTCATGACCACTGGAGTTACTCCTGCCGAGTTGCTGATGGGTGGCGTTTGAGGACTAGGTTGGACCAGGTGTGTCCCAATTTGGCGGAGAGGATGGAGGCAAAGCAAAGTGTTCAAAAGAAGAATCAGAGGGCGGCATATGGTGCAGTGGTTAGCACTAGGACTGCGGCGCTGAGGACCCAGGCTCGATCTCGGCCCTGGGTCACTGTCCGTGTGGATTTTGCATATTCTCCCCGTGCCTATGTGGGTTTCGCCCCCACAACCCAAAGATGTGCTGGTTAGGTGGATTGGCCGCTTAAAAAAATGCCCATAAATTGGAGAAAAAATAATTGGATACTCTAAATTTATTGAAAAAAAGACGAATCAGGATTCAACAGGAATTGAGAGGACAGGTAGATGGTCTAAGTGTATGGAATAGACTTTGGGACCGACTGGAGTTGGGTCACAGGTACTGCCTTGGCCACAATGGGCCCGGTATCCTACGAGGTGGAAGTTCAAGGTCAATCCTAAACAAACATTTAGATCATTTGAGAAGAAAGGGGGTCATGCAGAGACCCAGGGGAGCAGTCCGCCCAGATTTTACCTGACGGTCATGATATTGTGAGTGAAAGGAGAATAGAAGCAAGTCAACCTGAGGAAGGGCCAAGTGGTGGCCCGAAGGGAACTGAAATAGTAAGAGGCACAGATACACCTTTACACGTTCAGAGTCCAATTTCTCAAAGTCAAAACGAAACTACCTCAGGTGAACTATGTCACTCCCAGCAGAAGAGAAAGTCCCCTGACAGACAGAGTTTATGGTGGGATACGCCAAAGAACGGCGGCTGGTTTCTCCGTTCTGGAAACTAAGTACCCACGCCGGCGTGAAAACGGTGGTGATAACGCCAGGAAAACTGGCGCACACCTGCCACCGATTCCCTGCTCGGGGTGGGGAGGTGGCTACCAGCCAGGCAGCGTAGAGCTCCCAACTCTAACTGTGCTGATATGGCCCGGAGCATTTCCGGGTCCGTGGCCGCCCGCGTGCTTCATGGTGGACGCAGCCCGTGGGCCCGCCCCGCAAAAATAGTCCCTCCCTTCAGCCGGCTCGCGCGCCCCCGGACTGCCCCCCCCCCCCCCCAACAGTGCCCCCAGCCCCGAATAATGCTCCTCCTGCCCGCGGATCGGCTCTCCCCCGACTGTGGCGGCGCTGGACAGAGTCCGCAGCCGCCACGCCGGGTTTCCGACGGGTGAGACCATGAGAGACCCACGCTGTGGGGAACTCGGCCAGTCGGGGGCGGAGCATCGGGCGGGGGGGGGGGGGGGGGGGGGGGGGGGACCTCAGGCAGTGTCCTGAAGCCCTCGATACAGACGCCACTTTGGAGGGGCCGGAGCATCGTGAATGTGGCGCCGATTTGGTCGGAAACTTGGATTCTCCGGCCTGTCGCCGAAAGGCGATTCCGGCTTCGGCAACCGGAGAATCCCGCCCCTTGTCCCTGGAATTGCTCGGTTTATCATTGTGGTAAAATTTGTATATTCAGCACACATAGAAAATCTTTTGCATTGCGCCAAAACAATGATTTTGGAAAAGAAGAGAGATTGTGACATGATTGATGCTTAATTAATTTCACGTACCGGAGATCCAACATGTTGTGACTCGTAATTGGGGTTAATTTGCAGAGGTAAAGAGCAGTAAGTGGCTCAGCACAAAAGGAACAGGCAGTTATCTGGTTAATTGCATACATATTATCCCTGAATACACACTAAACAAAAACTCATCTGTAGATGTAATGAGTCATTGTTTGGAAGGGCTTTACATTTGCTGAAAGATTTTGTGCAAATGACAAATCAAATCGCCAGGTACTTTTGCGAGTATTTGCCTCAATTAAACTGATCTCAAATCCTATTCTGGCAGATGATAGGATTACTTCTCGTTCTGTCAACGGAAGCTTTGCATCTCTGTCTTTCATGACCCCAGGCTTGCTCCAAAGCGATTCACAACCAATTAACCACTTTTTGTAGTGGAGTTAGTGAGGTTATTCACGAAGACCCCACCCTTCTCAACCTTGCCCCTCGCCTGAGGTTGGTGACCCTCAGGTTAAATCACTGCCAGGTAAGGTCTCGCTCAGAAGGAAAGAGCAGCCGTGGTTCTCGGGACTGGCCGTCTTTCATTTCCATCCCATTTTATATAGTTGAGAACATGGCAGCCAATTTGCACATGACGTTTGCATAAACAGCAATGTGATAATGACCATATAAGGTGTTTCAGTGATGTTGGTTGGGGATAAACATTGCTAGGACATTGAGGGAAACCCTCCTGCTCTTTTTCAAAATAGCACATGTGATTTCAACATGCACCTGAGCGATCACACGGGGCCTTGGTCAAACACCCAAGACCGCTCGGAGAAAATGCTGTAACTGGGGGGAATATATAAACAGATGTAAATTTCAACAGAGTAAAGCTTAGAGTTCCAGCGGCCAGGTAATGTTGGAAGTGCTTGAAGGCAGAACCATGCATGAATGAAATGGGCAGGAACCCAGACCTAATCACATACGCCACTGCTTAGTTCCTGCAAGTATTGACACGTCTGCACCTTCTGTTTTCGTTCCAAATGCTGCGGAGGCCAGATTAGTTAGACTGCCCGAGTAGGTCATGTCTCTTGCTTACAAATTTTAATACTTTTCAAATCCTACGCCTCTGGTTCGACATTTTTTACCTCGGCCACTATCTAACGGAAACAGTTCCAAATGTCTTTTGTGGCGGGTTTTGATGGGAGTTTCCTGCCGACCATGATTGAATGGTGGAGTGGACTCGATGGGCCGAATGGCCTTACTTCCACTCCTATGTCTTATGGTCTTATGGACTCTGTTGACGGGGTCCCCACCGCTATCTAACCATGCTCATCTGAGGAAGGAGCAGTGCTCCGAAAGCTAGTGTTTGAAGCAAACATGTTGGACTTTAACCTGGTGTTGGAAGGGGACAGGAAGAGGTCCTGTCCTCACCCCAGTCGAACGCTGGCATCTCCAGATCATAACCACGCTCAGTTACTTTTTTGGGCCCTGGGGAAGTTTTGCCCCGGTCAGGCCCACACTATTTTCATCACTGGGAGGGGGGGGGGGGGGGGGGAGCTGAACCAGCTGGCCAGACCGGCTCCTCAGAGATCTGACACCATTTTGAAAAGGTGTTCCAATCTCCAAGAGGACTTGTGGGTCACCCACACCCCCACCCATGGACAATGTCACCCCACCCACACATATGGACATTACCCCCCCCCCCCAAGCAATGACACCCTGCTATGGGGTGGCTGAGTCCCCTCTTTTTTAGGCCTTCCCATACCCCCTTTTGGGACACCCCCCCTTCCATGACCCCCACCCTTCACCGCCAACCTTCCAGAGGCTCCTTCATGCCCGCCCTGCACCTCCCCACCCTTCATAAACCCCCCCCCTACACCCTCCTTTCATGTGCATGGTTCCCCACTGAAACGCTACTGGTCATTGAGGCCAGGCTCTCAGGGATGTAACAGTGAGTGGCTGGCAGCTCAAATTAGGAGGCTCGTTTGATCTGCAACCCATGAAAACTGGGGGCAGGAGGTTGAAATCCATGGGTGAAGCTAACTGCAAATTGCAGTCTTGAAATGAATAATGTGTGACTCGCCTGTCACAGGAGGAAGTTCCCTAATCAGATCCCTGACCCATCCTTGATGACTCAATTATGCCAATTGAGTCAGTATTGCAATGCATGAGTGTGCCACTGATTGGCACCCAATAGTTAACCCTTTGGGAGCTGCGGTACACAACCTTCTATTCATGAGTAACTCTGCTGCCGAGCTACCACGTGACAATGTTGACGCTCTGTAACTCAATAGTGCGAGATATGGACCAGATTGGCTGGCCATTGCTTTCTTCAACAATTGCTTAACAATATGTACACCCTTTTCGGCTTTTCCATAGGCTTGAGGGTACAACGGACCTGGCGTGACGTGAGTGAAATCATACGTGACTGCGAAGGGTTGCCACTCTTCACAGATAAAACAAGGACCGTTGTCATTCATGGCGACTTGCGGAATTCCGTGTCCTGAAGAAATTGACATGGTATGCAGTATTACATTACTTGCTATCATGCTTGACAGTACAGCCATTTCGGGATAGTTTGAAAAATATGAATGAATGAATGAATATCGCTTATTGTCACGAGTAGGCTTCAAATGAAGTTACTGTGAAAAGCCCCTAGTCGCCACATCCTGGCGCCTGTTCGGGGAGGCTGGTACGGGAATTGAACCGTGCTGCTGGCCTGCCTTAAAAGCCAGCGATTTAGCCCAGTGTGCTAAACCAGCCCCTAGTCTATGATCATTAAATAATCTTTCCCTTGTGGGTGAAAGAGATCAATAGCTACTCTCTCTGCCATGGTGCCATAAGTAAATCAGATATTTGCATAAATTCTCTAGTTTGCTTGCAATGATGTGTCTGGCATGTGTCCCAACAACTCACCATCCTGTCAATATCCTGGTTTATACCTGGCCAGTAAACAGAGTCACAAGCTCTCCGTTTACACTTCTCAATCCTGGGATGTCCTTCATGTATCCTCTTTAGTACATCCTTGCAAAGATATTGAGGTTTGAGTATAGTGTTGAAATAAAGCATCATTAATGATGCTGAGTTCAGATCTTATATTGTACAACTCCATACATTGACCACTGGGCCAGTGTGAGTTGATGTTCCTCATAACCTCTTGAAGAATTTGATCCTTCCTGGTCTCTTCTTGGATCTCATGTAGTTTTGCACCTGATACTGGTAGTGGTGTTGGAATAAGATTGACATGCAAATCTACATCGTCAGTAATCTCACCACCAATACATTGCATTGGCGCTCTCGCTAATGCATCTGCTAAGAACAAGTATTTGCCTGGCATGTATATGAGATTGAAGTCATCGCATTGTAACTTCATTATCAACCTGTGAATGCGCGGAGACATCTGGTTGAGATTTCTTTTGATGATGTTAACCAAAGGATGATAATCTGTCTCAACTGTGAAAGTTGGAAACCCATACATGTACTCTCCAAACCTACAACTAGTCCCAAGCATTTTTTTTTTCGATTTAAGCATACCTCTGCTCTGTTGTCATCATGGATCGCGATGCATATGGTTTCCCATCGTCATGCTCGAGTTGTAAAAGAACTTCTTCTGGACCATCTTTCGATGCGTCTGTTGACACTTTAATCTGCTTAAATGTGACAAAAAATGTGAGAATTGGCCTAGTGGTTCGTGACGTCTTGAGCTTCTTCCAATCTTGCTCATGTTGTCTTGTGCAGGAGATCACGTAGATATGTTGTTTTTGCTGACAGGTTTGGAATGAATTTCCTGATAAAATTGATCATACCCATCACGATTTCTCGTCGTGTGGTTTTGGCATGTTGAGAATGGCTTGGATTTTGTCCTTGTCAGGTTCAATGCCATGCGATGAGAACTTGTTTAGCTGGGAATGTGACCTCAGTTACTCCAAATTGGCACTTTTTGCACGTTGAGATTCAGCCCATTTCTCCTGACACGCGTTAGAACTTTAAGCAACTTCGTATTGTGCTCTTCTATGGTTCAGCCCCAAACAATGACATCATCCACCTGCACACGTAAACCTTCAATTTTGTGCTTCATGGCACGGTGAAGATTTCTGATGCTAAAATTATGACAAACAGCATTCTCAGAAAGCAATACCATCCAAATGGTACCAATACCGTCCGTATTCAAAGTGCAGTATTTTGTACTTTGTTCCTCGAGCCTTAGTTGCCAGAAACTCAAGTTTTGTAAAGAATTGTGCACCAACCATCTCAGATGTGATTTCCTCTCGCTTTGGTATTTGGTAATGATCTCTTTTGATGTTCTCGTCAAGATCTTTAGCATCCATGCATATGTGAATATCCCCATTCTTTTTCTTTACACAAGCCATGGTGTTTACCCAGTTGGGCGGTTCCTCTATCTTTCTGACTACTTTTAATTATGTCATTTTGTTTAGCTCCTTTTTGAGGTGATCCCGAAGAGGTGCAGGTACTCTTCTTGGTGTCTGTATCGCAGGCTTTGCATCCTCTATGAGTTATATTTTGTAGGTAAGAGTAGTGTACGAAAACTTGTGAACACATCGCTGAATTTGCTGATAATGTTCCCAGAATGGTTAGAGTGTTGATCCAATCCATTGTGGATGCTATATACCAATTGCCCTAGACCTAATTACACAGGATTTAGATCGTTTGGAGACTTGGGCGGAGAGATGGCAGATGGAGTTTAATCCGGACAAATGTGAGGTAATGCATTTTGTAAGGTCTAATGCAGGTAGGGAATATACAGTGAATGGTAGAAGCCTCAAGAGTATTGAAAGTCAGAGAGATCTAAGTGTACAGGTCCACAGGTCACTGAAAGGGGCATCACAGGAAGGTAGTCAAGAAGGCATTCGACATGCTTGCCTTCATTGACCAGGGCATTGAGTGTAAGAATTGGCAAGTCAAGTTGCAGCTGTATAGAACCTTAGTTAGGCCACACTTGGAGTATAGTGTTCAATTCTGGTCGCTACACTACCAGAAGGATGTGGAGGCTTCAGAGAGGGTGCAGAAGAGATTTACCAGGACGTTGCCTGGTATGGAGGGCATTAGCTATGAGGAGCGGTTGAATAAACTCGGTTTGTTCCCACTGGAACGATGGAGGTTGAGGGGCGACCTGATAGAGATCTACAAAATTATGAGGGGCATAGACAGAGTGGATAGTCAGAGGCTTTTCCCCATGGTAGAGGGGTCAATTACTGGGGGGCATAGATTTAAGGTGCGAGGGGCAAGGTTTAGAGTAGATGTACGAGGCAAGTCTTTTACACAGAGGGTAGTGGGTGCCTGGAACTCGCTGCTGGAGGAGGTGGTGGAAGCAGGGACGATAGTGACATTTATGGGGCATCTTGACAAATATATGAATAAGTTGGGAATAGAGGGATACGGACCCAGGAAGTGTAGAAGATTGTAGTTTAGTCGGGCAGCAGGAGGGCCGAGGTTCCTGTGCTGTACTTTTCTTTGTTCTTTGTTCTTTGTTCTAATTCTTCACAGGACTGATCATCTAATAATGAATCCAAGCCTTTGGATACAATATAGAATGGAACGGAATAATGTGTGTTCTTCACCACCACACTCAGGTCACAAGCATCAAAACATTTAATGCTGAAACCATTATAATCTCTCAGAGATAGTTTGTGATTTCTTCCAATCGGCTGAATTTTTCGATGTTTTAAATCAGTCATGCTGATTAAATTGGCTTTGCACCAGTGTCTAACTTCAATCGGACCACTGTACCATTCACTTCAAGTGGTAGCAGCCATTTGTCCTCATCAACCGCATTTATTTTAAATGGAGTGTCAGTTTGCATTTTTTTAAGTGTTGGAGAATCTTTTGACGTCTCCAAAAAGTGACTTTTCTTTGTTATTACTCCAACAAACAATGATGCGTCATCACTGCAGACTGTGTCTGCCACTGTGCTGACTGATCTGGGGTCGAGCTTACAGTAACAATTCTGAGCAAGGTGACTTTTCCTTTGCATCTGGAACAAAACATGCCAAACGCTGGACACTGCCTTAATTGTGCCTCTGGCCACATCTTTTACACAGAAATACTTTGTCCTGGCCCTTAACCTATTTGTTGGTGTGCGAGGAGCTGCAGGAAAAAGGGCGGCAACTGGAGTTTTCTCCTCCAAGAAGACGTCGCCATTACTGGGGAACATTTCAGAACGCTGTGCTGCTAGATCGTGAGCCTGACAAATCTTAACTGTTTGATCCAAAGACAGCTCTGATTCCCTCAGCAACCGTTCCCTCAGCTTCTCTTCATTCGCGCCAAACACAATCTTGGCCCGAATCATGGAAGATTCCACCGCAGGAAAATTACAGGTTTTAGATTTTAACTTTAAGTCAGTGATGAAATGATCTATGGACTCTTCTGTCTTCTGTAAACGTGATCTAAACATATAGCGTTCTTTCTGGGGCTGCATAGTTCATAGATCATAGAATTTCCAGTGCAGAAGGAGGCCATTTGGCCCATCGAGTCTGCATCGGCTCTTAGGGAAGAGCACCTCACTTAAGCCCACCTCTCCACCCTACACCAGTAACCGCACCTAACCTTTTTTGACATTAAAGGAAATTTATCATCACCAATCCACTTAACCTGCACATCTTTGGATTGCGGGAGGAAACCGGAGCACCCGGAGGAAACCCACGCAGATACGGGGAGAACGTGCAGACTCCGCACAGACAGTGACCCAGCGGGGAATCGAACCTGGGACCCTGGAGCTGTGAAACAACTGTGCTAACCACTGTGCTACCGTGTTGCCCTGCAATGGGCATCAAATCTTCGAATTACTTCATAAAATTTTCCACTATCTTCATCGTTTGCAAATTTAAACGTATTAAAGACAACAATTGTTTCAAGCCCTGCCGTTATTAGGAGCATCACTCCCGTGCATGAATCTGATTGATCTTCTAAACTTACTGCAGTAAAAAACAGATTGTTTAAAAACGTGCCAGTTGCTGTCCACATTACCGTGAAAGCTAACACTCTGTGGTGGCTTCAATGACTCCATGCTGTTAATACTGCAGTCTGCAAAATCTTCAAATCTCTGTGCCAGACTTTCTCAGTGTTTAATACCATCCAGACCTGGTACCATGTAATGTTCTTGTCAGATGGTCTGATATATTACAAGAACACTTGTAGCTAAAGCTAAAAACTATTTATTAACATTAACTGTGAGTAAACTATATACAAGACAATAGATGAATAACAGTAAAATCATGCACAAGCGATCTCTCTCTTTAACTTCCTCCAGTTAGTCCCCGGTCGGCTGACTTTAACATTCACGTATATACTAGTGAGACTCCTACTGGTCAGTCAGTGAATTACAACACAACCATGCTTTCACTACAATAGGTAGGGCTGCTCACACTGGGCGCTGTGGGGTGAGGCAGGGCTGCTCACACTGGGTGCTGTGGGGTGAGGCAGGGCTGCTCACACTGGGTGCTGTGGGGTGAGGCAGGGCTGCTCACACTGGGTGCTGTGGGACACAGTCAGAGCTGCTCACACTGGGTGCTGTGTTATTGGGGCATTAGTTGATGGAATGGGGTTGGGTTTGTTGTTTTTGATGTTTTGTATTGTTTTGTTTTATGTATAGAATGTTCAAATCCAAATAAAAATATTTCCAAAAAAGAGTGAAGTTAGAATAGAATCACCAGAGTAGGGTCTGAGGCTGCCGGGGGGGGGGGGGGGGGGGGGGGGTCTGAGGCCGCCTGGGGGAGCGTCTGAGGCTGCTTGGGGGGGGGCTGAGGCTGTCTGGGGGGGGTCTGGGGCTGCCTGGGGGGGGGGGGGTCTGAGGCTGCCTTGGGGGGGGGGTCTGAGGCTGCCTGGGGGGGTCTGAGGCTGCCTGGGGGAATCTTAGGCAGTATGGGAGGAAGCTTAGGTGGGTGGAGTCAGAGATAGTGGGAGGGGCCTGAGATAGTGGGAGGAGTCTGAGACAGTGTGGGAGGAGTCAATTAAAGTGTGGGAGGAGTCTGAGACAGTGTGGGAGGGTCCGAGAGAGTGGGAGGGGACTGAGACAGAGTGGGTGGAGTCTGAGACAGTGGGTGGGGTCTGCGACAGTGGGTGGTGTCTGAGACAGTGAGCGGGGTCTGAGACAGTGTGGGAGGGGTCTGAGATAGAGTGGGTGGAGTCTGAGACAGTGGGCAGAGTCTGAGACAGTGTGGGAGGGGTCTGAGACAGAGTGGATGGTGTCTGAGACAGTAGACAGGGTCTGAGACAGTGGGTGGAGTCTGAGTCAGAGTGGATGGAGTCTGAGACAGTGGAAGGGGTCAGAGCTAGAGTGGGCGGAGTCTGAGACAGAGTGGGTGGGGTTTGAGGCCATGTGGGAGGGGTCAGAGTCAGCATGGGTGGTGATGTTGACAGTGGAGGGGTCAGAGTCAATGTGGGAGGAGTTTGAGACAGTGTGAGGGGTCGGAGGCAGTGTGTGTGGAGTCTGAGACAGTGGGAGGGGTCAGAGTCAGTGTGGGTGGAGTGTGAGACAGTGGGAGGGGTCACGGACAGTGGGAGGGGTCTGAGGCAGTGTGGGTGGAGTCAGAGACAGTGGGAGGGGTCAGAATCAGTGGGAGGGGTCTGAGGCAGTGTGGGTGGAGTCTGAGACAGTGGGAGGAGTCTGAGGCAGTGTGGGTGGAGTCAGAGACAGTAGGAGGGGTCAGAGTCAGTGGGAGGGATCTGAGGCAGTGTGGGTGGAGTCTGAGACAGTGGGAGGGGTCAGAGGCAGTGGGAGGGGTCTGAGGCAGCGTGGGTGGAGTTGGAGACAGTGGGAGGGGTCAGAGACAGTGGGAGGGGTCAGAGTCAGTGGGAGGGGTCAGAGTCAGTGGGAGGGATCTGAGGCAGTGTGGGTGGAGTTGGAGACAGTGGGAGGGGCCAGAGACAGTGGGAGGGGTCAGTGTCAGTGGGAGGGATCTGAGGCAGTGTGGGTGGAGTCTGAGACAGTGGGAGGGGTCAGAGTCAGTGGGAGGGATCTGAGTCAGTGTGGGTGGAGTCTGAGACAGTGGGTGGGGTTTGAGGCCATGTGGGAGGGGTCAGAGTCAGTGTGGGAGGAGTCTGAGACAGTGGGAGGGGTCATAGTCAGTGTAGGTGGAGTTGGAAAAAGTGAGGGTTGAGTCAGAGACAGTGGGAGGGGTCAGAGTCTGTGTAGGTGGAGTTGGAGACAGTGAGGATTGAGTCAGAGACAGTGGGAGGGGTCAGAGTCAGTGTAGGTGGAGTTGGAGACAGTGGAAGGGGTCAGAGTCAGTGTGGGAGGAGTGTGAGACAGTGGGAGGGGTCATAGTCAGTGTGGGAGGAGTGTGAGACAGTGGGAGGGGCCAGAGACAGTGGGAGGGGTCAGAGTCAGTGTGGGAGGAGTGTGAGACAGTGGGAGGGGTCATAGTCAGTGTGGGAGGAGTGTGAGACAGTAGGAGGGGCCAGAGACAGTGGGAGGGGTCAGTGTCAGTGGGAGGGATCTGAGGCAGTGTGGGTGGAGTCTGAGACAGTGGGAGGGGTCAGAGATAGAGGGAGGGGTCTGAGGCAGTGTGGGTGGAGTCTGAGACAGTGGGAGGGGTCAGAGACAGTGGGAGGGGTCTGAGGCAGTGTGGGTGGAGTCTGAGACAGTGGGAGGGATCAGAGTCAGTGGGAGGGATCTGAGTCAGTGTGGGTGGAGTCTGAGACAGTGGTTGGGGTTTGAGGCCATGTGGGAGGGGTCAGAGTCAGTGTGGGAGGAGTCTGAGACAGTGGGAAGGGTCAGAGTCAGTGTAGGAGGAGTGTGAGACAGTGGGAGGGATCAGAGTCAGTGGGAGGGATCTGAGTCAGTGTGGGTGGAGTCTAAGACAGTGGGTGGGGTTTGAGGCCATGTGGGAGGGGTCAGAGTCAGTGTGGGAGGAGTCTGAGACAGTGGGAGGGGTCAGAGTCAGTGTAGGTGTAGTTGGAAAAAGTGAGGGTTGAGTCAGAGACAGTGGGAGGGGTCAGAGTCAGTGTAGGTGTAGTTGGAAAAAGTGAGGGTTGAGTCAGAGACAGTGGGAGGGGTCTGAGGCAGTGAATGACGATATATGCAGGAAGCTCGATCAAACCCCACAAGCTTCATTATCCATTTGACGTGGGTCACAAACATTCCACACATGGACAGTTCCTTCATTGAGCCACACAATGACATAGCTATGACCAGTTGTTGGGGTGGGTCCTTAGACAAGATATGATTGTGCGAAGAGCATGTAAGCAACAAGGCTGGAACAGGGAGAGGTAGCTGGTGTGAACTCAGCCTAAAGGATGACAGTGGCTTCCTGATTTGGAGTGGGAGGTCTGTGATTGTTGGTGCTGATACATTCACCTCTTGGATCTCTCTGTCCACAGGAAGTGGGTGGATTGCAGAGTGGAGGCTGTGCTGCCTCCTTGGCGGCAGTGCTCAAATTGAAGAGGAGAGGAAGGGCCTGGCACCATCTAGCACAGCTTAGAGAAGAATCCCAGCCTGAGTGCTGGGTCCAGGGGTGCCCAGGAAGACCAAGAGGCTGAGAAGGCCGGACCCATCCAACGCAGGTAACTATTGCGACCACGGATCTACCGTAGACACCCGCCCTATTTGGAGAGGAGGGAGCGACAAGCTGCGCATGTCTACGTTTGTCAAGAAGTGTGGGCGGACCTCCTGGTTCCATCCCTCAGGAAGAGGACATCACGGCATTTGTGGATACCATTGAGAAGAGCTACCAGGATGTCATGGCTGAACTGTGGACCACATGGCTTCTTTTTCCTGCCATCTCAGGATGTGCAGACTACACAGTTTTTGGGTGGTGTTTAAGTATGGAACCTGCACTGTCCACCCCATAGCTGACGATGCGACAGATGGATCAGTGCCCACCCCACCGTGTGAGTCAGACGCAGAATTAATGAGGTTCCAAGTGTACAATCGAACACGAGAACCCGGCCCGCTGCCCAGCAGGAATGTGCCGCCAATCCCACCCATCACAACACTTCATCTCCAGAATGGAAAATTCCACCCTTTGTGACTCAAGCTGATGACATACATACAGAGTGCATCGACGTACAAGATCTGTCTTGTTTGTATCTTCCATTTAATGTGTAATCTATAGTCTGTGGCCACTTGCAATTTGCCCATTAACATGCCTAATTTACATTGATTCTGGGTTGTACATAGGAACATAGGCATTAGGAGCAGGAGTCAGCAATTTAGCCCTTCTCGTCTGCTCCGCCATTCAATCAGATCATGGCTGACCTCTTCCTGGTCTCAAATCCACTTCCCGACCTGTTCCCCATATCCCTTAAACCGTTTTTTAAAATCAGAAATATATCTACATCCTTCTTGAAACCATTTAATGACTCAGACTCCACCGCACTATGGGGCAGCGAGTTCCACAAATTCACCACCCTCTGCAAGAAGCAGTTCCTCCTCATCTCAGTTCTAAATCTACCGCCTCTCAACCTATATCTCGTTCTCGATTGCCCCACAAGGGGGAATATTTGGTCTTTATCAATCCAATTGATTACTTTATCAATCCAATTTAGTATTTTATACACCTCAATCAGATCCTGTCTCATCCTTCTAAACTCCAGCGAGTATAAACCCAAACTGTTGTAATCTCTCCTCGTATGTCAACCCTTTCATCCCCGGAATCAATCTGGTGAACCTCCTCTGAACTGCCTCCAATGTCAACACATCCTTCCTCAAATAAGGAGACCAAAACTGGACACAATGCTCCAGATGTGGTCTCACCAACACTCTATACAATTGCAACAACATCTCTTTACTTTTATACTCCAGCCCTTTTGCAATAAACGCTAACATTCCAGTTGTCTTTTTAATTACTTTTTTGAAAATAAATTTAGAGTACCCAATACATTTTTTCCAATTAAGGGGCAATTTAGAGTGGCCAATCCCCCTACCCTGCACATCTTTAGGTTGTGGGGGTGAAACCCACGCAGACACGGGGAGAATGTGCAAACTCCACACGGACAGTGACCCAGGGCTGGGATCGAACCTTGGACCTCGGTGCCATGAGGCAACAGTGCTAACCCACGGCGCCACCGTGCTGCCCTTCATCGCCAAATGTTGCTATGTTACACACTATCCCTGCTCGCAGATCATTTATATAGATTGTAAACAGTTGATCCCTGCGGCACCCCGCTGGTTACAGTTTACCAGCCAGAGAAGGACCCATTTATCCCGACCCTCTGCTTTCTGTCAGTCAGCCAATCCTCAATCCAATCTAGCACTCTACCCTCAATCCCCTGCGATCCCATCTTCTGAGTCAGTCTTTTATGCGGCACCTTATCAAGCGACTTCTGGTAGTCTACATATACCACATCCACCTGTTCCCCATTATCCACCTTTTAAAAAAATTTAGAGTACCCAATTCATTTTTTCCAATTAAGGGGCAATTTATCATGGCCAATCTACCTACCCTGCACATCTTTAGGTTGTGGGGGTGAAACCCACGCAAACACGGGGAGAATGTGCAAATTCTACACAGTCAGTGACCCAGAGCTGGGATCGAACCTGGGACCTCGACGCCATCAGGCAACACTGCTAACCTTTGCACCACCATGCTGTCCATTATCCACCTTGCTGGTTACATCCTCAAAGAACTCAAGCAAGTTTGTCAAGCTTACCCTTCATAAAACCATGCTGACAATCATGGAATGAGCTTTGTGCTTCCAAATGAGGGAGTTAATTAAGGTACTTGCTTTTTTGACTCTTTTATAGTAAACACTCTACTGTTTTAAAAGTTAAACTTCATTCTTTCAGTAAATAACTGGGATTTCATATTTTTTTAAAACAGTAACTGGTCCTTATGAGATTATAACAAATGGCAGAAATATCTCATTTGTAAATTGGATAGCTAGTCCTTTAGATAATGCTGATGGGTCCCTTTTGTTCAGATTACCACAGGCAGGCAGGGAAGGCAGAATCCGCGACTCCATTGACCTTCCAAGAGGGGCTCCCCCTCCGGCCCCCATGAATTAATTTTTTTTAAACCTGTCTCTCAGAGGCTGGAAGTCTCTTGCATTCCTCAGACCACCTCACCAGGTGGCGCTACTGAGGCTTCGGAGCTGCTGGCCCTTGGACTGGCCAATGAGAAGGGCTCCTGCGATGGATTTGCCGAGCAGGTCCCGCCGCCGGCAAGTGCAGGCTCAGGGTCTGCATTTTACTCCCCACATCCCGTAAACCTCACGCCGAGACATGGCACTGCAGGACTCCCACAGTGCTGTGCTGGAGCAGTCGCCAGAATTACAAGCACAAGACTCTGGAGTGGGAATTGAACCCGCAACCTTTGGACTCAGAGGCAGAGGCACTCCCCATGGAGTCCTTCAGATAGCCAGAAATCCAAATTAAAAGATTAACATAGAATGACCTTGGAGGGCACCCTCAAGGGAACAATTTTGCATAAGCTCCATAAACCTATCCACTTTGTCGGTACCAATTCAAGCAGACAAACCACCTGGCTATTTTGCAGAAGCCTGTATTCATCAAGTCACCACATTTGTCTTCTCAAATTCTTTGCATATTGCTTTAAACTCAAGTTCTTAAACATTTCAACTTCCACTTTACCGATGACTCAATTTCCTATTCCCTGGAGTTAAGGGAACACACATTGTTTCACAAGCCAAGGATAGGGAAGCAGGTCCGTTTCCAAATCAGCATTTACCCTCTGCAGTTGTGTATTCGGCTTTTTTCTTCTCCATCTCTCGGCTCGCTAACATTTCAGGGAATTTCCTTTGACTTTCACCTCCTCGGTCGAGGAAGGAAACGCCGAATCTTTTGGCTTTGTGACAATAGTATATTCTGCCGTGTTCCACCTTCCCAATGAGCAACAATGGATGGCCGGCGGAACACAATGTTCAGCACAAAGCAGCTTGTTTAGGTGAACGTCTTCACAGCACCTGCATCATAAAGCTCGAGCCTTCCGGGAGTGAAGAAGAACAGGAGTGAAGAGCTGGAAGCAGTATCATTTCGTGAGAGTAGAACTTCCGCTTCAGACGTGAGGTGAATTTCTGCACACAGCAGAAAATTCTTCTTCCCTTTCACGAAAACAACATTCTTAGATTTGAACAGATGAAGAAACATTTAATTAGAATGACCACAATATACATTGAGAATTAAATATGATGTGCTTATATTCTCTGAGCTTTATTGATAAGTGGTCGCGTTGAAAGATATGAAATTCTTGGAGGCCCTAACAAGGTGGATATGCAATCGCTGTTTCCCGCAGCTGGAGTCCAGAACCAGGACGTCATAGTTTCAGGATAAAGGGTTAAATGGCTTTGTCCTGCTCAAATTCCTTACTTTATATTCTAACACCAGTTTAAAGTCCAACAGGTTTATTTGGAATCACTAGCTTTTGGAGAGTAGCTCCTTCATCAAGTGAGTCACTCACCTGAGGAAGGAGCAGTGCTCCGAAAGCTAGTGATTCCAAATAAACCTGTTGGACTTTAACCTGGTGTTTGTAAGACTTCTTACTGTGCCCACCCCAGGTCCAACGCCGGCATCTCCACATCATTATACTCTAACATCAGCACAAACCTTTCAAAATGGCAGCTGGGTATGATACAAATCATTAGATATTTTTATAAACCTATAGATAGCTGAGACTGCTGGTTAAAGAATCCAAAATTCACACATATTCGAGGATCGGGTCACATTTCAACTGTGTACAGTTCTGGTCGTCCTATTATAGAAAGGATATTATTAAACTAGAAAGAGCGCAGAAGAGATTTACGAGGATGCTCCCAGGACTTGATGGTTTGAGTTGTAAGGAGAGGCTGGATAGGCTGGGAATTTTTTCCCTGGAGCGTAGGAGGCTTAGGGGTGATCTTATAGAGGTCTATAAAATAATGAGGGGCACAGGTAAGATAGATAGTCAACATCTTTTCCCAAAGATAGAGGAGTCTAGAACTAGAGGGCACAGGTTTAAGGTGAGAGGGGAGAGATACAAAAGGGTCCAGAGGGGCAATGTGTTCACACAGAGGGTGGTGAGTGTTTGGAACGAGCTGCCAGAGGTAGTGGTAGAGGTGGGTACAATTTTGTCTTTTAAAAAACATTCAGACAGTTATATGGGAAAGCTGGGTATAGAGGGCTATGGGCCAAATGCGGGAAAGTGGGACCAGCTTAGAGGTAAAAACTGAACAAGATGGGCCGAAGGGCCTGTTTTCATGCTGCAACCCTCTATGACTCTATCGTGGTTGGAATGAATGCTTGATACATTTTGTGTGTTTTCCCACATGGATACCAGGAATCTATCCAACCATTGAAATATATTACAGAATTTTCCTGAAATCATGCCATGGGAGATTTTGATATTGTTGTTGCTTATTTGCGGGAGACCCATTATTGCATATCCTGTTTGAAGATTGTTTGGCCATCATTAGATTGTGGTTACAGCTAAAGTCCACATCCAGACTGACTGGTTACAAAGGGGCGGATTTCCAACACAATCAACAGCAATAAAAGGTGACACTATCCCGGCTGTGTGAGTAAATTGTTATAACCTGCCTGCTGACCACTGGCTGGGGACTAATGGCAATCCCACAATCCTGTGGGAGTATGAGCTTCCCCAATGAGGGGGGCGGAGAAATCATTAGCAGAATCCCTGCATAAATAAAGCTGGCTAGTTTGGAACCGGCTAGATATATATATATATGTATGTTATTGTAAATAAAGTTTTCTTTCTGTTCTACAAACTTGTGCTGGATTCCTAGTGGCCCTCACAAAATGAACAGATACAATCTAGCTTTCACCGCCTGGATCTTCATCCCAAAATAAAATGTCTCCATCAGGAATTCCTCCGAATAGTTACCCTTGAAATAGCTCCTAGACTTCATTCACCCCCAAACAGTCTTCAAACCTGGAAAATAGTTTGTCAGGGCTCCAAGCCAACGCCACACTCCTCACTCATCGTTATCCCACCATGCAAACTCTGATCTTGATCCTGAACCTCGCCCTTTTATCTCCTCACTAATCCCCATTTACATCTATCCGAGCAAATGCTGTGCCCCCAGGCCTGTGTAACTAGAATTTTCTCTGTATCCATTCATGTGTGTCTTTTGATTGCTGATCTCTACTCAAGCCCATTTCTTCTATTTTTCCTCTTTTCTCTTTACCCCTCCTAGAACTCTCTCTCCTGACATAATTCCTTCCCTCTCTTCCCTCCCAATACCTATCCCAACCGTACAGCACAGTTTAACCTTCCCACTCTCCTCCTGCTTTCCCAGATTTGACTCCCTCTTTGATAAAACTGCAGGAGGGTCGGCACAGTGGTGCAGTGGTTAGTACTGCCGCCTCGCGGCGCCGAGGTCCCAGGTTCGATCCCGGCCCTGGGTCACTGTCCGCGTGGAGTTTGCACATTCTCCCCGTGTTTGCGTGGGTTTCGCCCCCACAACCCAAAGATGTGCAGGGTAGGTGGATTGGCCATGCTAAATTGTCCCTTAATTGTAAAAAAATGAATTGGGTACTCTAAATTTATTTTTAAAAATAAGACTGCAGTTTCCCTCTTTGCCTCTCTTGGTATCTTCTGAAGGGCTCAAACCTGGGACCTCAGCGCTGTGAGACAGCAATGCTAACCACTGCGTCACCGTGCTGCCCTCCTGTCCACTATTTTATATTTCTATATATTTTTATATTTATAGTACCCAATTCATTTTTTCCAATTAAGGGGTAATTTAGTATGGCCAATCCACTTAACCCGAGCCACCGCGCTGCCCAGCTCCTGTTCACTATTAATAGCTAAAAGATTCGCTTTCACCGTCCTGCACAGAAGGAAAGGAAAAACATTTCACAATTTGCTGCATCACTGTGAAAGCTGGCAACGTACTGCGAATTTGGCCAGACTTTGGATGATACACTTCGCGATCGATTAGTTTGTGATCTCTGGAATGAAGACATCCGAAGGAAATTGTTGACTTTCGGTACACTAACCCTAAATTGGTGCATTAACCCGAAATCGGTGCATTAACCCGAAATCGGTGCATTAACCCTAAAATCTGCTGTAGAAATCGCATTGTCAATGGAACTTGCCGCGAGAGACTCCACGCTGATCAGAGTTCGAACTAAAGTCCATCAGACGTAGTCCGTGGGAAGCCGGTTCATGAAGAACCTACCACGTCATCGTTGCAACTAAGTGGGACATATGGGGCAGGATTCTCTCCTACCTCGCAGGGCAGGCGGTCCCAGTGCCGAGGAGTGGCGGAATCCTACGCACCATTAGGGGCTAGGCCAGCGCCGGCGGGACCGGCCTAAAACAGGCGGCCACTTGGCCCATTGCAGGCTGGAGAATTGCCGAGGGAGCAGCTGCCAGCGGCCGCCGACTGGCGCAGCCTGATTCCCGCCCCCACCAAAACCCCAGCGCCGGAGGATTCGGCAGCCGGTGAGGGCGGGAATCACGCCATCCCCCGGCGATTCTCCGGCCCGGCGGGGCTCGGAGAATCCCCGCCCATGGCTGGCAACTGGTGGAACAAGGAGAACACATACAAAAAAATTGTGGGAAAGTTGGTCACATTGCCAAGGCATGTTGGTCACGCCAACCTTCACCGGTACGAAAGAAATGTACCAAGAAAGATACTGCAAAGCCTTCAGGGCGGCTTTACCAGTTAAGTGACCCAACTCACTGAGTTCCAAAGTGTCAAGCCAACTGAAGGGGGGAGGTGATGACATCGTGGTATTGCCGCTAGACTGGTAATCCAGAGACCCAGGGTAATGCTCCGGGGACCTGGGTGCAGAAATTTGTTTAGCACAGGGCTAAATCGCTGGCTTTGAAAGCAGACCAAGCAGGCCAGCAGCACGGTTCAATTCCCGTAACAGCCTCCCCGAACAGGCGCCGGAATGTGGCGACTAGGGTCTTTTCACAGTAACTTCATTTGAAGCCTACTCGTGACAATAAGCAGTTTTCATTTCATTTTATTTACCCAAACAGATCCGGTGATGGGGAAGGTGTTGGACATTATTCAATGAGGCACTCGAACACAGAAAGAATCCAGACCTTAAACCCTGTCTTACCAGGCATCTTGAGTTGAGTGTATAAAATGGAGTGTTTTGTGGGTTATTAGAGTATCATTCTACCGTATCTATGAAGTAGAATCCTTAAACAGCTGCATGAGAACCACCGCGGTGTAGTTAGAATGGAGGAGTTGGTGAGAAGCTATTTCTGGTGGCTGGGGCCGGATGCCCAAATAGAGAAACCGGGTCATGCCCATCCTGCACTATGTCGAGAAACCTCTGCATTCATTTATTTATTTTAAATTTAGAGTTTCCAATTCATTTTTTCCAATTAAGGGGCAATTTAGCGTGGCCAATCCACCTACCCTGCACATCTTTGTGTGGTGGGGGCGAAATCCACGCAAACACGGGGAGAATGTGCAAACTCCACACGGACAGTGACCCAGAGCCGGGATCGAACCTGGGACTTCGGCGCCGTGAGACAGCAGTTCTAACTACTGCGCCACCAGACATGGTGAATTTCTTTAAGTTTCCTGAGGAAGTATAGGCGCTGTTGTGCTTTCTTGGTTATAGCATCTATGTGGGTGGACCAGGACAGATTGTTGGTGATGTGTACACCGAAGAATGTGAAGCTGTCAACCAACTCCGCCTCGGCACCATTGATGCAGACAGGGGTGTGGACAATACTTTGCTTCCTGAAGTCAATGACCAGGTCCTTAGTTTTGCTGACGTTGAGGGATTCTCTTTAAAACTGACCTTTCAGGCGCTGAGGACCCGGGTTCGAATCCCGGCCCTGGGTCACTGTCCGTTTGCAGTTTGCACATTCTCCCCGTGTCTGCGTGGGTTTCACCCCCACAACCCAAAGATGTGCAGGGTAGGTGGATTGGCCATGCTAAATTGCCCCTTAATTGGAAAAAATGAATTGGGCACTCTAAATTTATTTTTAAAAACTGACCTTTCTGACCGAGCTTTAGGTCACCAGTTCCAAATATCTCTTTATGTGGCTCGGTATTAAATTTTGTTTTAAATATAGAGGACATATTGACCCCTGTATTTACAATAGTGTGAAGCATAAGAAAAAGAAAGAGCTTATCATAGAATCCCTACAGCGCAGAAGGAGGCCATTCAGCCCATCGAGTCCACAGCTACCCTCTGGGAGAGCACCGGGCCCAAGCCCACTCCCCCACCCTATCCCCATAACCCCACCTAACCGTTGGACATTTAAGAACAACGTATCGTGGCCAATCCACCTGACCTGCACCTCTTTGGACTGCAGGAGGAAACCGGAGCACCCGGAGGAAACCCACACAGACGAGGGGAGAACGTGCAGGCTCCGCACAGACAGTCACCTGAGGCTGGAATTGAACCCGGGTCCCTGGCGCTGTGAGGCAGCAGTGCTAACCACTGTGCCATCGTCCCGCCCCTGCATTTCCAGATCACATTTCATGACCTCGGGACATCTTGATGCACTTGCCAAAATAAGACACATCTGATGGTGCAGCGGGCCCTCAGTATCTGACTGCGAGTGTCAGCGCAGCATCTGTTCAAGTCTCCAGGCCAGATCGTGAAGCTACAATCTTCAGAGAGGAGGGAGTGCTTCCCACTGAAGAGAAATTATTTCCTGCCCTTGCTTTGAAGAATATGTATAATGAGTTGGTTAATGTCTGTCAGCTGAAATACATCTGATAAGTAGAATAAGAGTATCATTCTCATAATGTTACCTTGTTTTACTGAACCCGCCTTCAGGATTAGCGTCCCTTGATGTTCTGCGCCATATTAAGACAAATACTCTGATGCTGTTCCTTCTCAGCTATTAGCCCTCCCACACTCTCGATTTTGACAGTCACGATTCCTTAACAACTAACATTTTAAAGCTGATCTTGGCTTTACATGAAAATATGGACTCTTTTAAAAATTCCATGGATATATTAAGAATTCTATAACTGGCAGTCAAAGTATTTCTGCTAAACCTCAGTGATGAAGCTAAATTTGCCAGCTGTCATCTTAAGCTGAAATTCAGAGAGGAATTCTAGTCTAAACCTGTTGAATAATCAACTTATTGGCTAATCACCCCATTGCTATCGCCAATAATCAATGTTATACAAAAGGTCATTTTGAAACAAAATGCAATCCATGCTTTTAACAGATACGTCATTATGGGAAAATAATTTGGCTCCCCTATAACCGATTGAAAGCAAAGAACTCTCTTCCTCCCACCGTTAAATCATCTGCAAATAAATTTTGGCTCCACAGGAAGGAGTGAATATGTTCCTTTTGCTAAAAAAAAAAGCCAACGACTATTTTAGAGTTGGTCACAACAAAGATTCTTTGCTCCCTCGGTCATAATACTGCACTGCTATGTCTGGTAGGCAGTGCATGGAATCCAGATGTTCTGGGTATATTGTGGATCTCTCTCTTCTTTCACTGGCAAGACCAGAATAACACCATGAGACGTAGAAGCAGAAGTAGGCCATTCCGTATATCAAATCTGCTCCGCCATTCAATGGGATCATGACTGATCTGATGTGATAATCCTCAACTCCACTTTCCCACCTTGTCCCCATAACTCTTGATTCCCTCATTGATTAATAATCTATCTCAACCTTGAACATACTTAATGACGAACCTCTACGGTACCTCTATGGTAAAGAATTCCACAGATTCACTACCCTTAGAGAAGATATTCCATCTCATCTCTGGCTTAAAATGGTTGACCCCTTACTCTGAGATTCTGCCCTCTGATCCTGGACTCCCCACAGAGGAAACAACCTCTCAGCATCGACCCTGTCAAACCCCCCCTGAGAATCCTATCTGTCCTATCCTATCCTATCCTATAAGGTCGCCTCTCATTCTTCTCAACTCCAATGAATACAGGCCCAACCTACTCAACCTCTCCTCATAACAAAATCCGGGATCAACCTCGTGAACCTTCTCTGGACTTCCTCCAATGCCAGTATATCTTTCAAGGGACTGGAATGGTCAATAGGATGATCAATTTGTGGAGCTCTCTATCTTGACGTTTGGAGAGTTTCATTGTGTTTCTACCAACGGTGTGCTTTCATCAGTCCATTGCTTTCAATAAGTAGAAAACATTCTCTCCATGTGTCGATGAAATTAATATATGCTCGGAGAGAATTTTACGTTAATCAGGAACTGCTTTTGAGATTTGTATTTGCTGTATTGAAGACTGAATGTTCCTGAAAGAGTTGAGAACATAGAACATAGAACAGTACAGCACAGAACAGGCCCTTCGGCCCTCAATGTTGTGCCGAACAATGATCACCCTACTTTAAACCCACATAACCCGTATACCCGTAACCCAACAATCCCCCCATTAACCTTACACTACGGGCAATTTAGCATGGCCAATCCACCTAACCCGCACATCTTTGGACTGTGGGATGAAACCGGAGCACCCGGAGGAAACCCACGCACACATAGGGAGGATGTGCAGACTCCACACAGACAGTGACCCAGCCGGGAATCAAACCTGGGACCCTGGAGCTGTGAAGCAGAAGACTGGACATCCTGGTGGGGAATGGGGGTGTAGAGGGATTGGACACCCTGGTGGGGAATGGGGGTACAGAGGGATTGGACAGGCTGGTGGGGAATGGGGGTATAGAGGGATTGGGCATCCTGGTGGGGAATGGAGGTATAGAGGGATTGGACATCCTGGTAGGGAATAGAGGGAGAGAGGGAATGGACATCCTGGTGGGGAATGGAGGAATAGAGGGATTGGACATCCTGGTGGGGAATGGAGGTATAGAGGGATTGGACATCCTGGTGGGGAATGGAGGTTTAGAGGGATTGGGCATACTGGTGGGGAATGGAGGTTTAGAGGGATTGGACAACCTGGTGGGGAATGGGGGTATAGAGGGATTGGGCATCCTGGTGGGGAATGGGGGTATAGAGGGATTGGACATCCTGGTGGGTAATGGGGGTGTAGAGGGATTGGACAGGCTGGTGGGGAATGGGGGTATAGAGGGATTGGACATCCTGGTGGGGAATGGGGGTACAGAGGGATTGGACAGGCTGGTGGGGAATGGAGGTATAGAGGGATTGGACATCCTGGTGGGGAATGGAGGTATAGAGGGATTGGACACCCTGGTGGGTAATGGGGGTGTAGAGGGATTGGAGATCCTGGTGGGGAATGGAGGTATAGAGGGATTGGACATCCTGGTGGGTAATGGGGGTGTAGAGGGATTGGACATCCTGGTGGGTATCGAGGTATAGAGGGATTGGACAGGCTGGTGGGGAATGGGGGTATAGAGGGATTGGACAGGCTGGTGGGGAATGGAGGTATAGAAGGATTGGACATCCTGGTGGGGAATGGGGGTATAGAGGGATTGGACATCCTGGTGGGGAATGGGGGTATAGAGGGATTGGACAGGCTGGTGGGGAATGGGGGTATAGAGGGATTGGACATCCTGGTGGGGAATGGAGGTATAGAGGGATTGGACATCCTGGTGGGTAATGGGGGTGTAGAGGGATTGGACATCCTGGTGGGTATCGAGGTATAGAGGGATTGGACAGGCTGGTGGGGAATGGGGGTATAGAGGGATTGGACATCCTGGTGGGGAATGGGGGTATAGAGGGATTGGACATCCTGGTGGGGAATGGGGGTGTAGAGGGATTAGACACCCTGGTGGAGAATGGGGGTATAGAGGGATTGGACATCCTGGTGGGTATCGAGGTATAGAGGGATTGGACAGGCTGGTGGGGAATGGGGGTGTAGAGGGATTAGACATCCTGGTGGGGAATGGGGGTGTAGAGGGATTAGACATCTATGGTAAAGAGAAGGCGGTTAGGGGGAGGGAACTGGAAGTTGTTGATATGATGTAGGGACTTGGAGGAATTATGAATGTAGATGGGAAGGGACTGGACAAGAGGAGAGGGGATGGAGTCACAATAGGAAGAAATGAGTTCAATGGGGTAGGAACAGGTTGATATGATAGGTCTACCAGGACAGTGGATTTTGGGAAGGAGGTAGAAGCGGGATTGGGAGATTATGAGATTGGAAGCCGTGCTGGGAAGTTCACCAGAGGGTATGAGATCAGTGACCATCTTCTATCCAGCCCCACTGCTCTACTCATCCTCCCCCTCCCCCGACAGTAGTATAAATCTGACCCCAGCTCCAGTTCTCCCCAGCTTTGACAGAGTCACCCAGACTCGAAATGTGAGCTCCCTTTACTCTCCACAAAACCTGTCAGACCTGATGAGATTATCCAGATTTTCATGTTTTTGTTTTACAATAGACTGACTATTGAGTTGAGACCTAAATAAATTAGAAACCAGTACGCAGCCAGGAATGTTGGTGGATAATTAAATAACTCACTGAAGGAGGAGGCGCCACAAACATCCCCATTCTGAATGATGGAGGAGCCCAGCCCATCTGTGCAAAAGACAAGGCTGATCATTCACAACAATCTTCAGCCAAAAGTGCCGAATAGATGATCCATCTCGGTCTCCTCCGGAGGTCCCCAGCATCACAGATATCAGTCTTTAGCCAATACGATTCACTCCACGCGATGTCAAGAAATAGCTGAAGGCACGGACACTACCAGAGCTATGGGCCCTGACAATATCCCGGCAATAGTACTGAAGACCTGTGCTCCAGAACTTGCCGCACCCTCTAGCCAAGCTGTTCCAGTACAGATACAACACTGGCATCTACCCGGCAATGTGGAAAATTGCCCAGGGGTGTCCTGTACACAAGAAACAGGACAAATCCAACCCAGCCAATTACCGCCCTATCCGTCTACTCTCCATCATCAGCAAAGTGATGGGAGGAGTCATCAACATTGCAATCAAGCAGCACTTACTCAGCAATAAGCTGCTCACGGACACTCAGTTTGGGTTCCGCCCAGGGTCACTCAGCTCCTGACCTCATTACAGTTTTGGTTCAAACATGGAGCTGAGTGCCAGAGGTGAGGTGAGGGTCACTGCCCTTGACATCAAGGCAGCATTTGACTGAGTATGGCATCAAGGAGACCTAGCTGCCCTAGACCAGTGGGGCTGGATAGAAGACTGTCACTGACCTCATCCCCTCTGGAGAACTTCAGTCCACAGCTTCCAACCTCAATGAGAATCGGGGGAAACACTCCGTTGGTTGGAGTCATACCCGGCACAAAGGAAGCTGGTTGTGGTGGTTGGAGGTCAATCATCTCAGCTCCAGGACATCACTGCAGGAGTTCCTCAGGATAGTGTCCTCGGCCCCAACCATCTTCAGCTGCTTCATCAATGACCTTCCTTCCATCGTAAGGTCAGAAGTGAGGATGTTTGCGGATGATTGCACAATGTTCAGCACCATTCGCAGTACCTCAGACACTGAAACAGTCCATGTCCAAATGCAGCAAGACCTGGACAATATCCAGGCTTGGGCTGACAAGTGGAAAGTTATATTTGCACCACACAAGTGCCAGGCAATGACCATCACCTTCAAGAGGGATATCAGTAATGTTTTAAAAATAGAATGGCAGCACGGTAGCACAGTGGTTAGCACCGTGGCTTCACAGCGCCAGGGTCCCAGGTCAATTCCACACTGGGTCACTGTCTGTGCGGAGTCTGCACGTTCTCCCCGTGTCTGCGTGGGTTTCCTCCGGGTGCTCTGGTTTCCTCCCACAGTCCAAGGACATGTAGGTTAGGTGGATTGGGTATGCTAAATTGCCCTCAGTGTCCAAAAAGGTTGGGAGGGGTTATTGGGTTACGGGGGTAGGTTGGAAGTGAGGGCTTAAAGTGGGTTGGTGCAGACACGATGGGCCAAATGGTCTCCTTCTGCACTGTATGTTCTATGTCAGAGAGGATCTAACCACCACTCATTGACATTCAATGGCATTACCATCGCTGAATCCCCCACTATCAACAGCCTGGGGGTTACCATAGATCAGAAACTGAACTGGACTAGCCATGTAGATACTGTGGCTACCAGGGCAGGTCAAAGGCTAGGAATCCTACAGCGAGTAACTCACCTCCTGACTCCCCAAAGCCTGCCCACCATCTACAAGGCACAAGTCAGGAGTGTGATAGAATACTCTCCACTTGCCTGGATGAGTGCAGCTCCAACAACACTCAAGAAGCTCAACACCATCCAGGACAAAGCAGTCCTGCTTGCTTGCTCCCCCTTCCACAAACATTCAAACCCTCTCTCATCGATGATAAGTAGCAGCCGTGTGTACCATCTACAAGATGCACTACAGAAACCCACGACCACCACCATCTAGAAGGACAAGAGCGGCAGATTCCTGGAATCCCACCACCTGGAGGTTTCCCTCCAAGTCACTCACCATCCTGAAATGGAAATATATCGGTCGTTCCTTCACTGTCGCTGGGGCAACATCCTGGAACTCCCTCCCTAACAGCACAGTGGGTGTACCTACACCTCAAGGACTGCACCGGTTCAAGAAGGTATCTCACCACCACCTTCTGAAGGACAACTAGGGTTGGGAAATAAATGCTGGCATAACCAGCGACGCGCACATCTGTGAAATAAATTAAGAAAATTAATAAACGGGGGCGCTACCCAAAGCCACGCCTTCTACCTCTAAAATGTTACGGATGTGACCAAACACGGGAGTTTTCAAACTCCTTTCAGCTTAACTCAGAAGAGGTACTACGGTGTGAACCTTTCGTCAAAAAGTAATGAATTCCTGATTTCCTTTATTAGTGACGACCTCACATTGATATTCTCCGCCCCCACCCCGTCACTGTCCAGCAGCAGAAGCATCCTTTCTATCTCTACTCTCATGAACCACTTCAAAATTTTAAAGTCTGCAGTTAGATCAGCTCTCAGCCTTTTATTTCGCAAAGCAGATTCCCAGCCTGTCCCGTCTCTCCTGATAATTATAACCTCTGATATTATCCTTGTATGTTTTTGCCGCACTTTCTCCGGTGCCTGAATAGACTTATTGCGATACAGCGACCAGAAGATAATCCTCCAAGGGTCATCGAGGCACATCTTGCTGTTAGTTTAACATAAAATTATCCCACATTGTTATCAGGATTCTTAGATATTTATGCTTCGAATGAATCTATTCCTTGCAGCATAGTAGCCCATGTCGGTGGCAAAGACCATTTTAAGGAGCACTGTAGAGTAAGGAAGAGATTAACTTGAGAAGACAACTTTAAGTGGCGCCAACTTGTGCTTGTAGAAAGATGTCACTGCAAGTGATAAGTTTGGAAGTTCTGAGAAAGAATGAGTTAAGTAAGAACTTCAATCAATCTTAATTTTAACGCGTTCAAGATACAAAGATGAGTAAAAATCCAAACATCTTCGTGGAAAAAGAAGACAATTTGCCTCATAACTGACCCGTGCTCACATTTGTTATTGATCTATTAATCACAGGTGCTGACTTCCACAGTGGAATATTTACACAACTTGGCACAAAAACTCGATCAAGAATGAACTGGTTTCTGTTATTTCCTGGTTGACTGATTTCTGTCATCCCCAGGTAATTTTTTAAAGTTAACTAGTTCCGTGGACCAACAATGAGATATTTATTGAAAGACTCCTGGGTGGGGTGAAGATCGAAATTATTTTGCAGATGGCTGCTCTGTCCTGGGCGTTACACAAACCACATTCAACATGAGCACAGCAGTCATCGGAGTTCAATGGCAACTCCTCCCAACTCTGGGTCAGGAGATTGTGGGTTCAAAGCCCATTCCTGAGACTTCAGCCCAAAATTCAGGCTGACTCTTCAGTGTAGTGCTGAGGGAGTGCCGCACTGTCAGAGGGTCAGTACTGAGGGAGTGCTGCACTGTCAGAGGGTCAGTACTGAGGGAGTGCCGCACTGTCAGAGGGTCAGTACTGAGGGAGTGCTGCACTGTCAGAGGGTCAGTACTGAGCGAGTGCTGCACTGTCAGAGGGCCAGTACTGAGAAGTGCTGCACTGTCAGAGGGTCAGTACTGAGGGAGTGCTGCACTGTCAGAGGGTCAGTACTGAGGGAGTGCTGCACTGTCAGAGGGTCAGTACTGAGGGAGTGCTGCACTGTCAGAGGGTCAGTACTGAGGGAGTGCCGCACTGTCAGAGGGTCAGTACTGAGGGAGTGCTGCACTGTCAGAGGGTCGGTACTGAGGGAGTGCCGCACTGTCAGAGAGTCAGTACTGAGGGAGTGCTGCATTGTCAAAGGGTCAGTACTGAGGGAGTGCCGCACTGTCAGAGGGTCAGTACTGAGGGAGTGCTGCACCTTTACAGGGTCAGTACTGAGGGAGTGCTGCACTGTCAGAGGGTCAGTGCTGAGGGAGTGCCGCACAGTCAATGGGTCAGTACTGAGGTAGTGCCGCACTGTCAGAGTGTCAGTACTGAGGGAGTGCTGCACTGTCAGAGGGTCAGTACTGAGGGGGTGCCGCACTGTCAGAGGGTCAGTACTGAGGGAGCGCTGCACTGTCAGAGGGTCAGTACTGAGGGAGTGCTGCACTGTCAAAGGGTCAGCACTGAGGGAGTGCTGCACTGTCAGAGGGTCAGTACTGAGGGAGTGCTGCACTGTTACTGGGTCAGTACTGAGGGAGTGCTGCACTGTCAAAGGGTCAGTACTGAGGGAGTGCTGCACTGTCAGAGGGTCAGTGCTGAGGGAGTGCCGCACGGTCAATGGGTCAGTACTGAGGGAGTGCTGCACTGTCAAAGGGTCAGCACTGAGGGAGTGCTGCACTGTCAGAGGGTCAGTACTGAGGGAGTGCTGCACTGTCAGAGGGTCAGTACTGAGGGAGTGCTGCACTGTCAAAGGGGCAGCACTGAGGGAGTGCTGCACTGTCAGAGGATCAGTACTGAGGGAGTGCTGCACTGTTACAGGGTCAGTACTGAGGGAGTGCTGCACTGTCTGAGGGTCAGTACTGAGGGAGTGCTGCACTGTCAGAGGGTCAGTGCTGAGGGACTGCTGCACTATCAAAGGGTCAGCACTGAGGGAGTGCTGCACTGTCAGAGGGTCAGTACTGAGGGAGTGCTGCACTGTTACAGGGTCAGTACTGAGGGAGTGCTGCACTGTTTAAGGGTCAGTACTGAGGGAGTGCTGCACTGTCAGAGGGTCAGTGCTGAGGGGGTGCCGCACGGTCAATGGGTCAGTACTGAGGGAGTGCTGCACTGTCAAAGGGTCAGCACTGAGGGAGTGCTGCACTGTCAGAGGGTCAGTACTGAGGAAGTGCTGCACTGTCAGATGATCAGTACTGAGGGGGCGCCGCACTTTCAGAGGGTCAGTACTGAGGGAGCGCTGCACTGTCAGAGGGTCAGTACTGAGGGAGTGCTGCACTGTCAAAGGGTCAGCACTGAGGGAGTGCTGCACTGTCAGAGGGTCAGTACTGAGGGAGTGCCGCACTGTCAGAGGGTCAGTACTGAGGGAGTGCTGCACTGTCAGAGGGTGAGTACTGAGGGAGAGCCGCACTGTCAGAGGGTCAGTACGGAGGGAGTGCTGCACTGTCAGAGGGTCAGTACTGAGGGAGTGCCGCACTGTCAGAGGGTCAGTACTGAGGGGGCGCCGCACTGTCAGAGGGTCAGTACTGAGGGAGCGCTGCACTGTCAGAGGGTCAGTACTGAGGGAGTGCTGCACTGTCAAAGGGTCAGCACTGAGGGAGTGCTGCACTGTCAGAGGGTCAGTACTGAGGGAGTGCCACACTGTCAGAGGGTCAGTACTGAGGGAGTGCTGCACTGTCAGAGGGTCAGTACTGAGGGAGAGCCGCACTGTCAGAGGGTCAGTACGGAGGGAGTGCTGCACTGTCAGAGGGTCAGTACTGAGGGAGTGCTGCACTGTCAGAGGGTCAGTACTGAGGGAGAGCTGCACTGTCAGAGGGTCAGTACTGAGGGAGTGCCGCACTGTCAGAGGGTCAGTACTGAGGGAGTGCTGCACTGTGAGAGGGTCAGTACTGAGGGAGTGCTGCACTGTCAGAGGGTCAGTACTGAGGGAGTGCCGCACTGTCAGAGGGTCAGTACTGAGGGAGTGCCGCACTGTCAGAGGGTCAGTACTGAGGGAGAGCTGCACTGTCAGAGGGTCAGTACTGAGGGAGTGCCGCACTGTCAGAGGGTCAGTATTGAGGAAGCACTGCACGCAGGGAGTGGATTTTGTCCTGGTTAATATTTACCTGTTAACTACATTGCTAAAGAACCGATTATCCTGTCATTAAACACAATTTACTGTATAAATTGGTTGTTGCATTATTTCCAACTCTTCATTGGTTGCAAAGTGATGTCCTAATGTTTTGAAAAGTGCTATAAAAATGCAAGCAAAAACAAACAAAGAATTGACAAGACTGTCATTCATCCATCTGTGTAGATAGATGTAGCCAATGTGCTGTGTACCCTTAATGCCCTTAATTGTATCACAGCCACTCACATTTATGTGCCTTGAAGAATCTTTCCAATTGTGGCATTATATTGATCACATTTAACGGTGTAAAGTATGTTCTCTGCTTGTGTTATAATAACAAACCCAGCATGAAAATAACACTGCCGCATTAGTGTAAGATTTTATTTCACACTCCATGTACTCTAAGGGCCAGAAATTCCCAAATTAAAACTCTGAGCCAAGTTTCACCCAAACCTGTTTCACGTGGAGATCACATGGAGTAAAGGAAGCAGGCTTTACAGTTTTGCACACAAGAGTTTAGCGGCTGTGCCAGTTCTGAGGGCAGTACGCGACTAACAGGTGCTGACTCTGACTGCCAGCAGAACGAGGTGTGGTAAAGTGTCACATTCCAACAGGAGAAGCAACATGGGCAATGGGGGAAGGAAGGATTGGGAAGACTCGTGGGGGTGGGGACACACAGTGGTGCTGTGTTCAGAGCAAAGAGACGGGAAGAACCTGTTCCTGCTTTTGCTGTGCGGATAAAATCACGGAATCTCAGCCAGGAATTATGCTTATTGGAAAATTCATATTCCCTTCCATCGGATGACATTGCATGTACAGCAGAGACTCAGCCATTCGGCCCATCCAGCCAAAATAGTAAGAAGTCTGACAACACCAGGTTAAAGTCCAACAGGTTTGTTTCAAACACTAGCTGATAGAGCACTGATTAACCTGAGGAAGGAGCTGCGCTCCGAAAGCTCGTGTTTGAAACAAACCTGTTGGACTTTAACCTGGTGTTGTCAGACTTCTTACTGTGCTCACCCCAGTCCAACGCCGGCATCTCCACATCATCCAGTCAATGTCAGTGCGCGTGCTCCATTCAAGCTTCCTCCCATCCTTCCTCATCTAACTCTGTCAGCGTAACCCACCATTCAAGCTCCCTCCTGTTTTCATCTGCCCTCCCCCTTCGATGCGCCTGCACTACTCACATCAACTATTCCCTGTGGCAGCGAGTTCCACATCCCTCACCGCTCCTCGGGCGAAGGAGTTTCTCCTGAATCCCCCATCAGATTATTCGGTGACTGCCGTACACTGATGGCCTTTGTTTTCGCTCCTCTCCTCATAGAAACACCTTCTCAGCCACTTCTCCCCGTGCTCTGTGACGGACCCATCTACCTTCTGAAGAGCAGTCAGTCGTTATCCCTCACCTCCTTAGTAGCCGCTCTACAGCCTCATCGCAGAAGACAGAGAACCCTGGCAATAGTCACTCTTCCCGGGGGCATGAGGGAATCTAATGTGCCTCACCACCAATGGGAAAACATTTTTGCATCATGAATTGTTGCATCATCAGGCTTGTGGAATGACCCACCTTCTCAAAGAGTCAGAGGCCCACGAGGAGAGATGGCATGTTGCGATGTTTCCATCCGCTTCTCTTGCATTCTCTGCGATGTGGAAGGTCCAGGAGAGATTTATTTGCGGTTTCAAGGATTTTGAAAAGATCTGAGGACAAGGACACATGACATAAAAATCAGAACCAGGAATCTCAGAGAGAAGTCAGGAAACCCTTCACCAGCCAAGGGCAGTAGGTATGTAGAACTCTCGCCAACAAGAAATAGGTATTAAATTGAATAATCATCTTAAATCTGAGATCGATAGATGTTTGTGAAGCAAGGGTTTCAGGAGATATAGAGCAACGATACAAATGGCCCATCATCTTACGAACATACAAAGTAGGAGCAGAAGCCGGCCATTCGGCCCCTTGAGTCTGCTCCACCATTCGAAAAGATCATAGGATTTACAGTGCAGAAGGAGGCCATTCGACCCATCGAGTCTGCACCGGCCCTTGGAAAGAGCACCCTACCCAAGCCCACACCTCCACCCTATCCCCGTAACCCAATAACCCCACCTAACCTTTTTGGACACTAAGGGGCAATTTACAATGGCCAATCCACCTAACCTGCACATCTTTGGACTGTGGGAGGAAACCGGAGCACCCGGAGGAAACCCACGCAGACACGGGGAGAATGTGCAGACTCCGCACAGACAGTGACCCAAGCTGGGAATCGAACCTGGGACACTGGAGCTGTGAAGAAACAGTGCTAACCACTGTGCTACCGTGCCAGCCGTGGCTGATCTGTTTGTGTTTCGAATTCCACATTCCCATCTACCCCCGATAACCTTTGATCCCCTTGCCTAACAAGAATCCGGGAGTAGGATTCTGAACAGGAGTCCAAGGAGCCGGGATCAAACCTGGGACCTCGGCGCCATGGCCCCTGTGCTAACCACTGCACCGCCGTGCTGCCACTCCATTTTCTTTTTCACTGTGGCTTTATTGAAGTGACAGCCATGGTTCTGTGAGTAACCCTTCACCTCCAAATCAGGAAAACTGTGGCTTCAAGTCTCACTCCAGAGTCTTGAAAGTATAAAGTCCAGGATGACCCTTGTACTGAGGGACTGCTGCACTGTTGGAGGCCGTGTCTTTGGGCAAGATGTTAAACCGAGGCTTGATCTTCCCACTCACGTGGATAAGAGGGACTCTATGGCACTATTATTAAATAGAACTGGGGACTTCCTCCCCCACCCCCTCCACCCAATGGCCCTGAGCCCCAACATCACTAAAAACACATGCTCTGGTCAACACCAGCTTGCTGTTTGTGGGAGCTTGCTGTGCACAAATTGATTGTTACATTCCCTACATCACAATAATGATTACTAATATAGAACATAGAACAGTACAGCACAGAACAGGCCCTTCGGCCCTCGATGTTGTGCCGAGCAATGATCACCCTACTCAAACCCACGTATCCACCCTATACCCGTAACCCAACAAACCACCCCCCCAACCTTACTTTTTAGGACACTACGGGCAATTTATCATGGCCAATCCACCTAACCCGCACATCTTTGGACTGTGGGAGGAAACCGGAGCACTCGGAGGAAACCCACGCACACACGGGGAGGACGTGCAGACTCCGCACAGACAGTCACCCAGCCGGGAATCGAACCTGGGACCCTGGAGCTGTGAAGCATTTATGCTAACCAGCGTGCTACCGTGCTGCCCCAATAATAATAATATTTATTGTCACAAGTTGGCTTACATTAACACTGCAATGAAGTTACAGTGAAAACCCCCTAGTCGCCACATTCCGGCGCCTGTTCAGGTACACAGAGGGAGAATTCAGAATGTCCAATTCCCCTAACAGCACGTCTTTCGGGACTTGTGGGAGGAAACCGGAGCACCCGGAGGAAACCCACGCGGACACGGGGAGAACGCGCAGACTCCGCACAGACAGTGACCCAAGCCGGGAATCGGACCTGGGACCCTGGCGCTGTGAAGCAACAGTGTTAACCACTGTGCTACCATTTACACTTCAACATGAATGTATTGTGGTGGTGAAAGCTGCTATAGAAATGCAGGTCTTTCTTTTTTTTCATTGTAAAGGGCCAGGAGTTAACATCCCTACCATGTTGTGTCTCCCCCTGGTGGACAGGGCGGGCTATTTAAATTGCCATTTAGTTCAGAGGGACTGGAATGTCCCAACAGGTGGGAGGGGCTCTGAAATCCTGCCCAAGGTGTTCTTTTTATGAGGGTTATTTTATGCGGATTTCAGATTTATTTTTCAATTATGCTTTCTTTAAAAAAGTTACAAGCTACACGGATCTTGACATGTATTTAACCGGCTGTTTCTGCTGCCTTAGGGTCTGTGTGCTGAATTTACTCACCAGCCTCGATTCTCCTTCTCGGGCAAGAACATGGCCAGGGAATGTTCCCAAATCTGACCCGAGCTCCCAAATAATTAAAAAATTATTGGAGGGCTTGAACATATTCTTTTTGTTTGCAGAGACCGGGTCCCTGTGTGTGGATGTATGCCGCTTCGAGCAAACATAAATATGCCATGTTAACAATGTGACTGATTGTCTAAAATTGGTTGTTTGCGCAGTAATCAGCACGCTCAGGATTGTTCATTTAGTAACTGAGGAAGCCAGGGGTAGAGGAACAAGGATTTATTTTAAAGCATGTACAATACTCTGTCCACGACAATAACTCTCTCCCAATCCAGTCCCACTGGGACAACCAACAGCTCTGGGCCCTGCTTGGGCCGGCTTTTATGTTTCGATCTAACGAGCTCCAGCTGAGTGGCCTCCGCTCCCTACCTGGGAAGCTCGTACTCCACACTTCCCAGGGGGAGATTGACAATGGTTTCTCCAGGGTCCTTGTGGTGGTTATGAAACCCTTACCTCCCCAAAGTCCGAAAGCACCCCTTCAACCGCCAAAGTTGGGGGCCACCTGCGCCACTTTGCCCGAGTCTGTGTTTCACCTTGTGGCGGTTCTGGGTTGGGCGGTGTGCATCGTTTGTTGACCGGCATTTTCTGGCCGACCTCCGAAGTGTTATCGCCAGGATCTCGATCTCGGACAGGGTGCCATCCGTCTGCACGGATACCTCCGTGTCCATTTCCGAGCCGGAGTCACCCTCCTCCAGTTGGACAGGGCGCTGGGATATAGATGGCTGGTTACCCCGGCCGAGGGGCGGTTCTGGGCACCGAATGGGCATCAATGCTGCTGGTTGGGCACCGTGTAGCGCGGGCTCCTGCTTCTTGAGGTGGTCCAAATGCTTCCGCTGAACTCTTCCCATGAACCCTAAGTTTATAGGAGGCCGCTCTCTCCAGCATGACCCCTGGGAGCCAAAGTCCTCCATCTCCAAAGTTGCGGGCATAGACCGCTTCCCCCGAGCAAAACTGCCGCCCAGGTGTCCTCCGGTCATAGTGCCACCTCTGCGGCTCCTGCTTCACCTCCACCTTCCCACTGAGGTTGGAATAGAACATAGAACAAAGAACAAAGAAAAGTACAGCACAGGATAGTGAGGGTCATCCGGGTTCTAAGCCTGTGGCCCATCAGCCGTTCTGCACGGGCTACCCCCATCATGTGTGGCACTGTGCGGTAGTTAAAAAGGAACCACGCCAGTCGCGTGCCCACAGAGCCTGCGGTTTGCTTTTTATGCCCGTTTTGAAAGTCAGGACCTCCCTCAATGCTGGGCCATTGGATGAGGGATGGTACGGGCGGTTCTGATGTGTCAGATGTCATTCCATTTCTCATATATGGCAAACCCCTCACTGGTGATGAGCTCCTGCTGGGGAAGTGCCTCTGGTGTTGCCCTTTGGGAGGTGATCTGGTCTGACCCATTACCCCGTGATGTAGCGGGAGTTCGAAATGGAGGGTGGGCCAAACTCTGGACGCCATAGTCCATGGGCTCCTGAAGCTCCTGCATCCCTTTCTCCGCGGTGCTCCCGGAACAGAGACAGCTCGATGGTCTGTTTGAAACCTAAGGCGGGCTCCGCCAACAGCTTCTTCTAAGCGGCCACGTTATTTATCCCACAAAAGTCGGGGTCCCGCAGGCAGTCAGGAGGATGAGTTTCTGATTCTCCTAAAATACCGTTAGCCTAGAAGATGTATCTCCTGCATTCAGCATACTGGCTCCAGTCCTCCAGCCCTGCATCAAAGGCTTCTGGCTTATTGAACAGTGGCACCGTGACCTTTTATATCCACACATTCCGGGATACTAATCGTCCGGGGCAGCTGGGCGGTTCCACAAGCGGAGTCTCCTTTGTCCTCATCGCCAGTTGAGTAACTGAGGAAGCTAACAGTAGTGGAACAAGGATTTATTGAGCTGCGTACACTATTCTGTCCATGGCAGTAACTCTGCAATATCACAGCCCCCCATTGAGACAACCAACAGCCCCGGGCCCTGCTCGGGCCGGCTTTTGCATGTAGGTCTAACAAACTCCAGCTGGGTGTCCTCCGCCCCCTCCCTGGAAAGTTCGTATTCCATGATTCCCAAGGGCAGATCGACAATGGTTTCCCCGTGGTCCTTGTGGGAGTTAAGACAGTTCAATAAGTGATGGCCAATCACAGGGTCACATCTAGCAGCAGACGTTTTGTTTTGGGCTTTGTGAGAGCGAGCTGGTTGAGGTACAATCTGTACCCAGCCTATTGCAAACAAGCAAAGGAGCATGCAGTCCCCCACTGCCCCCACTTTGCCTCCCAACTGCACCTCCCACTTTCCCTTCCGCCCTTATTGCCCCTATCCCCCCCCCCCCCCCCCCCCCCCCACTGACCCTTTCGCTCTCCCAGCCGTCCCACATGGCCAAGGGATAATGGGTGGAACACTAACAAAGAGTAAAACTGCATTGGAAGAAACTATTTGCATTTTAAAAAATAAATTTAGAGTACCCAATTATCTTTTCCAATTAAAGGGCAATTTAGTGTGGCCAATCCACCTAACCTGCACATCTTTGGGTTGTGGGGGTGAAACCCACGCAGACACGGGGAGAATGTGCAAACTCCACACGGACAGTGACCCAGGGCCGGGATTCGAACCTGGGTCCTCAGTGCCGTAGGCAGCAATGCTAACCACTGTGCCACCGTGCTGCCCTGCCATTTGCATTTATGTTGCACATTTCACAGTCTCAGGACAGCGTAAAGTGTTTTTCAGAATATGAATTGTTTCTGAGAGGAAGCCACCACTGGAATGCTGGGAATGTATTGACCAGTTTACACTCAGCAAGTTCCCACAAGTAGCAAATTGGTAATGACCAGATAATGATGTTGGTTGAGGGGGTAAATATCGCCCCAGGACACCGAGGAGAACTCGCCAACCTTTCTTCAGAATCGTAGGCATACCACTCTGATTTGTATGGAGCTATTGCAGTTCCTGCCTACTTCAAGGCTGTCGCTTTGAGCATTGAACACATTCACGCACACACATGAAAAGACAAATCCTTTTTGTAACAGCCATCAGATCGGGATTATAGCATGCAAACATTTCAGCATATCCGTTCAAAGCCTCACTTCTGAATCAGAAGCCCTCAAGTTTCAGATCAGGCTTCCGGCGTGTAACCTATGCTGACATGTCCATTGCAGAATTGACAGATCGTTGAATTGTTAAGAGGTGGATATCCTTCTGATGAGTAATTCAATTAACCCTGGAGCACAGTCTCTGCATTGCAGGTAAATGCTGAAATTCCTGTCTCATGCTCTGAAGGAGAGCAAGGTCCCTTCCTCCATCCCAAAAAAAAGCAACAGTCATCACTCATTATCGCATGGGTGTTTGTTGGATCTCTCTGTGCAAAATTTGGCTGACCTGTTTCGAATATTATAACGCTGCCTACACTTTGAAAGTACTTTGGCAGTGAACGTGTATTGGATTTCCTGAGGTCGTGAAAGGTCCTGAGACCAGATAAATGAAAGCTTATTCTTTGCAAATGACAGTTTTTCACTTAAGTGATTTAGATTTTGAGTACAATAATCTGACGTGCTTTAAATGCCGTAAGTACTTTTGCAATGAAAAAAAAATCATCAGCTGTCTAATAAAAAAAAATCCACCTGCCCCAGGACTGCTTTCATTGACAGACAATCTAGTGTAGCTTTAAAAAAAGTAGCCATTTGTTTGCACATTTTCAATAAGGTCCATTGTCTATGAACTGGAATGGTTTGTTATGGCAGCTGTAGTTCTTATGAAGGTTTAGCTGAGTTTCAAAAGGTCCAGAACTACTTATCTCAGCAGGAAGCTGTATAGCCATTTTGATTGATAGTTTTATGAGGTTATTAAAGTATTGGTTGTTCTTGAAGTGCATAGTGAAATAGATGTTTGTTTGTTTTGAAAACAGATTGACCACGAGGGGATTTTCGTTATTTTAAAATGTTTTTTCTGGAGGAGAATTTTTTTCAGTACGAGATGTTTGAATGAGCTTAGTTTATTAGAAATATATTTATTTTTAAAGCCCATTTCAATTACATCCTGAAGTCTGCACGGTGGTTAGCACTGTTGCATCACAGTGCCAGGGACTCAGTTCCCAGCTTGGGTCACTGTGCGGAGTCTACACATTCTCCCCGTGTCTGCGTGGGTTTCCTCCGGGTGCTCCGGTTTCCTCCCACAAGTCCCGAAAGACGAGCACGTTAGATGAACTGGACATTCTGAATTCTCCCTCTGTGTACCTGAACGGGCGCCGGGGTGTGGCGACTAGGGGCTTTTTGCAGTAACTTCATTGCAGTGTTAATGTAAGCCTACTTGTGAGACTAATAAAGGTTATTATTATAAAAAATGGATACTGGCTGAATGACTATGGCGGGTATATTGGGCGCATGAAGGAGGCATTGGAGGTATGGGGGTATGGAGAGGCCATGGGAGAGATGAGGGGGCGTGAAGGGGGTATGGGTATGGAGATATTAGCAGTATGGAGGGGGCATGCGGTTGTTTGGGGGAATGACGGTGGATAATAGGCAAGGGTTTCATGGCCTAATATAAGGCTACTTGTGACAATAAAGAATATTATTCTTAAAATCTGTCACTAAATTGGACTGACACTCCAGCAGAGGAAGGTGGGCAGTTCCGCCCTGACTGCCCCCACTTCTGTCGCCATCTTGGCCCTGTGCCAGGAGACAATTGGCCCAATTCCAACCTGCCCCCAACCTTCCTAACATAGAAATATGGTGGTCGGGAGCCTTTTTAAAGGAAATGGCTCCGATGGGCCGGGAGGTTTGGAAATATAATTCTTAAGTGTTGCATGTCACCGGCTATTGGATGAAATAAAATGGTAAAATGTCTTTTGTTTCTATGTATTTAGAAAGCTGCAGTGCCCACGTAGAGGGATTTTAATTATTTAAACAGTTTGAAAGGAATTGGTGGCTCAGGAAATCATGCAACTTATTTTGGGAATGATTAAGACATTTCTCAATTTCCATTACTGGTGATACTCCTCGGGCAAGCAAATTTTATTGAACAATCTCACAGGATGTACTGACAGATACCAAGGTTTAGTCTGTCCACTCAGGTACTGAATGGTATCTACAAAGTTATTACATAAATCATTACCAATGACAGCCACATTCACTCTTTATTCATCCTTCACCATTAAAACCACTAAAAAAAAATTAGTTTGTTGGATGTGAGTGTGGTGAATGTGATTCACACTATATATAGTTGCCAATATCACTCCATGTATATATGTTCGTTATCTACCCGTTGTAAGATCAATGTTGTATATAGTTGCCAATATAACTCCATGTATATATGTTCACTATCCACCATTGTAAGTGAGTTGCACTATCCGACCACCAGGGGGAGTCGCTCTGGGAGTACGCTCCTCCCTTGGCTCCGCCCAGGACTCCTCCCCCTGGGACCAATGTATAAAGATCAGTGCCTTAGAGCCAGCCTGCAGTCGTCTGGAGTTCACCGACGAATAGGCTGGCTCTGTTGTAAGTGTATTAAAGCCTCTGTTCAGATCCAACTACACGTGTTTGCTGAATTGATGGTTCCATCAATGAGCACAGCCAGAGTTAATTGTCAATGCCTAACTGCCTTTGTTTGGCCTTTCTGCATGTTTCCTGTCTGTGTTGTGTAGATGCGTCAGTGCTGTTAGGGAGGGAGCTTTAGGGCAGTGAAGGAATGGCTATGTATTTCCAAGTCAGGATGTGTGTTTGATTGCAGGGGTGTCTTGGAGATTAGGTGTTTGCAGGTGCCTGCTTCCTTGATCTTCTTGAGAGTTTGGAAGTTGCTGATGAAGAAGCCCAGAAGAACTGCTGCAGTGAATCTTGTATATCACTCACATCGCTACCAATGTGCATCAGTGGTGGAGAAAGTGAATGTTTAAGGTGATGGATGGGGTGCCAATCGAGCGGGCAGCTTTATCCTGGATGGTGTTGAGTCTCTGGAGTTGCTGCGACTGTACGTATCCAGGCTGGTGGGGAGTATACCATCACACTCCTGACTTACGTCTTGCAGATGGCGGACAGGCTTTGGGAAATCAAAGGGCGAGATTTTCCGAGGAAACTGCCATGCGTTTGGAGCAGCGGGAGGCTGCCTGTCATCGGCTGGTGGCTGGATCTTCAGGTCCCGCCTTGTCAAGGGTATTTCCCGTTGGATGTGCCCCTCGCTGCCGGGAAAGCTGCTGCGGGGATGTGCTGTCGGCGGAGCTGGGAAATCTTTCCTGGGCGAAGAGAAAGAAGGTGAGTTACGTGCCACAAATTCGCAGCCACTGACCTGCTCTTGTAGCCACAGTATTTATGTGGCTGGGTCCAAGTCAGTTTTGGTTCAATAGTAACCTGTAGGATGTTGTTGGTGGGGAATTCAGCGATAGTAATGCTAGTGAATATGAAATGAAATGAAATGAAATGAAAATCGCTTATTGTCACGAGTAGACTTCAATGAAGTTACTGTGAAAAGCCCCTAGTCGCCACATTCCGGCACCTGTCCGGGGCCTGTCAAGGGGCGATGGTTAGATCCTCACTTGTTGGAGATGCTCATTTGTTTTTTTTTATAAATTTAGAGTAGCCAATTTTTTTTTTCAATTAAGGGGTAATTTAGCGTGGCCAATCCACCTACCCTGCACATCTTTTTGGGTTGTGGGGGTGAAACCCACGCAGACACGGGGAGAATGTGCAAACTCCATACGGACAGTGACCCAGGGCCAGGATTTGAACCCGGGTCCTCAGCACCGTAGGCAGCAATGCTAACCACTAAGCCACCGTGCTGCCCTCAGATGCTCATTTGTGTAGTTCAAGCCTGGATATTTTCCAGGTCTTGCTGCATTTGGACATGGACTACTTCAGTGTGTGAGGAGTTGTGAATGGTGCTGAACATTATGCAGTCGTCTGCAAACATTCCCACTTCTGACTTTATGATGGAAGGCAGGTCATTGATGAAGCAGCTGAAGATGGTTGGGCCTGGGACACTACCCTGAGGAACTCCTGCAGTGGTGTCCTGGAACTGAGATAACATAGAACATACAGTGCAGAAGGAGGCCATTCAGCCCATTGTGTCTGCATCAACCCACTTAAGCCCTCACTTCCACCCTATCCCCATAAACTAATAATCCCTCCTAACCTTTTTGGTCATTAGGGTAATTTATCATGGCCAATCCAGCTAACCTGCACGTCTTTGGACTGTGGGAGGAAACCGGAGCACCCGGAGGAAACCCACGCAGACACAATAAGAACGTGCAGACTCCACACAGACAGTGACCCAGCGGGAAATCGAACCTGGGACCCTTGCGTTGTGAAGCCACTTGTGCTACCATGCTGCTGGTTAAAACTGATCAACAACAATCACAAACATCTTCCTTTGTGCCGGGTATGACTCCAACCAGTAGAGAGCTTTCCCTCTGATTCCCATTGACTCCAGTTTTGCTAGGGTTCCTTGATGCCATACTCAGTCAAATACTGCCCTGATGCCAAGGAACATAGTTCCTATTGAGGTTAGATCGTGCCCATAATAACCAGGGCAGGGCTAAAGATGCATATTGGGCTCACCCTCTGACCCTTCAAAACCTACCCACCATCTTCAAAGCTCCAGTTGGTATATCCCTCTCTGTCGTGGGTGGGCGCAGCTGCAGCAACACTCAAGAAACTCAACAACGTTCGGCTCAGAGCAGTTTTCATGAATTGAAGACATGTCTGAAAACTCTAAACGAAAGGTGATGATGGAGCTGCAGCCCAATGGAGGTCAGTGAGCAGAGGGATTGACTGGTGAGCAGGGAATTGGTGCGATTTAAGATGTGAGTTTTGGATGACCTCAAATGAATGGAAAGTGAAAGATGGGAGGATGGCCAAGGCTGCATTGGAATAAACAAATCTGGAGATGATAAAAGCACGTCCGAGGGTTTCAGTGGCAGCTCCAAGGATCCAGTTGTTAACATTTGTGAGTCCCGGTTAAACATCTTTCCAATTTATGTAGAGGTTGCAGCAGAGTTGGCAGCTCTACCCCTCACCCATAAGTTACAGTATTCATGTAGCAATGTAACTTCTTTATGATTACTTCAAAGATGATTCTATTGTGTTGCATGTTTGTTTGGTTAATTAAATTACTCTAATGATTAACTAAATCAAAGTAGAAAGGCCAATGAAGGAACCAAACTGCAGTTAATGTGCAGTCTTCCCCAGGGGTTGCTGCATTTAGCTCGCTGTTAAAAATATATTTCTGTGCACAGTTGGCAATGGTGCAGGAGAGAGGACAAAAAGAGTTGGGGTGGGGGACATCTGTTCTTGATGATTTGTAAGATCCACATGCATAGATATCATCAGAGACAAAATAATGTAAAATAGAATACGCGCATTGAAGAGAGAGGGGGGTGTTTAATTGCTATTAATTATTACAACATCATACCCTCAATATTCATAAAGGTTACACTTCGGGCAATTGAGTTTTAGTACCTGAAAGTCCAGTAATTTACTTTTTTTAATGAGTTTCTTATAATAGAGACTAATGAACTGGATTGCTGTGTGTCTGCGATCACAGTTCAGTATGCTCTAATGTTATTAATAGATGGATAAAATTACTCTAATGTGTAAAAGATTCCGGAAGGGACATTATTTGATTTTGACGCATTTACATCTTTATGGACATATATGTGCCCTCTATAATTAAGTATTGTTATGCAGCTTAATGTCACGGTTAAATAGTTGAGGCAAATTTCCTGTCGGGAATAACTGCGATCAGTGCAATCGTGGGTAACATCTTCATTCCACACTTGATGGTATCGACAACCAACAACAACTTATATTTATATTGTATTCTGGATGTAATAAAACATCTACAAGGTGCTTCACATAAGTATTATCAAACTAAATATGTAATTGAGCCACATATGGAGATATAATAATAACAATAGTCTTTAGTGTCACAAGTAGGCTTACATTAACACTGCAATGAAGTTACTGTGAAAAGCCCCTAGTCGCCACATTCCGGCACCTGTTCGGGTACACAGAGGGAGAATTCAGAATGTCCAATTCACCTAACAGCAGGTCTTTTGGGACTTGTGGGAGGAAACCGGAGCACCCGGAGGAAACGCACGCTGACACGGGGAGAACATGCAGACTCCGCACAGACAGCGACCCAAACCGGGAATCGATCCCGGGACCGGGGCGCTGTGAAGCAACAGTGCTAACCACCGTGCTACCATGCCGCCCATATTAGGTGAAATGACCAAAAGCTTAGTCAGAAAAGGAATGTCTTAAAGGAGGAGTGTTAAATGTCTCTGAGACAGAGAGACACAGAGGTTTAAGGAGGAACTTCCAGGACTTAAGGCATCAGTAACTGACGGTGAAGCTATGAGCGGCGGAGGGATTAAAATCAGGGATGTACAGGGATGTACAAGAGGCCGGAATTAGAAGAGTGCAGAGTTTGTGAGGCTGGAAGGGACACAGGGGTAGGGATGTCAAAAGAAATGGAATAACTTGGGGCTTAACTTGGTTTCTATCTAACAGAACTTGCTGAGCCAAGTTAGAGGACACTGTTTGTCTATGGGACTGGTGTGGGTACTGATAACACAGGAAATAAGAGCACCATTGATTCACCAACTTGTTATATGGCTTCAAGATGTCCTCAGAGATAAGGCCTCTCTGCTGCAATCACAAAAGGACTTTATTTCCCCTTACATCATGGGAGCCATGATTACAATCCCCAATCTTTCCTGTAATAAGACTCACTTCATGGTGCTTTTGGTGAAACTTGGCATTACACCCTACTTCAGCTGTAGTTTTGGTGCAGTTTCTTTTCTCCTTTTCATGGAAGTCTGTGCTTAGCTGAATAAAACTTTAAAGAGAAGTTCGGAACGTTAGAACCAGGAGCAGGAGGTGGCCATTCAGCCCCTCGAGCCTGCTTTGCCATTCAGTAAGAACATGTAAAATCTGATTTTAGGCCTCAACTCCACTTTCCTGCATGTCCCCCATAACCCTTGAATTGCCGCCCATAGTTCAAGTCTGTCTAACCCCAGCCGTGAATATGGTCAATGGCCTCGCCTCCACTGCTTGCTGGGGACAAGAACCCCAAACATTCATGAGCTTCTGGGTGTGGGTGGAGCTTAAGCCAGGTGGCTGGGAGAAAAGAAATTCCTTCTCGTCGCCATTTGAAATAGGAGACAAAACTGTGCGCTAGATTCCCCCCATATGGGGACACATCCTCTCAGCATTTACCCTGTCAGGCTCCCCGAGTCTATTGTATGCTTCAATAAGGTTACCTCTCATTTTTCTAACCTGCATTGGGTACAGGTCCAACCTGCAAAATCTTTTCTGATAAGATAACCCCTTCACCCAGGAATCAAGCTGATGAACTTGAACTTCCTCTGATACACTACCCCCCTTCATTAAGTAACTATGAATCAGGCTAAATGACTAGACTTAGCTGCAGTTGACCAGCAATTCTACTGAGCAGCAGTTGAAAAAATGTCCAGTGTAACACATATAGACCACAAAATACGGCTCTTCAGTATATTTTCAGCGCTGTCAGTCCTGTCTTCGCATCAGGACGGCAACCTCCCACACCTCTGATGAAAAAGTTGCAGGCAGCTTTTGGGGAAGAATGTTAAAATCAGCATGCAATATATTGAGGTTCAAAGCTCCAACAATTGCAGTCTCTTATGGAGGCACAGTTGAACATGCAATGTGTGCAAGCTGTGAGGTATGGATGTCATACGGTTTAGCTCAGTTGGCTGGGCAGCTGGTTCATTCCGCAGATTAAGGCTAACAGCGAGGGTTCAATTACCGTACCGGCTGAGGTTATTAATCAACCTTGCCCCTCACCTGAGGTGTGGCGGTCTTCAGGTTAAATCACCACCAGTCAGCTTCCCCCCCCCCCCCCCGCCTTTCAAAGGGAAAAGCAACCTGTGGTCATCTGGGACTATGGTGACTTTACTATGGGTGTGAAGCTTGCAGCAAGTGTGAGTGTGAAGCAAAGCTTGTTATATTACAGAGATGTAATATATATATTACTCATTTCTCTTGCTGAGTTGTATTTAACTTGATGATAAATAGTCAAAATCTTCCAGTTGATGACAAATTATTTATTGAGTAACAAAATAATATACTTGTGAGTTCTTTTACTTTAATACTTTGACTAGTAATAGAATTAACAAAGATTAGATTAAGTTAAGAATGAATATAATACACTACACTCTGAGCTGGTCACGTCTATCCTCCAGCTGTACTGCACACACACTAACCTACAGAAAGAGCGGGAATCTCCTTATATAGTTCCTGTTAGTGTTGCCATCTAATGATCATCTGACTGTACTGACTGCATGTTAAGTAATCACGCATTAACATATACAGATATCACTACATCCCCCTTTTTATGTGTTACATTTTTCTATATACACGATAACAAAAAGTGTACACAATAAATGAAGTTTTCTGTCATGCATAGTACATCAGTTATGAATCAATCAGTCAAATGTTCATAAGTTCAATCGATTCAGTTTTCTTCTTTGTCTAGTTGATCTTCTTAATTTGTTTGGAAAAGTCGACACTTTAATATTCTTCTGCTCACTTTCAACAGGTTGATTGATATTCACATGCTGACTTAAAGATTGATTTAAATTCAAAGTTGGAAAGACAGGTTGATGAATTTGCACTTTCAAAAGGTCACGCCTATTCCTTCTAAATCAATCCACCTTCTGCAGTTTTGATGATGTAGGAGCGCGGTGATATTTGCCCAATAACCATAGCAGTATCAGACCATCCTCCATCAGAGTGTCTGACTCTAAAAATGTCATCAGCTGTTAGCAGTATCAGTGGTTTTGCGTGCATGTCATAATAACTTTGCTGTGTTTCACGTTGCTCTTGAATCCTTTTCAGCATACCCAGTTGATCTGGATCGCCAACATGAATTTTCAGTAGAGTTGTTTTTATTTCACGATTGTACAAGATTTGAGCTGGAGGTAAACCTGAATTTAACGGAGAGGCTCTGTATGATAGTAAAGCCAAGTAAAAATCCAATTGTGAATCTCTTGCTTTGCTTAACAATTGCTTCACAATGTGGACACCTTTCTCCACTTTCCCGTTTGATTGAGGAAAATTGGGACTTGAGGTAATGTGGTTGACGTTATATGTTCTTGAAAATACTATCCATTCCCAGCTTGCAAAGCACGCACCATTATCTGACATAAAAGTTTGCAGAATGCCATGTCTCGCAAAGATTTCCTTACATGCTTTGATCTCTGCTGTAGAGGTGAGATCAGATAGTCTCATCACTTCCGGAAAGTTGGAATAATAATGATAAGAACATAGTCTTTTCCACTTGCATGGAGCAAGTCAATGCCAACTTTCACCCATGGTAACGTAGCAATGCCATGTTGTTGGAGTGTGTCTTTACATTGTGCCGGTTGATGCCATTGACATGTCGAACACGACATTATCATCTCCGCGATGTCCTTGTTTATTCCCGGCCAATACGCAGATTGTCTAGCTCTTCTTTTGCTCTTCTTGATGCCGAGATGTCCATCCTGAATTTTGCTGAGCATTTCTGACCTGAGATTTGATGGAACAGTAAGTTCTGCTTGAATACTTTGATACTGAGGACAGTGTCCTTTTGGCCACCCATGCTGTAGATGATTGATAACTCTAAGCAAGGTTACATCTTTTTGTGTTTCATCAAGTATCTGCTTCACCTTTTCATCTGATGCAGGAAGTGTTTCTCTATGTAACTGCAGTTGGGTTTCTACATCATTGATGAATTCAAACGGTAGATTTTCAATATTTAAAAAAAATAAATTTAGAGTACCCAATTCATTTTTTCCAATTAAGGGGAAATTTAGTGTGGCCAATCCATCTAACCTGCACATCTTTGGGTTGTGGATGTGAAATCCACGTAAACACGGGGAGAATGTGCAAACTTCACACAGACAGTGACCCAGAGCTGGGAACCTGGGACCCTGGCGCTATGAGGTAGCAGAGCTAACCCTCTGCGCCACCGTGACCCCCAGATTCTCAGTATTTATTGATCTTGAAAGTGTATCTGCAATTATGAGATCTTTGCCAAGAGTATAGATTAATGTAGAATCATACCTCCTCAGCTTCATCTTCATTCTCTGTAATCTTGGCGTCATATCATTGCGGTTTTACTCTATAATATTTACTAGAGGTCAATGATCAGTCTCAACTATGAACTTAGGTAGACCAGACACATAGTCATGAAACTTTGTGATGCCTGTTATTAGGCCTAGACATTCTTTTTCTATTTGCGCATACCTGCACTCTTTCGCGGTCATCGCTCGAGAAGCGTACGCTACAGGAATCCAAATTGCCTGGTTGTCTTGCTGAAGTAAACATGCACCAATTCCAACTTGACTTGTGCCTGTCGAGGTTTTTGTGGGTTTGTTTGGATCAAAGAAATTTAAACTTCGAACTTTTATTAATTGTTGTTTGTGGTCCAGCCATTCTGCATGGTGGCGTGGAGTCCACTCAATCTCAGTATTCTTTCTGATCAAGTTTCATAGAGGATCAGTTCTTGAAGATAAGTTGCAGATGACTTTCCCGAGGAAATTTACAAATCCATGAAATCTAAGTACAGCTTTCTTGTCTTTTGGTTGCTGCATTTTCTGTCTGGCTGATACCTTTTCTTCATCCGGTCTGACACCTTTAGCTGAAATGGCGTCACCTAAAAATTTCAACGATGAGGTAGCAAATGTGCATTTAGATGGGTTCAATTTTCAACCGTATTGATGTATTCGGTGAAATACTTTCCTTAGCCTTGCAATATGCTCTTCCTCAGTAGTTGACCATATAATGATGTCGTCCACATAGACTCTAACGCCATCTATGTTTTCCGTCATCTGCTCCATAATTCGGTGAAAAATCTCTGAGGTGGAGATTATCCTGAAGGGCATTCTGTTAAAACAGTACCGTCCAAACGGCATGTTGAATGTTGCTGGAGTCATCGAGCTGCATCTGCCAAAAACCTTGTGATGCGTCTAACTTTGCAAAAATGCTTGCGTTGCACATTTCAGATGCAATTTCGTCTTGTTTGGGAATAGGGTAATGTTCCCTACGTATGTTTTTATTTAGATCTTTGGGATCCATACAAATTCTAAGACCTCCTGAAGGTTTTTTGACACAAACCAATGAGCTGACCCAGTCAGTCAGTTGTTGTGACTTTGGAAATTATGTCTTGAGATTGTAATCTCTGCAATTCATCTTTTAATCTCTCTCATGTAGAGGTGCTGGAACTCTTCTTGGTCGATGTATGATGGGTTTTGCATCCTTTTTGAGCTAAGGTTTGTACTAGTATGGCAATGTGCCCATACCGCAAAATACTTCAGGGTATTCACTCAGTAATTGTTGAATATCTTCTTCCAGTCGTGGTGTCTCATTTGTGTGCATGAAGATTCTTTGAATTAACTGCAACTCCTTGCATGCTTGATCACCTAATAAAGAAGGTTTGTGATCATCCACAATCTCAAAATGAAGTGTTTTCCACACTTCTTTGTTGACAACCTTTAAACGGCACGATCCATGTGACACAACTTGGTTACCATTATAATATTTTACTTGCATGCCACAGGTACAATCTCATAATAGATAGAGAAATACAGCACAGAACAGGCCCTTCGGCCCACGATGTTGTGCCGAACTTTTGTCCTAGGTTAATGATAGAATTTTGGACACTAAGGGCAATTTATCATGGCCAATCCATCCAACCTGCACATCTTTGGACTGTGGGAGGAAACCGGAGTACCCGGAGGAAACCCACGCACACACGGGGAGGATGTGCAGACTCCACACAGACAGTGACCCAAGTCGAAAACGAACTTGGGACCCTGGAGCTGTGAAGCATTTGTGCTATCCACAATGCTACCGTGCTGCCCTTAAGGAGAAATTAATCTACACTCCATTATTCTACCCTAATCCATGTACCTATCCAATAGCCGCTTGAAGGTCCCTAACGTTTCCGACTCAACTACTTCCACAGGCAGTGCATTCCATGCCCCCACTACTCTCTGGGTAAAGAACCTACCTCTGACATCCCCTCTATATCTTCCACCATTTACCTTAAATTTATGTCCCCTTGCAATGGTGTGTTCCACCCGGGGAAAAAGTCTCTGACTGTCTATCTATTTCCCATATCATCTTATAAATCTTATAATCTCCTTGGATTGATGAGAGATCTTTGCAATTCATCAAGGGGGTGAAAGCACCAGTATCAAGCTGAATAATATCGGGCTGCTATTCACATGCACTGCCGCTGTCCATTCATTGGTGTTGTCAATAATTTTAATTCGATCAGGTGCCTTTGTTGTTGATTGAAGATCCTTTGATGGCGATTGAAGATTCCACTGTATCAATAATGCCAACAAAAAACGTATTTTCAAGAGAAAGATTTTCATCACCTTTTGAGAAATTCTTTTGTGAATTTTTGTTTCCTGTTTTATCGATGGATCTAACATTGAAATGCTTTTCCGCGTTGTATTGGGATAAATTGCTGTTGGTTTACACTGAGAAGCGAAAGGGTTAAGCTTTGAGCACTTTAAACACCGCTTTCCTGAGCAGGACAATTCCCCTTTGAGTGGGCGTTACCACATCTGCAGCAGGTCATGACGTCGTCTCACTCTGACTCATGAGTGATGTTCCTGCATGCGCAGACTTCTTCTGTTGCGTCTTGTGAACTGCGCATGTCCCGAGTTGGAATGTGCGCGTGCAAGCTAGCTGCCATCTCGAACGTGGTTCCTTGCTGCCTGCGACACCATTTTAACATTCTCAACCTCGTGGTGGACTTTCATGTCCTTTTCTCGGTGATAAAATTCCAAGTATTGATGTCTACTCTGCTCATGCGAAATGCATTTTTCTATTGCTATTTTGAGAGTTAAATCATTTTGTCCTAGTAATGCTTCCCTTAGGCCTTCATCATTTAGTCCAAAAACAATTTAATCTCTTATTAAAAAGTTGTGTAAATCAGCAAAATTACGCGTCTGCGCTCGTAGTTTTAAGTCGGTGACAAAGCTTGTGATCGGTTCGCCATTTTTCTGTCACATCTGATGAAACCTGAAACATTCCAGTATTTCATCTGTCTGCATTTTGCAGTGGTCATCAAACTTTGCAACAATCAGTCCAAATTTGCTTTTGTCTTTGCCTTTGGTGTATATAAATGAATTATATATTTCTATACCTTGCTGACCAACCATTGACAGTAGCAGTACTATTCTTCTAGCTTCAGAGGCTGTATTTAAGTCTTGAGCTTCCAAATGGAGTTGGGACTGCTGTTTAAATAATTTCCAATTTAAATTTAAGTTATCCGTAGTTTTCAGCTGCCGGGGAGCTTGAATCGTGGTCCATCGAATCGATTTGTTATCGAGGATCTGTTTGCTGCGACAACTTCCACAGTCGAGGAGTCCGTATCGGAACCTTTTCTTTTCTTTCCTAGTCTTTCTTTTAAAATTTAGAGTGCCCAATTATTTGTTTTTTTACAATTGAGGGGCAAATTAGCGTGGCCAATCCACCTAACCTGCACGTCTTTGGGTTGTGGGGGTGAAACCCACCCAGACACGGGGAGAATGTGCAAACTCCACACGGACAGTGACCCAGGGCCCGGATTCAAACCCGGATCCTCAGCACCGTAGTTCCAGTGCTAACCACTGCGCCACGTGACGCCCTTTCTTTCCTAATCTTACTACTAGTTGTTCATAAAGCTTTTATTACCTGGCACCACGTTATATTACAGAGATGTAATAAATATATTACTCATTTGTCTTGCCGAGTTGTATTTAACTTGATGATAAACAGTTGAAATCTTCCAAGTGATGACAAATTATTTATTGAGTAACAAAATAATATACTGGTGAGTTATTTTATTTTAATACTTTGATGAGTAATAGAACTAACTAAGATTAGATTAAATTAATAATTAATATAATATACTACATTCTGAGCTGGTCACTTCTACCCTCTAGCTGCAATACACACACACTAATATGAAGAAAGAGCGGGAAACTCCTTATATAGTACCTGTTAGTGTTGCCATCTAGTGATCATCTGACTGTACTGACTGCACATTAACTAATCATGTATTAACATATACAGAGATCACTACAAACTATGAATTCTGAATGATAGAGAATGCTAGTAGGTGAGTAATGAGGGTGTGGTGCAGTGTCTAAGGGTGTTGGTGTAATATAGTACTTGAAGATTCATTCAATGACCTTGGCCACTCCTGTGAGGCCATTGACGCCTTTTGCAGGACTGCATCCAGAACCTCAGAGCTTGACTCCTGGCAACGACCCCCATGTCTTTCTGCTCTCGTTGCTTTTGTCTGAGAGGCCTCTGCACCCCACCCCCACCCCCACCCAGCAGATAGAGGTCACGTCTCCTTCTCTGCATCTTCTTGGCCAAGATCATTAATGCGTCATCAGAAAATCCTGGAACCAACTCGTGTCCCCCAGGTCAGAATCTGTTATAGAGGGACTTCGCAAACCTGCTGGAAGAGGTGCATGCTGCTTTCCGGTGCGACAGGCTCCTGTCGAGCAGCGTTAATCTCTCACCATTTTGGGTGCTCTGTCCCCACACATTGTAGTTAGTGCTGGCTGCAGACATAATAAGGTATGAACCATGCATGCTGCCTGCAACAGGCAGGGGTTAACCACACATTGTGATTCCAGAACCCTTTCCCAGGGTCTTATCCCCACAAAGTTGAGCATTCCTGTTGAATTTATATATTTTGTTCCCCTCACTTCTCTCTTGTTTTCACCTGTCTGGTGAATATTAGCTTCCATCAGTGCCATGAGCAGATGATAATGTATTTGAGGATGAATGCTGTCTCGTGGTATGACGTGGCTGCAGAATAAAAAGGTTTGCAGCCCTGAAAAACAGCTGTGAGTGATTACTGTGTTTATAGGTATTGATGTTGAGTGCAGTACAAGTGGCTTCATTCTGGCTCCAATGAGGCACAAGTTATGGAAAGAGTTTTGATTACTTCATATACGTAGAGAGACCAGAGCAGCTGCAGTTGTTCTGCTCAGAGCAGGGAAGGTTAAGGGGAGGTTGAATTGAGGTGTTCAACATCATGAAAAGGTTTCGACAGACGAAATAAGGAGAAACTGTTTCCACTGACAGGGAGATTCAGTAACTCAGAGGACACAGATTTGAGATAATTGACAAAGAGCCCGAGGGGGAATTTATATATTTTTTCTCACAGTGAGTTACTGCGATCTGGAATCAGCTGCCTGAAAGAGTGGCAGAAGCAGATTCAATAATAACTTTCGAAACGGAATTGAATAAATACTTGGAAGGGAAGAAAAGGTGCAGAGTTTGGGGGGGAGCGGAGGTGGGGGGGTGGGGGGGGGGGTAGTGGGACTAAATGGATAGCTCTTTCAAAGAGCGATGGGCTGAATGGCCTCCTTCTGCTTTGTGAGATTCTATGCTCCTTTGGGATTCTAGTGGGGCGACGATGATGTCTGAGAATGTGACGGGTCAGTTCTTGAACATGCCGTTGTGAGGATGATAGAAACGTTCTTGTAAAACGGTCAAATATCTGAATCAACCTACAACGGTATAAATGTAGTGTGTAACAGTCGGATGAAAAAATATACTCGAGACCACACGAGCAAGCTGTAGATAAACTGGCTAAATTAAGCCCCGGGCTGGTTTAAAAACTCTCCCACTTCACTGAAGTTCATTCCACTCAAAGTGTCCCTTTTTTTAAAATGTGGGAGCTATCTTTCAGCGACGATCACGGCACACGGATGGGGTCACGGGTTGAAAGCAGTTGTACCAAATTGAACCTTGACCACTGCAAATGGCCATTTTCCCTCCAGTCAAGATGTGGAGGCACTTATCATCAGAGAGCAAATTAACGCAAGCGGTCTTATCATTTACACAACCCTGCTTATTTTTCTCTGCCAGCATTTCGTTTTGTGCAAGGCTGTATGTGCAATGAAGGAGAAGGTGTGTGCAAACCCAGCACCGCCAAGCTTAACATCTCATGAATCCTCATTTAATCTTGCCACTTGGCGTGGAGAGCTCTGTGCTTGCTGAAACATGCCTCTGCCTACCTTAATTCTAGCTTTGATTCCATGTGACACCACTTAGCATTCAACGTAAGCTGCTATCTGTCTGCCTAAGGTAGCAATTGATAAACAGTGTCTGCCTTCCAACCATACCCTCTCCTTTACAGTTTAAAAAAAAAATTCCAGTCCAATGTTTTGTGCGCTGATGGAATGCTAGGATCTCGCTGCTTCACATCCCAGAGTGAAAGCTTTCGAATGTAGGTCATGAGCAGTTGGGCTTTGCACACTGGGATAAGGTATGTTGAGAATCCTGGTTTCTGGCATTCAAAAGAAATTTGTGTAAAAAAAAATGGGTGTAACAGATGGCTGCTTGTGCAAGGCTTCAGAATGGTCAGATCAGGCCGTTCTCATGGCAACCAGCGAACCAACTCCAAGGGATTTGAGATCCGAGCAGCAATCATTTCAAACAGTCTGTCTAGAAGTGTAAATGCAATACAGCGAGGATGAAGTGGCATGTCGTCTGGTTTACATGCCTGACGTGATTTTGAAAAAAAAAAACTAGCCACCATTTTCAGATCCCTTCCACATTCTGCCTGGGCTTAATTAGTTGTTTACTGCCCGGGACCCTACGTATTTGCTTGAATGTAATTGCTTTAATTAATAAGTGAAGCAAGGCCTTCCCTTAATTCTTGAGAGTTTTTTTATTGCTTCGCTCAGAACCAGAAATAATGTGACTTTTTTAATCTCTTCTTTCCTTGGGGAGGGGCAATTATTTATATATTTTCCAATTCCCACCTTGAAAGTACTCAACACAAGTCAAGGGGGGACGTTCTACCAAAAGCGTCTTGCTTTGAGTGATGTGGAAAAAAGATTCATCCCAATCTCCAGAACATTTGCTTTGTTCCTGGAAATGGCTTCAATTAGTTTCCATTATGGGATTCAGGCTGAGGTCAAATTACCCTTCAACTTGCCAGGTCTCTGTAGACTGTTTTTTTTTTAAAGCTAAGCCAAGGCTCTGAGAACATTTGAGAGTGTTTTATGAGGAATGCAGGCCTTCATATTCCTGGCTTATTTCACAGAGAAGACAGGGCGAACCACCATCGCAGTAACATATCCGTAATGCAGACCACATTGAAGCTCTCTCTTTCCCCTCTCCTCTTACTCTGCAAGAGACAGGTTTAGCCGACGGTTTGGTTTTTCAGCGAGGAGAATGGTCTACAACTGAAATGAACACCTTCCTATTCTGTGGCTAAATGTTTGTTTGTGCTACAAGAACAATACAGTGAGTATTCCACCCCATAGTTTAAGAATATGACAATGGAGCCAGCAGGGAAACACATAGTGCAAGATGTCCAAATCTATTATCAGATCCTTCTGACAATGTAGTGTAACCACTGTGAACTACTTATTGGCCTCCTTCTTCTGTGCGTTTAGAAGCTTCTTACTGGAAAAGCCATTCATGCAGCATATGGCGGTCTAATGTTTACAATAGTTCACATGTGGGATTATACTGAACCATGGTTCTATAACTTTACCTGGTGTTGACATCATTAATCAGTCAGGGCGGCGAGGTCCTGGGTTCGAATCCCGGCCCCAGGTCACTGTCCATGTGGAGTTTGCACATTCTCCCCGTGTCTGCGTGGGTCTCACCCCCACAACCCAAAGATGTGCAGGGTAGGTCGATTGGCCACGCTAAAATGCCCCTTAATTGCAAAGAGTTTTTTAAAAAGACATAATTAATCAAAATTTTTGATTGTTAAAATCCAATATTGTAACTTAGAGAACATTACAGATATACATAACATACAGAGACGCACACAGCATGGTGGCACAATGGGCTGCACGGTGGGACAGTGGTTAGCACTGCTGCCTTACAGCGCCAGGGGCCCAGTTTCAATTCCGGCCTTGGGTCACTGTCTGTACGGAGTCTGGATTTTCTCCCTGTGTCTGCGTGGGTTTCCTCCGGGTGCTCCGGTTTCCTCCCACCGTCCAAAGATAATAATAATAATCTATATTGTCACAAGCAGGCTTACATTAACACTGAAATGAAGTTACTGTGCAAACCCCCTAGTCGCCACATTCCGGCACCTGTTCGGGTACACAGAGGGAGAATTCAGAATGTCCGAATTACCTAACAGCACGTCTTCCGGGACTTGTGGGAGAAACCGGAGCACCCGGAGGAAACCCACGCAGACATGGGGAGAACGTGCAGACTCCGCACAGACGGTGACCCAAGCCGGGAATTGAACCTGGGACACTGGCGCTGTGGAGCAACAATGCTAACCACTGTGCTACTGTGCTATCCAAGATGTGCAGGTTGAGTGGATTGGCCCACACTAAATTGCCCCATAGTATCCAGGGATGTGCAGGTTAGATGGGGCATCACCCCCCCCCCTCCACCCCCCCTTTCCCCCCCCCCCCCCCCACTGCCGTGCTCGCTGATATAACATTGGCTCCTGGTTGAGCAACACCTTGGTTTTAACATTCCTGCTCATTTACGATTCAAATGAATTATGGGCACGATTCAACGGAAATGAAACAGAGTCCGGTGTTGAGCGCGTTTAGCCGGGTGTTTCCTGGTGCTTGCAGAGCCAAGGAAGCCCCCGCTATCTAACGGGACCCTGTTTCATTTTGGGGCCTCAGTAGTTACCCCCCCGCCGAGGCCGCACTTAGTCCCATTTCCTGTGCTGAGAATCTCCGCTCAGCTGTGCAGGAAGGGAGCCCCGATCTCAAGACCCCTCCAACGCGCCCCCTGGATCCTCCCCCCCAATCACCCATAAGGGGGTCATCGGGCCCCCACGCACGTCACATAATAAAGGCAGGGCACCCACGGCCCAATTCCCGGTGTGGGCAAAATGCCACCTGGGCACCTTGGCAGTACCACCCAGATATCCTGGCACTGCCAGGCTGAAATTGCCAAGAGGCCCAGGCGCCAGGTTGTCCATGCGAGGGATCGGGCCCGGCGAGTGCCCTGCCCTTATGCGGCAGGGGGAGGAGGGGCTCAAGGATGCCGGAACAGGTAAATTGGGGTATGGGGAGGGGGTCCGGAAGCCGCAGTTGGGGGGGGGGGGGGTTGAGAGATCAGGGCACCGTGACCAGCTGAGCTGGCCAGTGTAGGAAATTAAGGTAAGTGCGGGCTTTGGCAGGGCGTTCCTTGCAGAAGTCTGAAACAAACACAGAGTCGTGTTTGGGAATCATTCTCAGCCCCTGCAGATGCCAAGAAACATTCCGGTAAACGTGCCCTTTGGCTTGGTTCTTTCAAGAGGAAATCTCACTCCTCTAGATTTAACTGGAATTTACAGTCATTTGGCCAAACTGGTTGTTGCTGATGTTTCTGCTCCACACAAATCTCTTCCCACTCCTCTTTACCTCACCTTATCAGCATTTCCTTCTATTACTTTCCCCCACTAGTGATTATTTAGCTTCCCCTTACATACAATTGGACTCAACCGCTCTCGCTGGGATTGAGTTCCACATTCTCACCACCCTCTGGGTAAAGGGGCATCGCCTGAATACCACATTGGATACATTGGTGAATGGAGTTTGGCTGAAACCCCAGCAAGTGGAAACACCTTCTGTGTGAATATTCTATCAAACCTAATCATGTCACCCCTCCTCCCCCCTCCCGCTGCAGACTGCCACCTTCTAGCCTGTTCAGGTTTTCCTGCAAGGTATGGCCCCTCTGTCCTTTTATCATCCCTGTAAATCCTCTCCAGTGGCTCAACGTTGTGTATGAAATTAATGCAAATCTGGTCAAGTTCCATCCTCTACAGGTGAGCTGTCAACATTGTCCTTGTATCATGATTGTCATCCATTTACTTCATTGAGCCTGATCTCCACAAAGCCCTCGTAAAGGGGAATTTCCATTCTGAACTTTTTTCCCGTGCTGCCTCTCACACGAGTATAGAACATGATTTGTATGGTGGATAATGAATGAGGTGTGAAAGGGATAAGGGATAGAGGCGGCACGGTAGCACAGTGGTTAGCACTGTTCACAACGCCAGGGTCCCGGGTTCGATTCCCGACTCGGGTCACTGTCTGTGCGGAGTCTTCACATTCTCCCCGTGTCTGCGAGGAAAATATTCTAGAGGAATATTATTCCTCTAATATTTTTCCTCCGGGCGCTCTGGTTTCCTCCCACAAGTCCCAAAAGACGTGCTTGTTAGGAGAATTGGACATTCTGAATTCTCCCTCTTGATCAATAAGGGGACAATGGGTTAAGGGGAGAAGGCAGGAGAATGGGGATGAGAAAAATATCAGCCATGATTGAATGGTGGAGCAGGCTCGATGGGCCGAGTGGTCTAATTCTGCTTCTATGTCTTATGGTATCATAGTCCGATGTACCCAAACAGGCGGCGGAGTGTGGCGACTGGGGAATTTTCACAGTAACATCATTGCAATGTAAGCCTAGTTGTGACAATAAGAAAGATTATTATTATTATTATTATTAAAAGGCAAGTGGATGTTTGATAAACGAAACACTCACTCACACACAATTTGAGTGTTTGGGTTAGATTATATTGATTTCTAATTTTGAGATTTTATCATGAAGGTTTTCCTTAATTATCTTTAAGATGTGCGGAGTCTGCACAGTCCAAAGATGTGCAGGTTAGGTGGATTGGCCATGATAAATTGCCCTGAGTGTCCAAAATTGCCCTTAGTGTTGGGTGGGGTTACTGGGTTATGGGGATAGCGTGGAGGTGTTAACCTTGGATAGGGTGCTCTTTCCAGGAGCCGGTGCAGACTCGATGGGCCGAATGGCCTCCTTCTGCACTGTAAATTCTATGTAAATCTATATATATATGTGATGAGAAGTTACACTATTTGCTTGCTAGTTTTTACGCCTGTGCATATTTATCTCATTAAATAAGTGGAAATGGCTCCACCGTTTTGTAAATTGTACACGATCCATTTGAAGGAGTTAAATAGACTCAGATCATTCCTCTAAAATAAGCAAAATACTGCAGATGCTGGAACATGAAATAAGAACAGAGGATTGTGGAAAAACCCATCAGGTCTGACAGCATCTGGAGGGAGGGAAAACAGAATTAACGTTTTGAGGGCGTTTGGCTCTCCATCGAAACTGAAGAGAGGGAGAATGTGTTGGACATTAAAATGTAGAGATTGCAACAAGATGTAGCAACCTTAAGAACAAAAGGCATGTGGCCCAGTGTGGGAGGGAGGGTTTTTGTATTTGAGATAATAGGTGTGTGGGATATTTTATTTATAAGGGTTTAAGGTGGAGGAGAAAGACCACAGTCTGAAGTTGTTGAACTCAATGTTGAATCCTGAGGGCTGTAACGTGCCCAACCGGAAGACGGGAAGATGTTGCTCCTCCAGTTTGCTCTGCAGCAGGCCAAGGACAGAGATGTGGGTGCGGGAGCAAGGTGCTGAGTTAAAATGACAAGTGACAGGAAGGTTGGGGTCAAGCTTGCGGACTGAGCCAAGGTGTTCTGCGTTGAGTGCCCCCACTGTCGAGGCTTGTCGATGAGATGGGAATCCTGCTAAAGACGTGGATGGAATTCTCCCATCCAGGACGAAGCCCCGCGGCCGGTTCAGGGAGTGTTTCCTGCTGCAGGGGGCAATGGAAATTATGCCATATCTGCCGACCTCGGCCTAATTAATAATGCTTTGGGGGCTTTAGCGTCATCTTCTGTGGGGGGGGGGCGGGCTTGATGGGTTCGTTCCATCATCATATCTGGGTGCCAAATTGAAAAGGCCCCTGACAATATTGACCCACTATTGAAGAAAGAAGATCGAACTCCTGAAGAAAGATCTCCAGAACACCCTTTAAGATACTGAGGGTGGTAGGTGCACGTAATTGATGTAATTGATGCTCCCCCCCCCCCCCCCCCCCCCCCACCTCCTGGTGTGGTGTCTCAGGGTCGAGGGCCCTTGGTGGCCTCCATCCTGAACTTCGCAGGCAACCCCAGGCCTTCTTCAGCTTAGTCCTAACGTTTGGACACCATGCTGGTCCAAATGTGTTCAGGACTGGAGTGTTTGCCCCCTGGCATTGCATCCCATTAGCTGGTTGCAGATTGGCTTCATTCCAGCCTCCAGTGGGATTCCTGATCCGCCATGGTGCGCACCAGCGGAAGATCCCACTATAATGTGCGCTGGAAAAGGTCATGGCCCTTGCCTGACACCTGTGTACGCAGGGAAGTTGCAGAGATATCTATTTGCATGGGCCTCCCCTGACATGAGTAAAATAGAGGTGAGGGCAGAGTGAGACCTTTAAATAGTATTTAATTGGTCTCTTTATGACCTCATTGGCCCAAAGGAGGTTGGACTTCCTAGCACCTTATCACGCCTGTGTGGGGTGTACTTCCCTTCATCTCTACATCCCATGATGCTAGGCCCCAGGGTCACGCTTCATTGCCTAGATCTCGCCCCACCTTCCAACTCAAAGTCATCTGGATTTTAAGCTAAGAACTCCCGAGCAGAATGAAACTCGAGTCAATGACCACTCCATGGGAGGTCACAGCCCAAAGTTGGGTGAAAGGAGAAAGATACTCCCCAACATGGACCAGATGGGACAAATGGCCAGTTCCAGGGCATACAATTTATGTTGTTCAATGTAAACACCAACATGAGCTGGCAGAATGGTGCACCTTGTATTCCTAGAGGATAAATGTCTCTAACTCTCTGCGATACCGCTTTGTACTCCAGTACCGCTGGGTCAGAATCCTCGCTTTGTACTCCAGTACCGCTGGGTCAGAATCCTCGCTTTGTACTCCAGCAGCGCTGGGTCAGAATCCTCGCTTTGTACTCCAGCAGCGCTGGGTCAGAATCCTCGCTTTGTACTCTAGCACCGCTGGGTCAGAATCCTCGCTTTGTACTCTAGCACCGCTGGGTCAGAATCCTCGCTTTGTACTCCAGCAGCGCTGGGTCAGAATCCTCGCTTTGTACTCCAGCAATTCTGGGTCAGAATCCTCGCTTTGTACTCCAGCAATTCTGGGTCAGAATCCTCGCTTTGTACTCCAGCAGCGCTGGGTCAGAATCCTCGCTTTGTACTCCAGCAATTCTGGGTCAGAATCCTTGCTTTGTACTCCAGCAATTCTGGGTCAGAATCCTCGCTTTGTACTCCAGCAGCGCTGGGTCAGAATCCTCGCTTTGTACTCCAGCAATTCTGGGTCAGAAACCTCGCTTTGTACTCTAGCACCGCTGGGTCAGAATCCTCGCTTTGTACTCCAGCAGCGCTGGGTCAGAATCTTCGCTTTGTACTCCAGCAGCGCTGGGTCAGAATCCTCGCTTTGTACTCCAGCACCGCTGGGTCAGAAACCTCGCTTTGTACTCCAGCACCGCTGGGTCAGAATCCTCGCTTTGTACTCCAGCAGCGCTGGGTCAGAATCTTCGCTTTGTACTCCAGCAGCGCTGGGTCAGAATCCTCGCTTTGTACTCCAGCAATTCTGGGTCAGAATCCTCGCTTTGTACTCCAGCACCGCTGGGTCAGAATCTTCGCTTTGTACTCCAGCACCGCTGGGTCAGAATCTTCGCTTTGTACTCCAGCAGCGCTGGGTCAGAATCCTCGCTTTGTACTCCAGCACCGCTGGGTCAGAAACCTCGCTTTGTACTCTAGCACCGCTGGGTCAGAATCCTCGCTTTGTACTCCAGCAGCGCTGGGTCAGAATCCTCGCTTTGTACTCCAGCACCGCTGGGTCAGAATCCTCGCTTTGTACTCTAGCACCGCTGGGTCAGAATCCTCGCTTTGTACTCTAGCAGCGCTGGGTCAGAATCCTCGCTTTGTACTCCAGCAGCGCTGGGTCAGAATCCTCGCTTTGTACTCCAGCAATTCTGGGTCAGAATCCTCGCTTTGTACTCCAGCACTATCACCTTTTGGCACATATGTGATGCAAATGTTACTTGCCACTCTCGGAACCCAAACAGAGCCTCGGTGACAGATCGTTGCTGAGTAAGTGTCATTTCATAGCACTGTTGACGACCTCTTCTGTCACTTTGTTGATGGTTGAGAGTAGACTGATGGGGCGATTATTGGCTGGGTTGGGTTTGTCTTGCTTTTCATGTATAGGCAATGCCTGGGCAGTTTCCCACATTGCCGGGTAGATGCCAGTGTCGTTGCTGTACTGGAACAGCTTGGCTAGGGGGGCGGCACGTTCTAGAGCACAGGTCTTCAGTACTATTGCCGGAATATTGTCAGGGCCCAGAGCCTTTGCTGTATCCCGTCCCTTCAGTCGTTTCATGGCATCATGTGCTCAAGGGGTCAGAATTGGAGGTCACAGGTACACAGATACGGTGGAGGTTTGTAGTTCTGGTGGAAGTCACAGAGGTGGTGGGGGTGGGGGGTGGGGGGGGGGGGTGGCAGGGAGGAGGCTTTGCTGTGATTTGAACACAGGAATTTGAATTTAGAAAACTGACGGGTTGCCAGACCTGGGGCCAATGTAAGTCACTGAACATTGGGGTGAAGGGTCAATGGGACAACAGAGAAATTTATTGCGCCAAACATGAAAGTGGGTGAATAAATTGTACCAAAAAAAAATCATCAAAGTCAGCCAGTTATAAGACATCCTGAAACAATAATGAAAACACATCCTAAAACTTGAGTAGTGCTGTAGCATAATGCAGAGATTCTGACCTTTACAAGGGTAGTGAGTCACAACCAAATGTCATCAATATTATGTGCATCAGTTGGTTCTATGACAATAATAAATTATTGAACAAGGTAAACATGCTTTCAATCCTTCCAAGAAACTGCTACTCAACTCCTAGATCACATCAGAACAAAGCTCCTTTCACTCCACTTTAATCAGTTAATTGATCTAACTCCCCTCCTCATCCTCTCCCTAACCTAATTAGCTATTTGGGATTGAGAAAATCTGCAGAGGCAAACACAAATGGAACAAAAAGCCCCACTCTGCTGATTTCTAAAATGCTTTTTCTTGAACGAAAGCGCTGCATGAAGAAGCGGAGATGTGAAATTCAACATCTCAGGGAGATTCAAGAAATTTAACCAAGTTGACTTCACTCTCCGTCCCTTGATTCAAGTTCCATACCACAAGACCATGAGACATAGGAGCAGAATTAGGCCACTCGGCCCATCGAGTCTGCTCCGCCATTCAATCATGGCTGATATTTTCTGATCCCCATTCTCCTGCCTTCTCCCTGTGTAACCTGTAAGACCAGAGGACATAGGAACAGAATTGTAACCAGTATTATTTTATATAGGGGCAGAATTATTGGTTCTTACTTTCTGGGCTGTGTGTGGGGCAAGGGGGGGAGGGGGACCCAGGAGTAAATTCCTAATTAGCACCTGTCTTGGAACAAAGGTGCTTAAGAAAGCAGAAGACTTTATTAGTAGGAGCACTGACGACACAAACAAGGACGACCTGCTGAACAATGTGGTTAGGCTTCATTTGGATTACTGTGTACAATCCTGGGCACCACACTTAAGAAAGGGTGGCAAGGCCTCGGAAGAAGTACAGAGGATATTTACCACGAAGATATCAGGGACGGGGGGACATTACGTCCGATTGGCGGAGAGTTTGGAGAAGTTGTGGTTATTCTCCTGTGAACAGAGAGGGTTAAGGGGAGGCCCAATAGAGGAGTTTTGATGGAACAGGTCGAGATAAACTCTGGGCAGTGGTGGGTAACCAAAGGCCAGAGATTTATAATAATTTATTTTATTTATAAATTTAGAGTAGCCAATTCATTTTTCCAATTAAGGGGCAATTTAGCGTGGCCAATCCGCCTACCCTGCACATCTTTGGGTTGTGGGGGGTGAAACCCACGCAGACACGGGGAGAATGTGCAAACTCTACACGGACAGTGACCCAGAGCCGGGATTGAATCTGGGACCTCGGCGCCCTGAGGCAGCAGTGCTAACCCGCTGCCCTAGAGATTAATAATATTTGACAAAAGGACCAGAGGCGGGATCAGAAGAAATGTCTTCACTCGAGGATTACGATGCGGAACGCACTGCCTGGAAGGTTGGGGACGTCAGATTCCATGGGATTTTTCAAAAGGCAGTTGGACATGGGCTGGAAGAGGATGAATTTTCAGGAACATGGGGAAAAGCCGGGGAACACCGAGGGTCCCTGTGCTTGAGTTATATATTCAGAACCATTCTCAGAAAGCGGCGTTTTAGAAGCAGGTTCTATTTGACCCCGACTTAATGACTGAATTGATTATTTTTCTGTCACAGATAAAGGGCATTTGTCTCAATGTTACAGCGTGTATTATGAAGAGATACTGGGAAATCTAACAGGACTTATTTAATTTTTGAACTTGGAGAATCAAAGCAGCCACTGGAGAGGCATTGATTTGCTTTGTCCCTTTAGTAAACATCTTCCCCTGGGCGTTAAAGTAGCCACACAGAGGTTTGAACAAAATCAACAAAAAAATCCATCCCAGCAAATGGCTTTTTTCTTTGGTAACAATGCTTTGAAATAAACGCCTATCGAAACTGACTTCTTCTGACAGACAAGAATCTGAGGGAAACCAAGCATACAGTTAATCCGTTCCTTGGTCCATTCTGTACAATAAAATTAATCCATCCATTTGTTTATTACTAACACAAAGCTAAATACCCTCTTCATTTGGACTTCCCTCCCTGACCCAGTGGCCTGCGATCCCTCAGCCAGATACCTGAGCAGATCCAGGCCAACACTCCCAGCATGGTACTGAGGGAGTGCCTCACTGTCACCTTTCACATGAGGTGTTAAAAGCCAAGGGCACCATCTGCCCTTTCGTAGATCCCCAACCTGTACAGTCCCTCTTTCCGTTCTGGTCTCGCCCTTGAAACACCCTTCAATGACGCTTCGTTATTTTTTGAATTAAGTGGAGATGAAAGCTGTGCACAGTACTCCCAAGTGTAGTCTAACCAGGGTTATATACAAGTTTAATCTGACTCCCCTGCCTTTCAATTCTACTCTTGAGAAATGAATGCCAGTGCTTGGGCTGGTTTTGCTATGCCCTCAGAGGGCAATGAATTGGGGAATTCTCTGTTACAGAGCAATGTTTTGGATATATTCCGAAGAAGACCAGGAGAGTTATCTCTGGTGTCCAGGCCAATATTTATCCCTCAATCAATATCGCAAAAATGCATAATATGGCCGTTGTCACTTTGGTTTGTGGGATCTTACTGTGTGCATTTCCTTCATTGCAACAGTGACTACAGTTCAAAAAGTGCTTCATTGGCTCTTAAGCGCCCATTAACGTTCTCATTTGCTGTAATGTTGCACTTTCATAGATTTCATTTGTGAATACGAGAAGGGTTTATTAATAAGAAAACAGCAGTTTCATGGCTGTACAGAGCTCCCTCCATGTCTCCTGTGCAAGAGAGGACTCTACCCCCTGGGGTGATTCCCACTCCCAGTTCCAATTGGTCCCCCAAGTCAGGTGACCCTTACTCTGCTGTGTTGCCCTTAAAGGGACAATAACCACCAATCACCACATCCCCACCCTCCTTAACTCCTTCATACACTCTTCAGTTAGTTACTCAACCCTAAATTCTAACTAAACGTTGTGAATGTGAGTTGGACAATTATAAATCGAGGGCTAAGTTCTCCACCTCGTGCCGCTGGTCGCGGAATTCCCGGTGAGACGGTGAATCCAACAGTTGTGAAGAAAACGGGATCGGCACCGGGTGCTGACCTGTTTCGGATGCTCCGGCCACCTCGCTGGCATCGGGATCGAGGTTCACGTCCTGCCCCAGCGGGGGGATGCAAATGGGTGATGAAGAAGACCTCGCGGTGGGCCAAGGAGGTAACCTTTTAAGTGCGTTGTCCCCAAAGCCCATCTGAGGGCCCCCCCTCCCCTCAACAATGCAAGACCTGCCCACCCCACCCCCACCAGACTCCCTCACTCCCCTCCCACCAGAGGCCCCATAATTAGAGAAACCCCCACCAGAGGTCCTCCAATTAAAGAGACCCCACCAGCGACCCCCAGAACAGAGACCCCTGCCTGGAAGCTAGACAGCAGTCCAGGCAGAGATAGTGAAAAACATTATTGTTTTAACATTCACCTGGACAATACACCTGCTAGCTCAGGCACAGGAAGCGGCACTTGTCAATTCCTGGAAAGAGAAAACAGTCAGCTGTGTTTAAACCCCTTCAGATCTTTGAGCTGAAAGCCATTAATTCATTTCTCTTTGATATTGATTTTACTAGGCTATGATTAACAGCTTCCACACACATACAGCTGTCAACATTGCTCCGTTCATCTTCTTTCACAGTCGAGTAACTCTGAAGTGCTCTAACTGCAATGTTTATAAGCATCAAGCTTTGATTGACAGCTCCTGGACCACTTCAAAATCACTCGACCATGGAGGGAGGTGATTGGAAAGCTTTTAATGTTGACAGGGATTTCATTTTGGGGGGGTTTCCTGACAGGGGTTACTTTTTTGGATGGGTCTGTGGGGTGCTCCATATTAGGAGTTTCTGTGGGGGGTTCGCTTCATTTAGAGAATCTCCTGGCACGATCTACCAGCCACACTGCGCCCAAAAAGCAGCACGCTGCAGCACGATGTGGCCGTTAAATGACGTGAGACCCACTCCCGGGATCTACCCAGCTCGCCACGTCCTGTGAGCTCGAACGCGACCTCGCGAGTCGTCGCACTATGAACCCTGCCCATTGTGGGCCGGATCGCGTTTTGGCGAATCTGCTTATTAAATCGAGGCAGCTGGTCTCACGCTAATAGGCAGTTCCCTGAGGTAAACATGGCGCTGGGATCTATCCCCGTCACCTCGGAGACCTCGCTCGAGTGCCATTCAGTGCTGGTCTCCAGAAACAGGGACCAGATAAAACAGCACTTGTGGGGCTCTCCCAGGGGATTGAAGGCCCCTGGTGTGTGCCCTCTGGGAGGGTGGTACCCTGGCACTGCTGGTGCCACCAGGGCACCTTGCACTACCAGCCTGGAACCCTGGCACTGCCACTTGAGTGCCAGCCTGGCATTGCCAATGTGTCCAGGTGGCACTGGCAGGGCTCACTGCTAGGCTGGCACTGCCAAGGTGCCATGGTTGGCATTTATTGCATGGTGATCAGGCGGGGGGGGGGTGCCCTGCGAGGGGCAGCCCTGCGCGGGTGTGGGGAGTTTAGGGGGTGGCCCAGGAAGTCCCTTACAGGGGGTTGGGGCTGGGGTATATCGTGTGTCGCATTGGGGCTTGAGAGGTCAGGACGCCATTTAAAAATGGCGTTCCAATCTCTCCCCGCACTGAAGGGTTTGGGTGAGCGGTGTTCCTCAATGCAGGAAACGGGACTAAATGTGGCCTTGGCCACGCCATACCCGCTGAGGCCCTGCATCTAACCGGAGTCACGTTAGATAGCGTTGTGTTTCTCGGCATTGCGAGTGCCAGGAATACACAGCCAAACACGCTCACTATGGGACAAAGTTCCCATTTGGTGAGATCGCGCCCTCTGTGGGGACTCTTTATTTAGAGGGTCTCTGTGGGGAGGGGTGAGTGTTGGGTCACCCCCGTATTGGGGGGAGGGGGGACCGAGAAAATTCAGGGGTGGGTGGGGGGGGGCTGAACTGTGCTGTGGGGAGGGGCTGAATTTCGAGTTTGGGGGTGGCCGGGGTCGTGGGATTTTGTTATCGGGCCACCCACGCAAAATAACGGCCGATAGCCAATTCCCTCGGGAATCTCTCGCAATCCTCGCCATGTCTAAATTTACATGGCCAAGGATTGGGAATCGGGAACGCGAATCAGGTGCAATTCAGCTGCGGCGGGAGAACAAAATGGAGACTCGCCCCGAGTCTTTGAGGTTTTCCTGTTCCGTGTAGAGCAGCAAAATTCTGATTTCTGAGAAGCTTCCACAGGAACGATGCTATCTGGAACGGTGATGTTTCCTTGCTGTTTAATGGTTAGTGTGATATGTGGAATGTTATGTGGCTGATTCTCAAACCTTTGTTACTGTTGACCATTTAATAAACACAATATTTTCAAGTGCCTTCACGTGGGTACATAGCCGTGACTCAAACAAATATTATCGCCGTGCATTCCAGTCAAACAGCCTGAAGCTTGAACTGTGGCAGTATCAGCCAACAACAGCCAACAATCACACACCCGAGAGCTGGGCTTCAGCACTGGGATAGTCTCACAACCAGAGGGTGAGTGTGTGGATCAGGGAGGGCACCTGGGGTCAGTCCCCCTCTTCCCCCCCCCCCCCCAATGTTGCTGGCAGGGGTCCGGGGTCCGAGGTTTAGGGGCTCCTGCTGTGGCCTGGGTTGCATGTGCAGGGCGGGGTCCCCCAGCACTTCTGACACGTAGGGATGGTGGGAGAAGGCGGGACACGTAGGGATGGTGGGAGAAGGCGGGACACGTAGGGATGGGTGGGAGAAGGCGGGACACGTAGGGATGGTGGGAGAAGGCGGGACACGTAGGGATGGTGGGAGAAGGCGGGACACGTAGGGATGGTGGGAGAAGGCGGGACACGTAGGGATGGTGGGAGAAGGCGGGACACGTAGGGATGGTGGGAGAAGGTGGGACACGTAGGGATGGTGGGAGAAGGCACGGAGAATCCCGCTGAATGTGTTTACCTCTTCAGTTAATTCCTCATTGCTGAGCTTCCTCCTTCAGCTCTGATTCTCCAGATTCTGCTCTTCGCTGGACTTGTTCTTATTTTCTCGTTGCTTTTTCGTGGATTTCGCCTCATTCTATATTGTCTCATTAACTTTCAAAAATGTACAAAATGAAGTTCAGGTTGCTGTCAGTCATTTCATCTCCATTGTTTAATGTTTCCTCTCCAGTTTGAATTCGTTTTGCTGATTCCTCTCTATGTTCAATAGTTCCTAGTTTCTTTTGAAGTCTCTAATTTCTGCGTTTATTCCAAGGGGAATCCATCATGTTCTTACTGGACACAAATGGAACCTTCATTTAGAGAACGAGAACGTACAGTGCAGAAGGAGGCCATTCGGCCCATCGGGTCTGTTCCACTTAAGCCCTCACTTCCACCCTATCCCCATAACCCAATAACCCCTCCTAACCTTTTTGGACACTAAGGGCAATTTAGCATGGCCAATCCACCTAACCTGCACGTAGATACATAGAAGATAGGAGCAGGAGGAGGCCTTTTGGCCCTTCAAGCCTGTTCCTCCATTCATCATGATCATGACTGATCATCCAACTCAATAGCCTAATCCTGCTTTCTCCCCATAACCTTTGATCCCATTCTATGTGCGATATCAAGCCGCCTCTTGAATATATTCAAAGTTTTAGCATCAACTAATTCCTGTGGCAATGAATTCCACAGGCTCACCACTCTGTGTGAAGAAATGTATCCTTATCTCTGTCTGAAATGGTTTACACTCAATCCTCAGGCTGTGACCCCTGGTTCTGGACACACCCATCATTGGTAACATCTTCCCTGCATCTACCCTGTCTAGTCCTGTTAGAATTTTATAAATCTCTGTGAGGCCCCCCTCATTCTTCTGAACTCCAGTTAATCTCTCTTCGTATGACAGTCCCACCATCCCTGGAATCAGTCTGGTAAACCTTCGCTTCCCTCCCTTGAGAGCAAGAACATCTTTCCTCAGAGAAGGAGACCAAAACTGCGCACAATACTCCAGTGCTCCAGGTGTGGCCTCACCAAGGCCCTGTATAATTGCAGCAACACATCCCTGCTCCTATACTCACAACGTCTCGCAATGAAGGCCAACATACCATTAGCCTTCTCTACCGCCTGCTCCACCTGCATGCTTAGCTTTGGACTGAGGGAGGAAACCGGAGCACCCGGAGGAAACCCACGCAGACAAGGGGAGAACGTGCAGACTCCGCACAGACAGTGACCCGAGCCGGGAATCGAACATGGGACCCTGGTGCTGTGAAGCTACAGTGCTAACCGATGTGCTACCGTGCTGCCCATTTCTACTTGTCTTAACTCCAGCCACGTCCTTTTGACTTCACTGTTGACCAGGTCTGTCTCTGGCAGCGTTGACTTGGTTCCTTCACCATGAATGTGCCGAGCACCAGCAGTTAAATGGTTAAATGAATTTAACAAGACACGCCAGGATGTGAGATGTCCAGCAACAGGTAGAAATCTGCCTGGAGATAACAGTATCCGATATTCAAAAGGCCTCAATGATACACGTCTCTCCCAACAATGAGTCTGGAAGGCAGTTTAGATAAGAGTCAGATGCGAACAGCTTCTGAGCAGAAACAGCTCGTGGACGTTTGGGAAGATCACATGGGATAGATTTTCCGCGTCATAGCGGCGAAATGTAAAGAAATCCATTTTGTGCCTGCCGCTGATTCCGACGCCATGCTCCGCTCCCTCACCGATATTGAAAGTTACGTCCCACTCTGGCAGATCCATGCAAAACCATCATTTACATAGATTTTAATATCCTGAATGGCTTGGATGCGTCATGCTCCATCCCCTCTGCAATACTCCAACACTCTTAGGCGGAGGTCACACGGGCACGGATCAGGGTCGGGGAGCCATGGCCGCGGAGGGGGAGCGGGAGGCTAAAATAAACTCTGAAAAAGCCTCAAAAAGTGTTGGGGTTGCAGGGGGAAGGGGGTGGGAGGAGGGGAGTGACTGCCCGGGCCAGGGCATTAGCGGGGAATGACGGTGCCAAGTCTATGGACTTGGAGTGTAGCCCTCGGGATCGGGGTGACCTGGCTCAGACCTGGATCTGGCACAGCAGGTTCCTTTAGGGCCAAATGGCCTGCTCCAATTCTTATAATCTTATGATCCCCTGTTCTGATGGTAACAGAGGCAGAGGAGGTTATTACCGTGGATTTGCCAGCTCTTTATTGGAAGCAGGCTATAGGTCCATTGTTGTTGAGCTTGGAGTTGCAGAGGGAACTCCCCATTTGTTAAATTGTGGGATTACTTCTCCTTGTGGAAGCAGCAGAGCAGAGGTGAGAATTATATTTTGCGCAGCGAGTTATTATGATCTGGAAGGCACTGCGAGAAAGGGCAGCAGATTCGATAGTGACCTCCAAAAGGGAATTGGATGAAGACTCGAAGGGAAATCATTGACAGGGCTAATTGGAGAGCTCTTTGAAAGAGCTAGTAGAGGCACGATGGGCTGATTGGCCTCCTTCAGTGCTGTACGATTCTGTGATGCGACAACCTGTTGGCAGGACAGCTGTGCACAAGCCGTCAGGCAGCTATCTCTCTGCGTCCCATTCCTACCTCAATGTCGCACAGGTGGGAGAAAGCTTACTCAAACATTTCAAGAGTTGTAAAATCCTGTTGATGTGTCATTCAAGGTACACAGGAACAGGAGGAGGCCATGTGGGAGAGGCTACTCCTGCTTGTTAGCCCTGACACTGTTAGTTTGAGTGGCAGGTGAAAATCATGAGCTCTATTATCTGCACAGCAGGCTGGTGGGTACAGTAGTTACAACAAGGCTGTTTGAGTGTTAAACACACTGGGGGAGGGAATTAAATCCTTCGGTTTGCACTGGGGAAAGTCAAACAGCAGTTTACTGGGAGGAATTGCTGTAAAATGCAGCCACCCAGAGCTTGTGAGAAATGCTCTGATATGCCCCAGTGCGGGAAATGCTGACACGTGAAGAGAAGTTACGAGACAGCAGAGCAAATACAATATGGAGCTGAAGGGCGCCTCGGTGAGAGGTATCTGAGCGAGCAGATTGGAAAGAGCAGCCAGGATTGATGTACTCTCCACAACCCGGAGGACAGGGAGAGGTTGTGAGGAAGAAACAGACCGAGTTGCAGGAAGCTGCTCTGATTCCGTTTACAGTGTCAGCGCTCAAATCCCACGCCACATTGCGCCCCTCTGCAATGTCGTTCGTTATTATCAGAACCGTTGATGACATTTTGTCAGGCCTGCTGTGTGTCAGCTGTGCCTCAGTGGGTAGCCCCTGCCCCACAAGGCTGCTGGTTCAAGTCCCACTCCAGAGACTCCGACATGTCATCCTGGCTGTGGTACTGGGGGAATGCTGCACTGTTGGAGATGCTGTTTCTCAAATGAGATGTTAATCAAGACCCTGCTTGGCCTCTTGCGTGGTTATGTTAGATCCTGCAGCTACAATAAAGGGATGGGGTATTCATCCTGGTTCCCCAGTCAACCAGCATTTTTAAAACAGATGGTTTGGTTGTTTCTCATATTGCTATTAGTGGGAGCTTGCTCTGTATTCTTCGATGCTCCATTTCCTACAGCATATATGTCAAACTCAAGGCCCACGGGCCAAATCCGGCCCGCGGTGGAATTATCCTGGGCCCGCGAGATAATATCTAATTACTTTTTTTAAAATTTAGATTAGCCAATTATTTTTTCCAATTAAGGGGCAATTTAGCGCGGCCAATCCACCTACTCTGCACATTTTTGGGTTGTGGGGGCGAAACCCACGCAGACACGGGGAGAATGTGCAAACTCCACACGGACAGTGACCCAGAGCCGGGATCGAACCTGGGACCTCAGCGCCATGAGGCGGTTGTGCTAACCACTAGGCCACCGTGCTGCCCTAATAATATCTAATTACTATTAAAGCTGGCCCCAGCAATTGAAGTGCCTATGGCGTATGATATGGCTGATGCCGAGTTTATTCAGGTATAGTGTGAATCACAAAGTGTTGTCCTGTGGAAAAATGTTTTCATTAGAAATTACTCTGGAAAAGGTCCAGATAAAGCAATAAGAAATAAATGCAACTAATTTTTTTATTTATTTAATATTTAATGTTGTTTTTATAGGCAATATCCTAAGCTTTATTAGTTCCAGGTTCAATAAGTTCATTTCAATAAGTTTTGCAAAAAAACATTGAACCAGTCCGGCCCTCGACTTGTCCCGATTTTTTAATTTTGGCCCACGGTGTATTTGAGTTTGACACCCCTGTCCTACACCCTCAACAATTGACATAAAAAGGACTCTTTTAATTGCAAAGCACCCTGGGACATCCTGTGATTGTGAAATTCCTTCGCAATCCAGCCGTTTGACTGAGTTCACGGCCAGCATTCCTTTAGCCTTTTCAGCAAGCTTTTTGTTGATTTGTTTACCAGGGCAACTAATTGACTTTTCCACCTCCAACAGGTGGTGGAAAATTATTGGCGCAATCACCGTTTGCATTTCCCTAATATACTGTTAATATTTAAAGCAAATTATTTATATTTGAATTCTTAAATTGTCAGGACATATTTATTTTAGTATTATTTTATATTTGAACTCACTTTAGGTTATTTGAAGTTTATTATTCCCTCAGCGCTGCGTGTCGACCCAGAGTTTTGTGCACAAGTTTGTGGTGTGCGATTTGAACCCACAATCTTCTGACGCAAATGTCCAAGGATCCGCAGCAAACGCCATGCACACCGTTGGAAAAGAGGGCAGCCAAGCGCTATCCCTCTGACAACTGGGATCAGACACCTAAACTCGAGGGGGGGGGGGGGAGGTGACTGAATTGGGTTTGTTGACACGAAGGGAGAGAAAACCGAGAGTTTTTTCATGGGTTGGTTCAAGAGTCTTAATGGCATGGATAGCTTGAATCATGAGAATCTCTTTACCTTGACCACAAGGATTTCTTATTGTCTAATATTTGATTGGTTGATGATGATTCGTTAGAGAGAAGAAGGTTAAGAGATGACTTAATTGAGGCATACAAAATGATCAGAGGATTAGATAGGGTGGACATCGAGAGCCTTTTTCCTCGGATGGTGATGTCCAGCACGAGGGGGCATAGCTTTAAATTGAGGGGAGATAGATATGGGACAGATGTCAGAGGTAGGTTCTTTACTCAGAGAGTAGTAAGGGCGTGGAATGCCCTGCCTGCAACAGTAGTGGACTCGCCACCACTAAACGCATTCAAATGGTCATTGGATAGACATATGGATGATAAGGGAATAGTGTAGAGGGACTTTAGAGGGGTTTCACAGGTCGGTGCAACATCGAAGGCCGAAGGGCCTGTACTGCGCTGTAATGTTCTATGTTCTATGTCCGTTACCATGAGGTGAGTAATTTAGATGTACTGAAGGGGAAGCTATAAACAGAACGAGAGAGAAAGGATTGAGGAGAAGCTGAAAGTGAGAAAATGAGTGGCGGAAGGTTCCAATGGAGCGTAGACACTGGCATGGACGGGTTGGGCTGAATGGCCTATTTCTGAGCTTTCGATTCCGGGTAATGCAGCTCTCACACATTCTGTTTGAAAGCAAAGTGCACGACAGCCAATAAAATTTGGAAGGCAGATTCTGGGCGGAGTTTGCCAGCCTTTCCAGCCAATGGAATCTTCCAGTCCCACCAATGTAAATGGAGGTTTCAATTATTCGCTGGCCCCCGTGGGAGGAACCCACGGCGGAGGTGGAGTGGGTTGAGGGTGGGGGTGAGTTGGTGGGGGGGGGGGGGGGGGGGGGGGGGTACTGGAAAACTCCGGCCATAGTGTGCATTATAAGCAAAGACCTGGTGGATTTAGCAAGTTTTGATTTTATGGATTCACATTGTTTCTTCAGATAGTTTCCCTGGCCTTCCCCTTCATGGGATTGGATGGAGTTGAGATACAAGTGACCTCTACAATGCTGGTCCAGTTGCTGAGGCCATTTTTAAAATCAATGCTATTAAATACTTCTGATACTTTTAAAATGCCACTTCAAAATGCCCCCTCCGTTCATGAAGTGTAAGCTTCTCCTGAGCTGGAGATCCTTGTATTGGGCATCCAGTTTCAGGAGGCTGCCAGCTGTCCTTAATTGGAATCTATGATCTATCCGGGAAGACTGAATAAGCTGGGGGGGGGGGGGGGTTTCGGTGTAGAAAAGTGAAGGAGGAGGGGGGTGAGCTGAATCTTAAAGGTTTGATAGGGTAGACGTAGAGAAGGGGCTGGATTCTCCATTTTTGGGACTATGTCCCCATGCCATTGTGCAAACGGTGGTCTTTTACGCCAGGAAAACTGGTGTCAAAAGGCCACAGATTCACATCCTTGCAGGGGGCTCGCAGGGAGCTGTCGTGGAGCTCACAGCTCCAGCTGCCGATACGTCCCCCCGGCACTTCCGGGTCAGAGGCTGCACATGGGTATGGCGGCGGCTTCCAGCGGCTGTGCCGTGCTCCATGGCGGACTCAGCCCACGGACCTGGACCACTGAAATAGTGGCCCGCATCGGCCGCGCTCCAGACATGGACCGCCCACATACATAGCCCCCAGTCTCGAATGAGCCCCCCCTCCCCCGCCCTCTGATTGGCCCTTCCCCGACTGTGGCGGCCCCGGGCTGAGTCCGCAGCCGCCACGCGAGGATCCCAGACGGTGGGACCATGTTAGACCCACGCTGTCGGGAATTTGGCCGGTCGGGGACAGAGAATAGTGGGGCAGGCCTCAGGCAATGACCTGAGGCGGTGGATACTTGGCGTGGCGTACTCCCCGTGTATGCTGGTGTTCGGTGGGGCAGAGAATAGTGGAACTGGCGCCGGTCCCGGTTTCGTGCGGGAAAACGGATTCTCCGCCCCGTCGCCAAATGCGATTTCGGCGTTGGGGTGCGGTGAATCCAGCCCAAGGTGTTTCCACCTGTAGGAGACATCTGAACCAGTGGCCACCAATATAAGACAGGAGTCAATAATTCCCAATAATAAAGAAATGTCTTTACCCAGAGAGAGATCAGCATGCGGAACCCTCTTGAGGGAGAGAGGAAGAGAAGGAGATGCTGATGGAGTGAGATGAAGATGGGGGAGTGGGGTGAGAAGGTCATGCATGAACACCAGCACAGAACAATTGGGCCGAATGGCATCTTTCTGTTGCTGCAGATACTTGGTAATAGTTTTTTTCTTTTCAAATTATTAATTCTTTATTCAGGTTATCAAGCAAGTTTTTTAAGAAATGCAATGAATCCGCATTGAAATCTGTTAATCTTGGCTTTGATTGCATATTTAATTGGTATAATTATTGCATCTATCTCGTGTGACATTGTTTGATTATCGATATTATTTTCAAATAATCTGCTCAGTAGATGGACAGAACCCTGGAGCAGAATCTTGTTGTTCTGAGAGAGGAGTTACAACATTGGATCAGTCCACTGATACAATTCACAAGCTCCTGCCTCCTTCAACGTAAGGATTTTGATTGTATAACTATGGAGTTCGATTCATTACTATTCGATTTGTGCATGGTGAGGCTACATGAGGCCTTGAGTGGCACTGTTACAGCGATACATAGAAGATAGGAGCAGGAGGAGGCCTTTTGGCCCTTCGAGCCTATTCCGCCATTCATCACGATCATGGCTGATCATCCAACTCAATAGCCTAATCCTGCTTTCTCCCCATAACCTTTGATCCCATTCTCCCCAAGTGCTATATCTAGCCGCCTCTTTAATATATTCAATGTTTTAGCAACAACTGCTTCCTGTGGTAATGAATTCCACTGGCTCACCACTCTTTGGGTGAAGAAATGTCTCCTTATCTCTGTCCAAAATGGTTTACCCTGAATCCTCAGGCTGTGACCCCTGGTTCTGGACACACTCACCATTGGGAACATCTTCCCTGCATCTACCCTGTCTAGTCCTGTTAGAATTTTATAAGTCTCTATGAGATTCCCCCCTCATTCTTCTGAACTCCAGAGAGAACAATCCCAACTTAGTGGAGTGGACTCGATGGGCCGAATGGCCTTACTTCCACTCCTATGTCTTATGGTCTTATGGTCTTAGTCAATCTCTCCTCATATGACTGTCCCGCCATCCCTGGAATCAGTCTGGTAAACCTTCGCTGCACTCCCTCGAGAGCAAGAACATCCTTCCTCAGAGAAGGAGACCAGCAGCTCAATGTGATGTAGAGGTAACCCAATCCAATAGAGCAGCCTGCCAAGGAACAGGAGGAGGCCATTCAGCCCCTTCAACGTGTTGGAACATCGGAATAGAACACCTTACGCTTGTTAGGAGCAGAGAAAGTGCCCTTCATGTGCGGAAATTCACCACTCAATGGCCTGGCTGTGTTTCCACTTCCTCAAACAGAAGAAATAGTTTCTACCAACTCCTTTGATAATTTAAAACCCCTCAATTAATTCAATAATTTTCATTACTCCAGGGAAGGTGAGCCTCGTCAAGTTTGTCCTCATAATATAACCTCTTCCGCCTTGGTTTCATTCTGGTCACTCTGAGCTGCACCTCTTCCAAGGCCAGTATATCCTTCCGGAGGCGCGATGCCCAGAACTGACGGCCGTTTCCTCCGAGATGGGGTCTGCCCAGAGCTCTTTACAGCTGTAACATAACCTCTCCCCTCAAGATAAAGGGCAGAATTCCATTTGCCTTTCTAATTACTTTTTGTACCAACAGCTAAATGTTAGTGATGTCAGTACTTTGGACCCCAAAATCTCTCTGCTCCTCCACCCTTCCCCGCTTCTCACTGTCTCAAAATCATTCTGGTCTTTCCTGGCTCCAAAGTGGACAACCTCGCACTTTCAGTTAGACAAGACCAGATTTCTGGTGGTTTATTTTCAAGCCTTCATAAAGCAGATCATTAATAACTGATCCAAACATGTCTATTATTTATTTTACCAGAATTCAGGCTCGGACTGTAGGCTGGCGTGTCACCCTGCAGTTTTCTCCCCAGATATTGATGCTCTTGGAAGAAAGACAATGAACGGGCAGAGTTTACGCCATCTCTCTGATGGGATCGATGCCTGTTCGGGCCGGCAATCGGCTCCACAGAGATCGGGGCGCCATCTTTAAAGAGAAGTATTGCCGCGGAAGTATCGCCGGCAATCCCCCCACCGTACCTTTGCTCCCCCCCTCACCACACATAAATTCCCCCCCCCCGACACAGAGGGGCTCCCACTAGGATCCACCCTGAGCACAGCCCCCTGGCACACTTTGGTAATAGATGTTGACACTGTACCAAACTGGCAGTGCCAACCTGTGCCATGGGAGTGCCAGGCACTGTCCGGACATGTCCCTCTCTCCCAGGGGACTATACGTACCTTTGCGACCCTGGAGGGAATCCCCTCGGCTAATTCCCATTTGACCAAACCTTGTTGATGTGATGTCACCCCAGCGAGGTTTGAATATTTAGTGGGGCGGGGGGGGGGGGGGGAATCATGGGCCTGTTAATGATATTTAAATGCATTCCAATCTATTTAAATGAGGTGACCGCCCTTTGTGGGCAGGAATTTCGTGACATTGCTGAGAGGAGCAGGCAAAATCGGGCTCTCTCCAGAGAGAATCACGTTTCCCGATTCGCTCCGGATTTTCTGCCCGTGACGCCGATCCTGTTGACGGCTAGTGCGGGCTCAAAATCACCTCCCATTTCTCTATTGCCTGCTCCCCCTTTCTCACCCCCAATTCCCCCAAACCTCCGTAAATCTAGTTCAATCTGCCCATCCAATTGTTATTTGTTTTTTAAATTTAGAGTACCCAATTATTATTTTTTCCAATTAAGGGGCAATTTAGCGTGGCCAATCCACCTACCCTGCACACCTTTGGGCTGTGGGGGCGACACCCACGCAGACACAGGGAGAATGTGCAAACTTCACACGGACAGTGACCCAGAGCCGGGATCGAACCTGGGACCTCGGCGCCGTGAGGCAGCAGTGCTAACCACATCGCCACCGCGCTTCCAATTGTTATTTTGATGCTGAAGATGACGATATTTTCAGATGGAAGTTCAAGGGAAGTGACTGTTGTTAAGCTGAGCTCTGTTAAGCTAGGGCACCTCATTGTAGGAAGGAGGCAGCTGAACTTAGTGAGAGTTCAGGGTGCTACCTGTTTTGAAGGGACCTCGCTGAGAAATTGGGTAATCACAGGTTGTGCTCAATCTTTAGGTGTGAAAAAATAGAAAATGCACAGGGTGCTTGAAGTGTGGAAATCCCTCCCGCAAAAGCAGTAGATGCTGGACCTCAATTAATAATTTTAAATCGGGGAACAATAGAGGCTCACTAATCGTGGATTTGAAGCCAAGGCAGGTGATGGAAGCCAGGATACAGATTCCCCCCAGGTCCTCATTGAATGGTGGAAAAGACTGGAGGGGCTGAATGGTCTCCTCCAGTTCCCATGTTGCTTTTGGATTGAGCTGTTTACTCACAAGTGTAACCCTTGACTCCAGTAGGACTATACGGGTCAAGGGAGGTTGGCTGTGTGTTATGGGCCAGGATTTAGAGAACCCCAAAGTGTATCATGGAGTTCACCTGACCCACAACTTTTATTAGATTGTGGTATGGGGAGCACACGGCCCACTCTGCAGGTGTGGTACAGCAGAAATGGAAAAGTAATTTTAAAGCAAAACAATGTTTATTCTATGAACTCAAGTTATCCTTTTTTAAGGGCAGCACGGTGGCACAGTGGTTAGCATTGCTGCCTACGGCGCTGAGGACTCGGGTTCGAATCCCGGCCCTGGGTCACTGTCCGTGTGGAGTTTGCACATTCGCCCCGTGTCTGCGTGGGTTTCACCCCCACAACCCAAAAGATGTGCAGGGTAGGCAGATTGGCCCCTCTAAATTGCCCCTTAATTGGAAAAAATAATTGGGTACTCTAAATTTATTTTTAAAAAGTTAACCTTTTTTAAACATACAGTGAACATCTTAGCAACCATCAATTCAAATACAACCCCCAAAGAATATAACAGTAAGTCATCCTTTAGCTGTCCTTTTAACATCCATAGGATTTTAAAAAAGCTTTTAACAGAGGCACATCAGGTTAAAGTCACTACTGAGAGCAGTTATTAGTTTGAAATCACCAAAGGATCAATTTACAGTCTTTAGATTACAGAGAGAGAGACTCATACACCTTCTGGCTGTGACTGCAGCTGTCCAGCTCTGAAAACGAAACTAAAACACACTCTGCAGCAAACTGCCTAAAACAAAAGTAAAAAGCTGACAGACAGCCCAGCTCCACCCACACTCTGACATCACTGATAAACACCCATTTCTTAAAGGTACATTTCTTAAACACCCATTTCTTAAAGGTACTCTCACATGGCATGTGTTAAACCTACATCAGGAAAATTGGCATTGACATCGAAACCACAAAAAATCATATTCACCATCAAAGGTTTCTGTCCTCAACAGGCAGCAACAGGCCTCCCGTACCAGCCTCCCCAGACAGGCGCCGGAATGTGGCGACTAGGGGCTTTTCACAGTAACGTCATTGAAGCCTACTCATGACAATAAGCGATTTTCATTTCAAATGGGCTTCAAAATTATAAGCAATCTGAAAATAGGGATTAGAGTGATTTGCAATCACAAATTCGGTCTTTGATCCAGAAACAAGAGTCAACACTCTTGCCTCATGAATTCCTCTGGGAAATACAATATAGATCAACTGCTTTAGTACCTTTGTTCCCTTGAGATCTGGGCAGAGTTTCATGGTTGGATTTCCCGCACAGTTGATTGTTTGTTTTGGGCTGCTGGAGTTGACAATGAAACCATTATCCAAACTTGTTTTCAGATCTGTCGAGTCCTCCATTCCGAGCTGGATTGGGCTTCATTGAAAGGCTGTTGACAGGATTCACTGGAGTCTCTCGGTACCAGCTACATCGCAATTGTGTCTTTCCGAACCGATTTAGCTTTCCAGAGCCTTAGGAAGAAAGCACATGTTCTGTTTTAAGGATAAAGTGAACCAGTAAATATAGACATTATCCCATTGATACATGCAGTGTAATAAGACAATCATACTGTCAAGTCAGATTAGTAAACTTAGAATAGTCACATATTACTGACGATACACAGACTAATAGGTTTGGCCATGAGATTGCCCATTTTTGTGAAACAGAAACTGCTCGTAGCAATTATGATGAATCTTTCTCAGGCTTTGATATCACCCATCAGCCCCTTTGCTCTCTGAACTACATTCACTCCCAATCAGCTAACACCTCAATTTAAAGATTGTCATTCTCCTTTTGAAATACCACCATGGCTTCGTCCCGCCCATCTCTGTAACCTCCTCCAGCTCCACACCGCTCTGAAATCTCTGTAACCTCCCCCAGCCCTACGCCACTCTGAGATCTCTGCAACCTCCTTCAGCCCTACGCCACTGAAATCTCTGTAACCTCCCCCAGCCCTACGCCACTCTGAAATCTCTGTAACCTCCCCCAGCCCTACGCCACTCTGAAATCTGTGTAACATTCTCCAGTCCTTCGCCACTCTGAAATCTCTGTAACCTCCCCCAGCCCTACGCCACTCTGAAATCTCTGTAACCTCCCCCAGCCCTACGTCACTCTGAGACCTCTGTAACCTCCCCCAGCCCTACGCCACTCTGAGACCTCTGTAACCTCCTCCAGCCCTACGCCACTCTGAGATCTCTGTAACCTCCTCCATCTACGCCGCTCTGAGATCTCTGTAACCTCCTTCAGCCCTACGCCACTCTGAGACCTCTGTAACCTCCTCCAGCCCTACGCCACTCTGAAATCTCTGTAACCTCCCCCAGCCCTACGCCACTCTGAAATCTCTGTAACCTCCCCCAGCCCTACGCCACTCTGAAATCTCTGTAACCTCCCCCAGCCTTACGCCACTCTGAAATCTCTGTAACCTCCCCCAGCCCTACGCCACTCTGAAATCTCTGTAACCTCCCCCAGCCCTACGCCACTCTGAAATCTCTGTAACCTCCCCCAGCTCTACGCCACTCTGAAATCTCTGTAACCTCCTCCAGTACTACACCACTTTGTGATCTCTGTAACCTCCTCCATCTACGCCACTCTGAAATCTCTGTAACCTTCTCCATCTACGCCACTCTGAAATCTCTGTAACCTCCCCCAGCCCTACGCCACTCTGAAATCTCTGTAACCTCCTCCATCTACGCCACTCTGAAATCTCTGTAACCTTCTCCATTAACGCCACTCTGAAATCTCTGTAACCTTCTCCATCTACGCCACTCTGAAATCTCTGTAACCTTCTCCATCTACGCCACTCTGAAATCTCTGTAACCTCCTCCAGCCCTACGCCACTCTGAAATCTGTGTAACATTCTCCAGTCCTACACAGCTCTGAGATCTCTGTAACCTCCTCCAGTCCTACACCGCTCTCTGATCCCTGTAACCTCCTGCAGTCCTACACTGCTCTGAGATCTCTGTAGCCTCCTGCAGCCCTACACCGCTCTCTGATCCCTGTAACCTCCTGCAGCCCTACACTGCTCTGAAATCTCTGTAACCTCCTCCAGTCCTACACTGCTCTGAGATCTCTGTAACCTCCTCCAGTCCTACACTGCTCTGAGATCTCTGTAACCTCCTCCAGTCCTACACTGCTCTGAGATCTCTGTAACCTCCTCCAGTCCTACACTGCTCTGAGATCTCTGTAACCTCCTGCAGCCCTACACTGCTCTGAAATCTCTGTAACCTCCTCCAGTCCTACACTGCTCTGTGATCCCTGTAACCTCCTCCAGTCCTACACTGCTCTGAAATCTCTGTAACCTCCTCCAGTCCTACACTGCTCTGTGATCCCTGTAACCTCCTGCAGCCCTACACTGCTCTGAAATCTCTGTGCTTCTATGATTTTGGCCTCTTGGAGATCTCCCATTTTCATCGATCCACCATTGGCAACTTTGCCTTCAGTTGCCTGGGCCCTGAACTGTGGAATTCACCCTAAACCTCTCCATCTCCCTCCTTAAAACCTCTGTCCTTAAAACCTCTGTGTCCGAGACTTTGGTTACTTGTCCCCAATATCTCCAAATGTGATTTTGGAATCTATATTTCCCAATGAAGATCCTGAGAAGCATATTGACATGCTTTATTACATTAAAACACTGTGTAAATTTGCAAGTTGTTGTGAGTTACCAATCTGCCTGCCTTAGTGCTGCTGACTGAAGCAGATATTTGTTGGTAGGCTGGAGATATTTTTAGACAAAGATTTCTCTTTTCCTGAGGAAAATTAGATCACGCCGAGGAGCACGTATCTGGATAGTTTTGCAAGATTTTGCAGCAATTAAATGTAATGTGAAGCAGCGTCCCCATTTAGTGCTCGCTGGGCCCAAATGATGTGGTAATTGGTGATAGTGCATGTTGTATAATACGTGGTTCCTACAGGATTTAAGTACAAAAACAGGTTTGCACCAGTGATCCAGAGAATGCTCCAAGTCACACTCACTCTGCTCACTGAGATATGCAATTCTCCTGCTCACTATTAATCTAACTAAAATAAACAGAGCAATCTTGCATGAGCATGTTTGTTACTCGTGCGACTTCAACCCACCTTTTTAAACTTAGTTTGAGGAATGTTGACGCCTTTCAAAAATAGTCGACCGGCTGTTGCCGCTATTGACCGGATTGTGAGGGTTGCAATGATAATAACGCCAAGGTGAAAATGATAACACACAAGGCAGTGTGGTCCGGATTTTCACAGGGCTGGGCGATCGGGGTCAGAACCTGTGGCGAAATTCTCCGACCCCACGCAGGGTCGGAGAATCGGCCGGCAGCGGCGTTAATCCCGCTCCCGCAGGGTTTTAAAATCTCTGACCGGCCAAAAACCGGCGCTGTGCAAATCCCGCCGGCAGCCTCTGAAAACAGCTGGCGCCGGCGGGATTTCATTTTTTTTTTAGTTTCCACAAATCTCTGGCCCGGATGGGCCGAAGTCCCGCCGACGTGGCCACGGGTCACGTCGGCGAAAATCACAGTTGCTTTAAAACGGCGTCAACCATTGATGATGGTTGACGCCGTTCAGTGTCGGGGGGTGGGTTGCGGCATCGGGGGGGGGGTGGGTTGCGGCATCGGGGGGGGTGGGTTGCGGCATCGGGGGGGGTTGCGGCATCGGGGGGGTTGCGGCATCGGGGGGGCATCGGGGGGGGTGGGTTGCGGCATCAGGGGGTGGGTTGCGGCATCGGGGGGGGTTGCGGCATCGGGGAGGTTGCGGCATCGGGGGGGGCATCGGGGGGGTTGCGGCATCGGGGGGGGCATCGGGGGGGCATCGGGGGGGTTGCGACATCGGGGGGGCATCGGGGGGGGTTGCGGCATCGGGGGGGCATCGGGGGGGTTTGGGGGCAGCGGCGTGCAGAGAGGGGGGGCGACGGATGCCCGGGGCCTACGCACCGTCGCCCCCCCCCCCCTCTGTACGCCGCTGCCCCTATCCCAACCCCCTCCCCTCACCACCCCTACCCCCTTCACCACCCCTACCCCCTTCACCACCCCTACCCCCCTCCAACGCCGCACCCCCCCACCCCCCACTAACGCCGCACCCCCCCTCCCACTAACGGAGGAAGGAAGGGGGGGAGGAGGAAGGAGGGGGGACGGAGGAAGGAAGGGGGGGAGGAGGAAGAAGGGGGGGAGGAGGAAGGAAGGGGGGGAGGAGGAGAGAGGGGGGGGTGTGGGTACCGGCCTTCAGAGAGAGGGGGACGGGGTGTGGGTACCGGCGTTGAGGGGGGGGGACCCGGCGTTGAGGGGGGGGGGGGGGTTGCGGTGTTGCGAGAGATGGGGGGCGGCGTTGGAGGGGGGTTGGGTGGTGGGGAGGGGGGTAGGGGTGGTGGGGAGGGGGGTAGGGGTGGTGGGGAGGGGGGTAGGGGTGGTGGGGAGGGGGGTAGGGGTGGTGGGGAGGGGGGTAGGGGTGGTGGGGAGGGAGGTAGGGGTGGTGGGGCGGGGGGTAGGGGTGGTGGGGAGGGGGGTTGGGGAGGGGGGTAGGGGTGGTGGGGAGGGGGGTAGGGGTGGTGGGGAGGGGGGTAGGGGTGGTGGGGAGGGAGGTAGGGGTGGTGGGGAGGGGGGGTAGGGGTGGTGGGAGGGGGGGAGGGGTGGTGGGGGGGGGGTTGGGGAGGGGGGTAGGGGGGGTGGGGAGGGGGGTAGGGGTGGTGGGGAGGGGGTAGGGGTGGTGGGGAGGGGGGTAGGGGTGGTGGGGAGGGGGGTAGGGGCGTTGGAGGGAGGTAGGGGTGGTGAGGGGGGGGTGGTTGGGGTAGGGGGCAGCGGCGTACAGAGGGGAGGGGCGACGGTGCGTTGGCCCCGGGCATCCGTCGCCCCCCCCCTCTCTGCACGCCGCTGCCCCCAAACCCCCCCCCGATGCCCCCCCCGATGCCGCAACCCCCCCTGATGCCGCAACCCCCCCCCGATGCCGCAACCCCCCCCGATGCCGCAACCCCCCCGATGCCCGCCCCCGATGCCCCCCCCGATGCCGCAACCCACCCCCCGATGCCGCAACCCCCCCCCCAAATGCCGGAACCCCCCCCCCAAATGCCGGGTCTGTCTCTCTCCTCCCCCCCCCAATGCCGGGTCTGTCTCTCTCCTCCTCCCCCCCCCCCAAACGCGGGTCAGTCTCTCTCCTCCTCCCCCCCCCCCCAAAACGCCGGGTCTCACCACTTCCGCAGCTGGTGAAACTGACGCGTATCGCGTCAGTCAGCTGCTGGCCCCTCCGGGAACGGAGAATCACCGCCTAAAAGAAGGCCCCCACGCCGGAGTCATCTACTCCAATTTTGCTCGCCGGAAATCGGCGTTACAACGGTCTGCAGAGAATTTCGCCCCTGGTGTCGGCGGGATTTTAAAATCCCGGTCATCAAGCTGATTTTGGGATCCCAATGCCTCTGGGACATTCCTTGAACTTTGAATGGGCTGGGTTGGTGGGGGGGGGGGGGGGGGGGGGCGGGGGTGGGGGGGGGGCGTATCGAGGAATGCCCTTGTTGACATTTGACGGCCCATCAAGCTCTTTACAGAGCTTGTTAAAGCGCCTGCCCATTCTCATATTTGTTTTCAATATTTTTACGCACCGTACCCAAACAGTATTTTGGGTTCACCAGCAGAACAGAACTAGCACTGGCATGAACCCCAGCTCTCACCAGGCTATTGTCCGCCTTGTTCCAGCTGTACGTCAGCCCAATAGGCAGCTGCTCAACCCAACAGCCCCCAGCATGGCTGCCACCTGCCTTTGCTGCTGGCACTAGACAGGCAGCTCCAGCTTCTCGGAGGCCCGCTATTTAATTAGGCGCCAATCTCGCTCATGGCCAATTAGGCCGTTCACATTAAAAAACACCAACTCATGAGCAATGCAATGCAAATGCAAATCGCTTATTGTCACAAGTAGGCTTCGAATGAAGTTACTGTGAAAAGCCCCTAGTCGCCACATTCCGGTGCCTGTTCGGGGAGGCTGTTACGGGAATCGAACCGTGCTGCTGGCCTGCCTTGGTCTGCTTTCAAAGCCAGCGATTTAGCCCTGTGCTAAACAGCCCGAGGTCGGGGTCTGAAATTCAGCCGGGAGTCAGATTTCAACCCACATTGGAAATCTGGCCCCTTATAGTACAAGCACCCTGCGATGATTTGTGATGTGATATAAATTGGTGCAGTTTTTTTTATTGTAAATCTCAGCTGGGTTGACAGCATCTGTATAAATTCTATTTCATTCATTCCCACTCCCGGAAAACAACTTCATCCATCAGCAAGTTACTGAAGCTGTTCAGATCACAGCAGGGAAGCATCTGCATTTGTTAATCATTTCTGGGTGTGAATTCATGGAAATATTACTGTAGCTGTCTCTGCCGATGGCTACATCATGCCTGGAGGTATTCTCACACCATTCCCCCCTACCTTCATTCCATCAGTATTTAATCTCCAGGGAGAGGGAGAAAAATAAAAAAAAACAGAGCCAATAAGGGAAAAAGTTGGAAATTCTCTTCACAATCCTCTCAGGAAACGACCAGCCATTTAAATACAGGCACTGTGGCTACAGGAGTAGGTCAGAGGCTGGGAATCCTGCAGTGAGTAACTCACCTCCTGACCCCCCAAAGCCTGTCCACCATCTACAAGGCACAAGTCAGGAGTGTGATGGAATACTCTCCACTTGCCTGGGTGAGTGCAGCTCCAACAACACTCAAGAAACTCAACACCATCCAGGACAAAGCAGCCCCGCTTGATTGGCACCCCATCCTCCAACTTCAACGTTCACTCTCTCCACCACCGACACACAGTAGCAGCCATGCGTACCATCTACAGGGTGCACTGCACCAACTCCCCAACGCTCCTTCAGCAGCACCTCCCAAACCCTCAACCTCTACCACCTAGATGGACAAGTACTTCAGATGCAGGGGAACATCTACCACCTGCGGGTTCCCCTCAAAGTCACTCACCATCCTGACTTGACACAATATCACCTTTCCTCCACTATCGCTGGGTCGAAATCCTGGAACTCTCTTCTTAACAGCAGTGTGGGTGTCCCTACAACATGTGGTCTGCAGCAGTTCAAAAGGGTAACTTGAGTTGGGCAATAGTACACGGCTCCCTTGAAAGAATAAAGGAAACTTGAAACCAGTGCAGGTGATCAAAGGGACCGAGTATTCTCTATGAAGGCCTTTAAGTCGCGATCACGGAAAGAAACAAAGACTTGGATTGAAAGAGCACCATTCATCACCACAGAATATCCCAAAGCACTTTCAAAGTGTAATTACCCTGCCCTCCTGAGGAACAGGTCCAGTTTTGTTTTGAAGACAGTGAGTGAACACCTCAAGGCACCAGCCCGAAAGACAATCCACCGATTGACAAGAGGACCTCTGCTCAAACGTGATGTTCAGTGCTGTGCTGGTGTGAGGGCAACCTCAAATTAGGGTGGGTATGTGGTCTCCGCCAGAGTTCAGGTACTCCCTGCTCTGTGGAGATTTTGTATACGATGGAAGACTGGACAAAGGTTCAGCTTTCTGGACGTGTGGAGGCCACGTTGTGGGCTTTCAATCTCCGTCCCTTCTTACCAGCGTGATTCTCCATGCCCGCTGCAGTGAATGGAGATTTGGTCGAGCGCCAAATCCTCTGTCCTCGCTGGCAGTGGTGGCGAAGCGAACTCACAGCAGAGAATTCCGCCCCTGATGTGGTTGGGCTGTTCCCAAATAACAATTGAGAATTCACAAGACCTAGGGGTAGGAGCCGTCCGTACAGCTCTGTTTTGTTTGTGGACGTTTACTTTCATTTACAGTTAAAACAAATGATAACTAGGCTCCCACACCATAAGTTACTTAACCAGTTGTCAGAGTCTATATGCTGGGGTGTTGTTTGCTCACGGTTTGAGGTGGAAGTTGGGAATCTCCCAAGTGTCTCTGATGATCTCCCCACATAATCACTGTACACTATACAGAAGGGCATTGGTTACAATTCAAAACATCCCTTCCCCTTTACCCCTGTAGTACGACAACAAATATTAACTTAACCTTTTACTTAAGGTGAACAGTGATTATTTAACCAAGTATTATTATTATAGTTATACATACATACATCAATATGAAAGTCTATTAGGTGGGCTTGGGCAGGATCCGCTGTTTTCTTTTAAAAAATTTAAAGTACCCAATTATTTTTTTTTCTCCAAATAAGGGGCAATTTAGCATGGCCAATCCACCTACCCCGCACGTCTTTTGGGTTGTGGGGGTGAGACCCACGCAAACACAGGGCAAATGTTTAAACTCCACATGGATGGTGACCTGGGGCCAGGATTGAACTCTCTTCTTAACAGCAGTGTGGGTGTACCTACACCATGTGGTCTTAGCACTGCTGCCACACGGCACCGAGGACGACCCTGGCACATGGCAGGAATGCCCACTGTCCCCGCTCCATTACACGGCCAAGATAGCTTATTGATGACTGGAAAATTCTCATTTCTCTCTCTTTACGTGATTGTCTTTTAAGACTCTCCAATGTGTCTTCTAAATTCTTTCGGTGCTCCTGATCAGTCCTGCTGGTAATTAAAATGTTGTCCAAATAACATTGAAACACTGTTGAAGCCACAAAGGATTTGGTCCATGGACGTTTGGTAAAGGGCCGATGCAGACGGTATTCCGAATGGTCGTGCTTGTAACATTCCAATGTTATTTGGAATCTGGTTTTGGGCGGCACGGTATCACAGTGGTTATCACTGTTGCTTCACAGCTCCAGGGTCCCAGGTTCGATTCCCGGCTTGGGTCACTGACTGTGCGGAGTCTGCACGTTCTCCCCGTGTCTGCGTGGGTTTCCTCCGGGTGCTCCGGTTTCCTCCCACAAGTCCCACACCACAGGATCCTAAAAGAGATAGCTGAGGAAATTATGGAGGCATTGCTAATGATCTTTCAGAAATCACTGGAGGCAGGAAGGGTCCCAGAGGACTGGAAAGTGGCTAATGTAACACCAATGTTGAAGAAGGGAGGGAGGCAGAAGACGGGAAATTATAGGCCGGTTAGCCTGACTTCGGTCATTGGTAAGATTTTAGAGTCTGTTATTAAAGATGAGGGGCGCGATTCTCCGCTCCCACGCCGAGTGGGAGAATCGCGGGAGGGCCGCTCTGGCACGCCCTGCGATTTTCCCACCCCCTCCAAAACCTGGAGTGTAGGTGGACGCCGCTCGGAGAATAAAAACGGCGGCCCGCGATTCTCCGACCCAGATGGGCCAAGCGGCCTGCCGTTCCCGACCGGTTCACGCCGGCGGCAACCACACCTGGTCGCTGCCGGCGTGAACATGGCGCCGACAGCTGTTTTGTGGCTTGTGGGGGGTGGAGAGGGGAATGAGAACCACGGCCGTGCTCGGGAGGGGACTGGCCCGCGATCAGTGCCCACCGATCGTCGGGCCGGCGTCTCAAAGGGACGCACTCTTTCCCCTCCGCCGCCCCGCAAGATCAAGCCGCCACATCTTGCGGGGCAGCGGAGGGGAAGACGGCAACCGCGCATGCGCGGGTTGGAGCCGTCAGCCGTCGTGTCATCAGCGGGTTGGAGCCGGCTATCCCGCGCATGCGTGGCTGACGTCAATAGGCACGCCGGCCGCGTCATTCTCGGCGCGCCGGGCCTTGATGCCAGCGACAAGGCCCGGGGGCCAAGATTTACGGCACAGCCCTCCTACCCCCCCCCCCCCCCCCCCCCCCGGGGGGGGGGGGGGGGCGAATAGGGGGCCAGGAGCGGCCTCTGATGCCGTTGGAACCTCTCCAGGTTTCACGACGGCGTCGGGCCTTGCGGAGAATTCCGCCCGAGATCGCGGAGTACTTGGAAGTGCATGATAAAATAGGACTGAGCCAGCACGGCTTCGTCAAAGGGAGGTCATGTCTGACAAATCTGTTAGAGTTCTTTGAGGAGGTAACAAGGAAGTTAGACAAAGGAGAACCAGTGGATATGATTTATTTAGATTCCCAGAAGGCTTTTGACAAGGTGCCGCATAGGAGACCGTTAAATAAGTTAAAAGCTCATGGTGTTCAGGGTAAGATCCTGGCATGGATAGAGGATTGACTGACTGGCAGAAGGCAGAGAGTGGGGATAAAGGGGTCTTTTTCAGGATGGCAGCTGGTGACTAGTGGTGTGCCTCAGGGGTCGGTGCTGGGACCACAATTATTCACAATATACATTAATGATCTGGAAGAAGGTACTGAAGGCACTGTTGCGAAGTTTGCAGACGATACAAAGATCTGTGGAGGGACAGGTAGTATTGAGGAAGCAAGGGGGCTGCAGAAGGACCTGGACAGGCTAGGAGAGTGGGCAATGAAGTGGCAAATGAAATACAATGTGGAAAAGTGTGAGGTTATGCACTTTGGAAGGAGGAATTTAGGCATGGACTATTTTCTAAATGGGGAAATGCTTAGGAAATCAGAAGCACAAAGGGACTTGGGAGTCCTTTTTCACGATTCTCTTAAGGTGCAGGTTCAGTCGGCAGTCAAGAAGGCAAATGCAATGTTAGCATTCATGTCGAGAGGGCTAGAATACAAGAGCAGGGATGTACTTCTGAGGCTGTATAAAGCTCTAGTCAGACCCCATTTGGAGTATTGTGAGCAGTTTTGGGCCCTGTATCTAAGGAAGGATATCCTGGCCTTGGAAAGGGTCCAGAGGAGGTTCACAAGATTGATCCCTGGAATGAAGAGCTTGTCGTATGAGGAACGGTTGAGGACTCTGGGTCTGTACTCGTTGGAGTTTAGAAGGATGAGGGGGGATCTTATTGAAACTTACAGGATACTGCGAGGCCTGGATAGAGTGGACGTGGAGAGGATGTTTCCACTTGTCGGAAAAACTAGAACCAGAGGACACCATCTCAGACTAAAGGGACGATCCGTTAAAACAGAGATGAGAAGGAATTTCTTCAGCCAGAGGGTGGTGAATCTGTGGAACTCTTTGCCGCAGAAGGCTGTGGAGGCCAAATCATTGAGTGTCTTTAAGACAGAGAAAGATAGGTTCTTGATTAATAAGGTGATCAGGGGTTATGGGGAGAAGGCGGGAGAATGGGGATCAGAAAATATCAGCCATGATTGAATGGCGGAGCAGACTCGATGGGCCGAGTGGCCTAATTCTGCTCTTATGTCTATGGTCCTGAAAGACGTGCTTGTTAGGTAATTTGGGCATTCTGAATTCTCCCTCTATGTACCCGAACAGGCGCCAGAATATGGCGACTAGGGGCTTTTCACAGTAACTTAATTGAAGCCTACTTGTGACAATGAGCATAATAAATGCAATATCAGTCAATTAAACTGAAATTGATTTCCTCAAGGGTAGTTTATACTTTTCTAATTCATTTAATCAATACTTTCCTTCAAATAAAAATGCTTTTGTCCTTTCTTTGTGGGATATTTTGGTGATATATTTGTTGAAAGAGAAGTAGTTTGCAGGTTCCACTCACATTACCCCTCCGATATGGTGCATCTCAAAGTGTCACACACTTCATAGTGATTGGCTGAAACAAGTACTTAAAGTACCAACCGAATACCCAAGTGTGTTTTCTTTTGGCCACTTTAGCCAATCCGGAATTTGAACACGTGCATGTCTACAATCGGACAATTGACATGAGATTAATATTTTTAACCAGCGAAGAATTACTTGACACACAAGGTTCCAGGTCTCCCAATCTGTGGGTGGAATTGTCCTGAGCAGGTTTGTTGGTGGCAGCTGCGGAGAATCTGGCAAAAGCCCAAAGCTCAGATACCCGCTGCTGTAAAAACACGTGGCAATTCTCCCAACGGCGGGTTAATGGCGGCTCCGTCTTCACGCTCTGGCGCAAATGCTATTTGCATTTCCTGAATGCTCATTGAAACAGCCGCCCGCTGGCGTCCCGTCAAACCTTTCAACTTGCGTCGCACCAGAGTGAAATCATGTCGCTGTCTAACTGATAAGAGTGCCGTGCACAAGATACTCCTCGGCTTACCAGAGACTTGGAGGTGAGTGCAACGCGCAACATGCTAGGCCTACCTGCTGTAGCGCTGTGCCGGACACCAGCCTGCCGGGACAGGCTGGTTCCTGCCTCCATCTCCAAACCGAGCTGGTCTTAATGGACAGCACTGTGCTGCTGGACCCAAGGGACCCCTCTACGTCACCAACTCAGATCAGTACTGTACCTGGGGTTGGGGAGTACAGGGGTCTCCACCCCCCCCCCCCCCTCCCCGTTGGGTACAGGGGATGGGGTGGGAAGACGAAGACAAGGGGTGGGGGGTATAATGTGGAAGGAGGGGGGTGGATTGAGGACAAGAGCTCACGATGGCAGGCAGAGGGGCATGGAGGTGGAGGAAAAAAATGAACAATGGAAGGCAGAGGGAAGACCGAGAGGGGAGAAGATGGTCCCCGACATGGCTGCATGACACGCAGAACAACAAGAGGGTCGAAGAGCTGGCACAGGTACCACCGGAAGGGAATGGCAGCCGACTGTGGATTATAGGTTGGGTACTTGTTAGTCTGGCACATTGGTGTTCGCACGAACGTTACACAGGTTGACGCTGCAGTGCTTTGTGAAGGTGACTGTTGTCCATAGTCCTCTTTGGGAAACGGGAACCATGTCAGGGCTCCTGTTTACGTTCTGGGGCAGTCAGAAAGTGGATATTCCTCTTTTGAAATGGAAAGGAGTCACAGATGACAGGCAGTCCAGAGCCGTGGGGACCTCAGTCTGAAAGCTGAGAAAGGAGACATTGCAGAAGAGCAGCAGGAAGTCGGAGCAACCACTGGGGTACACCAGCTGCAGGGAGGGGCAAGGACTATGTCCTCACGGGATAAATGCATAGTCTGGCGTGCAGGGTGTCCTACAGTCGATGAACACGGGTGTGGGGGGCTCTGTACTAGGCTGCAGAGGGAATGGTAAGGTAACAGGGGGTAACCATAGCCTGTAAATATCAAGACATAATACAAGGGGATATGTGAAGCTCTTGTGATGGGGGAATTCTCTGTAAGTCACGGTGCACTCGGCCGCCACATGGGGTGGGTACAGGCCCACATGATGCATGGGTGATTGCAGACGATGTTCACAATGGGGAGCGTGTCAAATTCTACCAGCGCAACAACAGGATCCAATATTCCTGGGGGAAGCTGGAGAATTGTAGGTGGAATCACCCTGCACATCGTGAGGCTCCGGGGTACATGGACAGTGAGGGAGGGAGGGTCAAACCCCGTCCTGTAATAAAGGTGCAGCAACACCACCCCCACACAGGAACAATGGAACCTTTCAAAGTGGAAAGGAAGGTGGGTTCTGTCTGGGAGGACTGTGATAAAGTGTGGGAGGACCAGTAAGCTGGGCTCTGGGGCACAATCTCACTTACTGGTGCCGCTACAGTGGACAGAGTCCGGGTCAGCGACACAGGACCCCCCCCAGCCCGTTGCCCAGGAAGCAGGCGAAAGCCAGATTTCTAATGTTGTGCTTTGAAAGGGGGTCAGCACAACTCAATAGGTCCACGTGAAATTTTGGAAAGCTGCACAGCAGAGGGCAGGAATGCAGATTTGGGGAGTGGAGGTTTTAGTAAAGGGGACACAACTGTATCCATTCTGCCATCCCATGAGCGGAGGGGAGTCACGGGTTAACAATTAATGCCATTCATCAATGGCCATTCACCATGGCAACCAAAACCTCACAGTCATGCCAAGTCAGTGAGTGGAATTCCAAGTTCCGAGCCACATTGATTCAATTATGTAATTCACTCCCCTCCCCCCCTCCCCCCAGGGCTCCAGATTTGACATCTGTGGAATGGAATGCTGTCCAGCTCGACGTGTGTGCTGGAGTCCCAGGGGTCAGGCAGCGTCAGGAGCAATGCTCATCTGAGGTGTCAAATCTTCACGGCCCAACTTCTCCCATAGTTCCCCCGTTCGCACCCAGCACCCTGTAACCGTTCGGCTCTTCAATATTGCTTTTCAGAGAGGGACCGGAAGTGAGAATGGATCCAGCGGTCCGGGGAGCTTTTCCTACCGATCCTCATTCGAGGCAGGAGGTGAAGGAGGGGAAGGTGTGTGTGCGCCCAGCTCCAGCAGGAGGCACTGCGTGTGGGACAAGGTCAGGGGGAGCATCAGCAGGAGGGTGGGGAGCAGGGACCCCAATAGCAGAAAAACCCGCAACACCAAATGTCTATCCACTGATTGCTTCACAGCTCCAGGGTCCCGGTCCGATTCCCGGCTTGGGTCACTGTTTGTGCGGAGTCTGCACGTTCTCCCCGTGTCTGCGTGGGTTTCCTCCGGGTGCTCCGGTTTCCTCCCACAGTCCAAAGACGTGCGGGTTAGGTGGATTGGCCATGCTAAATTGCCCTTACTGTCCAGAAAATGTTAAGTGGGGGTTACAGGGTTCGAGTAGATACATGGGCTTCAGTAGGGTGCTCTTTGTAAGGGCCGGTGCAGACTCGATGGGCCGAATGGCCTCCTTCTGCACTGTAAATTCTATATTCTATAATGAAAGAAGTATGTATCCCCTGGCTGGAGATGTGAGGAAAAGACCTTTCTCCCAGAGGGTGGTGGGAATCTGGATTCACTGCCTAAAGGCTGGTAGAGTCTGCACGTTCTCCCCGTGTCTGCGTGGGTTTCCTCCGGGTGCTCCGGTTTCCTCCCACAGTCCAAAGATGTGCAGGTTCGGTGGATTGGCCATGCTAAATTGCCCTTAGTGACCAAAGAAGATCGGGTGGGGTTACTGGGTTACGGGGATAGGGTGGAGGTGTGGGCTTGGATAGGGTGCTCTTTCCAAGGGCTGGTGCAGACTCGATGGGCTGAGTGGCCTCCTTCTGCACTGTAACTTCTATGATCTATAATTGGGGACCAGTGCAGCATTTCACAGCCAGCAACACATCGCTGCATTCAGGATGTGACCAATCACCTTTACAGGAGGGCCATCATTCTGGGAACTTTGCTCTGCGTCATACCCTACACCCACACCGGGACATACGGGATGGCGTTGACTGTATTCCCCGTGTCCCATGTAGAATACAAGCTTCCCCACCAAGACGGTAGGCGATGCTCAATTAACTTTGCATAATGAGGTTGGCTGGTTCAGGAATGACCATCTCAGACCCGGTTTGGTACCAGGGGCACCTTAAACCTTGGTTGATTGATATTCATTGTCACATGTATTGAAGAACAGTGAAAAGCAACCGAGGAACGTACACAGTACGTACATAGTAGATGAAAGAATAATCGACAGAGCACATTGACAAATGGTACATCGACAAACAGTGATTGGTTACAGTGCGGAACAAGGGGCCAAACAAAGCAAATACATGAGCAAAAGCAGCATAGGGCGTCGTGAATAGTGTTCTTACAGGGAACAGATCGGTCCGAGGGGGAGTCGTTGAGGAGTCTTGTAGCTGTGGGGAAGAAGCTGTTCCTATGTTTGGATGTGCGAGTCGTCAGACTTCTGTACCTTCTGCCTGATGGAAGGGTCTGGAAGAAGGCAATGCCTGGGTGGGAGGGGTCTCTGATAATGCTGCCTGCCTTCCTGAGGCAGCGGGAGGTGTAGACAGAATCAATGTGAGGGTGGCAGGTTTGTGTGATGCGTTGGGCTGAGTTCACCACACTCTGCAGTTTCTTGCGATCTTGGGCTGAGTAGTTGCCATACCAACCTTGTAAATACACTTTTGTTTCTTTTGTTTCAACTTGGCGTGGACTCCCCGTGTCCGCATAAAGCTCTGGATGAGAATAGCCAGGCTCAGAGATTCAGGGGGCTTTGCAATTCTCTCTGGGGTCCGAAGAGTACAAGGAGCAGCATGTGGCTATACAGACTCCCAGGCAGCCCTGTAGGAACCTGGCCTGATTAGGAACTCCTGCCCAAGGTTAGAGGCCCCTCAGCGGCTCGCACTGTTGGAGTTAGTGCGGGGGCAGGCAGAGGGGGAGCCGAATACCCTTGGGGTGTCCTCAGTGGAAGCTCCCAGGGGTGTTTGGCTTACATTCTGATGGTGCCCACCAGGGTGTGTGGCCATGGAGTGCAGGGCCGAGCACAAATCCATAAGGACCTGCTGCACCAAGGTGTCCAAGGTGGTTGCCTACCCTCCCATGGTGACCTTGAGGTTCTTGCCTGTCGGAGCCAAGACATCAGACAGAATACGGACAGACCCCTCCATTGTTCGCTCTTGCCTGCTGGGTGACTGTTGACTCTCTGCCTGATGCCCCGCTGCCTCCCTTTGCATCTCCACCATTGAGCTGACAGCTGTTTCCTGAGGCTCACCATCTGACTGGGACTGAGCGGGTGGCTGGTCGCCATTAGTCCTCCGAGTGCTGAAGGCCTGGGCTGTACTCGCCACCGGCTGCTGTGGGGATGTGTCAGTGAGGCATTCCCCAGAAAGTGACCCCAAGTCTAACCTAGAACTACACCCTACCGAGGCGTGTGTCTCTGTGCTGGTGGAATGCGCGGGTGAGTGATGTGATGGTTCTTCCTGAGCTCCCTCACCCTCAGACGTGCTCCTGGTGTCTGGGAGAGCTACTGGGCTGGCGAGCGGGTGCCTGAAAAATACACAAGGACATTTTTAGTGGGTGATTGAAGCTGATTTGGGGTACAGGGTGTGAATCGCAGGTTTGGGCGAAGCGATGGAGCTGAGATCTGCACTCCGTTGTCTCAGGTGGCTAATCTCTGCGTGGCCAACAGGAGCGATCCCTGTCCTCACCGGCGAGCTCGCGGCAGTCTCCTCGAACTCATGGAGGTTCTTCCCCAAGTCTGGGCTCATTCTCACTTCTCGTGAGCAAGTTTGGCCGGTATGGAGACGAAAGAAAGTTGTGATAAGAGGGGATGGAGCAGAGAATGGGTGAAATGTATGTTCTGTGTGTGTGGTGAGTCCTCCCCAGGAGGGACAGAGATTGGAGTTGAAGCAACAATACTGATAGGATGGTGGTGATGTAAAAGTCTTGTTGAGAGAGTGAGCGTTGATATGTGACCCCGCTAATGGATGTGTGAGATCTGGAAAGAGAGTAGCCAATGAACACAAGGTGCCATGCTAAGAGTTTGCTCGTGGAGGGGACTGAGAGAGGACGTACTCTGGTGGAGCAAATTAGATCATTCACCCACTTCCTGCGCCGAATGATGCTTTATGGGAGGGTGCTGGCCGCGCTAACGTCCCGGGCTGCGGTCTCCCAGGCCGGAGAGGTGAGGTTTATGAGCTGTCCTTGGGGTAGAAGACATGCCGGTGAGCCTGGACTCCTCAAATAAGGGCCTTGGCGGTGAAAGCTGGCGTTGCCTTCTTCGTGAGGCTCTTAGCCTTTCCCCTCTGGGCTGTTGGCATCTTGCGCAGTCTGGGTGGGCCGGAGAGAGTGAGACAAGTGTGCTGGGCTGGGCTGGGACCTTCGAACCCGCCAACTGACAGCAGCTGGACAAATTAGCTACCAGCCCACCAGGCGACTTGGAGCCCAATGCGCCTGTGCTTAATGAATGAAGTTCCCAGTGCAGAATGTGGTACGGGATCCTGTCATTGTTGTCAGCTGGACAGGCACTGCCAGAGTCACCCCCCCCCCCCCCCCCCCCCCCCCCCACCTCATCACACTGCCGACTGGTGCTCTGTGAAACCTATAAACCTCTTCAGGAGTTTGACAGGGTGAATGCAGAGACAATGTTCTCTCCTGGCCGGGAATGCAAAACATGGGATGTCAAACCAGGGCAGCACGGTAGCATTGTGGATAGCACAATTGCTTCACAGCTCCAGGGTCCCAGGTTCGATTCCGGCTTGGGTTACTGTCTGTGTGGAGTCTGCACATCCTCCCCGTGTGTGCGTGGGTTTCCTCCGGATGCTCTGGTTTCCTCCCACTGTCCAAAGATGTGCAGGTTAGGTGGATTGGCCATGATAAATTGCCCTTCGTGTCCAAAATTGCCCTTAGTGTTGGGTGGGGTTACTGGGTTATGGGGATAGGGTGGAGGTGTTGACCTTAGGTAGGGTGCTCTTTCCAGGAGCCAGTGCAGACTCGATGGGCCGAATGGCCTCCTTCTGCACTGTAAATTCTATGAATCTCAGAATTAGGGGTCGTCGATTATGAATGAGAGGAGGAGAAATTGCAACACTCAAAGGATTGTGACTCTTTGGGTCTGAGTTTTATTTCCCAATCTTGGACAGAGAAACATGCAGGTGGACCCATAACTTAAGGTGCCATGCCATTGGCACTATACCCATCCCTGATCCACCCACCTCCTTCACAGGTTGCCAGGAAGGTGTCACTATTCCATTGCCCAATTGAGGCCCTTAATTGGACAGTTGTTGCTCAGTTAAGGGCCTCGTCACAACACGGCTCCAATTTAACTGGTGGCAAGAAAGGCCTCAGACCAACGTGTCAGTGTAACCCTGTGGGCTGCTGGCTGATCAGCGAAGGGGGCGGGGGGGGGGGGCTGCCCTGTGTCAATCGGAGGCCACCTTGCACAGTTTGGCTTCTCAATGTCTATACTACCTATCCCCGCATGTCCAACATCCCCTCCCCACACCGCAATCAGCCTGGCCCCATTGTGGTCCCTTACCTGTGGCAGGACTTACCTGTGACTTACCTGGATGTCCTAGTCCATCGCTCAATACCATCGCCTTGATCTACCTGCAGTTCCAGTCATGGCCACTAGCCGCCCCTGCTGACACCAACGGTGTGCAGAGCTACCAACCTCCGATTGGCGGCAACTCTATGAGGTAGGACGTCCTCCTCGAGACAGATGGAAATCCCGACTCAGACAAACTAAAGGGTGGTCATCTGAAAACCTAAAGCAGGGTGAATTAGGTGGGTTGAGCCTGTCCGTGGAATTTACGCCGGGGATTGAGGAGGACACAATCAGTGTAAAATCCAGGCCTTGGAGTTCCCTATCCCAGAGAGCTATAGGTGCTCAGACATTGAGTATATTCAAGGTGGAGGTCCATGGATACGAAGAGAATGATTGGATGTGGGGATGGTGCAGGAAGGTGGAGAGACGGAGACGAGCAGCCATGACCTTGTTGAATCACAGCACAGGTTTGAGGGGCTGAATGGTCTAGTCTTGTTCCTATTTCTTATGTTAAACACCCTTACAGGCTCTGACAAGCTCATTTTACATTTGTGTCACTTCAAATCTTTAAAAAAAATAAATTTAGATTACCCAATTCATTCTTTTTCCAATTAAGGGGCAATTTAGCGTGGCCACTCCACCTAACCCTGCACATTTTTTGGGTTGTGAGGGCGAAACCCACACAGACACGGGGAGAATGTACAAACTCCACAGGGACAGTGACCCAGAGCCGGGATCGAACCTGAGACCTCAGCGCCGTGAGGCAATAGGGCGAACTCGCTGCGCCACCGTGCTGCCCTTGAAATTTCAGATCTCTCCACATTTTTAAACGTGTTTATTTTACCTTCTACCTTTAATACATTTATTTCACAATCTGATCAGTTACTTTCCAGGGAATGGTTTTAAGTGCTGCCTTGCTGTGTGTGATTACTTGTAATCTAAATGTTTGCTCTGCCTGTTTGCTGACGTCACTGTTGCTGGATGCCTGGAGATCCTCTTGATGAAATCAGGTTCAAACTGAGGTCGGGAGCGGGGAAACACTACATTTTTCTGGACAGCTTTCTTCGAGGTTAGCAGTGAACACTTTGCCACTGACCACAAAACCCAGGCCTTGGTGAATATTATTTCGTCTTTGGCTGAGATCAACCACAGGTACTTTAAATTCCAAAATATTTCAACAGCACCTTCCAAACCTGCGATTTGCGCCATCGTGACGGACAAGGCCAGGGGGTGCGTGGCTGAAACACTGTTCCATGTCCAAGGGCAGCAGTCTTCTCTAGTGTGTACTCAGTGGGAGCCTTTATTGAGCTGGTCTTAAGATGTCTGCCTCCAGAGGCAGCCTCATGGCATAGTCACATGACAACCGAAAGACAAAGGTGTCAGTTGTACTGGTTATATTTCAAAATCCCTCAACACTATCTGCAAATTCCTTTCCAAAGTTTCACAACAGCCTGACTTATGAGTGTTTTGTTATGCTCTTGACGTAGCTTAAGCTGCTTCCTTGATGTGCACTCTGACAAAGGAAGGTTCAGACTTGGAGATAGCTTTAACACGTTTATTAAACTGTTAACAATTCTCCTACTTGGATTCAACTCTCCTGTTAATCCTGCTATAGCTACTCAGATTGACGAACCAGTCTGCTACAATCCAGGTGGTGGGTGTGATGTGTTGAATCAACCCTGTGTACACACTGTGTGTTTCCACTGGAAAGAGGAAGATCATGTGTGCTGCGTCCTTTTTATATGGGTTGGTGTATTGCCCTCCTGTGGTAGTGTCACCTCTCTGTGTATCATGAATGCCCATTGGTCGTGTCCTATCTTACTGACCTATTGGTTGAATGTCTGTGTGTCATGTCTCTGGTGCTCCCTCTAGTGTCTATCTAGTCTACATGTATTTACATTAACCCCTTGTGTATTTACAGTGACGCATATCACCACATCCCCCCTTTTTTTCATGTTACATATTTTCTGTACAGTGTTAAAGAAAATAGCTGGTTGCTCAGAGGAGGTTGCTAGACCCTCATTATCTTGTTCATGCAAGGACTGCGCTTTGGAGTCCTGCATTGCTTCTATCATGGAGTCTGTCCACGAGCGCACTGTGGAGGCTTGTGCCACGCGAGTCACTTCTTGTGTGGAGACGTGCAGGTGTCTCGCTGTGGAGTCTTTCATCGCTTTCTGCGTGGAGGCTGGAACCCTTCGTGGTGCGTCGACCACTCTCTGTGTGGCAGCAGGCCGCTCTCTGTGTGGCAGCAGGCCGCTCTCTGTGTGGCAGCAGGCCGCTCTCTGTGTGGCAGCAGGCCGCTCTCTGTGTGGCAGCAGGCCGCTCTCTGTGTGGCAGCAGGCCGCTCTCTGTGTGGCAGCAGGCCGCTCTCTGTGGGGCAGCAGGCCGCTCTCTGTGTGGCAGCAGGCCGCTCTCTGTGTGGCAGCAGGCCGCTCTCTGTGTGGCAGCAGGCCGCTCTCTGTGTGGCAGCAGGCCGCTCTCTGTGAGGCAGCAGGCCGCTCTCTGTGTGGCAGCAGGCCGCTCTCTGTGTGGCAGCAGGCCGCTCTCTGTGTGGCAGCAGGCCGCTCTCTGTGAGGCAGCAGGCCGCTCTCTGTGTGGCAGCAGGCCGCTGTCTGTGAGGCAGCAGGCCGCTCTCTGTGTGGCAGCAGGCCGCTCTCTGTATGGCAGCAGGCCGCTCTCTGTGGGTTTGTACCGCTCTCTGTCTCTTGGCATCAGGCCGCAGCATAATCCTGCTCTCACGATTCAGGATGTCATATATGCTCGGCTGAAGATTCCCCAATCCAAAGAACTCATCGTCGGGGTCGTCAATGTACAACACGTCTAGTTGCGGTTCGGATTTGGTACTGGGGTAGCCACCTCCCAAGGTGAAATGTTAATCTGAGTCGTTGTCTTCCAAGACCATATCATCATGTTTTGTGTCGGAGCTGGCATTGGGCTCGCGATGTCCAAAGAAGAATTCAAGGTCTGAGTCATAGTCTTCAAGGACTGTATCATCTCTTTGGGTGGTGCTAACTGCTTGTTGCAGGGTTCTGCAGAGGTTACTTTCAGCTACTGGTCGAATTTCAGGCATTGTGCTGTCGTTCCAGGTGAAATAATCGGGTTTTGTGGCTTAAAATTTTTTTTTCCGTGTTTTGGGACATTTCCCCTTTAAGTGGGCGTGGTCCGGGGCCTCTGACGTCACTAAGCGTGTGACGTAGGTCGTAGGAGGCGATTGGGCATGCGCAGATCACTGTTCCTTTACTTGGGGCCTTTTTCACAACTGCGAATGTGCAGCACCTTTCCCAAGATGGCCGCCAATCAAAACTGCAGATTTCTGCTGCAAGCCTACCTCGTGGTGAGTTTTGGCGCCTCTTTTACCGTTTTTTCTTGTATCCTCCTCGCAGAATTCTTGGAATTTGTCCAGAACTGCCTGGAAATCACTCTTGTTTTGCCCCTTTGAGTATTTGACGGTCTGGAAGATTTCAGCTGCTGCTGGACCCGCGATGGTAAGTATAAGCTTTATTTTTTTCTGCATCCGCTGAGCCATCTAGGTCGGACGCTACCAGGTAGATCTCGAATCTCTGCCTGAACCAACGCCAGTTTTCACTGAGATTGCCTTGGTACCTGAGCTGCTGTGGAACCGGAATCCCGAACATCATCTTGCCTGGCTGCTGTTGCTGGTTGTCACTGTTTGCTGATATGTGACTATATGGATTTAAACAGGTCACTCCTTGGTACCATGTTTTGTTATGCTCTTGACGTAGCATAAGCTGCTTCCTTGATGTGCACGCTGGCAAAGGAAGGTTCAGACATGGAGATAGCTTTAACACATTTATTAAACTGTTAACAATTCTCCTACTTGGATTCGACTCTCCTGTTAATCCTGCTATAACTACTCAGACTGACGAACTAGTCTGCTACAATCCAGGTGGTGGGTGTGATGTGTTTCAAATCAACCCTGTGTACACACTGAGTGTCTCCACTGGAAAGAGGAAGATCATGTGTGCTGTGTCCTTTTATATGAGTTGGTATAATGCCCTCCTGTGGTAGTGCCACCTCTGTGTGTATCTTGAATGCCCATTGGTCGTGTCCTATCTTACTGACCTATTGGTTGAGTGTCTGTGTGTCATGTCTCTGGTGCTCCCTCTAGTGTCTATCTAGCCTACGTGTATTTACATTAACCCCTTGTGTATTTACAATGATGCATATCACCACAATGAGCATAGGAGCAGATGGAGGCCACCTCGCCCTTCGAGTCTGCTCCATCATTTAATAAGATCGTGGCTGATCTGGCTGTAGTCCGAAATTCACTTTCCTGCCTGTCCTCCATAACTTTGCCTCCCTTGTCCAAAAAAAACCTGTCTATGACTGTCTATCACATTAAACTATATCGCTATTCCTTCACTGTCACATAATCCTGGATCTCCCTCCCCCACAGCATCCTGGGTGTTCATACATTGGATGGACTGCAGTGAGTCAAGAAGACGGCGCTTCCACCTTCTCAAAGCCATTAGGGATGAGCAATAAATGCTGGCCTAGCCAGCGATGGCCACATCCTGAGAATGACGCTTTTATTTTTGAACTCTGGTTGCTATGATATTGGTCTGCAGAAGTGTTGTAAGTCTGACCACACTAATCCCGTACTTTAGAGCATGTTCCCCGCACACTGCCAGCCTTTAGTCAGCACACTCGACTGCACAGCCCAATCAGTTGAAATCTTCAAGACCGATCCTTAGATTATATCCATTTAAAAGCATTTTTGTTATCAGGGCGATCATCGCAGCAGCTCACGGCTGATTAACGTTGGCCGAATACGGATATTCGGAACATAGCTTCCTTGGTATCAAACGTGTCTACAATAAACAAAGGTCTTGCATTTCTATAGTACCTTTCACCATCTGTCCTGAGACACTTTGACAGTCATTGAAACACTTTCCGAAGTAATGCGCACGTATCAAGTTCCCGCAAACGGCAGCCAGAGAATCATTTTTTGGGGGATGGTAGTTGGGAGATATATTTTGACCTGCCCACCTGGGATCATCCCTCTGCTCATCTTCAAAATTGCAGTCATGGAGATCTCCTGGTGGGAGGGCAGCGAGGGCCTTAGTTTAATGTCTGGAACAAAGACGTAGGAGCAGAATTCGGCCCCTCGGCCCATTGAGTCTGCTCCGCCATTCAATCCAGGCCGTTATTCTTCTCATCCCCAAGTCCCTTCAACAGTGTAGCATTCCCTCAGCGCACCGGGAGCATCAGCCTCGATTTTGAGTTCAAATCTCTGAAGTGGCACACGGTATCACAGCCTTCTGACTGTCAGCCGACCAATCTAGCGCCAACGGCGACCTGGCAATCCTTGATTACAGCTTTGTAGAACCATCGGAGTTTTCAAGCAAAGTTTAATTTTCTTCAAGGTTCCCATTTTAAAAAAAAAAACAACTTCCCCAGTCCATTTCTTAAATTATCAGCCCCAGCGTCGGTTGGATCATATTACCAGGAAATGGAGCTGAATGTCTTGTAACTAAAATCCCCTCTGAAAGAACATCCTGGTCAATGTTTCCTTCCTGAATTATTGACTTGATTGTCTCAGGCAAGTGACATCTTCCAGTTAGTCTCTTATTCAGCAGCTAACCATTGGTAAAATGTCCCATTAAACATTCAGCCTGAGTGAGTCACAGCTACAATAAAAATATTGGCAGAGGCGCACACAAACCCGCACACATTTACACAGTTTTTGCAATCGCTGTAGCTCCTGCCAACGCAAGATGTCTGTGCATGTGGAGCGGCCCCCCATGCATGTGTGGAACACCGGTTATGTTATTCCGCTGTGCCCAGCTTGCCAGTCCAGCTCTGCACAAGAAGTTTTTATATCTGCACGGACACACTGCCAGCGATGAATATGGCTGGAGGTTTAGGTTTAGCCTGAAGAGCAATAAAGCTATCCGTTAATTCATTAGGGAAAGGGACAGGTACCATTCCAAATTCTACTGTTGAGGCTGCCAACCTCGATGCCCTGGCACACTGCACACATCGCTGGCTCATGCATCAGCTTGTTGAGTCTGCCAGACAGGATGGGCTGCACCCCAATCTCCCATGGTTAAAACCCATCCCCCTGGAGGAGTCATTGCTTCCACATGAAATCACAAGAACCTAAATCAAGCAATAATGGCACATGCAAGGGACTTTGAAGATTGTTTCGCTGATCAAGAACCATTAAAGTCCCTTGTTTGAATCGCCTCTTATTTCATGACAGGACTGGACTTCAAAGTCTGCCATGAAATGTTTCTATGAAATTGTTTGCCTAGTTTAGAAATTAAATACACAATCAAAGTAGACAGTTTTTATTCCCCCCCCCCCCCCCCCCCCCCCCCCCCCCGTCTCGATGACTACTGGTCTGCTGCTAACTCAGAAACTGTAAATGCAAGAAATCTGGGCAGGTTTTTGCAGCACTCTGCCTGGTTCGCACCTGACCCAAACGCAGGCAAAGTGCACGAGGAGGCGTCAGGTGCGCGTCCCTACGTCGTCAAACACACGTGCAGGAGTCAGAGCCACGCTCGCTGACAAGTAATGGGCCAAGGGGCCAATTAAGGCCGTTAAAAAGCCTATTGATCGAGAGTTTAGGTTGCCTGTGGGGTTTTGCCCTTGTTACAGAGGCAAAATGGGCAGGCGGGCATTGCGGTTTTATCAATTTCACATCAAAGGTTGGGATAAAAGACCCGGGGAGCACGGGCATGTTCATTTTATTTGTGGTACTGCTGCTGTCATGTTTCTGAGTTTTTGCCAGATTTCGCTTTGATTGCCTTGGCTTCCAAAACTGGTTCACCTGCAAATCTGTGCCAAAGTTCTAACATAATAGATCAGTTTGTACGAACCATGGGGAACACTGACGTTTACAAAAGATATTGGCCTCGGAAATCCATGGCCAATTGGCATATTGCCACTGTAACTATATGTGGAGGAGGGGTGTTGAGCTGAGGGTAGGGGCTCTCTGAACATCAGGCTCCCCATGGCCCAGGCCTTCACTATGACCCAGTAAACAGATACAGTGAGTTTGGCATCGGAGGTGTTCCACCTGATCCAGCAGCAGATGTTGAATGTGACAAGATCTCTGAATAATTAAAAGGTTATTCTTTATAAAAGGATTCCCCGACAAAAGAAACAACCACACTTTATTTACAACCGTCCGCACCCTCCTCCCTTACTTTACCCCCTTGTGGTGAATGCGATTCACACCGGATTATAATCTGTATATACATGTGTCTATATTGTAAGTGCAGTTGCACTACCTGACCACCAGGGGGAGTAGCTCTGGGAATGCTCGAGAATTTTACTGGGCTTCTCCCTTGGTTCCGCCCAGGACTCCTCCCCCTGGAGCTGCTGTATAAAGATCAGTGCCACATGATCAGCCGGCCAGTTCACCGAAAGTTCAATGGCTAACCGGCTGGCTCTGTTGTGAGTATATTAAAACCGCTATTCTAATCCTACAAGCACGTGTCCGTAGAATTGTTGGTTCCAACACCCCTCACTATGGCCACTAGCCCGAGGCGCATCATCTTAACCGGGCAATCCAGAGCTGCTACAATAGCAAGTGGACCAAATGTACCCTTGATGGCCTGGGTGTCTACCACCTTGGAGCCTTCTGCTCTCTGGAGTTCAGTTAATTATGGGTTCAAGTCCCACACCAGAGGATTGAGCATGTGGGTTTCAATCGGTCATGATCTCATTGAATGGCAGAGCAGATTCGATGGGCTGAGTGGCCTACTCTTACCTCTTCTGGTGGCAGTGAAGTCCTGCGAGAGTGCTGCACTGTCTGTGAAGCCAGTGTTAGGGTGCGATGTTATTGTGAGACCACGTGCACCCTCTCAAATGGATTTAAAAGATCAGCATTGCCGACTATGGGAGTTTGCTGCGCGTAAATTGGCACGTTTTCCACGTCATTGCAGTCACCACACTTCAATAAGCAGTGAGACATTCTGCGATGTCCTAAAGTGGTGAAAGTTGCTGGAGAAATGCTTAATCCTTATTGACATAGAACATAGAACAGTACAGCACAGTACAGCCCTTTGGCCAACGATGTGCCGACCATTTATCCTAATCTAAGATCAACCTAACTTACACCGCTTCAATTTACTGCTGTCCATGTTGCTGTCCAAGAGTCGCTTAAATGTCCCTAATGACTCTGACTCCACCACCTCTGCTGGCAGTGCATTCCACACACCCACCACTCTCTGTGTAAAGAACCGACCTCTGACATCTCCCCTATACCTTCGTCCAATCACCTTAAAATTATGTCCCCTCGTGACAGCCATTTCCACCCTGGGGAAAAGTCTCTGGCTATCGACTCTATCCATGCCTCTCATCACCTTGTACACCTCTATCAAGTCACCTCTCTGCCTTCTTCGCTCCAGTGAGAAAAGCCCTAGCTCCCTCAACCTTTCTTCATAAGACATGCCCTCCAGTCCAGGCAGCATCCTGGTAAATCTCCTCTGTCCCCTCTCCAAAGCATCCACATCCTTCCTATAATGAGGTGACCAGAACTGGACACAATATTCCAAGTGTTGGCTTACCAGGGTTTTATAAAGCTGCAGCAAAACCTCGTGGCTTTTAAACTCAATCCCCCGTTAATGAAAGCCAACACACCATACGCTTTCTTAACAACCCTATCAACCTGGGTGGCAACTTTGAGGGATCTATGTACCTGGACCCCTAGATCCCTCTGTCCCTCTACACTTCCAAGAATCCTGCCTTTAACCCTGGATTCAGCATTCAAATTGGACCTTCCAAAATTAATCACTTCAAATTTATTGAAGTTGAACTCCATCTGCCACTTCTCAGCCCAGCTCTGCATCCTGTCAATGTCCTGTTGTAACCTGAAACAGCCTTCAACACTATCTACAAAACCACCAACCTTTGTGTCATCGGCAATCTTACTAACCCACCCTTCCACTTCCTCATCCAAGTCATTTGACCTGTAAAATTTAACATTCACACACACAACCTGTTCCCGTACAGGCGCCGGAATGTGGCGACTAGGGGCTTTTCACAGTAACTTCATTGAAACCTACTCGTGCCAATAAGTTATTATTATTATTATTAGAAGTGCCAGGCCATGACCATCTTCAACGAGCAAGAATCTAACCATTACCCATTGAAATTCAAAGGCATTACATTCCCTGAATCCCCCACTAGCAATATCCAGGGGGTTACCATAAAGCAGAAACTGAACTGGGCCAGCCATAGAACCATAGAATTCCTACAGTGCAGATGGAGGCCATTCGGCCCATCGAGTCTGCACCGATCCTCTGAAAGGGCACCCCACCAAGGCGCAATCCCCACCCTATCTCCATAACCCTGCCTAACCTACACATCTTTGTACACTTAGGGACAATTTTGCATGGCCAATCCATCTAGCTTGCATATCTTTAGACTGTGGGAGGAAACCGGAGCACCCAGAGAAAACCCACGTAGACACGGGGAGAACATGTAAACTCCACATAGACAATCACCCATGGCTGGAATTGAACCCAGCTAACTCCTGTGCCTCCCTGCCACCCATATAAATACTGTGGCTACAAAAGCAAGTCAGAAACTAGGATCCTGTGGTGAGTAACTCGCCTCCTGCATCCCTAAAGCCAGTCCACCATCTACAAGTCAGGAGTGTGATGGAATACTCTCCACTTGCCTGGATGAGTGCAGCTCCAACAACACTCAAGATGTTTGACTATCAGGACAAAGCGGCATTGACACCCCTTCCACAAACATTCATTCCCTCCACCGCCAACTCACAGTGACAGCAGGCTGGCATTAAAACTGTAATGAACTCCAATTGGCTTTATTGGTTGGCCAATTGGAGTATGAGCTCCCTCAATGATAGCTCATTGAGGGGGTCCATATAAGCACCTGTGTAGGCTTTGTGAGCCAGTCTTAAGTTGACTGGACTGCTAGCAGCACTGTTTGTAGCTGCTCCTGTAATATCGTTATTGTAAATAAATATTGGTGTGGTGACGGAACTCCTGCCTCCCGTGGATTACTACATTATCAAAATAGCCAAAGTCGTAGTGTTTACAAAGAACATAAAGCTACATGTTTAAACCAAGGGGCAGAAGCTTCAGAGAATTACGTTAGCTTTTACAACAACAGCCACTTGCATTTATATAGCACCTCAACCATGGTTTAAAAAGTCCCAAGTCACTTTACAGGAGCTTAACAAAGCAAAGTTTGACGCCAAGCTGCATAAAGAGATTTTAGGCCACAGGACCAAACACTTTGGTTGATGAGATGGGTTTGAGGAGGGTCTTTAAGGAAGCGAGCGCAGAGAGTTTCGAGAGTCGAGTGACAATTTTAAGTCGAATGTAAGGAACAATTTTGCACACGTAACACAGAAGTTAATTTGACTTTTAGCTAGTGAGTATTAAGTGTCCGATTATTGACTCTGAATGTCCTCTATGTCTGCAGCCCCTGGAAACATCAGCAAATACCTCCCGGCAGCAGCAAGGGGAACCAGCGCAGAGATTGCGCGACCAAGTCCATTGAAAGGATTGTTGTTGTTTGGGCGCGTTGCCAAGACCAGGTTAGCAGGCCAGGCCTCCGAAACTTTCAGTGCCGAAACGGTGCAGCTTTGGAAAGACAGTGGGTGGAATTCCCTGTCCAGCGACGCAGGAAACGCAATCGGGCGGAGAATCCCGCATCAGCCAAAAATCGATGCCAGCACCGTGCGCCCAATGGAATGTAGCGCTCCAGTGCCTCGACAGCGGCGTGAATGCGTTCCTCACACCGGCGTGGACATTCAAATTGTACAGTGAAGGCCATTGGCAGATCACTAACGCACGGAGCCTGGCATCCCCCGGACTTCCTGCGGCGCTCCGCCTCTGCCAGGGAGGGATACCGATGGCGTGGCGCCGTGGCTGCTGAGGGTTAGAGAGGAGGTAAGACGTGTTCCCAAAGAATGCAGCTGTGGGCTGCCAGTCCTGCCTCTGGCTGGGGGGGGGGGTCGTCTACTTGGGGCGGGGGGAATAGCAGAGGGTGACCAGGAAATGGGGCAGGGGTCCAACTGGGACCAGAGTGTCCAGACACGGAACGCCGTTTCCTGCCAGGCAGCTATCCCACTGACCGCCTACCACGGTCCGTGGCTGCGCAGAGCGTCACCGGCCATCCCGATCACCCCCTCAACAACCCGGAGCCAACCTGCCGACAGGGCATCACGCGGCCCACCCAGGGATATTGCACAGGAGGGCGCGGGACAGGGGTAACAGACCATACCACTGGCAGGGGTTGGGCCAGATACTGGTGCACCTGCTGGCAGGGATAGGTGCTGGAGACAGAGGCCCTGCCACCCCAGGGCCAGGCACCGATGGAGCCAGGGGTGCAGTGCAGAGGGCAAAGCGTCAGGAGGAACGGCCGAGGGTGAGGGTGGGAACTGGGGGGGGAAACATGCAGCTCGTGGTCAATGACGCCTCGCCAGAGGCTTCACACCCACAGGCAAACCCGCTACAATGACCGCCATGCCATCACCAAGGGGCATCATTGAGCGGTGGATAGACATCCTGACGCCTGCTCACCGTCCACCCGGGTGATCTCTGCATGCGAGCTGCCCATTATATCTCACAATCCCATGAAACCCCTGGGCTGGCGAGGGTGGGGACGGGGTCCAGGGTGGGGGGGGGGCAGGTTTGGGTACCAGGGTGGTGTGCAGTGATGGCTCATGCACAAGGTAGGCCCTACCACATGGCACCCCATATGTCTAGCCCTGGCCCGTGCCCACCATCAACGCCCGGGCCCCATACCAACGGCCTCCCAATCCCCACCTTGCACATCCTCTATACCCGCTGCAGTCAAGCCCATCCCTCACACCCTTCTGACAGAGCGCAAAGGCAGGTCGGAATGATGGTGAACAGGTATTTATTGTTTACAAGTATTGTGCCTTCGCCCCTATCGCTAACCTATGGGCCGGGATTCTCCGACCCTGTGGCGGGTCAGAGAATCCCCGGGGGGTGGCGTGAATCCTGCCCTGATGCCGGCTGCCCGATTTTCCGGCGCCGTTTTTCAGGCGCCGGCAGGATTCCCACCAAGCCGGTTGGGGGCTGTTGACAGTAGCCCCCCCCCCCCCCCCCCCCCCCCCCGGCGATTCTCCAGGCCCCGATGGGCCGATTGGCTGACAAGTTTTGGCCAGACCCGCCGGCGTGAATTACTCACCTCAGACACAGTGGGACCTGGACGGTAAGTATGCGAGGGTGGTCCTGGGTGGGTGGGGGGGGGATCCGACCCCGGGGGGGGGCCCACGGCGGCCTGGCCCGCATTCGGGGCTACCGATCAGAATGAGGGCTGGTTCCGTGGGGGCCTTTGTTCCTCCGCGCTGGGCCCCTGTAGGGCTCTGCCATATTGCCCGGGGGCCGGCGCGGAGAGGGAACCCCTGCACATGCGTGGAAATACGCCGCCCATTCCGCATGCGGAAATACATCGGCCGTTCCGTGCATGCGTGGAAATACGCCGGCCGGTCTGCGCATGCGCGAACCTGCGCCGCCCCTTCGGCGACGGCTGGAGCTGCGGGAACCACTCCAGCGCCAAACTAGCCCCTTAGAAAGTGGAAAATTTCTCACTTTCGGGGGCCGTTGCCACTGGAGTGGTTTGCACCGGTTTTCACACCGGCCTGGAGACTGAGCCACATTTTTAGAGAATCCCGCCCATGTTCTCCCTGTGCGGCGGGTGCCCCACGTGCCCTAGGGTCTTCGACATTCATTGTGGGCTCACTTGGATCTCCGATGCTGACCTCCGTCTCGCCGACTGCCCGCTCTCCAACCCCACCGACCACGTCCAACACCCTCTGCTCTGCGATCGCCCTCTAGGTGTTGGGGGGGGGGGGGCTATGGGTGTGTGGGACAGGGGTTGCTGCCAGGGGCACGGTGATGGAGGACGCACACCCTGGCTGGATTGTGGGGTGTCTCACCCTCACCCAGCGCTGCTTACCCATCTGCCTGGCGGGGGCTAGGTGGGGGGAGAAATAGTTTCTCTTTATCTAATCATAAATAACAAGAACAACTTTATTAATATAGCACATGTCAACATCACAAAATGTCCAAAATACTTTGTGGGAGTGTTATGAAGTAAAATTAGACAATGAGTCAATACGCAATGTTAGGGCAGATGGTCAAGGAGGTAGATTTTGAAAGTATTTTTTTTTCTCTTTTAAGTTTAGAGTACCTAATTCATTTTCTCCAATTAAGGGGCAATTTAGCGTGGCCAATCCACCTACTCTGCACATCTTTGGGTTGTGGGGGCGCAGTCCACTCAAACACGGGGAGAATGTGCAAAGTCCACACGGACAGTGACCCAGAGCCGGGATCGAACCTTGGAGCTCGGCGCCGTGAGGCAACAGGGCTAACCCACTGCGCCACCGTGCTGTCCTTGATTTTGAAATTATAATCATAAGATCACATGAAAAAGGAGCAGCAGCAGGCCATTCAGCCCATCGAGCCATCTCCTCCATTGAGTTAGGCCCTAGCTGGTACGGTTGTGGCCTGAGCTCCACTTACCTGTCTATCCCACATAACCCGTGGCTCCCTTGTCAAACATCAATCTGTCTAACTTAGCGAGGAGCTGGTACCCCACGAGGAGCACAGGGAAGAAATCCATTCCCACCCCATAGGAGCCGTGCGGGAAAATACACCAAAGTAGGTCAATGAGGAGTGGTAGGTGGATGGGACTGAGTGTAAGTACGGACATGGGCACGGGAAACAGAGTTTTGGACACGTTTAGCGAGGGTAAAACGTGCAAGACCAACCGGAGGTTCGTTGGAATAATCGTTGGGTCAAAATCCTGGAACTGCCTCCCTAAGAGCACTGTGGATGTACTTACACCACAGGGACTGCAGCGGTTCAAGAAGGCGGCTCAACACCACCTTCTCCAGGACAATGAGGAATGGACAATAAACGCTGGCCAAGCCTGTAACATCCATATTCTATGAAAGAATTAAAAAAGTCAAGTCTAGAGATGACACAGGCATGAATGAGAGTTTCAGCAGGTGATGAAGTGAGACAGCGGTGTGGGTGCGCTCATAACACAATTAGATTTGAAATGAAATGAAAATCGCTTATTGTCACGAGTAGGCTTCAATAGGGGCTGTTTAGCTCACAGGGCTAATCGCTGGCTTTTAAAGCAGACTAAGGCAAGCCAGCAGCACGGTTCAATTCCCGTACCAGCTTCCCCGAACAGGTGCCGGAATGTGGCGACTAGGGGCTTTTCACAGTAACTTCATTTGAAGCCTACTCGTGACAATAAGTGATTTTCATTTCATGAAGTTACTGTGAAAAGCCCCTAGTCGCCACATTCCGGCGCCTGTTTGGGGAGGCTGGTATGGGAATCGAACCGTGCTGCTGGCCTGCTTGGTCTGCTTTAAAAGCTAGCGATTTAGCCCAGTTAGCTAAACCAGCCCCAGGGAAGAGACGCCTAGTCTATGCAACTGACCCTCATCATTGACTCCTTTCAGTCCCTAGTATCATTCTGGTGAATGTGCCCTGCAGCCCCCTTGAAAGCCAATTTATCCATCCTGGGGAGACTTTTTCCCAGTGTAGAGGGGTCAATTACTAGGGGGCATAGGTTAAAGGTGCGAGGGGCAATGTTTGGAGGAGATGTACAAGGGAAGTATTTTACACAGAGGGTAGTGGGTGCCTGGAACTCGCTGCTGGAGGAGGTGGTGGAAGCAGGGACGATAGTGACGTTTAAGGGGCATCTTGACAAATACATGAATAGGATGGGAATAGAGGCATACGGATCCCGGAAGATTTTAGTTTAGACGGGCAGCATGGTCGGTGGAGGCTTGGAGGGCCGAACTTTTCTTTTCTTTGTTCTTTGTTCTTTGACGTTTGGCTGTCAGATACACCTTGCTCAGCAGGGAGAGAGAGATTTTTACGTGAATTTCTGGCACAGACTCCCCTGGGAACTGTGCTGCAATGTTGAGGGTGGATAGCCAGAAGCGTCTGCTTTCTCATAATGTGAGAAAGGGCCCGCTGGAAGTTTAGACCGTGCCTCAAAGGTTAAGTGGAATGTCTGAGCACTGTTTCAATTCAAGGTTCACACCGCACTGACGTTTTACTGCAGCTTACAATGTGGAGTGTGGAGCCTCTCTGAGGAGGTGCCACAACACAGGGTCTGACTGCTTCCTGAAGTTAGATCATAGCCTTCTGATCCCTCCACTCTCCAAACCACTCAACATCACTGCATTATCATTAAATATCTAAATCATTGAGAAAGGTACTGTGATTCAAAGCGAATTACCAACGGCTATTTTAAGAGACGCTGGAAGTAGAGAATGTCCTTCCGTCCTCAACTGCTCAGGACTGCCTCACTCTCTCAGCAGTGGAATGGAGTGGCACAGAGTGGAATAAGGGGCCAATCATTTAGCACTAAGATGAGGAGAAACCTCTTCATCAAAAAGCTTGTGAATCTTCAGAATTCTCTGCCCCAGAGGGGCTGCGGATGCTCCGCCGTTGAATATATTTCAGACGGAAACAGATTTTTGGTGACTCCGGCAAGGGAAATGGGGAACAGGCGGTAAAATGGAGCGGAAGGCATGGATCAACCATGATCGTGTTGAATGGCGGAGCAGGCTCGATGGGCCGAATGGTCTACTTTTTGTCTTATTTTGCTTTTACTTTTTGTCTTATTTACGGGATGGGGGCGTCGCTGGCTAGGTCAGCGTTTATTGCCCATCCCTAATTGCCCTCGAAAAGGTGGTGGTGAGTTGCCTTCTTGAACCACTGCAGTCCATGTGGTGTAGGTACACCCATTGTGCTGTTAGGGAGGGAGTTCTTGGTATTTGTCCCCGTAACAGTGAAGGAACAGTTGATATATTCCTAAGTCAGGGTGATGAGTGACCTGGAGGGGAACCTCCAGGTGGTGGGGTTCCCAGGTATCTGCTGCTATTGTCCTTTTAGATGGTAATGGTCATGGGTTTGGAAGGTGTTGTCTGAGGAGACTTGGTGAGTTTCTGCAGTGCATCTTGTAGATGGTACACACGGCTGCCACTGTGCGTCGGTGGTGGAGGGAGTGAATATTTGTGATGAGGTGCCAATCAAGCGAGGGCTCCTTTCTCCTGGATGTTGTTGAGCATCTTCAATGTTGTTGGAGCTGCACTCATCCAGGCAAGTGGAGAATATTCCATTCCACTCCTGTCGATGGTGGACAGCTTTGGTGAGTCAGGAATTACTCGCCGCAGGATTCCTAGTCTCTGACCTGTTTGTGTAGTCACAGTAATAATATGGCTAGTCCAGTTCAGTGACTGGTCAATGGTAATCCCCACAATGCTGATAGTGGGGGATTCAATGATGGCAATGCCATTGAATGTCACGGGCGATGGTTAGATTATCCCTTGTTGGAGATTGTTACTGCCTGGCACTTGTGTGACACTCAAATGTTCTTGGACCACTTGGCAGGCGAATATCAGAGACTTTTAAAATCAAACAGGCTTTGAGAGTTTGAGAGATGATTACTCAGCAAAAAACTGCAGGAGATATTTCTGGTTGGTGCAATCTGAGGGTTTCTCAATTCTCAAAGGAATAGAAAATGGGCACTCAAGTCATGTGACTTTTTTTTCTCCACAATGATTGGAAAGGGATATTTATTTATTGCCTGGGACTGGCGTTGGTTTCAGGACTGACAATGTTCCAGTCATAGAACATAGAGAAATACAGCACAGAACAGGCCCTTTGGCCCACGATGTGCCAAACTTTTGTCCTAGTTTAATCACAGTGTCCAAAATTCTATGATAATCTAAGGGCAATTTATCATGGCCAATCCACCCAACCTGCACATCTTTGGACTGTGGGAGGAAACCGGAGCACCCGGAGGAAACCCACGCAGACACGGGGAGAACGTGCAGACTCCGCACAGTCAGTGACCCAAGCCGGAATCGAACCTGGGTCATCAGCCTTTGAAAGATTCACCATCCATATTGAGGTTCTTGTGTCGGGGAAGCCATTGCTTCGGCAACCTCTCTGACTTTGTCAGAGAGATAAGATGCAAATTATGTCCATTGTCCCCTCAATGGCCCCTTTTTAAAATGGACCTGGACAGTCCCAGGTTTGAGATGGATGTTAACAGAGGAATAGCAAGCCTGACCTGTCAGTCCTCTGGTTTTGTGATTATAATGTCATCACAATTGGGTGTGAGATTCCACAATGATGAGAGGAGAATTCTTTTGTTCTTGTAGCTCCTTTTGACACCTTCCAGAACAAAGGACCAATCTTGTGGTCAGGTGACTTGTAGCAGCCATCAACTCAGTATGTTCCTCCTGAATGCTCCTTATCTCTGACTCCAGCTTTCCGTGCCCCCACTTCATCCAGACATCCATGTTTGACTTTCTATCGTGTCGGTCCTCCCTATTAGAAAGCCCTCCCCCTAACCTCCCTACCTCTCCACCTCTCCCTCCATTTTTAAAACGGCCTCAAAATCATTCATCTCAACCTTGCAACCATTGTCGCCCTCTCCCCCTCCCCCACACCACCCCCACCCCAACTTCATTCTTTCTGCCTCTTTCTTCCCATCGATGTGTGAAGCAATTCACTTGTCAAGAAGTTTTGAAAGTGCTTCTTTTTTTATATATGTTAAAGGTGCGATGTGAATACAATTTTGCTATTGTTGCCGCGTGTCAGCAGATGTAAATTGGATCTGAATCGGAGTTGATGTGACCAGGAGAAGGGAGATAAGGGGGAGTGAAATCCTGTTCCCTATCCTGAAGCTTTCTCAGATCTGCTTTGGTATTTTTGCTAAGCCAGCAGCAATCAAAATGTGTGCCAATATTTGTGTATAACAAATGATCTTTTTGAATCACTTCAGCCTTTTTTAGTTCATGTGCCAAGAATAATAAAATATAACAAAACACTGTCATGGGTAATGTCACATTAAAGTTTCGCTTTGCAAATCCACGTTCACGGAAAACTATGGGCGGGATTCGCCATTCGTGGGACTAAGTCCTCATGCTGGCAGGAAAACTGGCGTGAACCACTCCGGCGTCAACAGCCCCCGAAATGGGCTAGGTGGACGCCGGAGGGGTTGGCACTGCGCCAGCCAGCGCTGAAGGGACTGTGCGAGTTAGCGCATGCGCCGAAGGGCCGGCGTGATCTCGCGTATGCGCAGAACCGCTGCTGTGGCTCCGCGCATGCGCAGACCGGCTGGCGTATTCTGGCGCATGCGCAGGGGGTTGTCTTCTCAGATCCAGCTCCTGGAGGGCTCTGCCATGGCCAGAGCTGAAGGGGTTGGATTACGAGGAGAGGTTGAGTAGACTGGGACTGTACTCATTGGAATTTCGAAGGATGAGGGGGGATCTTATAGAAACATATAAAATTATGAAGGGAATAGATAGGATAGATGCAGGCAGGTTGTTTCCATTGGCGGGTGAAAGCAGAACTAGGGGGCATAGCCTCAAAATAAGGGGAAGTAGATTTAGGACTGGGTTTAGGAGGAACTTCTTCACCCAAAGGGTTGTGAATCTATGGAATTCCTTGCCCAGTGAAGCAGTAGAGGCTCCTTCAATAAATGTTTTTAAGATAAAGATAGTTTTTTGAAGAATAAAGGGATTAAGGGTTATGGTGTACTGGCCGGAAACTGGAGCTGAGTCCACAAAAGATCAGCCATGATCTCATTGAATGGCGGAGCAGGCTCGAGGGGCCAGGTGGCCTACTCCGGCTCCCAGTTCTTATGTTCCTATGTTCTTAGGGTCAGTAGGGCCTTGCTGCAAAGCTCCCAAACCTGTTGCATTACTATTAGGCAGAGAATTTCGTGAAGGTGAAGGTGAGACGGTGGTGGGGGAGGGGCATCAGACTGGGTTCAGGTGGAGGAGGATTCTTGTAAGGGGCTCGAATCTGAGGGCCCTGACTCATTTCCTGGGGAAATAATGAGCAGCCCCGTGGTCGAGTCTTCAATTAAGATTTGGAACCAGTTGAGGAGGCACTTTAAACTGGGGCACATGTCAGTATTAACCCAAATATGTGGGGACCATAGGTTTGTTCCAGGGGGGTGGGGGGAGAGAGAGAAAGAGAGAAGGTGAAGGTATAGAGCGGGTAAGAAGCCTATTTGTAGAGGGTAGGTTTTCAGGGCTGGAGGAGGCGCGACAGAGGTTCGAGTTACTGAGGGGGCGTGAGTTTAGACACTGGCAGGAAGGAACTGCCATCGTTTTGCCGGAGAATACGCTGCCGGGGAAGTTGTTGGCCCCTGACGAGTGGGGAGAATGGAAAATTGGGGATATCTCTAGGTGGTTGGGGAAGAAGGCGGTGGTGTTAGTGGAAAGAATCAAGTGGAAGTGGGAGGAAGAGTTGGGGATCGAGATGGGGTGGGGAGTTTGGAGGGAAATAATCAACTCAACTTCCTCTTGCACGGGGATGAGTTTAAGGTGGTATTTAGGGTTCACATGGCTCAGACCCGGAGGAGTGGGTTTTTCCCGGGAGTAGATAATGTGTGCATGAGATGTGGGAGGGGGCCGGCAAACAATGCTCACATGTTCCAAGGATGTGCAAAGCTGAACAGTTTTTGGGAGGCGGTGTTTGAGAACTTGCCGGGGATTGTACGATGACGCCGTGCCCTCTGGTCGCGATTTATGGGATGTCTGGGGCACCGGGGTTGCAGGAGGGAAAGGGGGGGCCTTTGTCCCTCTGATTGGCCAATGACGGTGTTATTGAAATGGAGGTTGGCAGTGTCGCTGGTTTCACAGTGGGTTGGGGGATTTGCAGGAGTTTTTTAGGCTGGAGAAGATAAAGTTCGCCCTCAGAGGGTTGGAGGAGGGGCCGCTTCTGACCGCGTTTGCGAAATTGTTTGTCATCGGGGTGGGGGAGGGAGGTGTTGGGAATTGTAAGGGGGAAAAATGAACAAACTGTATGTACCATGTTTATTTTCAGCAGTTAATGGTTTTTTTTTGTGGGGTTTTTTTGAGTTTTTTAAAATTTATTTTTAAAAAAAATTTAGTGTACCCAATTATTTTTTCCAATTAAGGGGCAATTTAGCGTGGCCAATCCACCTACCCTGCACATCTTTGGGTTGTGGGGGCGAAACCCACGCAGACACGGGGAGAATGTGCAAACTCCACACGGACAGTGACCCAGAGCCGGGATCGAACCTGGGACCTCAGCGCCGTGAGGCAGTTGTGCTAACCACTAGGCTACCGTGCTGCCCTTGAGTTTTTTGTTTAACAGAAATTTGTAACAGTTACAGAGAGAAAAATGGCCCTATGCAAAGAGCCTTAACATAGTGAAAACGAACAGTGGGAAAGAATAAACGTGTTAATAAGGCGCTTCCTCTACCAGCTCTGTTTGCCCATGCCACACGTGTTCAACTAAACTAACGTGGCTTCAGCAGTTAATGGTTGATGTGTTTGACTGTGTTTGGAATAAAATATATTTAAAAGAAAAATGGTGATACTGTCAAAGAAAATGGAATGGGAAAGTTGATCAATTAAGATAGCTTTGCCATTCAGTTGTTGAGTGGTGCACTGCACTTTTACAACTGGTGCCAATGATCAAAAGGTTAACCGAAAACTAATGGAGAGAAGGTGTGCTCTACTTAATGGTTGCCAGGGTCCTAAGCAACCTATAATCTGCTGCAACCATCACTCATTGTCCAAACGGCATGGTAGTGCAGTGGTTAGCACTGTTGCTTCCCAGTTCCAGGGTCCCAGGTTCGATTCCCGGCTTGGGTCACTGTCAGTGCGGAGTCTGCACGTTCTCCCCGTGTCTGCTTGGGTTTCTTCCGGGTGCTCCGGTTTCCTCCCACAGTCCAAAGATGTGCAGGTTAGGTGGATTGGCTGTGATAAATTGCCCTTTGTGTCCAAAAAAGGTTAGGTGGGGTTACTGGGTTATGGGGATAGAGTGGAGGTGTGGGCTTGGGTAGGGTGCTCTTTCCAAGGGCCGGTGCGAAATCGATGGGCCGAATTGCCTCCTTCTATACTGTAAATTCTATGATTCTATGAACCCTGCTTATAAAATATCGAAAGGGTGATAAGACAACATGATATGGATATTTGATTCGAGGAAACTCTTTTTACCTTACGATTCATAGATATTGACCAGAATTGAGCATCTAACTTGCACTTGTAACTGATGCAAAAGATTTAAAGCATTCACCCAATCCGTACTATTGACCCAAAGAACTCAAAGTTGACCATCAAGTATTTTTTTAAAATGGTGTTGAAATTATTCCTTTCGAGTGAATATATATTTGAAAACTATTACAGAAACCAATTGAACCACTTACGTTTAGGATTATTTCAAGAGCTGGACGAGTTTATTTCAACATAACTTGTCGATTTTCTGCATGCAGTATGTTAGGAATTTATAGTGCCATCAATATAAATTCATGAAAAAGCCGAGCTATGGATTTTAATCGATTCTTGGAGAATTGTGGTGCATGACAGGGGCTGCTGTGATTATAATGGAGTCCTGAAGCCTTCACAGGGCATTCTGCGCACGATAATTGCTAAACTGGGACTGAGGTTTCATATCCAGGAGGAGAACCAAACATTAGCTGAAATTCTTCTGTGATTACACAAATCTCACAGTTCTTGTGAAAGCAACAAAGAAAACGAGATGACTGCTGACAAGAGGCTCGTTCAATAAAAAAAAATACTGGAAGAATGTGCTGCTGAAGGATAGATGGAAGGTGAAATTATTACAATGGGATTGCAGTCACCACAGAGGCTTCTTGGCAAGTGGAGAATTGTCATCAATCCGTTTGTGGTGCAAGCAGAGGAGAGCTCTGTTTAATCACCAGGAGATGCCTTCAGGCAACTCTGAGGCATTCTGTACAAATTTATAATGCGGCAGGAGTTAAGGATGTTTCAAGCGTCATGACAAGTGTGCTGTTGCCAGAGATGATATCCTGTTGAAATGATAGTACAGCTGTGCAATTGTCCTTACAATGCATGAAGAAATAATAGATATGTCTCTGATTAAGGTCAACTACCGTGGTTTTTTTTTTCTTAATCCGTGCAGCAAACCTGTAATCCCCGAAATTAAGCAACCTTTATAATTCACTAACAATGATCCAAAGCCCTATTTAGCGTTTGCACATTAGTGTTTCAATATGCAAGATGGTGAACTGCAGGCAACCCTCTCAGACATAGACAATTGGAGAAGAGAACAACATTTTTAATGTCAATAGTGCACATTAAGTAGAGAATGCATTCCCCTGGTAGAAAATGAGAGAGATCTTTTCAAGTGCGTCAAATTTGGTTGTTGTGAGGTATCACCTGTGAAAGGAATCTTAACACATGTATACTAAAGTGATGTCTTTTGTACTTGGCTATGGCCATTTCAGGCTGCAGATGGACGGGTGGGAGAAATGTGCGAGCTGGGGATATTCGAGGTGACTACTGAAACGTGGACGTGAGGCCCACAAGGGGAATCCGGGACACAAAAAGAAAAGGTTATTTATCAGAACTTGCAAGCTCGAAAGGCAGCACACCAGAAGCCTGGAAGCAGTAGGCGGCAATTACCAGCTGATAGCATCTCAACTATTTCCAGTAAAAGGTTAGAAGTCAACCCTTGGCAGCAGAGACGCTTGTTTATATCGCCACTGCATTATATATTAGAAACGTGTTTCTGTCTAACGAGGTACGAACCGGAAACTGCCCACCGAACAATAAGTCATCTCAATCTCACAATTTTAAAGAATAGGTTTATGCATTCGACGAGTGAAATATGTTTCGGATTACACCCAAAATTATTTTGAGAAATTGACAGCCCATAAAGTTGAGGGTTGTGATCTCAATAATGACACTATGTTAGGATAACTGAATTATTATAAGGGGATATGAACAATCTGTGAGCATGTTAGGAAGTACAGATAAAACCCTTCATGAAATCAATTATTGTTATTTGATTGACTGTAACATAAATATCCACCCTTCTTATAGGCTGTACGAGGGCCCAGCTATAATTCCTGAAGTCTCCCACCTCTACACTTTGTTATTACTGGGAGCTTCAGCGAATTTGGACATCCATACATTGGACATCAATGAAAACCGGTGATGGAAATTCAATAAGGAGAACATGGTGATAATGAATACATTGGAGATTTAATTACTTCTGGGGATTGCTGAGTATTAATATAGAATCCTCCCTCAGGGATTAAATAGATGATTGATCTATTGATTCTATGATTGGATAGGATGCATATAATCTATCGGAAAGAGTAGGCTCCTTGGGCCAGGTTTTCTTACATTCTTACAAAATACATTTCTTTAATATTTGGCATTGGGACAAGGGGATAGGGCATGTCAATGGTGTATTTGTCTGTGTGAAAGTGAACTTTCTTGAGTTACAACGTTGAACAAAGTCCAAGGCATTGAAGAATCCCGTGATCCTGCATCTCGATAGGGCCCAATGATGGATAAGGTCGCTGTTCTACAGATCTTAGTAAGCCAAAGAACCCATTTAATTTTACCACTTGTAAGACACTGTCATTGTAACACAGTCCTTGGGAGATTTGCACGTTGATTATGATACATTACAGTTGATGCTTCATGTCAAACAGATACAATTAGGAAACGGTTGGAGCTGGTCCCATCGTCTGCCCGGGGGGGTGGCGAGGACAACTTGGGGGGGGGGGGGGGGGGGGATGCACCTGGGAAGGAAGTGGGTGGGGGGGGGGTGAGTCTGAGGTGTCGCAGTGTTCCGGGACCTCCCCTACAGGGGGACCCGGAACGGGCCCCAGCACCTCCTCCTCCCTCGGGGTGCCCGATGGCCCCCGGGCTTCTACATGGGCCGAGGATGCGAACGGACCGAGCACCCGACACCCCCCCGACACCTGGCGCTGCCAGTCCTGGAGGCCCGTGCTGGTATCAACAAGGGTCTGCAAGTTTGCAGCCATGGAGCTCAGGGAGTTGACCATCCCTGTCTGTGTCTGGGAGACGCCGGCCAGCACCTGGGCAAAGGTGCCGATGCCCTCATTGATGGCCTGCTGAGACTGGGCCACGGCCTGCTGGGACTGGGCCACGGCCTGCTGGGACTGGGCCACGGCCTGTTGGGACTGGACCATTGCCTGCTGGGACTGCGCCATGGCCTGCTGGGACTGGGCCACTGCCTGCTGGGACTGCGCCATTGCCTGCTGAGACTGGGCCACGGCCTGCTGAGACTTGGCCATGGCCTGCTGGGACTGGGCCACAGCCTGCTGAGACTTGGCCATGGCCTGCTGGGACTGGGCCATTGCCTGCTGAGACTGTGCTGTGGCCTGCTGAGACTGGACCATTGCCTGCTGAGACTGGGCCATTGCCTGCAGAGACTGGGCCATTGCCTGCAGCGACTGGGCCATTGCCTGCAGCGACTGGGCCATTGCCTGCAGAGACTGGGCCATTGCCTGCAGAGACTGGGCCATTGCCTGCTGAGACTGGGCCACGGCCTGCTGAGACTGGGCCATTGCCTGCAGAGACTGGGTCATTGCCTGCTGAGACTGGGCCACGGTCTGCTGAGACTGGGCCATTGCCTGCTGAGACTGGGCCATGGCCGGCTGAGACTGGGCCATGGCCTGCTGAGACTGGACCATGGCCTGCTGAGACTGGGCCATGACCTGCTGAGACTGGGCCATGGCCTGCTGGGACTGGGCCATGGCGCGCTGGGACTGGGCCACGGCCTGCTGAGACTGGGCCATTGCCTGCTGGGACTGGGCCATGTCGCGCTGGGACTGGGCCACGGTCTGCTGAGACTGGGCCATGGCCTGCTGGGACTGCGCCATTGCCTGCTGTGACTGGGCCATGGCCTGCTGGGACTGGGCCACGGTCTGCTGAGACTGGGCCATGGCCTGCTGGGACTGGGCCACGGCCTGCTGGGACTGGGCCATGGCGCGCTGGGACTGGGCCATTGCCTGCTGGGACTGGCCATGGCCTGCTGGGACTGGGCCATGGCCTGCTGGGACTGGCCATGGCCTGCTGGGACTGGGCCATGGCCTGCTGAGACTGGGCCATGGCCTGCTGGGACTGGGCCATGGCGCGCTGGGACTGGGCCATGGCGCGCTGGGACTGGGCCATGGCCTGCTGGGACTGGGCCATGGCCTGCTGGGACTAGCCATGGCCTGCTGGGACTGGGCCATGGCCTGCTGGGACTGGGCCATGGCCTGCTGGGACTGGGCCATGGCCTGCTGGGACTGGGCCATGGCCTGCTGGGACTAGCCATTGCCTGCTGAGACTGGGCCATGGCGCGCTGGGACTGGGCCATGGCCTGCTGGGACTGGGCCATGGCCTGCTGGAACTGGGCCATGGCGCGCTGGGACTGGGCCATGGCCTGCTGGGACTGGGCCATGGCGTGCTGGGACTGGGCCATGGTGCGCTGGGACTGGGCCATGGCGTGCTGGGACTGGGCCATGGCCTGCTGAGACTGGGCCATTGCGTGCTGGGACTGGGCCATGGCCTGCTGAGATTGGGCCATGGCCTGCTGGGACTGGGCCATGGCCTGCTGAGACTGGGCCATGGCCTGCAGAGACTGGGCCACGGCCTGCTGAGACTGGGCCATGGCCTGCAGAGACTGGGCCATGGCCTGCTGAGACTGGGCCACGGCCTGCTGAGACTGGGCCATGGCCTGCTGAGACTGGGTCACGGCCTGCTGAGACTGGGCCATGGCCTGCAGAGACTGGGCCATGGCCTGCTGAGACTGGGCCACGGCCTGCTGAGACTGGGTCACGGCCTGCAGAGACTGGACCATGGCGTTGAGCGCCTCTGCGATCTGCTGCTGGCTCTGGCTCATGGCTTCCTGTGAGAGGGCAGCCATATCCTGGGCCATGGACGCCACCTGCACGGAACGCCCCAGGCCTTGCATACTGCGACCCACATCTGACACCGTCGCACCCATTGCCTCCACCGCGGACGCCACCCGCATGACCGGCACCCTACCTGCTCCTGCACGCGGGTGAACTCCTCCACCTTCGTCTGCAGTTGCCTGCCTGCCGGCCGTTACCCCCTTCGGTTGTCCCTTGGTCCGTGACTGCCTCGTGTCTATGGGTGGGTGAGGTAACTCCAGGAACCTGGGACCCGTCTGGGTGGCAGATGGTTGCCAGCGCCGGGCTGCCCTCGACCGCCCGGCCCCTCGGCTGCTCCTGTTAGTGTCCCAGATGCCTCATCGCTAAAGTGTCCAACCGAGGTGAGTGTCTCTGTGATGATGGAGGGTGTGGGAGATAGCAGGGGCGTTGTGTCGTGGTCTTCGTCCAACCCGAAGTCCTGGGTCCCTTGGAATGGTGATTCCTGTCCATCTGTCCCCTGTGTGTGTGTGTCGTGTGCGTCAGTGTCCAGCGTGTCAGTGTCCAGCGTGTCAGTGTCCAGCGTGTCAGTGTCCAGCGTGTCAGTGTCCAGCGTGTCAGTGTCCAGCGTGTCAGTGTCCAGCGTGTCAGTGTCCAGCGTGTCAGTGTCCAGCGTGTCAGTGTCCAGCGTGTCAGTGTCCAGCGTGTCAGTGTCCAGCGTGTCAGTGTCCTGTGTGTTAGGGTCCTGTGCGTCAGTGCCCCATGCAGTGTCCCGTGCGTCAGTGTCCTGGGTCAGCTGCGACGGGGCCCTGTTGCTGTGGCTACCCTCCCCGTCACTGGGTGTGGCCCACCGGCGTCACCGCACTCGCACTAGATGTGGGGGAAGGGGGGACGCGGGAAGGGATGATATGGGGGATGGGGGATATGGGGAAGGGGGGATATGGGGGAAGGGGGATATGGGGAAGGGGGGATATGGGGGTATGGGGGGATATGGGGAATATGGGGGAATATGGGGGAAGAGGGATATGGGGGAAGGGGGATATGGGGAAGGGGGGATATGGGGGGATATGGGGGAAGGGGGGATATGGGGAAGGGATGATATGGGGAAGGGGAATATGGGGAAAGGGGAATATGAGGAAGGGATGATATGGGGAAGGGGGATATGGGGAAGGGGGATATGGGGGAAGGGGGGATATGGGGGAAGGGGGATATGGGGGAAGGGGGATATGGGGAAGGGGGGATATGGGGGAAGGGGGATATGGGGAAGGGGGATATGGGGGAAGGGGGATATGGGGAAGGGATGATATGGGGAAGGGGGATATGGGGAAGGGGGGGATATGGGGGAAGGGGGGATATGGGGAAGGAATGATATGGGGAAGGGGGATATGGGGAAGGGGATATGGAGGAAGGGGGGATATGGGGGAAGGGGATATGGGGAAGGGGGATATGGGGGGATATGGGGGAAGGGGGGATATGGGGAAGGGATGATATGGGGAAGGGGAATATGGGGAAAGGGGAATATGAGGAAGGGATGATATGGGGAAGGGGGATATGGGGAAGGGGGATATCGGGGAAGGGGGGATATGGGGGAAGGGGGATATGGGGGAAGGGGGGATATGGGGAAGGGATGATATGGGGGAAGGGGGGATATGGGGAAGGGGGATATGGGGAAGGGGAATATGGGGGAAGGGGGGATATGGGGGAAGGAGAATATGGGGAAGGGGGATATGGGGAAGGGGGGATGCGGGAAGGGATGATATGGGGGAAGGGGAATATGGGGAAGGGGGGATATGGGGAAGGGGGGATATGGGGGAAGGGGGATATGGGGGAAGGGGAATATGGGGGAAGGGGGGATATGGGGGAAGGGGACTATGGGGAAGGGGGGATATGGGGAAGGGGGGATATGGGGGAAGGGGGGATATGGGGGAAGGGGAATATGGGGGAAGGGGGGATATGGGGGAAGGGGAATATGGGGAAGGGGGAATATGGGGAAGGGGGGATATGGGGGAAGGGGGATTTGGGGGAAGGGGGATATGGGGGAAGGGGGGATGCGGGAAGGGGGGATGCGGGAAGGGGGGAAGGGGGGATGCGGGAAGGGAGAAAGGGGACAGGCAGTGGGGGGGTCTCACTTGATGCTGCACGGCGGGCGGCCATTTTGCTGCGTCTCCGGGGGGGGGGGGGGGTAGGGCTGCCGCTACAAGCCCATTCACGGTTGGAGAATTTGCGACGTTTTGAGGGGCCTGACGCCAGAGTGATCCGCGGCGTTTTTGCCGCCGGGTTCGGGCCATCACACCGATTGACGGAGAATCCCGCCCACAGTATGTACACAGTAAACAAGAATAATTGACAGAGTACATCGACAAATAGTGATTGGTTAAGTCACTACACCCACAGTGCTGTTAGGAAGGGAGTTCCAAGATTTACCTGGTGATATATTTCCAAGTCAGGATGGTGCGTGTCTTCGAGGAGAACTCATAGCTCCTGGTGTTCCCATGTATTTGCTGCTCTTGTCCTTCCAGATGGTGGAGGTTGTGAGTTTGGGCGTTGCTGTTGAAGGAGTCTTGCTGAGTTGGTGCAGTGCATCGTGTAGATGGTACACACGGCTGCTACCGTGTATCAGTGGTGGGGGGAGTGGATGTTGAAGGTGGGGTATAGGCTGCCAATCAAGCGGGGCTGCTTTGTCCTGGATGGTGTTGAATTTCTTGAGTGTTGTTGGAGCTGTGCTCACCCAGGCAAGTGGAGAGTATTCCATCACACTCCTGACTTGCGCCGTGTAGATGGTGGACAGGCTTTGGGGGGTCAGGAGGTGAGTTACTCACGACAGAATTCCCAATCTCTGACTTAACCTTGTAGCCACGTTATTTATATGGCTGGTCCAGTTAAGACTGTGGTCAATGCTCACCTCCAAGGTAGTAGATGGTAATGCCATCAAGTGTCAAGGGGTGATGGTTAGATTCTCTTTTGTTGGAGATGGTAATTGCCTGGCACCTGTTTGGCATGAATATAACTTTCCGCTTATCAGCCCAAATCTGAATATTGTCCAAGATCTTGCTGTATATGGACACAGACTGCTTTAGTATCTGAGGAGTTACAAATGGTGCTGACCATAGTGGAATCATCCGTGAACATCCCCAGCTCTGACCTTATGATGGAGGGAAGGTCATTGATGCAGCAGCTGAAGATGGTTGGGGCGAGGACAATCTGAGGAATTCCTGCAGTGATGTCCTGGGATTCAGATGATTGGCCCCAACCACCACAACCATCTTCCTTTTCGCTAGATAGGACTCCAGCCCGTGGGGACATGCTCCAGTGGGTATAAATACATGGCTGGTGCTGAGCTGAATTGACCAAGGATTTGGGTTCATTTCTGATGCGACCATCAATTCACACGAGACAGAGAGTTGAAGTGAACAGTGGCTTTAATCGACTAGAACAGTGCCTGCCTGCGACTGCTCTGCACTGAGAGCCGCCTACAGGGCAGCGGGGCCCACAAGGGCAGCAACATGATACAATCGGTGTAGTACAGTACAATGGTCCATAGGTGGAGCCCACCTGGGCAACAGCATAATACAATGTGGTACAGTGGTGAATGGTTACCAGAATACATTCACCACAATTTCCACAGCCAGGATCGAAACCGTGTCAGCTAATTTCAACTGGGATAGGGATATCAATGCTGCAATGAACCTCCGCGTGGGCTGATTGGGCTGGATTTAGCTGTAACTCTCACCTCTAATTGCAATCCAGAGACACATGTACTTCAACACCATCAAAATAGCAATCAGAAGATCGTTACTTAAAAGCAGTAACCAGTTCGTTTTCTAAAAACCAGAAGGTATTTGCAGTGAGGACAGATTCAGACTCCAATACAATGGGCTGGAATAACTAACACTCAGTCTTTGGGTTCACTTGCCGAGAATGGCCACTCCAATGTATAGAGAAGAGCAAGGAAAGAGCTGCATTTCTTCTTTTTAAACAAATTTAGAGTACCCAATTCATTTTTTCCAATGAAGGGGCAATTTAGCGTGGTCACTCCACCTACTCTGCACATCTTTGGGTTGTGGGGGTGAAACCCACGCAAACACGGGGAGAATGTGCAAACTCCACACGGGCAGTGACCCAGAGCCGGGATCGAACCTGGGACCTCAGCGCTGTGAGGCTGCAGGGCTAACCCACTGCGCCACCGTGCTGCCCTAAAGAGCTGCGTTTCTAAAGCAACTTTTGCATTCTTAGGAAGTCCCAAAACTCTCACAAGCAATGAGCAACTGTTGAAGTCACTCTGTGGTTCCCACAAACAGGCAAATGAGTAAATGACCTCTTTGTTTATTGAAATTTTGCCCTGGGCTCCAACTGAGGGGGAAGATGGGACTTCAATTAAGCTCCCATAAAGGCAGCACCTCTGACAGTAAAGCACTGCCTTAGTACTATACCTGGGCTGGATTATGAGCTCAGGAGCGGGATTCTCCAATAACGGGGCTATGTCCCCCACGCCCGCAAAGAAACGCACGCAAATCACTCGGGACTGACCTGGAGTAATTACCAGGGTGATTCTGCGATTTGTAGGGGGCTAGCTGGGCCCCGGAGTGCTCCTCCCAGCTCCGGCTGCCGATACGGGGCGCTGCACTTCCGGTCGGGGATCCGTGCGTGCGCACGGCGGCAGCCTGAATCGGCCGCCCCACACGACATGGCCGACCCACACCATGGGGCGACAGCAAAAAGATAGACCCCCCCCCGGATCACTTGCGCCTGCGGATCGGTGGCACCCGATCAATAGCCTGGCCGCCTGTGAGGCCCTCCCCCCACGGTGAATAATCCCCCTGCCCCCCACCAAGGTGGCCGCGGACTGAGTCCGCAGCCACCACGCCGAGTGCTCGCTGGGTGGAACCATGAGAGAACCACGCCGACGGGAACTCGGCCAGCTGCACTCGGTGAATCGCCGCGGGGGCCTCTTTCAATGGCCCCGACCTGTGCCGCGTTGACCGTGCACGCCCGATAGGCGGCGATTCTCCGCAGACCGGGGAATCGCGCGAGCGCCGTCGGACCCGATCTCCAGTCTGACACCCATTCTCCGCCCCCCGCGCTGACTGCGATTTCGGCGGGGAGGCTCGGGAAATCCCGACCCAGGTCTCTGGAGTTGGACTTGAACCTACAATCTCCTAACTCCTAAGTAAAGTGCTGTTGTGTTCTGTTGTCTTGCCGTTGCAATAATACACACACAACTGCTGGTGAGTTAACTAGAATGACGATTTATTTATTTATTTATTTTTAAATGTAGAGTACCTAATTAATTTTTTCCAATGAAGGGGCTAACCACTGCGCCACCGTGCTGCCCTCTAGAATGACGATTTACTGATGAACACGTGGAAGGATAACATACAGAATACTGTACAGACTAGGTCACTCTGGAACTACCCTTTGTGCGACTGTCCGGTTGTACGCCTTACTACCAATCGATGAGTGTCACGTGACCAAGGTCTGACGCCACCAGCTGGTTGGAGGTCGCATTGTTAACTATGTTCAATATTGTTCACAGGCATATCACCGCAAGTGTTGTACACAGACCGACTTATGGCACCAGTGCAAGAAGGCATCTGTGATGCTGACCACTCGCATTAACCACCAGCCTCAGAAGAGGGGGGAGGGGGTGGGGGAGGGGGTGCGGGTATTGCAAGGTGAAAACACACGTTAAATATCTATAATTAAAGCAGCAATCCTTATAATATTTGAATGCAACTCTGCTTAGTTCAATTCTTAATCTTGAAAGCTTGCAGAACTTATTTACCAGACATGCTGTCAATTCTGGCTGCTGGTTCCATTTTCTAATCCCTTGCAGAAGTGCGGGGACAAAGAAGATTTCGCGTGACAGACGTGATTGATGATATCAAATTCAACTTTCAACCATTTTCCTTGGGATGCATTTGTATTCAGGCATTCTATCACTGCCTGATCCAGATGAAAATAGGCTGCTTAGATTGCTTTTAGATTTTAATCATCTCTGGACGGCAGCAGAAATCATTGCTGTTGCTTTCTAATTTCACAATCGGTTCTTCTAATAAAAATGCTGAATAAAATTCTAATAAAAATACTAAATAAAATCACAGGATTCATCTGATTAACATAAACACTGGAGTGTCTAGTTTGGTCTCAGTTTTACCATTTTATTAAAGATAAGCAGATAGATTGGTGGTGGTGACGACCTCACCAGACTAGCAATCAAAAGGCTCAGCCTATTGCGCTGGGGACAATGGTTCAAATCCCACCATGGGAACTGGCGGAAGTTAAATTCTGTTGGTAAATCTGGAATTAAAAACTAGTCTCCGTAATGGTGGCCGAAAGGCTGTTGTCAAAATCCACCTGGTTCACTAATTCTCCACTCCTTGAGGAAGGAAATTGGCCACCTTTCCCGGGTTATACGTGACTCCAGACCCACAGCAATGTCGTTGACTCTGACATGGCCCGAGCACACCTCTCAGCTGTATCAAACTGCTGTGAGTTCCAAAAGGAATTGAACTGGAAGGACCACCTGGCATTGTCCTAGTTATTGAAAACAACAAGCGCAAACCCAACCCTGCCGATCCTTACCAACATCTGGGAAATTGTGCCAAAATTGGTAGAGCTGTTTCATAGGCGAGTCAAGCAATAGCCTCACAGAATCATATCTTACAGGCAGTGTCCCAGAGACCACTACCATTATCCCAGAGGCGGTGACAGAGTCAGGAGGGACTTGCCCTCGGAGTCCTCAACATTGACTCTAGACCCCATCAAGTCTCATGGTATCAGTAACCACGGCATTTCATCGGCAAGGAAACCTCCTGCTGATCACCTCCTACTGCCCCCTCCCTCCATCCCATTAACTGATCAATCAGTACCTCCTCCATGTGAAACACCAATTGGAAGAAGCACTGAGGGTGGCAAGGGCACACAATATACTCTGGGTGGGGGATTTCAATGTCCATCACCAAGAGTGGCTCGGTAATACCATCACAGACCGAGCTGGCCGGGTCCTAAAGGACAATAGCTGCTAGACTGGGACTGCAGCAGGTGGTGAGGGAACCAACAAGAGGGAAAACATATTTGACCTCATCCTCACCAACCTGCCTGCTGCAGATGCTTCTGTCCATGACAGTGTCAGTAAAAATGACCACCGCACAGTCCTTGGGGAGACAAAGTCCCCTCTTCACATTGAGGATACCCTCCATCATGTTGAGTGGCACTACCAGTGTGCTAAATGGGATAGGCTTCAAACAGATCTAGCAATTCGACACTGGGCATCCATAGGCGCTGTGGGCCATCAGCAGCAGCAGAATTGTATTCAACCACAATCTGTAACCTCATGGCCCGGCATATCCCCCACTCTACCATTACCACCCAGCCAGGGGATCAACCCTGGCTCAATGAAGAGTGCAGGAGAGCATGGCAGGAGCAACACCAGGTGTACCGAAAAATAAGGTGTCAACCCGGTGAAGGTATAACACAGGACTGCTTGTGTGCCAAGCAGCATAAGCAGCAAGAAATAGACAGAGCTAAACAATTCCACAAGAAACGTATCAGATCTAAGGTCTGCAGTCCTACCACATCCAGCCGTGAATGGTGGTGGATAATTAAACAACTCACTGGAGAAGGAGGCTCCACAAATATCCCCATCCTCAATGATGGAGGAGCCCAGCACATCTGAGCAAAAGACAAGGCTGAGGCATTCGCAACAATCTTCAGCCAGAAATGCTGAATGGATGATCCATCTCAGTCTCCTCCTCCAGAGGTCCTCAGCATCACAGATGCCAGTCTTCAGCTAATTTGATTCCCTCTATGTGATATCAATAAATAGCTGAAAGCATTGGATACTGCAAAGGCTATGGGCCCTGATGGCCGAGTAATGAAGACTTATCTCCAGAACTAGCAGTGTCCTTAGCCAAGCTGTTCCAGTACAGCTACAACACTGGCGGCTATCCAGCAATGTGGAAAATTGCCCAGGTGTGTCCTGTACACAAGAAACAGGACAAATCCAACCCGACCAAGTACTGCCCTGTCAGTCTACTCTCCATCATCAGCAAAGTGATGGAAGGAGTCATCAACAGTGCTATCAAGCGGCACTTACTCAGCAATAACCTGCTCACGGTCATCCAGTTTGGGTTCCGTCAGGGTCACCCAAATCCTGACCTCATATCAGCCTTAGTTCAAACATGGACAAAAGAGCTGAATGCCAGAGGTGAGAGTGACTGCCGTTGGCATCAAGGCAGCATTTGACCGAGGATGGCATCAAGGAGCCAGAGCAAAACTGGAGTCAATGGGAATCAGGGGAAAACTCTCCGCTGGCAGCACAGTAGCATTGTGGATAGCGCAATTGCTTCACAGCTCCAGGGTCCCAGGTTTGATTCCAGCTTGGGTCACTGCCTGTGCAGAGTCTGCACATCCTCCCCGTGTCTGCGTGGGTTTCCTCCGGGTGCTCCGGTTTCCTCCCACAGTCCAAAGATGTGCAGGTTAGGTGGATTGGCCATACTAAATTGCCCTTAGTGTCCAAAATTGCCCTTAGTGTTGGGTGGGGTTACTGGGTTATGGGGATAGGGTGGAGGTGTTGACCTTGGGTAGGGTGCTTTTTCCAAGAGCCGGTGCAGACTCGATGGGCCGAATGGCCTCCTCCTGCACTGTAAATTCTATGATTCTATGGTTGGAGTCATACCTGGCACAAAGGAAGATGGTTGTGGTTATTGGAGGTCAATCATCTCAGACCCAGAACTTGGCTACAGGGGTTTCTCAGGGTAGTGTCCTCAGCCCAAACATCTTCAGCTGCTTCATCAATGACCTTCCCTCCATCATAAGGTCAGACACGGGAATGTTTGCAGACGACTGCACAATGTTCAGCACCATTCACAACTCCTCAGATACTGAAGCAGTCCCATGACCAAATGCAACAAGACCTGGACAATATCCAGGCTTGGACTGATGAGTGACAAGTAACATTCACGCCACACAAGTGCCAGGCAATGATCATCTCCACCAAGAGAGAATCTAACCATCTCCCCTTGACATTCAATGGCATTACCATGAATGAAAAGAAGGAAAGACGTAGGAGGGAAAATGACTGGGATCTCAAGAGCAAACCATGACATCCACTGTCCTCATCCAATGCTAGGTAGGTAGAGGAAAGGATGGAAAGATGGAAGCTGAGTAAGGCCATTCAGCCCCTTGAGGCTGTTCCTCCAGTCAGTGAGATTATGGCTTTAATATTTTTAATTGAGCAAGAATCGACTACTTTTGGTGGGAGCGAGTTCAAAACCTCTGCTATCTTTGCATGATGAAGTATCTCCTAACCTCCCTACTGAAAGACCTGGCTTTCAGGGGCTGTTTAGCTCACAGGGCTAATCGCTGGCTTTGAAAGCAGACCAAGGCAAGCCAGCAGCACGGTTCGATTCCCGTAACAGCCTCCCCGAACAGGCGCCGGAATGTGGCGACTAGGGGCTTTTCACAGTAACTTCATTTGAAGCCTACTCGTGACAATAAGCGATTTTCATTTCATTTCATTTTAAGATTATAGAAGAACCTTGTCATAGATTCCAGTGAGAGAATTCTCTCTGTTTAATCCACTGTCAGATTGGGGTATTAAACCGAGGCCTCGTGATTCCAGGGTATTAGTTTGAAGAAGAGGCAAAGAGAATTCTTCCTGGTGTCCTGACCAATGGTTATTTCTCAACTAACATCAGTAAAACAAATTATCCCCGATCATTTATTTTACCGCTGTCTGTGGAAGTTTGCCATGCGCAAATTAACTGCTGCTTTTCCAACATTGCAGCTTTTGACTACACTTCTAATCTTCCTCATTGCCTGTAATGTGCTTTGAGATGTCCTGAGGTCATGAGAGATATTACAGAAATCTAACCTGCCTTTTATTTTTCTTTGACAAAGAGGAAAATTAAGATAGAGGCAGACTTACGTCAAAGGGTTAAATCATGCTGTGTAATATTATTAACACGTGGCAAAGATATTTGTATGACATTCTTCTGTCTGTTATTTCAATGAAAGTATCAAGAGGAATTAGTTCCAAGAAAGGACTTAATAATCAAGGCGTTTCTCTCCTCCAAAACTAAATTCTCTGGGGAGATATTATGTAGGCATATTAACAGCATGAAGTAAGTAAATAGAACAACTCTTTCAGAGATAGCAGGGCACACTTGTACAGGGAAAGCTTTGTGTGAAGCAAAGTTAGCAGAGGTGGGAAGAACTATTTCTTCACGGCAAGGTCGAGCAACAGCTGAAACAGTTTGTACGAGACCTGGCCCAGAACCACCAGGCTCATTTAAGGAACTGTTAGATGGGAAGAGCTGGTAGTCTGTAAGGATTTTCATCTAAACCTGTCCTGCAGGGTATGCAGGATTCAAAGTTGGAAAATGAACAGACTCAACATCAATTGGACGATTCTTGACTGTCAGCTTCTTCACTCATCATCTCCGATATGGGCAGCACAGTAGGACGGTTGCTTCACAGCTCCAGTGTCCCAGGTTCGATTCCCGGCTGGGTCGCTGTCTGTGCGGAGTCTGCACGTTCTCCCCGTGTGTGCGTGGGTTTCCTCCGGGTGCTCCAGTTTCCTCCCACAGTTCAAAGATGTGCGGGTTAGGTAGATTGGCCATGATAAATTGCCCTTGGTGTCCAAAAAACGTAAAGTGGGGGTTACTGGGTTACGGGGATAGGGTAGATAACGTGGGCTTCAGTAGGGTGCTCTTTGTAAGAGCCAGTGCAGACTCGATGGGCGGAATGGCCTCCTTCTGCACTGTAAATTATATACTGCTCTATTGATTTTTATAATCAGCAAGAATGTTCTGGTTGTGTTTTTTTTCTTCAATGAAATTCACCCAAAATTGGTTCATCCAATTCAAGAGATTGAGGAATTTCAAACCCAAATTATTCCCAGCCCAAATGGAGTTTCCACCATCTGTTGCACTGTAAACTGGCCATTTCCCAGGTTGAGTTAGTTATTCGGAGTTTTTTGCCATTTCCACGGTGGCCTGGCCCGTGATCAGGGCCCACCGTTCCACGGTGGCCTGGCCCGCGATCAGGGCCCCCCGTTCCACGGGCAGGCCTGTGCCGTGGGGGCACCGGCCGCTGTGGACCTCCGCCTTGGCCAGTGCGGAGACGAACCCCCCCTGTGCATGCGCGGGGTTGACGCCAGCACACCTGGTGCTCCTGCGCATGCGCCAACTTGCCCTGGCTGGCGGAGGCCCTTCGGCACCAGTTGTCGCGGCGCCAAGCATCTTCCACGCCGGTTGGCGCAGTGCCAACCCTGCCACCGCCGGCCTAGCCCCTGAAGGTGCAGAGGATTCCCCACCTTCCGGGTGCCCTGACGCCGGCGTGGTTCACGCCACTCCTCTGCACCGGGACCGCCCGCCCCGCCAGGTAGGGGAGAATCCCGCCCACAATATCCATCCTGAGAACAGGATCACAAAGAACACCACAGGTATCTCCTATAAGTTTTCAAAACCTAAAATAATAATGAATTTACTGAGAAACTGACAGCTCTACACTAATGAATCCAGCAAATATTTTGGTACAATTTCTTTTTCGCTATTTCCAGCTATTTGAAATCGAGTTCCCCGTACACTTACCAAAAAACACTTATTTTTTGTGATAAACCTATTCCCGGCCATGTTAATTAAGCATCGACAGGTTACCAATCTTAAAATGCTGGGCAATATTTTTTGATGCAAAATATTGGTTGATGGAAAGTTTGATGCTGAGCCATATGCAGGTGTATTTAGAATAATAGAAGGGTTACAGCAGTGAAGGAGGCCGTTCAGCCCATCACATCTATGCCAGACCTCTGCAAGAGCTAATCACCTGATTCTGTCCTTTCCACAGAGTCCAGCAATGCGTTTCTCTTTTCTTTGTAAGGGCATCACCGCATTTGCCTCGACCACACTCTTAGGCAGCACATGACAGATCCTAACCCACCATTGCTTATTTGCCGCAATGTTGCCATTGCTTCTTTTGCCAATCACTTTTAATCGGTGCCCTCTGGCTCTTGATTCTTCTCCATTGAGAACAGTTCCTCTCTACCTACTCCATCTAAGAGCAAATTCAAGGAAATAAAGACTGAAAAATAACACAAATCCTGAGCGCCATTTTGGTCCAGATTGCCAATTGCGCCCAAGGCAGAAAGTCATCAGAGTTCAAAAGAATGAGGAGTGATCATATTGGAACACATATGACTAGCAGGGGGCTTGACAGGGTGGATGCAGAGAGGAGGTTTCCCCTCATGGGGGGACCTAGACCCAAGGGGCACTGTTGTAGAATAAGGAGCCTCCCACTTAAGACAGAGATGAGGAGGAATTTCCTCTCTCCGAGGATGGTGAATCCTGCTGAGAGAGCAGTAGAGGACGGCTCATTGAATATATTCACGGCAGAGTTGGATATTTGATTTACAAGCGAGTCTAGGGTTATGGGGAGGGAGAGGCAGGAAGGCGGAGTTGAGGCCACCATCTTATCAGCCATGGTCTTATTGAATGGCAGAGCAGGCTCGACCGGCCCAATGCCTCCTCCTACTCCCATTTCTTACCTTCTGATGATACAGCACGCGACTTGAATTTGAATGGAAAGCATGGCGGCAGAAAGGGCAGCAGATTATATAAAACTGACCAGGAATATACATGTTATCTGCAATGCAGTTACAGAGTACTGAGGACTGCAATTAACCTCTCAAACGTTACTGTTGTGAGAATTATGCCATCAGATCCTCTTACCTCTGCAATACCTCATCGGGCAACTGCCCGGTTTTTGGCATCTTGCGGTTTTTCTCAACTTATTTAATTCAGCAGCTCTATATAACATCTCTAAATAGTAACAGCTGACAGCTAAGTGAACACAGCTTCAAAAATCTCAACATCAAAAAATGATGGGATGCATCCAACTTGTTGCTAATAAATGATTAAGGAAACCCATTTGATAAACAATCCTATTGCCTGACTGCGCAATAGTAACCAGCATTTATATTGCACCAGTAACATCGTAACATGTCCCAAAATACTTCACAGGAACATTATCAAATAACGAGTGTGATACTGAATGACATATTAGGACAGGCGACCAAAAACTTAGTCAAAGAGTTAGCGTTAAAGGATCATCTTAAAGGAAGAGATATAGAAGCAGTTGTGCAGATAGACACAGATATAGAAGGAGTTGTGGAGTTCAGGAGCTTCAGGCAACGGAAGGCATGGGCGCCAATATTGAGGGAAGAAAATTAGGGATGTATAAGTGGCCATGGAGAAGCTCAGGTATCTCGGTGGGTTATAGGACCAGAAGATAATGGGGGTGAGGCCATGCAAGGATATGGAAACAAGCATTTTGTAAAAAACAATTGAGACGTCAGTTTTCCTGGGCTAGCGAATGGAGTTTGCAGCTGGGACTGAAGACCATGGCTGCTGTTTGAATTAAACATTACCCAACAGTGCCAGACAATTACCACCTCCAACAATAGAGAATGTAACCGCCTCACCTTGACATTCAACTGCAATACCATTCCTGGATTTCCTCCCCCCCCCCAACCCCACCATCAACATTCTGAGGGTTACCACTGACCAGACACTGAAGTGGCCTGGCCATATAAACACTCTGGTTGCAAGAGCAGGTGAGAGGCTGAGAATGCTGCAGAGACTAACTCACCTTCTGACTTCCCAAAGCCCGTTCAACATCTACAAGCTGCAGTCAGCAATGTGATGGAACACTCTCCACTTGCCTGGATGAATGCAGCTCCTAGAACAGTGGAGAAGCTTCACATCATCCAGGATAAAGCAGCCCACTTCATTGGCACCCCGTTCACCACCTCAAATATTCAGTCCCTTCACCACTGATGCACAGTGGTAGCAGTGTGCACGATGTACACGATGAACTGCTACAACTTATCAAGGCTCCTTCGACAATACTTTCCAAGCCAGTGACCTCTACCATTCAGATGAAAAAGGACAAGGGAACACCAACACGTCAGACACCTATGATGACTTGAAACCATATCGTCACTACTCCAGTGTTTTGGGTCAAAATGCTGGAGCTCCCTCACTAACAGCACCGTGTGTACCAACATCACATTAACTGCAGTGTCTCAAGAAGGCATCTCAATATGATCTTCTCATGGGTGTTTAGAGATGGACAATAAATGCTGGCATTACCCGCAATGCCCACATCCAACACATAAATAAAATAAAAACCTAGTGTCCTCTGCTTAGCATGACAGTGGAGAGTTCTGATTCTATCAAAACGATTCAAGATTTTGAACACCTCTATTCAGCATCTCCTCATTGTTCTCTTTGCCAAGGAGAAAATGCAATCAACTCAAGTCTTTCCATGTTACGGAAGTCCCTCATGCCTAGTGCCATCGTGGTAAAATTCCTCTGCATCGTCTCCAAGGCTAAACTAGATTAGGACCACACAAGATCCAGCGAGTGGCAGGGCTGTACTGTTATTGAAGTTCTCGGGTTCCAAACTATGGCTGTGCCGAGCGAGCTGATCTCAGATGCTATTTGTAGAGGTGCTATAATTAGCCAAAGTATTCATGGGCTACGGATTGGAAAATATGTCAAGGTTCCTACATGTGATTGCCGGGCAGTGTTTCGTGCTGGAAACGTGCTCGTATTGATGAGGGATAATGTTTGGCTGTGGTCCCCGCCACCACAGTCGTGTGACATCCTGACACTTAGCATCAGCATTCTGGGACTGAGGTACAAAAGGATGAAAGTTATGCTGCATTTGTATGAGGACACTGTTTGGATGCTGCGTTCAATTCCAGGCACCACAACATTCCAAGATGGCGCCGGTGCGAGGCGACTTCTTGCAAGCTGTGCCCAGCATACCCTCTAATTCTATCTTTTACTCTCGTTCTACGCTTCTAAAACTTCATTCTAACTTCTTTTAAACTCTCTAACAATGTTCTTATTCAATTACTTCCAGATTTAGCGATTTTTAGGAACAGTTTCTTCCCTGCTGCCATCAGACTTTTGAATGGACCTACCTCGTATTAAGCTGATATTTTCTCTGCACCTTACTATAACTGTAACATTATATTCTGCAGTCTCTCCTTCCTTCACTATGTAAGGTATGCATTGTTTGTACAGCATGCAAGAAACAATACTTTTCACTGAATACATGTGACAATAATAAATCAAAAAAAGGAGACACTGGCCTTGGAAAGTGTACAGTACAGTATAATACCAGGGCTCAGTGGATCAAATTATAAAGCCAGGTTGTATAATTGGTTTGCATTCCATTGAATAGAAAAGATTAAAGGGCATTTTAAGATGATTTAAGGAGTTGATATAGGTCGTAAGGGCAGCATGGTAGCACAGTGGTTAGCACTGTTGCTTCACAGCTCCAGGGTCCCAGGTTCGATTCCCGGCTCGGGTCACTGTCTGTGCGGAGTCTGCATGTTCTCCCCGTGTCTGCGTGGGTTTCCTCCGGGTGCTCCGGTTTCCTCCCACAAGTCCCGAAAGACGTGCCACTAGCTAATTTGGACATTCTGAATTCTCCCTCTGTGTATCCGAACAGGTGCCGGAATGTGGCGACTAGGGGCTTTTCACAGTCACTTCATTGCAGCGTTAATGTAAGCCTGCTTGTGACAATAAAGATTATTATTAAAGAGAAACCGTTTCCTCCAGTCAGGGAACTCGACAATAAGGCAGCACGGTAGCATTGTGGATAGCACAATCGCTTCACAGCTCCAGGGTCCCAGGTTCGATTCCGGCTTGGGTCACTGTCTGTGCGGAGTCTGCACATCATCCCCGTGTGTGCGTGGGTTTCCTCCGGGTGCTCCGGTTTCCTCCCACAGTCCAAGGATATGCGGGTTAGGTGGATTGGCCATGATAAATTGCCCTTAGTGTCCAAAATTGCCCTTAGTGTTGGGTGGGGTTACTGAGTTATGGGGATAGGGTGGAGGTGTTGACCTTGGGTAAGGGGTAGGGTGCTCTTTCCATGAACCGGTGCAGACTCGATGGGCCGAATGGCCTCCTTCTGCACTGTAAATTCTATGTATCTATGCATAACCTTAAAATTGAAGGAAGGCTGCTCGGTGATAATGTCAGGATGCATCTTTCCACACACACTGGGCTGGATTCTCCGCCGGCCGGATGATCCATTTGGCCGGCAGCCTGGGAGTTTCCTGACGGTGTGGGGCTGCCCCACAATGGGGAACCCCATTGACCAACCACCGAAACGGAGCATCCCGTCGGCGTGCTGAACTAGAAATCTGCCGTGGCGGGACGGAGAATCCAGCCCACTTTCTTCTCCAAAAAGGTGTTACAACTAGGGCGGTATAAATTCAACATTGATAAGGTTTTTGCTGGGTAAGGATATTGAATGTTATACAGAACCAAGATGAGGAGCCAAGATATACCAGCCATGATCTAACGGAATGGCATTTAGAGGGCTGAAATGGTCTCCGTTCTCCGTTCCTTGTGAATTTTTAAGCAAAAATGGGGTAAGGCATCGGCAGGTGACTCGCTGATATGGAACAAAAGCCCAGTAAAAAGCAGAACAGGAGATGGGCGGCACGGTGGCACAGTGGTTAGCACTGCTGCCTCACAGCGGCAGGGACCCGGGTTCGATTCCAGCCTTTGGGTCACTGTCTGAGTGGAGTCTGCACGTTCTCCCCGTGTGCGCGTGGGTTTCCTCCCGGTGCTCCGGTTTCCTCCCACAGTCCAAAGATGTGCAGGTTGGGTGGGGTCAAGGGAGAGGGTGGTGGGGTGGGCCTCGTTGGGGTGCTCTTTCAGGGAGTTTGTGCATTCTTGATGGGCTGAATGGCCTCCTTCTGCACTATAAAGATTCGATGATTCCGAGATGGAGAGAAACTCATTTATGTTTTTCTTAATTAAAAATTTTTAGTTACAGAACTACGATGACCATCGCTGGTATCTGTAAGAGGAAATACATAATGTAAAACATGATGAAATTGCAGCGCATTGAACAGTGGGTAGCTCCCAAACCTGTGACCTCTACCACCTGGGACAAACTGAACAGTCGCATGGGAACACCACCACCTGTAAGTAACCCTCAAAGTCACACACCATGCTGACCTGGAAATGTATCATTGTTTATTCACTGTCACTGGGTCAAGCCTGACCTGACAGTACCGTGAGTGTCCCTACATCAGGTGGGCTGCAATGGTTCAAGATGGCAGCTGACCACCTTCCTCCAGAGCAACGAGGGACGGGGAATAAATGCTCACATCGCCTGAATGATTTTATGCTTAAATGGCACATAGTCACCATGGTTGGAATTATATTCATTAGCATACCTTTGCTATTTTATAAATATTTCAACAATTGTGGTTTTAAATTCTACCCACGTTCTCACTGTAAGGCTTGACGAGCTGAGGTGGCATAACAGAGGAGAAAGTGTACATCAGCTCATATGATGTCAGCCTGGAGCATTCTATGAGATACTGTAGTATTGTAAGTATTTTGTTTGCTCTATATTTGTTAGTTTTTATAGCATTTCGCAAATACTAATGTGCAATTCTGATATTTCCACCTCTATCCTGGGAGTGAATAAATTTGGATGTGTATTGCAGTGGACAATTTTCTCGGATATTACAATTACTGCATATCGTAGGGGATAGGAGAATGCCTTACCTTGAAATAAAAATGAATCTGACGCCACCTACAGGCATTTATTGGAATCCAATTGCTTGCTCCGATTATGGGTTTCTGGAGCTTTACCTAACACATGCAATTCGACATTAAACCGCTGGGGATAGTTTCTGCAAAACGTGCTTGAAATTGCGCTGATTCAGTTACAATCCCAGTAAACCCGATTTTCATATTATCAGAAGCGTAAAATCTTCCAACTAACGTAATCGGGGAACATCGGAGAATGCAATTCCTTTCATCAAAATGGACTGATTGTTGTATTTAAGAACTGTCGTTTTTTAATAACAATAATCCTTATTGTCACAAGTAGGCTTACATTAACACTGCAACGAGGTTACTGTGAAAATCCCTGAGTCGCCACATTCCTGCGCCTGTTCGGGTACATGGAGGGAGAATTCAGAATGTCAAATTCACCTAACAAGCACGTCTTTCAGGACCATAGACATAAGAGCAGGATTAGGTCACTCGGCCTATCGAGTCTGCTCCGCCACCTGTTCAGGTACACTGAGGGAGAATTCAGAATGTCTAATTCACCTAACAAGCATGTCTTTTGGGATTTGTAGGAGGAAACCGGAGCACCCGGTGGAAACCCACGCAGGCACGGGGAGAACGTGCAGACTCTGCACAGGCAGTGACCCAAGCCTGGAATCGAACCTGGGACCCTGGCGCTGTGAAGCAGCAGTGCTAACCATTGTGCTATCATGCCACCCATGTCTGATGTTGTGTCATTGATATAGGGGCAGAATTAGGTCATTCGGCCCTTCGGATCTTCTCCGCTATTCGATCATATCTGATATGTTTCTCATCCCCATTCTCCTGCCTTCTCCCCTTAATCCCTGATCCCCTTACTAATTGAAAACCTATATATCTCTGTCTTAAAGACACTCAGTGATTTGGCCTCCACAGCCTTCTGCGGCAAAGAGTTCCACAGATTCACCACCCTCTGGCTGAAGGAATTCCTCCTCATCTCTGTTCTAAAGGATCGTCCCTTCAGTCTGAGGCTGTAGCTTCAAGTTCTCATTTCTCCTACCAGTGGAAACATCCTCTCCACGTCCCCTCTATCTAAGCCTCTCAGTATTCTTTTTATTAAATAAATTTAGAGTACCCAATTCATTTTTTTTTTCCAATTAAGGGGCAATTTAGCGTGGCCAATCCACCTACACTGCACATCTTTGGGTTGTGGGGGTGAAACCCACGCAAACACGGGGAGAATGTGCAAACTCCCCACGGACAGTGGCCCAGGGCCGGGATGGAACCTGGGACCTCGGCGCCATGAGACAGCAGTGCTAACCCACTGCGCCACCGTGCTGCCCTGGCCTCTCAGTATTCTGTAAGTATACAGCTGAAAATGGATTCATCACCAAGAAATAAGTATCTTTAGTAAGTGTCCAGCTCTTCACCCACGAATAACCTACTAGAAACACTGAGAATAACTAAAAAAGAACAACCATTTCATTGAAGTACATAAATATAACGCTTAAAGTTCCCCAAACATTTGCCCTGGTTTGCCAATTCTTGGCAGGAAGTCAAAAATTAGTCAAATCCTTCAGGAAACAATTATACTTACAGGTAGCCAGCATGAGGCTGGTATCTGCTCACAGAAATGTCAAGCTGGCCAAACTGGTGTGAAGACTGTTGGGGTCACAGCCCGTTCCCAAGTCAGTGAAAGCAAGAGCAACCTGGCATCTACACAGAGGTTACATCTTAACAATGCCGCAATTGGAGTTGTGTTCATGTTGCGAAGATTAAAAATTAAGGTTCTAAAAAAAAAACTCTGTGTGCCAAGTGGGCACATCTAGGGTTTTCCCAGCACACCACTTCCAGATGTATTACAGCTGGTACATTGTGAAAGTGTTGTGAGTGCTAAGGTCGAATCACACCACATGCCTACGTTTGACTTGGATGATCTGATCACAGAATTTCGATACACTTGTCATGTCAACTTGAGGCAGAAAACAACCCACTGCTGAATAGGCAAGGTATTATTTTTATGCAATAATTATTGCTGTGGCGTTCAAGAAATAATCACCATAAACTCGGTGGTAACAAAACGTTCCTGGCCCTGGATGTAGCATCCAACATCAGGCAGATAAAACAATGCAGTTTAGATGGTTGGCCAATTGAATGCACGCTGATAAAATGAGCAACTTAGGAGCAACACATATGGACAAGTGTGAGTTACACTCATCTTATACACAATGGTGTTGAATTTCTCTCGGCTTTCTTAGATACATCATAGAAGTTTACAGCATACGAGGCTATTTGGCTCCATCACTGACTCACAGAATACAGAAGAGGTCCTTCAAGTCTGCACCCTCATGTGAAAAACACCTGACCTGCCCACTTAATCCCACTGACCAGCACTTGGCCCATAGCCTTGAATGTTAAGACGTGCCAAGTGCACATTCGGGTACTTTTTAAAGAACGTGAGGCACCCTCCTCTACCACCCTCCCAGGCTGTGTGTTCCAGTCATGTCTGTGATAGGTGATAAAGAGCTTTCTGGCTCACTCCATTTTCGAGCCTAAGGTCACTGGGTCCATCGGTTAGAGCATCTCAAGTGACTATTCAAGTGTTTTAACCAGGAAAGGATGTCTCGAAGCGTGGTACATTGGCGAGATCCTGCAGACGCTGCGACAACGAATGAACGGACATCGCGTGACAATCACAGGCAGGAATGTTCCCTTCCAGTCGGGGAACACTTCAGCAGTCAAGGACATTCAGCCTCTGATCTCCAGGTAAGCGTTCTCCAAGGCGGCCTTCAGGACGCGCGACAACACAGAATTGCCGAGCAGAAATTTATAGCCAGGTTCCGCACACATGAGTGCGGCCTCAACCGGGACCTGGGATTCATGTCGCATTACATTCATCCCCCACCATCTGGCCTGGGCTTGCGAAAACCTACCAACTGTCCTGGCTTGAGACAATACACACCTCTTTAACCTGGGGCTACCCCTATCTCTGGATCTGCAAAGACTTAATTATCTGCAAATGCTCGCATTCCAAGCATTGTCTGGCATCTTTGACTTTGTCTATATAAATGTTTCTGGAACATACCTCTTCATTCACCTGAGGAAGGAGCAGTGCTCTGAAAGCTAGTGTTTGAAACGAACATGTTGGACTTTAACCTGGTGTTGTAAGACCTCTTACTGTGCTCACCCCAGTCCAACACCGGCATCTCCACACCATTTATAACACGAGATGAGGGTTCTGAATTCCCACTACTCTTTCAGGCAGTGAGTTCCAGACCCCCATTACTCTCAAGGCAAAAATAATTCTCAACTCTCCTCTAATCCGTCCACCAATTGTGTTAACTCAAACCCCCTGGTTGTCGATTCTCTACAAAGGCAAACAGGTCCGTCCTATCCATTCTATCTCAGCCTATCATAATTTTATTCACCTCAATTGATTTCCTATCAGCCTCCTCAGTTCCAAAGAAACCAACAGCGATCTATTCAATCTATCCTCATAGCTAAAATTTTCCATCCAGGCAATACCTGAGTTAATCTCCTCTATACCCTCGACTGAAATCACATCTTTCTTGTAATGTGATGACTAGAACGGTATCCAGTACTCTAGCTGCAGCCTGACCAGTGTTTTATGCAGTTCCTCCCTGCTCTTAAACTCTTTGCTTTGATGTGGAGATGCCAGCATTGGGCTGGGGTGAGCACAGTAAGAAGCATTGCAGGTTAATGAGGAAGGAGCAGTGCACCGAAAGCGAGTGATTTGAAACAAACCTGTTGGACTTTAATCTGGTGTTGCAAGACATCTTTCTTTGCTTTGAGTGATGAATGAAAGTATGTCATATAACTTCTTAACCACCTCACCTACCAGTCCTGTTACCTTTAGGGTTCCTCTGGTCCACTTCACTTCTTAGAATTCTATCGTGTTCTCCATCACCGACCTTTCCAAGATGCAGTACCTCAAACCTCTCCAGATTGAATTCCATTTGACGTTTTTCGGTCCACCTGACTAGTCCATTGATATCTGACCACTGTCCACAGCTTCCCTCTTCATTATCAAAATGACAATTTTTGTATCATCTGCAAATGTTTTAATCATTCCCCCTGCATTTAAGTATAAACCATTGATATAGATGATGCAAAACAAGAGATTTAGTACCGAGTCCTGCAGAACCCCACAGAAATAACCTTAGTGACAAAATCACCTGTCGACCATTATCCTTTGTTTCCTGTCACTGAGCTGATCTCTGATCCAACTTGCCATTCCTTTGGATCCCATGGAATTTCTGACCGGTCTGCCATGTGGCCATTGTGAAATGCCTTGCTAAAATCCATGCAAGTGACGTCAGATGCACTACTAATTGCCCCCCCCCCCCCCCTCCCCCCGTTGTGAGCTCCTCAAAAATTCAATTAACTTCATGGCAAAGCTAATCGTCTACCTTAAGTTGTGAATCTACAGCACAAAACGGCGACGAGAACTAGACTATAAAAGGTGACCACAATTTTCTGATGTGTGATTGTTAAACTCAAATTCTTTTGCAAGAACAAAACAAAGATTTTTTTTGAGTGGCAAGTTACCAATATCGTCTACTGCAAGACAAATACTGAAAGAAAATCTGAATTTCTACGGACACTTTTACAGCCTCAGGACATCCCAAAGCACCTTACAGAATATCAAATATGGTCCAGTGACTGTGATAATATCGGAAATGTGTCAGTCAACTTGTGCACAGCAAGGTTCCCCAAAAGCTTGTGTGATAGATTATCTGTTTTTCAGGACACAAGGGAGGACCACAAATTTCCCCAGTAATATAAAGACTCATCAAAAGGCAACAAAAGTATTGACAGGAATAGCAGTCTAAAAGCAGAATACTATAAATCCCTTTCACGTGGAACTGATGATTCTCTCCTATCGATCTGTCACATCAAGGGGAAAGAGGAGCATGAGGATAAATTGGGTCCCACTACTTCAGACAACAGTTTGAGCCACAACTTCCACTTTCCCGCTCTCTCCCACACACTTACCTAGAGGCACTTATAAACGGGCCAGGGAGGGGAAAGGTGAGCAGGAATGAAATCCTGAGCATGTCACAGTGGGAAGTGGAAGCAGATCCTGCAGCAGAAGCTCTGGAGGGAGGGGAAGGTCTTGGCCGATGAACCTACAGACTCAGATCTCAAGAGTCTTGCTCTGGTCTTGCTAAACATGACATCGACAAACAGGAATGGAGGCCAACCTTAAGGTGTGCAGCAGATGGCAGGAGTCACAGTTGAGTCTATGGCCAGGAAATTCTCACCTCACGGCAACATTTAAAAAAAGTTATTTACAGAGGTGCTGTCCTGAACCATTGCATTCCATTTGATTAAGGCACCCCCCCTCCCCCCCCCCCTCCCCCCCCAGCCCCCAGACCTCCCCTCCCCCAACACACAGTTATATTAGGTAGGAAGTTCCAAGATTTTAGACCAACAATGGTGAATGACAACTCCATCCATTTTTGCAACTATTGGTCAGGGATTTACATTTTGGGGTGGACCCTTCAGTTTTGCACCATAAAGTGGTGGGAAGAGGGAAATGTGAACTATGTAGTGAATCAGCTCAGTGTAACGATCCCAGTTGATGTTATATCTGAACGGGAAGATCCACTTGCATACAGGGATAGAAGGTTCTGTAGCCAAATTTTCAGGTGACACTAAAATAGGTGGGACAGTCAATTCCAATGAGGAAATAAGAACCTCACAATTGAATATAGATCGGTTAGGGGAGTGGGCCAAAATATGGCAGATGGAGTTTAACGTGGATAAGTGAGCGGTCATTCATTTTAGATGGAAAAATGGGAAGGCAACTTATTACCTAAATGGGGAGGGACTTTGGGGTGCTCAAGTGCAGAGGGATCTGGGTGTCCTTGTGCATGAGTCACAGAAACTAGCACGCAGGTACACCAGGTAATAAAGAAAGCAAATGGAATGTTGGCATTTATAGCAAAAGGAATAGAGTATAAAGTTAACGATGTGTTGTTGCAGCTGTATAAGGCATTGGTAAGACCGTCGCTGAAATATTGTGCACAGATTTGTTCCCCTGATTTGAGGATAGATGTAGTGGCATTGGAGGCAGAAGAGGTTCACGAGATTGATTCCAGAGATGAGGGGTTTGTCGTATGAGGAGAGATTGAACAGTTTAGGCCGATACTCTCTAGAGTTTAGAGGAATGAGGGGAGATCAAATTGAGGTATACAAGACGCAAAAAGGTATGGATAAAGTACACGTGGAGCAGATGCTTCATCTTGTGGGGCATTTTAGAACGAGAGGTCATAATAAAAGAATAAAGGGTTATGGTGTTTGGGCAGGAAAGTGGAGCTAAATCCACAAAAGATCAGCCATGATCTTATTGAATGGCGGAGCAGGCTCAAAGGGCTAGATGGCCTACTCCTGCTCCTTGTTCTTATGTTCTTATAATCTTAGAATAAGAGGTAGCAAATTTAAAACAGATTTGAGGAGTAACTACTTCTCCCAAAGGGTTGTGAATCTGTGAAATTCGCTACCCCAGAGTGCGGTGGATGCTGGGACACTGAGTAAATTTAAAGACGAGTTAGACAGATCTTTAATTGGTAATGGGTTGAAGGGTTATGGAGAATGGACAGGACGGGGAGTTGAGGCCAGGATGGGATCAGCCAGGATCGTATTGAACGGTGGAGCAGGCTCGAGAGGCTAAATTGTCTACTGCTGATCCGAGTTCTTATGTTCTAAGAAAGAATTATTCCGCCTTCCATTTCTTGGTCTGTAGCCCTGTAGGTAACAGCACCTCATAGAATCATAGAATCTATAGAATTTACAGTGCAGAAGGAGGCCATTCAGCCCATCGGGTCTGCACCGACTCTTGGAAAAAGCACCCTACCCAAGCCCACACCTCCACCCTACCCCTGTAACCCAACCTAATCTTTTGGACACTAAGGGGCAATTTATCATGGCCAATCCACCTAACCTGCACATCTTTGGACTGTGGGAGGAAACCGGAGCACCCGGAAGAAACCCACGCAGACATGGGGAGAAAGTGAAAACTCCACATAGACAGTCATCCGAGGCCGGAATTGAACCCGGAACGCTGGAGTTGTGAGGCAGCAGTGCTAACTACTCTGCCATCGTGCCACCCCTCCCTCAGTATTGCACTAGATGTGTCAGCGTTGATTGGGTGGTCAAGGCTCTGGAGTGGGCCATGAACCCATGACCTTCTGAATCTGAAACAAGAGTTCTAATGTGCTCAGCCTCAACTTTGAGCACTAAAATTCATCCTTATAAATATTCATCTAAAATCACCTTTGTTGAGCATGAATCTAACTACAGGTTATACCCTCCCAGGCACAGAAACATTAAATTCAATCCACTTAAAACTTTACCTTATTTCTAAAGTTTACCAATACAAATACAAATCCCTTAAAACTATCATTATTTTCCCAACACCTTCCCCTTAGAAAGATTGAAATTTCGATTGACTTGAAGATTTCTTTACACTGACATTATACCCACTTCACACAAACTTAACTTGACAAATATCTAACCACATAACCTATTACATTATACAAGTACAGTTTTCTTAGTTCACAATTACACGTGTCATATTATATAATTACTATAATTAAACCAACACGATCATTTACCCAAAACAAAAACAGCAACAGTATCATCACAATCAATAAATGGTAACATTATCATAATTCAAGTCGTGCTTCCTTTCCTTCTAATTTCCAGTTTTCAACCCAGAAAGGAATGTTTCATTTAAGTCGATACAGCAAAATTGTCTTTTTTGTCACTTTTAGGCATAGTTCTATTTTCAAACCCACTTTCCAAATTCACACATGATAAATTTGCATTCCGATTTAACACAGTAAAAAAGGTAACTTTTGTGCATTAACATTTCATTTCTTCTCTTTTTTTTTTATAAATTTAGAATATCCAATTCATTTTTTCCAATTAAGGGGCAATTTAGCGTGGCCAATCCACCTAGCCTGCACATCTTTGGGTTGTGGGGGTGAAACCCACGCAGACACGGGGAGAATGTGCAAACTCCTCACAGACAGTGACCCAGGGCCGGGATTCGAACCCGGGTCCTCAGCGCCGTAGGCAGCAATGCTAACCACTGTGCCACCGTGCCGCCCTCATTTCTTCTCTTGTCAAAATCTCTTGTAGTTGTTTCAAGAATATTGTTAAGATGCTCCTCAAAATAGTAACGTGAACTTGCTTGTTTGCTCTTTGAAATTTTTGTGATCCTGTTGTTGCTCCTAGTCCCATTTCAAATGAGTTTTCAATTTTGTTTGTAGGTTCGTAGGATATCGGAGCAGAATTAGGCCATTTGGCCCATCGAGTCTGCTCCGCCATTCGATCATGGCTGATCTCATCCTGGCCTTAACGCCACCGTCCTGCCCATTCTCCATAACCCTTCAACCCATTACCAATTAAAAATCTGTCTAACTCCTCCTTAAATGTACTCACTGTCCCAGCATCCACCGCACTCTGCGGTAGCGAATTCCACAGATTCACAACCCTTTGGGAGAAGTAGTTTCTCCTCAACTCTCTGTTTTAAATTTGCTGCCTCTTATCCTGAGACTATGACCTCTCGTTCTAGAATGCCCCACAGGAGGAAGTAGCTGCTCCACATCTACTTAATCCATACCTTTTATCATCTTTTATACCTCAATTAGATCTCCCCTCATTCTTCTAAACTCTAGAGAGTATCGGCCTAAACTGTTCAATCTCTCCTCATACGACAAACCCCTCATCTCTAGAATCAATCTAGTGAACCTCCTCTGAACTGCCTCCAATGTCACTGCATCTTTCCTTAAATAAGGGAACCAAAACTGTGCACAATACCCCAGCTGCGATCTTACCACTGTCTTGTATAGTTTTAATAACACTTCCTCACCTTTATACTCTATTTCTTTAGCTATAAATGCCAGCATTCCATTCACTTTCTTTATAATCTGTCATAATCTGTCATCAGGGGCTGGTTTAGCTCACCAGGCTAAATCACTGGCTTCTAAAAAGCAGGCTAGCAGCACGGTTCGATTCCCGTACCAGCCTCCCTGGACAGGTACCGGAATGTGGCGACTAGGGGCTTTTCACAGTAACTTCATTGAAGTCTACTCGTGACAATAAGCGGTTTTCATTTCATTTCATACCTGCATGCTCGTTTTTTGTGACTCATTAACAAGCCATGTCAATTACTTCCTCTCTCTGAAGTTTCATAATTCATTCTACCCTTTCAACCTTCTTGCACAAGTTCTAAACTATTTCAGTCCATTTCTCAGTGTAACTTGAATGGTCTTTGGCAAACTGTTCACTTTTCTTTCTTCCAACTACTACATCTGGCGTGGATTCACCGACAAGTGCGGTAGCACAGTGGTTAGCACTGTGGCTTCACAGCGCCAGGGACCAGGGTTCAATTCCTGGCTTAGGTCACTGTATGTGTGGAGTCTGTACATTCTCCCCGTGTCTGCGTGGGTTTCCTCCGGGCGCTCCGGTTTACTCCCACAAGTCCTGAAAGACGTGCTGTTAGGTAATTTGAATATTCTGAATTCTCCCTCTGTGGACCCGAGCAAGTGCTGGACTCGGGGTGTTTCACAGTAACCTCATTGCAATGTAAGCCTACTTGTGACAATAAAGATTATGAAAAAAAATCAGAGTCTCTGGTCATTGACTCAGAAAGGTGGTTTTGCAATTTCAGCACTTTTTTCGTTGAAAATTCGCACTTTCCAATTCTGCAGGTACTTCAGGAGTTGTCCATTACTGACTCTGATACATCAGTATATTACTAAAATCAGCTCTTTGCTCAATTGGATCACTATTTAACAATGAGTTTTCATTCACAGGAACAACTTTCGAATTGCGACCATTCCATAGCATCCATCTTCTTCTTCAGTCCCTCTCTTTTACTTTGAAGTTCCAAAATCTCACTGTTCTACTCACAATGAAGTCCTAACAAATTGTTAATTTTGTTTTTTAAATTCAGCATTCAACCAATTATTCTGATTTACCAGAACCTGCTTTTCTTGCTCAAGGCATTTTCCATGATACTTCATAAATACCTCTGATGTTTGAAGTTCACCAAGTTTTAACCAAGATCAACCTTTGCTAAGTTTGCATTTCCAAGTATATGCTTCAAGCAGTTCAAATCCTCCGTCAACTGTTCCGCTTTTCAGGGCAGCACGGTGGCCTAGTGGTTAGCACAACCGCCTCACGGCGCTGAGGTCCCAGGTTCGATCCCGGCTCTGGGTCACTGTCCGTGTGGAGTTTGCACATTCTCCCTGTGTCTGCGTGGGTTTCGCCCCCACAACCCAAAAATGTGCAGAGTAGGTGGATTGGCCATGCTAAATTGCCCCTTAATTGGAAAAAATAATTGGGTAATCTAAATTTTTTTTTTTTAAAAACTGTTCCGCTTTTCCTGACTGATTCTCTCAATTCCTCTCATCATTCCTTTTTTTTCGTTCACCAACTCCTCTTTCATACATGAACGTTGATTTTCAGTGTCAATCAGGTGTTCCTTGAATTGCGTGTTATAGAATCATAGCATTTACAGTAGAGAAGGTGGCCATTTGGCCCATCGAGTCTGTCCGGCCCTTCGAAAGAGTACCCTATCCCCATAACCCAATAGACCCACCCAAACTTTATGGACACTAAGGGCAATTTATCACGGCCAATCCACCTAACCTGCACATCTTTGGACTGTGGGAGGATGGCAGGACATGAGAGAGTTCGAAAAACTCTGGCATCAGTAAACAGTCATTTTTCCTGACTGGGACTGCATAAAAATGCAATGCAATTCTGGAGACCCCATCAGGTAATAGGTAAACTATAACATGTGATTAGACCAGGTATTAGTAGATTGTGTAGCATCATTGCCTAAAATAAAGGCAGTAAGAAGTCTTACAACACCAGGTTAAAGTCCAACAGGTTTGTTTCAAACACGAGCTTTCGGAGCACGGCTCCTTCTTCAGGTGAATGGAAAGGCTTGTTCCAGAAATGTTTATATAGACACAGTCAGAGATGCCCCGGAATGCGAGCACCTGCAGGCAATCAAATCATCAAAGATGCAGAGAGAGAGGTAACTCCAGGTTAAAGAGGTGTGAATTGTCCCAAGCCAGTTCAGTCGGTAGGCCTCTGCAAGTCCAGGCTTGTTGGTGGGGGCCGAATGTAATGCGACATGAATCTCAGATCCCGGTTGAGTCCGCATTCATGCGTGCGGAACTTAGCTATAAGTTTTTGCTCAGCAATTTTGCGTTGTCGCGTCTCCTGAAGGCCTCCTTGTAGAATGCTGACCCGGAGATCAGAGGCTGAATGTCCTTGACTGCTGAAGTGTTCCCCTTCAGCACTTCACTTCAGCAGTCAAGGACATTCAGCCTCTGATCTCCGGGTCAGCATTCTACAAGGAGGCCTTCAGGAGACGCGACAACGCAAAATTGCTGAGCAAAAACTTATAGCTAAGTTCCGCACGCATGAATGCGGACTCAACCGGGATCTGGGATTCATGTCGCATTACATTCGGCCCCCACCAACAAGCCTGGACTTGCAGAGGCCTACCGACTGAACTGGCTTGGGACAATTCACACCTCTTTAACCTGGAGTTACCTCTCTCTCTGCATCTTTGATGATTTGATTGCCTGCAGGTGCTCGCATTCCGGGGCATCTCTGACTGTGTCTATATAAACATTTCTGGAACAAGCCTTTCCATTCACCTGAAGAAGGAGCCGTGCTCCGAAAGCTCGTGTTTGAAACAAACCTGTTGGACTTTAACCTGGTGTTGTAAGACTTCTTACTGTGCTCACCCCAGTCCAACGCCGGCATCTCCACATCAATAAAGGCAGGGCATCAGTACATTCTTACAGTCATGGATGTGACCACCCAATTTATGGAAGCTATACCTGGTGTGATGAGAATCTTAATGCATCTATGTTCAAAAGCTGGAGTGTTGTTATTTTACTTTGTTTGGGTTAAGTACGATAAATATCCTCTTTACTTTTTAAAAACTCAAAGAAACCGTGTGTTAGGATTATATTCATTGGAGTTTAGAAGAGAGGGGATCTCATACAAACGCACAAAATTCTAACAGGGTTAGACAGGGTAGATTCAGAAAGAATGTTCCCGATGGTGGGGGAGTCCAGGACTAGGGGGTATAGTTTAAGGATAAGGGGTAAAGGACTGAGATGAGGAGAACCTTTTAGGACTGAGATTAGGACTGTGGAATTCGCTACAACAGAAAGTAGTTGAGGCCAAAACTTGTAATTTCAAGAAGGAATTAGATATAGCTCTTGGGGCTAAAGGGATCAAGGGATATGGCAGCGGGGAAGGCAGGATCAGGGTATTGAACTTGATGATAAGCCATGATCGCAATGAATGATGGAACAGGCTCGAAGGGCCGAATGGCCTCCTCCTTCTTCTATTTTCGATGCTTCTATACATCTTTTACAGTCACCATGTGTAAACAGTTCAACACTCATTGAAGTAAGCATATCCTTTTAAAAACCTTGATTTTTGGGATTGAAGTTGTTCAGCACACAGCAAGCTTCAATGTGTATCAAACCCAGTCTACAGAGCAGCACTCTTCCCCATCCCAGAAGAAACCAATCCACATCTGGAGCAACTTTCAATGCCACAACTGTTCTCTCACTGATTACACAAGCAGTTGGATGCACCACATTTAACCATGGAGAAACATTATGGTTGGCACGGTAGCACAGTGGTTAGCACTGTTGCTTCACAGTGCCAGAGATCCCGGTTCCATTCCCGGCTTGGGTCATTGTCTGTGCGGATTCTGCACATTTTCCTAACTTTATTGCAGTGTTAATATAAGCCTGCCTGTGACACTAATAATGATTATTATTGCTGCTAGTGGAATTGAAATTCCCTCTGGTTAAGAAAAATTGAACCCATATACCACCCACGGCTCTTTATATTCCTGTAAAACAGCATTTTAATAATTAGATAATTGCTACACTACTAGGGTGAGAGGGGAACTGATAAGAGGTGCATAGGGTGGATAGGAAGGCATTTTTCCATTAGTGATGGAGTCAATAACTAGGGACATAGAATGAAGGTGAGAGGTAGAAGGCGAGGGGAGTTGAGGAGAATCTTTTTCACCCAGAGTGGTGGGCGTCTGGAACGCACTGCCTGATGGGGTGGTTGAGTCAGAAACTCTCAAGATTTTAGTCGTATTTTGATATTCACTTGTGCTAACATAAATCACCTCCAGAGCTAAGGACCAAGTTCCTTTTCCTAAACTGCCACCATTCTAATAATCTGCCCTGTTTTTGCCACCAAAATGGATAACCTTTTTACCCACTTTATATTGCATTTGCCAAGTATTTGCCCACTCAGCCAGCCTGTCCAAATCACCCTGCAGCCTCTTTGCATCCTCCTCACAGCACACGCTGCCACCCAGCTAAGTGTCATCTGCAAATTTAGAGATATTGTAACTCCTTCGTCCAAATCATTAATGTACATTGTCAACAGCTGGGGTCCCAGCACTGAACCCTGCAGTATCCCACTAATTGCTGCCTGCCACTCTGAAAAGGATCCATTTATTCCCACTCTCTGCTTCCTGTCTGCCAACCAGTTCTCTATCCATGTCAAAACATTTTTACAGTCTTTTACAGTGACTGTAAAAGATGTATAGAAGCCTCACGGTAGCATGGTGGTTAGCATCAATGCTTCACAGCTCCAGGGTCCCAGGTTCGATTCCCAGCTGGGTCACTGTCTGTGTGGAGTCTGCACGTCCTCCCCGTGTGTGCGTGGGTTTCCTCCGGGTGCTCCGGTTTCCTCCCACAGTCCAAAGATGTGCGGGTTAGGTGGATTGGCCATGCTAAATTGCCCGTAGTGTAAGGTTAATGGGGGGATTGTTGGGTTACAGGTATACGGGTTACGTGGGTTTAAGTAGGGTGATCATTGCTCAGCACAACATCGAGGGCCGAAGGGCCTGTTCTGTGCTGTACTGTTCTATGTTCTATTACCCCCAATACCATGAGCTTTAATTTTGCTCACTAATCTTTTGTGTGGGGCCTTGTCAAAAACCTTTTGAAAAACCAGAAACACAAACATCCACGGGTTCATCCATGTCCACTCTACAGGTCATATCGTCAGAAAATTCCAGATTTTGTCAAGCAAGATTTCCTTTTACAGAATCCATGCTGATTTCATAGAATTTACAGTGCAGAAGGAGGCCATTCGGCCCATCGAGGCTGCACCAGCTCTTGGAAAGAGCACCCTACCCAAGGTCAACATCTCCACCCTATCCCCATAACCCAGTAACCCCACCCAACACCAAGGGCAATTTTGGACACTAAGGGCAATTTATCATGGCCAATCCACCTAACCTGCACATCTTTGTGACTGTGGGAGAAAACCGGAGCACCCGGAGGAAACCCACGCATACACAGGGAGGATGTGCAGACTCCGCACAGACAGTGACCCAAGCCGGAATCGAACCTGGGACCCTGGAGCTGTGAAGCGATTGTGCTATCCACAATGCTACCGTGCTGCCCATAAACCATTTGAACCGATCCTGTCTCCGCTTTCCAAATGCTCAGTTATTTCATCCTTAATAATTGACTCCAGCATTTTCCCCACCTCTGTCAGGCTAACTGGTCTATAATTCTGCGTTTTCTCTCACTCCTTTTTTTAACAAATGGAGTTACGTTAGCTACCCTCCATTATATTGGAACTCTTCCAGGGTCTATAAAATGCTGGAAAATGATCATCAGTGTGTCCATTATTCCTTTTAAATTTTTTTTCGAGTGCCCAATTATTTTTTCCAATTAAGGGGCAATTTAGCGTGGCCAATCTACCTATCCTGCACATCTTTTGGGTTGTGGGGGTGAAACCCACGCAGACACGGGGAGAATGTGCAAACTCCACACGGACAGTGACCCAGGGCCGGGATTCGAACCTGGGCCCTCAGCGCCGTAGACAGCAATGATAACCACTGTGCCACCGTGCTGCCCTGCGCCCATTATTTCTAAGGCCATTTCCTTAAGTAGTCTGGGATGCAGAGCATCAAGCCCTGGGGACTTATCGGGTTTTAATCCCATCAATTTCCCCAATTTCCTGACTGATAAGAATTTCCTTCACTCGACCCTCTGACCCCTCGTATTTGCGGAAGGTTATTTGTGTCCTCCTTAGTAAATACAGATCCAAAGTATTTGTTCAACTGATTTGCCATCTCTTTGTTGCCCATTAGCAATTCACCTGATTCTAACGGTAAGGGACTTATATTTGTCTTCACCAATCTTTCTCTTCACATATCTATAGCTTTTGCAGACAGTTTTTGTTTTCTGCAAGCTTACTCTCTAGTTCTATTTTCCCCTTCCGAATTAAACCCTTTGTCCTCCCCTGCTGAATTTTTAATTTCTCCCATTCCTCAGGCTTGCTGCTTTTTTTGGCCAATTGATATTCCTCCTCTTTGGCTTTAACACTATCCCTGATTTCCCTCGTTAGCCATGGTTGAGCCATCTTCCCAGTCTTACTCTTGCGCCAGACAGGGATGTACAATTGTTGAATGTTCATCCATGTGTTCTTTAAATGTCTGCCATTTCCAATCCACCGTCAAGGTATCCTTTGACAGCTTACCTTAGCCAATGCATGTCTCATACCATCAAAGTTAGCTTTCTTTAAGTTCAGGACCCTAGTCTCAGACTTAATTGTGTCACTCTCCATTTTAATGATGAAGAATTCTACTATATTATGGTCACTCTTTCCTAAAGGTTCTTGCACCACAACATTGTTAATTAATCCTCTCTCATTATACAATACCCAGTCTAGGATGTCTGCTTGCTAATTGAAAAAATTGAAAATTGCTTATTGTCACGAGTAGGCTTCAATGAAGTTACTGTGAAAAGCCCCTAGTCACCACATTCCGGAGCCTGTCCGGGGAGGCTGGTACGGGAATCAAACAGTGCTGCTGGCCTGCTTTAAAAGCCAGCGATTTAGCTCAGTGAGCTAAACCAGATTAGACAGATGTGGCAAGCATGTGCACCTGCTTTATACACGCAGGCACTATTACTAATTTCTGGTCCACATGAGACTTTCTACCCCAGAGAGCTGTAGAAGCTCAATTATTGAGTATGTTCAAGACAGAGATTTCTAAATATTAAAAGGCATTATGGGATATTGGGACGATGCAGGAAAATCACATTGAGGAATAAGCAGCCATAATCTAGTTGAATAGCTGAGCAGACATGAAGGGCCGAATGGCCTACTCTTATTTCCTACTTTCGTCTGGTTCAGTGAGGGTGAGACAAGGCGCGAGAGTGAGGTACTGTAGTAGCATCTTGAATGACTGAACAACACTGCGAGAGAAAGGAAAGTTGAACTTTATTTGCATATCCTTCAGCAAAAAAACGCACATATTTTAAAATGAGTGCATATAGACCTGTTACATTCAAGTCGCTATTAACCCAGAAGTTATAAAAAGTGATCAAGTTATTAAACAGGCGTGTACAGAATGGTGATGGTGCATTCAAACAGTTTTCCCACTCCAGAGATTACCCAAACTAACACTTAGTTAACATCTTGCTTATCGAGGTAAGGTATGACGCCTGGCAGCACGTGGTTTTTAAGTGCATTCTGATGTACAGCAAGCAACCATTATGTATTATTTCACCATGGAATATGTAAAATCAAGCATTGAGAATAAATTCAGATGTTCTCTTGCATCATAGTTTAGGATGGAATTTTTCCAGAAACTCATCCTAAAATACACCATGAAGTAATTTTTGTCTACCTCATTTTGTTATCATTGCTTCTTTTTTTGCAATTATACAACCACAGGTTTGCAAAACATTTGTAAAATGGTACATCTTTGAACAGCAAACAAAGAATGGTGCCACAAAATAGTGTGTTGAATCACCAGTTTGAAAAGAAAGGACAAACTTTGTAAGAACAAAAGGAAACCATTTCATAGTCAATGCACAGAAGTTTGAGGTTAAAGTGAATTCCTAATTTACAGTACACAAAAATATTTTTTTAAAAAGATGCTCTAGTAGAAAACCAGTACTGAAAAGTCCAGTTTGACTATGACGCAAGTGTCATGGCTAAAAATTGTTTGTTTCTTTCCCAATTAATTAACAAAGGAAGGAAAGTTCAACTGGACTGCAATGGCTGACAGTCCACTTGGCTATCAATGAACAAACTACTGACAGCAGGAAGAACAGTACCTCAAATATATTGCTTGAACATGACTATATAACCTGAGTAAAGACTAAGGAAAGTATTAGTAAATAAGTCAGTACCTGTCTGAGCTCCCCCCACCACCCTCCATTCACATTCATCAGGACAAAGAGTCAGTCTCCTGGATATTTTATTAGCTGGAATATTGGAAGAAGTGCTGCAGTAAAGTCAATCCAAGCTGTATTGCCTTCTTTCACCAACAATCTACTTCACCCTGCCAACAGGAATGTCAGAGCTGGCTCTCAGTTGGGACTAGGCTTCACTTACCAGAGTTTTAAAATCCCCCCCCCCCGATCATTTAGCAATTGATCATTGCATTGTGGAATGTACAATTTCAATATTTTCTGGCACTTGGAAGATTTAAAACTAAACAGGAATAATTACATAGGATTTCCAATTGGTCACAATTCTTTGAAACAATATTTTAATCTTATAAATACTAAATTACAGCAACTTTTTCTTTGCACTAAAGGATCCTCAAATGCGGTGTGCAGGCATTTCCCAATTAAACCCATAGTAACATTGTAAAAAATAAAACCAGCACCAACAAGGGTCAATAAGTTGTTTCAATAACTTCAGTCTGTTTTATGTCTACTTGAGCTCTGCAGGAATTTTCAGTGGCACCTCAAGTGAATTTTATATTGCAGATGACTATTCGTTCTGCAAGAGTTTCTCAATTTGAAAACTGGAATGGAAAGATAATGCTGTGGATCCTGCAATTCTCGACGAATGTGTGTTATTCGGCCTTCTTGGTCCTCCTCCTTTTGATATTTTCACTTTCTTCAGAAGTTGCGCCCAAGGAGGCAGGGCACTGTGCCCCCAGTGCTTCCCTCTTATCAGAAGTTTCTGCTTTAAAATGCGATTCAGTGGGTTCAGTGGAAGTGGACTGCCAACTAAATGCCATATGGTACAATGCAACTTCCATAGGTGCAAAAGGGGAATGATGAATGTTAAAGAGCACCATTGCAACCTAAAATACAAAATGATATATTTGCCAAATTGTACAGAAAAGCCTGAACAATGCCAAAAGAATACAAACAAAAAACAGCATGGCAACCTACCAAAAAAAAAGGATACATGTTCACGTAGCTCAAAATGAGCAGCTTTCAAATGTAGCATAGCCTAGTAAATAAAGTCTCCAAAACAAATCCAAAAAGTTATTATGTTAGTGTTGAGGTCACAGAGCTGATCTCTAAACAGGTACAGTATAGTATTAATAGCAACTTCTTGAAATAAAAAAAACTTGAGGCAAACTCTGAATATGAACAATAATTTAGAAAACTGCTAAAGTTCCAAAATGTTGCAGATGCATTAAATAAAAAGGGGAGAAAATTAAATATTCTTAACTGTTATGAACTGAACAGCTGTTTATAGCAATCTCGCTCCAGTTACACGACACTGCACTGTTACCTTATTGTTAGCTGCTCAGCTAGATTTAACAAGTCATTCAAAACAAATAGGGAATGTATGTATCCAATGCTGGCAGGATAATACTTGCCTTCAGTCATCATCGTTTTCGTGGGTCTTTCGTTTGTAATCATAGAATCACTACAATGCAGAAGGAGGCCATTCGGCCCATCAAGTCTGCACCGGCCCTCCGAAAGAACACACCTACCTAGGCCCACATCCCCACCGTATCCCCGTAATCCCACCTAACCTTTTGGACACTAAGGGGCAATTTAGCATAGCCAATCCACCAAACCTGCACAACTTTGGACTGTTGGGAGGAAACAGGAGCACTCGGAGGAAACCCACGCTGACATGGGGAGAACGGTGATCCAAGGTTGGAATTGAACCTAGGTACCTGGCACTGGGAGTCAGCAGTGCTGACCACTGTGCCACCCCACCACCAATGAGTAAACGGTCACAAAAATAAAATCACTAACAAAACAAATTCAGCCAAAAATGCCTTTAACCACACTTCAGGAATCTTGCAAATTGGTTTTGTTTAACATAAGAAACACATTTATCTGTATTGGGTAAACAAAACACACACTTAGTTCAATGTGTCTGAGAATATGACCTTTTCCAGTCCTTACAGCAGGAATGTGCATTCACACCAATACAAGAGCACACCTTCCAAATTGTTAGAAGCAACAACAATCAGGAGCTTCTACTCTTTAGAAGATCAAATCATGTACTCTAGAGCTGGCATTTAGAGCATTATATGGAAATCAGCAGAAGGAATAGTGAAGAAACGAGATCAAAGTGCTGTGTATCCCACTGAAGCATTTCATTGTTTGTTGAGCAAGGACTTGTTGACGCCAGCGGGAAAACACATCAAGGTGGAGGACCTAGTTTTGATCCTTTAAGTGTTCCAAGTCAAAGTGGAATATCTGATAAATATGAAATAGGAATGTGCTTCCTCTTTGGAAAATGACATCGAAAGTGATTACTTTTATTAAAGAAGTCTCCTAATAAAATTCCCAGAAACTTAATTTGTTCTTTCAAAAACTGATCCTTATGAAATTCGATAAACAAATGCACAAAAATACTTAAATTTCTATTTGCGACTTATTCTGAAGGAAAGCTGATTTATTGTTACTAGGTCAGATTATAAATACTTCAAAATGTTTTATTTCTAGCACCGTACAAATTTGAGGGAGTACACATCAAAACATGTATAAATGAACACAATTACGAAACATCCAAACAGGCTTAGTTTTCACCGTGGCTGTTTAAGTCTTCCTACAATCCTTCCCTTAAATCAAGCATGCTCTTTCGTCCCACAAACCTGCTAGACAAGCTAGAGCATAGAAAAGGTACATTCCAAGCTGGAAGTGCTACACCGGTGGCAATAAAATAGCTCGGCTGTATACTCCTTATTGTCATCGATTAATGGGGAATCTCCAGTTTGCTTCAATTAGGTGTTTTGTTGTTATAGAAAATGCACCAATTTCAAGATAAATCCTTCGAGGTCATTTGTTGAAAGGGCAGAAAATGTAACTCTTTCCTCTCTCTCCCTCCGCCCCTCCGCCGCCCCCCCCCCCCCCCCCCCCCCCTTAGCAAGAACAATTTAGCAAAACCTTATCACTGGTGAAGCTTCAGAAAAATGTTCATCTTCACCTGGCAGCATTTCAAATAAAGTTGTTTCCAAATGGGAGAGGGAAAACAACCTCCCATTTCCCCCTTATATGTTATTTTTGTGCTTTCAAAGCACCAAGCATTTATAGGGAAACATATACGGGCAGCCCCCAGCGATGGCAGCATTACAGCAGAAAATGCCACCACATTGTAGGGGCAGAAGTAGAGCACAGCACCCACAACTTGGAATAATCCTTTTTCACACCAGTCTTTATACCTCCGAGGGATATTTGAAAGTGGAGGCTACTAATGAACAGAATTTGAGATGTATAATGCCACACCAGGGCAACATGGATAGAGGTTCTGAGCAGACATGTATTACATCTGAACCACATGCATCAAGGCTGAAAAACAGATCAAATGAACTGCAAATGTACAAAATGCAACACTTCTATCATAGAAATGGCATGACATTATTCTGCCTAAACAGCCACCCAATTATAGCACCGGGCATACCTTTACACCTGAATGCAATGCCGTTTGGATCATGGGCACTTTCTAGTACAACAAATTCACCAACATGAGCTATGTATTTTGTAACCAATTGAATACTCCTTTGGTTATTGATAAAATTGGTGTTCATTTAGGATTAAGGATGTGCTGTGCCAGAAGGGGTAAAACATAGGCAGGAAGGGAGGGAAGAAGAAAGCAGGCATGAAACACAAATGCAGAAGTGATCAGCATTCTAAAATTTTCAAGAACATTGCGATTTTAGATTAAATAAAGTAAGGACAATCTTGGGACAAATCTAATTTTTTTTGTAACACTCAAGATCCAAATATTGCTGTCTATAGAAAGCTTAAGCAAACACAAATTCAGCATTTATAAATACATCAGGTATCGACTGTCCCAGAGGTACAATAAAAACTAACACTTGTCTAACATCGCAATAAATTGGTGGTTTCCTATCTGCAAAAATGTTAGAGATTACATAAAGTCAGGTAGTGCAATGCAGACTCAAATGAATTTGCAAGTGCTGCAGAGAAAAAGTGTTAAATGGTCTCACCAGTGAAATAAAAGGGATTACCTACAGCCCTATTACTCAGTATTTATTTTTCAAAAGGCAAATTTATGTAACTATAGCAAAATCACAACTTTAATTACATTTACATACCTCTGTGGAAACAACAAACATAGTGTACAAAAAGATCAGGTTGTGTCTGGTAATAGGCAGATAATTCATCTGTTGTAAAGTAAAGAGTACAGCTCCTATCAGAGTTACCTTTGTTCCACTGTAACAGAAACAGGATAATTAGCATATGTATCAATCAAAAGAAAGTTAAACTCTTTCCACAGTCACTCCACAAAGAGGACAAATCAGAGTTAACTCTTCCTTTGACCAACTGAGTTACATTGGATATTCAGTAGTGTTCATAAGCTATTTTTAAACTTGTTGAAAAGTTGCCAAAGCTTTTCATCTGACACAATTATCAGGGCAAACGCAAGAATGGCAAATTTCAAATGATCACAACAATTTATACTACAGAAGAAAAGGATGGCGATTGGTTGGCAAGTCAACTCTGATTGGCCATGACATAGCTATGGAAAAACAGGGGCCGGGATTCTTCGCTACCCGGCGGGGCTGGGGGTCCCGGCGTACCGGAGTGGCGAGAACCACTCCGGCGTCGGGCCTCCCCAAAGGTGCGGAATTCTCTGCACCTTTAGGGGCTGGACCCGCGCTGGAGTGGCTCCCGCTCCGCCGACAACAGCCTTTGGCACCCCACCGACCGACGTCGGGTCTGGCCGAAAGGCCTTCGCCGGTCGGCGTGAGTCCGCGCATGCGCCGGAGCGTCAGCGGCCTCTGACGTCACCACCGGCGCATGCGCGGTGGAGGGGGTCTCTTCCGACTCCACCATGGTGGAGGCCGTGGCAGCGGCGGAAGAAAAAGAGTGCCCCCACGGCACAGGCCCGCCCGTGAATCGGTGGGCCCCTATCGCGGGCCAGGCCACCGTGAGGGCACCCCCCGGGGTCCGATCGCCCCCCCCCCCCCGGACCCCGCTCACGCCGCCTGCTCCTGCCGGCACCAGAGGTGGTTTAAACCACGTCAGCGGAAGAGGCCTGACAGCGGCGGGACTTTGGCCCGTCGCGGGTCGGTGAATCGCCGTGGGAGGCCCGCCGACCAGCGGGGCACGATTCCCGTCCCCGCCGATTCCCGGGTGGCGGAGAATTCCGGCCACGGCAGGGGCGGGATTTACGAAGGCCCCGGGCGATTCCCCGACCCTGCGGGGGATCAGAGAATTCCGCCCAGGGTACCCAAGCTCCTGGGTAATTCCAAAAAAAAGGCACAAGACTTGAACATATTCATTTTGTTTGCAGGGAACGGGTCATTGCTATTCTTTGACTGTCTGTCACAAACATTATCCAGGCACTGCCAACAACCACAAGTCGGCATTTTCTGGTAGCAGTAGGAATCCCAGCTAACTTTCCCCCCTTTAGCACAAGGATGATATGAACATTATCATGCAATGATGAGATTGGTGTGTGGCACAACATGTGCAACACGTCCCAATTGATCACTTTACGGTTGTCCACAGCAGATGTAATCTTCCTCAGTCTCAGGTTGAACTTCAGCACCCACTTACAAATGGGAATTACTGATATCTGGGGATTGGTGGGAAACAAAGGAGAGAGATGTCATCTGGGACTGGCCCTTTTTAAGAATTTAGTCATGCAACCGTCAATTCATCATTCCCATTCATTGCACTTGGGCCCTTATCCCAAAGAATACCGCATTTTTTATAATATTAATAATATTGCACAAGAACCCAATTAACAAAAACATCCCAAAGCTATGCTGGGTCAGGAGGTGAAAAAGCAGAGAGGATTTGTGAATGGTTGCTCAACTTTTTTCAAAGCATGAAGTTGATCATTTGGTAAGTCATTAATATTCTTACTCTTGGTTTTAAAAGTTGACATAGAAATAGGATGTCAGTAATAAAAGTTGGCTGCAGGATATGGAAAAATTACACCTCCAGAACGGCGAACATGGCATCATTTAAACTGTTGTACCGAGCTGTCAAGATGCAAAAATAATTTCTGGCAGAAACAGGAGTGCTTCCCCAGGTCAGCAGAAATTGTCTACACTGTGCTCCAAAATATAAAAGAAGCTCAAATTTTCCATACCAAATTCTGACAGAGACATGCATTATATACTCCTATACAATTTTCTAATCCCTTTTTAAATAATTCTTACCCAAAATGTTGTCTCAATTGTCTAAATGCCAACCCGCATTAACCAAGTAATATTTCTCAGTGGAAGAAATACAAGTTGAGAAAATGTGCTCTACTAAAATTATGTTGTCGGATCTGAGAATGGAGTCATCTTTAATATTCCTGCAGCCAGAGTAATTTCCCAGCAACTAAGTTACTTCAGACTCTATGTTGAGTTTCACCAGGCTCCAAAAATAGTGTGACAATGGACTATGGTACTCAGAGAATGGATCAGTGAGGCAATGCATGTTCGATAACTTCGAGCCAGCACTAGCTGAAGGTCAAGGTGAAAGGAATCTAGCTGGTTGGGGTAAGCTGTAATGGAGAGCCCTCAACATGGCAATGGTAATGGTTAAGTTAAAAATACAACAGAACTTTGCAACTTTGGAAGAAAAAGATCAGTTTCTTCACATTGGTTCATTAATGGTTTTTTAAAAAGGTCGCGTTTTATGCTGTTTCTCATTGCAAGAGGACAGGGCATTCCATTCGTTTGCAAACATTGATGAAATGGGGAAGAATGTAACATCTTTTCCACTGACCAAAGGGAAAATAAATAACTTGCAATGTAGGTGTTAGAGATCTTTGTCATTGAGGGTGTGGAAATAATTGATCTTGCATATGAATTTAGGATTGTTGGACTCTTGGCCATGCCTTTTTCAGTGAGCTTTAGATCATTATAATTTCAAAACTCTACAAGTAATGGATTTCCAACAAAACTATACTGCCACAGTTTACAATCTTTATCACATTAAGTACGGCCAACTATGGAAAAAACATTAATTGGGCAATTAGGTCCAAAGTGATTCCTTGACAAAAGACAGCCAAAGAATCTGAAGTTATGAGATTTTTCATCTTTACCTCAGTTTAAAACTGCTTAGAACAAATTCAATGCAATTTTAAAACTGCTACGTACTAGGACATTCTCAGCAACTCATTTCTCTCAGGTATCCAGACACCCCGCACTAGTTGTTCAAAATTAGCTATCAGCCCAGAACCAGCACCTGTGGAAAGAGAAATTTTGGACATACTATAAATTGAAACCAAGAATGTATTTCGAAGAGAAAACAATCTACCCGAAATTATGTGCGGAGGTAATATTAACAATGTCAGTAGTGATAATAACAGGCAATTACTTCAAAAAGGTCACAAAACCTAAAAGTCTCCCACCATTATTTTATTTTGCAGTGTAATCGCACCCCACCCAGACTTACTCAACTACACATTTCCTGGTGGCACAGTTGGTAGTGCATTTTATAGGCAAAAAAAGAAACAAAGTAGCTGGAGTTCCTTTTCCAGATTTCTACCAGGGTGGAGGAGGCCACTGATGCCAGCTGAACAGTTGCCACAACACAAATCAGTGGTTTCAGAAATGAAAGGCAAAGCTAAGCCCAGAACAAAAATTTCAAACCTGACACGATAGAAACCCAAGACAGCCCACTTACCTTTAGCCCATCCAACAGCAATCACGGCCAGCCAGCCATTTCTGTAGCGACTGTGTGCATCCTTTACACCGCCAACAATTTTGCGGGCTCTTGTCACTTCCTTCATACCAGCTATAAATAACTTGGATGGCAAAAAATTGCAGCATTTGTAGAACTTGTCATAGGGACAGTAGAATATCAAATACCTAAAAATATTGAAAAAAGTAAAGGGATGAGCACAGCACAATGTGTCTCCAATGAAAATTTATATTCTGCAAAATTCATATCCACTGACATCTTTCAGAATTTTTTGGTTCAACCTTTTTGCCCCACTTCATGGCGTCATAGAAACATAGAAACAAGAAGCAGGAGGAAGTTGGCGGCCCTGCTCCGCCATTCATTATAATCATGGCTGATCATCCAACTCGTGTTGTACATGCCGGGGTACAAATCCACAAGAGCTGGCCTTCTTTTGATACCTGGGCCAAGTGTCATGTTTTAGTCCAGGACGATTATTTGACAGAAAGGAGTGTTTCAGTAAAGACACATGCACTTTACATGTGCTTTTTCCTCCAAAGTGTAGCGAACTGCAGGATAGTTGCTCCCGAGTCAAATTGTTGTCCAAATCCAATCGACTTGGATCTTTTGATGTCCACAGGTCAGTTTCCCCACTGCACAGTCATAATATTAAGGAGTCCCCAGTATATTCAGTTTCTAATTCAGATAAATGGTTTGATTTTCTGCTTAATAAAAGTTTTTTAAAAATAACATGCTGAAATCAAGCATCCTGGAATGCATCGGGATCTTTCAGGTGAAAGATTACGGCTATATTTTATGCTATTTATCATAAAACCAATCCTCTTTTATCAGAGATCTATAATGCGGCGAAAAAACATTGAGAATCCATCCAAGCAGGAATTGTACAAATACTTTTCAAATTAACTTTGGGCTGCTGAACAAGGCAAATAAAATCCTAAATGTTTCCTCTCTGCTAAACAATGGAAGCAATAAACATCTGACAGCATCTTTGCGCCCATCCACCACCGTAACGATATGGTGCTGGGTTTAGTGTTTCTCGGCAGGGTGAGGAAAGCAGAATGGAAACGGAATTGCCCCAGTCTTCTTTGCTCGTTCAATCAACTGGTGGCTGGCTAATCAATGCCATAGGGTGGGAGGGAGGCCAATTAGAAGGGCAAAGGAGGCCGCAGCACCAAATTGGCACTGATGTCACATAGCAGAGCAGTACTGCCGTGAACTGGAAGTCAGTAATGGCTACAATAGTAAAGGCTCCGCACTCTCAGAATCAGTTTTAATGCCAGCTTTCCCAGCAGAACCTGTGGCATATTTAATCATGGTCCTGGTGGTAGGCCTTTTCTACCGCCCTTGTGCTGCCTCGTTATAACTGGTAGAAAAGACTCCCATCCCTTTCCTCATCTGGTGCCTGAAATATGCAGGGTACAATTAAATATTGTATACTATTGTCTCATTAAGAAGCTTCATGATAATAGCTTATTAGCGATTTGAAAATGACAGACAAGTTGCTAAATTTCTCATCCATTTGCCTCCATATTTGGGAGACTGGTATGTATCATATTGCTGACACAACACCGTCACACCAAAATTTTAACAGCATGAGGAGGGAGCAGTGCGCCCATTTTGGGAATGTAAATTCAGCCTGATTACATTTAACGTAACTGCCAAATGCGTTTTAAAAAAAAGGACCTTTCTCACACAATAAAAAATTCAAAATTTGACCCGAGAGAAGTCAAGGAAATCACATGTACACTGTTTAAGAAAAAAATACTGTGCTACCAAAATAAATTAAACAAAAGGCAAAAATCATCTCTTAAAAGCAGCAGAGTCCAGTGTGGTCTCACTTATTGCCCCCTCCCAGTACTCTATTTAATGCTGCTGATACGCACCTGTAATTGCAGGAAATATGGATAGCCAAACAGAAAAAAGAAAAGACTATTATGGAGGCTGTTCAAGAGGAATGAAAGTTTTCAGTGCGAGTCAACTCAAGAGAGGCGTAGTTCAACTACAGGAGCAACTCACACCACTGAAATCAGAGAAGATATCAAAAGCAAACTCAAAACATGGGCCAGGATTCTCTAAAAACGCGGCTAAGTGTTGATGCCGGCGTACACACCGGAGTGTTTAATGCCGGTATCAATGGGTCTCTTGACCCACCAATTCTGTAGCCCACTGGGGGCCAGCATGGTGCCAGAGTGCTCCGCGCTGTTCCAGCTCCCGTACGCGGCGTGCACTGCTTGCTGCGGGTCCGCACATGCGCGCGGCGGCCGCTTCCGCAGCGGGTCCACGCAACATGGCAGACCCACACAGTGGGCCGGCATGGAGGAAGGCAGGCCCCTCCCCCAGATCACGTGCCTGGCCGTAGTGGGAGCCCACCCCCCGGAGACTTCCCCCCCCCCCCCCAGGACGGTCACCACAGCCGCGATGCTGAGCAGAACCATACGTGAACTATGCCGGCGGGAACTCGGCCGGCCAACTGCGGTGAATCGCCGCAGGGGTGTCTTTCAATGGCCCCCGACCGGCGCCCCGTCGGCCACGTGCGACTGCTGGAGATTCCCCAGTTGCCAGAGAATCACGTCCTGCCATTGGACCCGATCGCGGGTCTGAGGCCCCATTCTCCGCCCCCGCGCCGAGTGCCATTTCGGCACGGAGGCTTGGAGAATCGCAGCCACGGAGTATTCTGGAAAGTTGTTTTTAAGAAGGTTGGACGTGGGATGCTGGTTGACAACATTTAAGTTGCACAGTATTAACGAGACCGCACAGGAATTTGGTTCAGGACAGGAAACAGTGATGAGCACATATCTCTGGGCAGAGATGAAGTGCCACAATATCAAAACTTATAAAAATAGGAAGCATGGTGAAGACAACTATAGTATGTTTCAGAAGGAAAATAAATTAGTATTTACAACAGGCAGATAAACTATAAACTCCATGCTCACAGTTATAATAGAAACTGTCACACTGTAATTAAACTCTTCAGACAGTGATAGAGTTGCTATGCCTCAAGAACCTCAATGCAGCATCAGAAGAAGTTCAATAACTTCACAAGTGGTCAAAGTTAGTGAATGCATCTTCAAATGTCACATCCTACCAACTGCCACATCCTACCAACTGCCACATCCTACCAACTGCAGGTCTAACCTCGGACACCGGGTCCCACTCACCCACCAATAATCAGACTTCAGACCTAAACATTCATATTCTTTACACTTAGCACTGCTGCAAGTTCCACATCCACATCTCAAAAGATTCCACACATATTGCCAACTAATACGATTCAACCATGACGGCCTCATCACGCACATTGCATCACCCTCACTGTCACACTTCCCTTCCTCTTGTAGGACAAACATAGGAATTAGGATCAGAAGTGGGCAATTCAGCTCCTCAAGCCTGCTCTGTCATTCAATCAGATTATTATTTTTTTAAATTTGTTTACATTAGCATGTTTCCAATCCATTGGCAGCACATGACCAGAGTGACAGACCACCCAGTTTGTGTGTTTGAATTGAAGGTCATGGCAGCAGTGAGGCTGTAACCACTGAAGATGACAGTATCCTCGCAACTGAGCCCCCCCCACCCTCCCCACATTCTACACACACTTTCTGATTACAAGTTGCAGACGATGTAAGCATGCCCTTCTCATTTCCGTCCCCTCCTAGCATTACACCTTACTCTTCTCCTTTCAGATACTCAAGACTGCCACTTGGCCAAGCAATGCAAGAACACCAAAACGACAAAGAAGATACACCATCACTCAATTTCACAAGCGCAGTGTTATAAACATTAAGTAATTGAAGGATAAAATGGAGGCAGGATATGCACATGGCAAGACACCAGGCACAAGTGGGCTGAAGTTGGTGGGTGGGGGCAGGTAGAGACTAGAAGAAGGTAAAGTTGCACAGAAACTCTGCTGTAGAAGATTCAGATTAGAATTTCAATGTAGAAACCTACAGAAGGATAATGATGGATACGTACAATAAAACGGTACCCTGAGAAGCCTGTGGTCAATGTCAAGGAGCATGGAGGCGTCCAGCACCTTATTGGCACAGGGCTGCGCATAAAGCCTGGACCGATCCTTTCCAGCATTGAAGCAGTGTCCAATTCCTTTCACACAATCAATCCAACCATGATGCAGTATCAGGTAGCTCATATCGCAGCTTCCATTGCAGCACAAAACCATCCATCACCCAAAGTTTGAGTGATGCAGTGTAAGCCGTGACTGCTGTCACACCATTCCAGCCAGCTCCCATCATGGCTACAGATTAAAGTGGGCAAAGGTACATGCAGGTGACACATCAATCAAACAGATTACTAGAATTAATGAGGCACCATCTTGGGACAAAATGTTAGTGGCTCCATGGAGTATGAACTTGCTGTCCTATCTCAGAAAGACAGCATTCATCCCTATTGTGCTACAAATGCCCTTAACTGCTGCCCCTCAGCCCAGACTGCTCCTGCTGAGATGGTGCAGTCTGCAGTTGGGCCGTCTAGGTCTAGCTGTTCAGGGGCGTATTCCAAGGCCATCGGTAGTCTTCTCCATTTAAAGTCAGCAGCCTTCCACCAACCATTCTGCATCCATTAGGATAGCACTGCAAACACTATAGCAGCCAAAGACACACTGAATATAGGGAATGCAAAAAGGTGGTTAGTTTATTTTTAATGTACAACATGGTATGGTTTAATTTATAAATTAGGATATGATCTTTTATTTTGCATTACCATTTTTTGATTGAGGCCAAACAAACAATGTGGTGGTTAATAACAGGGAAATTAAGGTGTGGAACTATTGGTGAATGGGGAAATTGAGGTTGCAGTTACCGATATCACACTGAGATTAGTTCTTCACAGCCTAGCTGGTAAGGGCATACCGAGATTTGTTTCTCTCTTCCTCTTCTCCTACTTCATTGCATGTTAGCCAATCGCATGGGCTGTACCATCATAATGGTCAGGTTCCACAGGATACCATCACGGACCCGACACCTGCACTACTAAGTACTGCAGGGTTTCTCTAGAATGGTTTGTTTCAGCATGCCAATGGCTTTCTTTTTCACATTTCATGTGGCACCAAGGGTTTTATTGTGTGCATGCAGTCTACGTATTGTGCACCGTACTATCCGTGGTTGCCCAGTGACCACCCTTTGGTAGCGTGCCCTACAAACCAGGCTCCTTATCAGCACAGAAATTCATATATAATGTTGCTCAATTATGTGGTAGGCAGAAAATTATTTTGGACTGACAGCAGAATTAAACAACATATTCCGCCGGCTGTTTGCAAAAGGCAGAGTACTGACCATATTCAACCAGCCCCCATGTTTGCAAAATCAAAAGCTAAACGTCTACTGTGAGGTGTGATTCTGAGATTGGGCAGCGCTGGCACTAATAACCAATTAAGATAATCAGTCGCGCTCTTAATGTGGCTCATTTACCCGTGCTAGAAGTGATATGCATTATGCGCAAGGACCCTTTCTCCTCAAGCAAGTAATATGCCCAAGCCTTGAGCCTTTTTTAAATGACCAGGAGCTTTGACAAACTTTTTGTTTTCTCTATGGCAATACCTTGGTGTTAGGAAAATAAAGGTACTTTTACAGGATTTGGTAAACATTAGAAAAAAGGTATAGTTTCAAATGGATTTATATTAATGTTTCTGTGCTTGGAAGGATAAAACCTAGAGATAGATTTATGCTGGACCAAGGTGATTGTAAGTGTGGGGGTTGGTTAAGTTCCAACTGCAGTTCTATTGTGCTTATAGAGAGCTATGGTGCGAAGAATAAATAAACCAGCAGTGGTTGCTTAGCAACGGGGGCCTTGTGAGGTAGAGAAACTTTTAAGTTTTAGTTTAGCTAATTTGATTGTAGTTGGAGATAGGTAATGAGAAAGAAGGCAGCTCTCACAGCTCTGCCAGAAGCAGTTGGTTTTAGAAGGCTAAAGGGCCAACATCTCTCAGTCTTGCTAGAAAAAAAGCCATACTATGGAGTAATGGTTAAGAAAACAGATGCCAGAAACTTAAGGAAACTAGAGAAATTAAGAGATGTTTCCAAGTCATCTGAAGTTAACGGAAGAGAGGAAATTAGGAACCAGAATAGATTAATGCTCAGTAAATGTCACAGGGAGTTGAAAAGGTCAGAAAGATATCTGCATTACTGAGAAATTACTACAGTTTGGGAGACATTGTTTGAAATAATTGAGGAAATCACTGGCTGGACCTTGGAAGTTTGTGTAAAAGCCTTTAAGATGAACAAAACCCGGGAGAGGTGTTAAACCTGAAAACGAAACCTTGATGGAAGCAGCGGAGGGAAATTTAATTAATTTAAAATAAGATTTGAAAGTGTGACTTTTGAAAGCAGAATTTGAAGTAATTCGTGTGGAAGCCGGAGTTCAGTGAGACAATGTGGCTCGCGGTATAACAATCATCTGGTGGGATTTTGAGACAAAGTCCACAGACATTAACTTGGGTTCAGAGAGGGATGTGTCTTACCATAAGTCATCTTGCGTACTTAAAAGGGGCTTGTGTTAATGAGACCACTGTAGTTTAAGATGTACTTTGTAATGTATGTTCATTTTTAAATCTGTGTGTATTTGTTAAGCAAAGTGGGAGCAAAGAAGTATTGTATCATAATCCAATTTTCCTTATTTAATAAATATTTTTTTCTTGTTGTTAAAAGTAATTAGCCGTCCCGTGACTCTGTTCCTCAAGATTTTATAAATAAAAGTTACATTCTTTTGAGCCAAGGTTCCGTTCTGGGATCTTTCCATCCAGTTATACCAACGGAGATTGTAACACTGTCAATCAGAATCGACTTGCCAACCAATCAGCATTCCTTTTCTCCTGTAGCATAAAATGTCCCAGCTGTTTGAAATTTGGCATTCTCTAGTTTGTCCCGATGATTGCGAGATGTAAACCTTCTTCAACATGGCTCTCTTTTCAGAATTATTAAAATGGCAGGTAACAGGGATTAAAGGCAATTCTTTAAGAAAGTCAGCACAGTTGAGATGGCCACATGGCCTTCATATTTTTAAAGGTTGAAAGCCACTAATAGTCATTATATGTTTATTTGCCACACTTACCAAATTACGGAAGCCAGTATTATATTTCTGTTGTTTGTGAAAGGTTCAATGGGAGGTTCACCTAGAAGCACAGATGCCAGAATTGCTCCGCCAAAGCAGCAAAGCATACCACTGAACCAACATGCAATTGGACTGCGATGTGCTACATCTACTGCTCCTGAAACATGGAATATTGAAATAATAGTTTTAAGATTAGGCTTAAATAGCAAATCATAAAACATAATTCAATCAAAGTAGTCTGTTTCAATGATTATTGACCTTAGAACTAATTTCTATAATTTTCTATGCTTAGGATGGTTAAGAAATGCCATAATAGTCATATGCCCAGCAATAACTTAGCAATATTTGGAAACATTTTAATGTCACACAAATACATTTGTAAATACAGAATGGTGATTTACGTACTGGTGAACAAGATTGGAATTTACTGCAGGAATACAAATGTCTTCACAAGCCGTAGCTTCAGCGGAACACGAGATGCCAACGTGATTGATGCCTCTGTCTAATGAGTGGAAGATTTAAATTTTTGACACCTAGCTTCAAGGTGAAGTAAACTACAGTAAGATGTAGAAAAACGCCTCCTTTACCTCAGTAATGTTCATGTACCCAAGCTCATTATATTGAAGAGCACTTTATTACATTAATATTAAAGCTTTACATTTTACAAAAAGCTGTCTTTGAGGCTAGTCGGATTAGTCACAGATATTCTGAATAATTTGGTACTAAAAAAACTCACCTTACATAGGACTTTAACAGCCAAAGATAGAGTTTTTTTTATTCAAGAGCTACAAAAATTCATATCAAATCAAACACTTGTTACCCAACCATCATAAGCCCCCAAGGAGAGTTTTTCTCATTTTACTATTTAAATGGTAAAATAAAAACTGCTAAATTACTTTCCAAAAAACGTTAATGGCTATTTTGCTCTATCTAGTGTGGTGGCTCTCACTCAGCACAAAGATGGAATGAGATTTACCACTTTCTAGTATTCAGTACCCTACTTCATTTATATCAACTTTGGGATATTCAGAAAGTGTACAGTCTTAATAACTGCACAATTCTCAAACTGTTATATATCACTACACAGTTGCTCAGTTCCTTTCATTATACGGTGCTAATCCTCTTCAAACTTCCCTTTAAAAAGTTAGTATCAATGGCTACATTTTTACTTAACTGTGAAACTAGTACATACACCAAGCACACAATATTTTATATTAACTAAATGAAGCATTATCTGTCAATTCCAGAGTTTACCTGTCTTATAGGGCAGTTTCATCGTCCATATGGAGCAAGAGTAAACCATGGCTGACCAGGGGTGGCGACGGAACACCGTTAACATATTACCCAATGATTTTCCCTTTCCTATGTCACAGAAAGGCAACTCCCCATCTGATACATACATTTACCACAAAGCAAAGATTTGATGTTACAACTGTATTAGATATTGATCAAGCCACAGCCAAAGTATTGTAAAATTTTGAATATTTCAACCAAGGGCAGCATGGTGGCGCAGTGGTTAGCACTGCTGCCTCACAGCGCTGAGGTCCAAGGTTCGATTCCCAGCTCTGGGTCACTGTGTGGAGTTTGCACATTCTCCCCGTGTTTGTGTGGGTTTCGCCCCCACAACCCAAAGATGTGCAGGGTAGGTGGATTGGCCACGCTAAATTGCCCTTCAATTGGAAAAAATGAATTGGATACTCTAAATTTAAAAAAAGAAAAAAAATATTTCAACCAAACTTGAAGAAACATTTTGTTGCCCAAGAAAATCAGTTGAAGCCAAGGTGTCATATATTTCCATCATACGTTTTATGTGCCCAATTAAATAAATATGTAAAATGCAAAGTTGGAAAACTACAGAGATCGTCAATTCCTTAATTAGATGAGGATTGATTGCTGCGGCTGATTCAGAAGTCAAAAATGCTAAACTAAATTATGAGTATTGAGGTGCTTTGGTATTTTGTAAGTTAGTAAGTTAGCCTTTTCCAGCACAGCAATTTGAATTTCAGGAAGCTCTCCAGCCTGGTAGTGCACCAGTAGCAAAGGATCACCTAACTGCATCTTATTTGCACCCCATCCCTGTATGAGGTGGTAGATTTATTTTTCAGATGAACACAAAAATGTCACCTGCTACCATAACGGAATCACAGCAATGTTTCAAAGTGGAGGTTTCCAACAGAAATCTCAAGAGCCAATACTTGGAGAGTAGACATTTTATAATGCTATTAACCGTTGACTTTTTAAACCCCTTTAGTTTGTTCATTCTATCAGGCAGTTAGTAAATTAGAACCAGTCTAATTTTATGTACCTAGTTCACAAGATTTTTGAGTGGTTCACAGACTGCTGCACTATCACAGACCTGCTGGTGACACTGGTGAGCTGATTAATTACTTGTTAAGCAGCACAATGCGCCATCTACCGGCACGAAGATACTTCCCATTATATGACAGAACTATACCCAAATAAAAGAGACATACAATTGGAATATGAGTCACTATTTTAGTCTTTAATAAATAGTTAGAAAATAGCACGTAAGTGGACTGTTTCTAACGTCAATTTCTATCTTCTCTAAATATGGTTATAACTGGGAAATGATTCAATGTGCTTAAATATCTTTGTTTATCTTTTGTGCTCGCTTTGCAACCTTGAATTTTAAAAAAGGTTTCACTATATTCCTCTTAAATCCTCTCCCTTTTCAAGAGCTCTTTCCTTTCTTATCTCCACTTCAGTTTCTTTTTTTCATCCATTTTGAGTCTGCTCATTTTTAGCTTGCCTTTCTTATTTTGCACGTACATTTGTTTGCATATTTAGTAAATAGTTTTCCATTTTCCTCAGCTTCAATGGAAGTAAAGTCTAACCTTCTCTGCTAATCAGGATTCTTTTAATGACATTCTGTAAATGACATTTAATCCCTCAGAAAGCTTTCCACCAGAATGCATTCCCAATAAACTGCAATCCTCTCCTGTAAGTGCCCGGTAAGCACCGTTCCTGTAAACATAGTAATACATTCAAAAGGAATGGGAATCAATAGTCGGAAATCAGTTTGCATTGTCTCACAAAATAACAACTGCCATGTTTGGTTTCATTCTTGCCAATCAGATTATAGCCAGAGCATAGCAATAGTTTCTTATCCCATCCCTACACTTATTGTTCCCAATATCTATTCTTCACCCCTTTGTCTTCCCATTTACGTGCTGCATTCTGGCACCATTACCCAGGAAGTCAATTGCCACAGAAAGGCTGACAATACACAGCGCCACTATCTTCATTGATTCCTGCATTGGGTCTATATTGCCAAACTGAATGTTCAATATCCAATCTTGGAATAACCAAAATTTGTTTCAACTGAACACTGGGAAAAAGGAAGTCTTTGTTGGTGGCATCACTGAAACCAATATATTCATTCTACTGTGCAGACACACTCCCGAGCTCAACCAGACTGAGCCCAAGCTGAGCACCCAACTCCTGAATTTTCTCCATTTCACAATCCGCCGACTCACTGCAAAATGGCACACACCCTTATCTGTTCAGCAACACCAAGCCACAATTTAAAAGTTTAGAGTTTCTGTTTTAGATACACATAGGGAAGAGTGGGGAAGGCAGGTGATACCATAGTTCAGATCAGGTCTAGTTGGATTATTTAAAAAAAATAAATTTAAGAGTACCCAATTAATTTTTTTCCAATTAAGGGGCAATTTAGCGTGGCCAATCCACCTACCCTGCACATCTTTGGGTTGTGGGGGCGAAACCCACGCAAACGCGGGGAGAATGTGCAAACTCCACACAGACAGTGACCCAGGACCGGGACTGAACCTTGGCCCTCGGCGCCGTGAGGCAGCAGAGCTAACCACTGCCCCACCGTGTTGTCCCAGGACTAGTTGGATTAGTTCCTGAACCACTATTTCAACAGGCAACACCAAGAGCATACAGGATGGATTATGCAAAGATAAAAGCTCAGCAAGATAAAATATAAAAAGATAAAAATATATATATATATATATATATATATTAGAGAGAGAGAGAAAGAGAGAGAGAGAAAATGAAAGATTTTTACTGCAGGATAGAGACGACAAAAATACAGCGACTGAATCCATGCACCGAGGTAAATGAAGGTTGTGTGTATTGAAGATCTGCTGCTCAAGAAATGAGATGAATGTAAAGTAGAAAGAATCAGGAGTCAGTGGAGAAAGTTGAAAGAAGAGTGGAGGAAGTCACTGGTCTGGAGAAGGAATATAGAGTGGGAGAGTCAAGCTCCAGATAATCTTCGAGAAGATGAAGTACTGAGTCAGAGCAATCAGTTACAGCACAGAAGGAACAATCTGGGACAGAAACTCGCACCTTGTTGCAACACTGCTTGCTCAATAACAAATTAACAAGAGTAAACCATCATTACTGCAATCACCTCATTTGCTGCCACTACATTCAAATCAGGAACAATTTGCAAATATTTGTTAAACATATATTAACTGAAGGATGTTCGGTCAGCGTGTAAAATCTAAGGGTAGTTAAGCAAGTAGGCCCCAATTTGGGTACAAATCGTTGAGATGAACTTTTACATCATTTGCTGATTGGGGTAGGCAGCAGCATTTTGATGTAAAGCAAACATTTCAACTGAAAAATACCAGTGAGAAACCACACTTTCAGTTTAAAACTTCAGTGTTGTAAACAGAACGTCAGGACCAGTAGTAAAACATAAATATTTCAACATGCAAGGCTGACCACAAATTCTTCCGTTTTACTTCCCAGCTTGTCTCACTTAGTGATAAGCATCCTGTGCAAACTCAATGCCATCACAAAATGCTCCTGTCCAGCCAACAGATAGTCAACAGTGACAGATTACCCTGGAGAGCACACGAATATTCACCAATCATTTTGTGAAGGTGTTCAGATCATGGGCCTCGTGAGGCAAATTATATCCTAAATTCGGAGCACAGCCTGGGGCTTTTTGTTGTCCCATCAAAATCAGCTTTGCATCTCTGTTTTTCAGAAAAGGAAGGACTATCTACAGTGTAAAAATATTCACCCTGCTGTGAAATTTCTAAAGGACTCATTGTATCACAGAGTTAAAGCCACTCCTGACATCCTTCCCAAGAAGTATATCTGTTAGCATTGGAAACACTGCATTCCCTACGAACTTCAGCTTTCACTGAGGCTGCAAAATGCCTTCAACAGTTTGCCTGTAGGTAAAGAGATCCAGCTTCCAACTCCCTGGAATGTCAGCATCCCAATGTCACATGTAGCAACGAGATCGAGGAAGACAGAATCCCGGTACTCATTTTGATTGGCTTCACACAATCCGAAGTCTGCACAGTGAGCCAGTCAGACTTGGCCACCATAAAAAGCAGAGGTAAGCTTAAAAACTGAAACTTAATGAAGAGTGTTTCATAGATTTTGAGGTGACTAGGTGTATTGATAAGGGCAGTGCAGTTGATGTAGACTACATGGACTTTAGCAAGGCTTTTGACAAAGTCCCACATGGGAGACTGATCAAGAAGGTAAGAGCCCAAGGATTCCAGGGAAATTTGGCAAATTGGATCCAAAACTGACGTAGTGGCAGGAGGCAGGGGCTGAAGGAGTTTGTGTGACTGGAAGCCTGTGTTCAGTGATTTTCTGCAGAGATCGGTGCTGTGTCCCTTACCCTTTATAATATACATTAACGATCTGGACGTGAAGGTGCAGGGTATGATCTGTAGGTTCGCAGCTGACACGAAGATTGGTGGTGTGGTAAACAGCAGGAAAGCCTTACAGATTACAGGTCAAAATCCCATTACTTTTCATCAATTTTGTTCACAGCATATTGCAGCAGGTCTGTGTTTATAATCTCACTGATACAAACATACATTTTAATTTTATGTTAAAAAGAAAAAAAAAAACTTGCATTTATATAGCAATATTCACCTCAGAAGGGTTTTAATTGCTACACACTTTGAACTACTTTTGGAATACAGTCACTGTTGTAAAATAGTAAATGCTGCACAAACAGCAATGTGATAATAAGCAAATAATCTCTTTCTGGTGATTGTTGCTGACAGGTAAACATGGCCAGCACAGAGGGGAGAACTCCCCTGATCGTCTTCAAAATAGTTCAGGCCTCTGGGCAATGACGTAAAGTCCCTGGAGTGGACTTTCTTAGCTTATCTAGAATGTGCACCTTGATACTTAACAACTGATTTAACAGAAACAGGTCTTGGACATACAAAGGTTTGATATTGGTGTGGCAAATGAGGGATAAATACATCGTAAATTATATATATTTAATAACATGGGTCCGTATAAAGATAAATGGCCAGCAGCAATTCAATTGCAATCCGATAATGAAATCAAATCATGAAAGCAAAATTCCAGTGGATTATTAATGCTAGTGAAAATGTAATTACTGCCTTAAAACTCTGTTTAAGATTTCCTAATACATAACGGGCAGCTTAATTCCAATAAAGTCCAGTATGCTAAAGTATGCCAAACATGATAGTGTTAGGATCTAAAAGTACGTGATGTACTGCAACTAGCGTATTCTCCTCCTCAACAACAGATATTTACACAAAGATCAAACCATTGCCTTCCATGTTAGCATAGGTGACCGACATTGAAAAGGGACATAAGGAAAGGCATTTGTACATCTGCATAAAATATTCATATTTCAGGAATCAAAGAAAAATTACAAATGCATGGACTAAGAATGAATTTATCCAAAAATGACCCTGAGTAATCCACGAATTGACCACGACTATGCATTGTATCGTAATGCATGTGGCTCTGCTATGCTACAGCTGGACTTGGTATCAGACAGTACTTAATTCATCAAACATAAAACTCTCCTTCAGGTAAACAGGAACAATTGTGCATCAACTGTACCCTGTTCTTCCTTGGCAATTACTGGCGCTCCTTGGATTTTCCTACTCTATTTGTTGGCAATAGAGAATGAGTGTAAATGCTCCAGGGGGGACTGAACTCAACACCTGAAATTCTACCTGTTGGATAAACCATCTGTTCCTAGACTTAGTTCTCCCTCGGGCTTCTACCAATTACACGTCTGTATCAGCAAGTCTTTATTTTTGAGATCTCCAAAATAATAAACAAAAATGCTGGAAATACGCAGCGGGGCGGGCAGCATCTGTGGAGAGGGAAACAATGCCGCAATCTTCCCAAAAGGAAACAAAGGGTGTTTTCCAGGGGAGGGTGAGGAACCTTTCATGTTGCGTTCGGGAGGTCAGGGATTGTTTCAGGAGCCTTAGTTATCACTTACAATGGTGAGTTCCAGCAAGCGGAGCTCTCCAGTGGAAAAAACGGAGCTATGTGTGGCCTTGGCCACACGTCTCCCCATTCAGGCCCCTTATTCAAAGCGAGTCACGTTGAATAGCCATGTGTTTCTTGGTCACTGGCCTGAAATATTAATTCTCTTTCCTCCTGCACAGATGCTGCTTGATCTGCTGAGTATTTCCAGTATTTTCTGCTTTTACTTCTTTTTTGGAAGTCGACGACAATGTTAAAAATAAAAAGAGTTAAATTTAAACCTAGTGCCGTCACACTGGCTGTGTGTGAGATTGGAGGGCCCAGTCCTCACCCCGGTTTTGCAGCGGGCGGGGCTACAGGTCCCACCCTCACCTGGTTGATTTCATGGCCTCACTGTAAAGTGTCTGGCCAGCCTACTCCTTAAAATCACGCTCCCTGCCTCCACGCAGCAACCCTCACCGGGGCACTATTGCCTGAACATCCCCCCCCCTCCCCCAGCATCCCATGGGCAATATTGTTCACCCCCAAACCCTTCCTCCAACCAGTACTCCAACCTCTGGACACGATTGTCCACCCTCCCACCCAGAACCGCCCTCCCCCATGGGCCCTATTGTTCACACCATACCCCACATTCGAGGCACCATTGTCCATACAACCCACCCCCGCCTCGTGGCATCTTTGTCCACACCTGGCCCGTCCCTCGGGCACCACTGTCCACACCCGGCCCCTCCTTCGGATCACTATCATCTGCACCCCGGCCCCTCCCTCAGGGCACCATTGCCAAAACCCTGGCCCCTCTGCACCTCCCTCGGGGCACCATTGCCAACACCCCGGCCCCTCCCTCAGGGCACCATTGCCAACACCCCGGCCTCTCCCTCAGGGCACCATTGCCAAAACCCTGGCCCCTCTGCACCTCGGCCCCTCCCTCAGGGCACCATTGCCACCACCTCGGCCCCTCCCTCGGGGCACCATTGCCAACACCCCGGCCCCTCCCTCGGGGCACCATTGCCACCACCCCGGCCCCTCCCTCTGGGCACCATTGCCACCACCCCGGCCCCTCCCTCTGGGCACCATTGCCAACACCCCGGCCCCTCCCTCAGGGCACCATTGCCAAAACCCTGGCCCCTCTGCACCTCGGCCCCTCCCTCGGGGCACCATTGCCAACACCCCGGCCCCTCCCTCGGGGCACCATTGCCAACACCCCAACCCCTCCCTCGGGGCACCATTGCCAACACCTCGGCCCCTCCCTCAGGGCACCATTGCCAAAACCCTGGCCCGTCTGCACCTCGGCCCCTCCCTCAGGGCACCATTGCCACCACCTCGGCCCCTCCCTCGGGGCACCATTGCCAACACCCCGACCCCTCCCTCGGGACACCATTGCCACCACCTCGGCCCCTCCCTCGGGGCACCATTGCCAACACCCTGACCCCTCCCTCGGGACACCATTGCCAACACCCCGGCCCCTCCCTCGGGGCACCATTGCCAACACCCCGGCCCCTCCCTCCCTCGGGGCACCATTGCCAACACCTCGGCCCCTCCCTCGGGGCACCATTGCCAACACCTCGGCCCCTCCCTCGGGGCACCATTGCCAACACCCCGGCCCCTCCCTCCCTCGGGGCACCATTGCCAACACCCCGGCCCCTCCCTCCCTCGGGGCACCATTGCCAACACCCCGACCCTTCCCTCAGGGCACCATTGCCATTACCCGGCCCCTGTGCACCCCAGTCCCTCCTTCAGGGCACCATTATCCACTCCAGCACCTCCTTCGAGGCACCATTATCCACCCTTGACCCCTCCCTCGGGGCACTATCATCGTAATCCCCTCAAGACACCAGTGTCCACCCATCATCGCACAAGTGCCAGTAGCTCAAAGCAACTTTGCCTCGGACAGCTGTCACCCACCCACGCCCCAGCAGCTCAACACCACATCCCTTATGCTAATTGTCTGCAGGTGCCCCTATCCCCACATATTAGCCCCCTCCTGCCACCCCATCCACCTGCGCCAGGCACCGCTCTGCCTCCTCCCCGAGCCCTCGGACTGCCCTCCCTCAGCCCCACTCCTTCCCCCTCAGTCCCTCCCCCCAGCTCTTCACCTCCTCTCGCCCCAACCCCTTACCATCAACCCCCCCCAACCCCTTACCATCAACCCCCCCTCCTCCCCCAGCCCCACCTCCCTCCCTCCTCCCCCAGCCCCACCTCCCTCCCTCCTCCCCCAGCCCCACCTCCCTCCTCCAGCCCCACCTCCCTCCCTCAGCCCCACCTCCCTCCCTCCCTCCTCCCCCAGCCCCACCTCCCTCCCTCCTCCCCCAGCCCCACCTCCCTCCTCCAGCCCCACCTCCCTCCTCCAGCCCCACCTCCCTCCTCCCCCAGCCCCACCTCCCTCCTCCCGCCCCTCCCCCCCCTCCCCTCACCCCCCCCTCCCCCAGCCCCACCTCCCTCCTCCAGCCCCTCACCCCCCCTCCCCCCCACCCCTCACCCCCCCACCCCGCCCCCTCACCCCCTCCCCTCACCCCCTCCCCTCACCCCCCCACCCCTCCCCCTCACCCCCCCCGCCCCCTCATCCCCCCACCCCTCCCCCTCACCCCCCCCTCCCCTCACCCCCCCGCCCCTCCCCCCCCGCCCCTCCCCCACACCCCCCCCCCACACCCCTCCCCCTCACCCCCCCGCCCCTCCCCCTCACCCCCCCGCCCCTCCCCCTCACCCCCCCGCCCCTCCCCCTCACCCCTCCCCTCCCCCTCACCCCCCCGCCCCTCCCCCTCACCCCCCCGCCCCTCCCCCTCACCCCCCCCGCCCCTCCCCCTCCCCCCCCCGCCCCTCCCCCTCCCGCCCCTCCCCCTCACCCCCCCGCCCCTCCCCCTCCCCGCCCCTCCCCCTCACCCCGCCCCTCCCCCTCACACCGCCCCTCCCCCTCACCCCTCCCCCTCACCCCCCGCCCCTCCCCCCACACCGCCCCCTCGCCCCTCCCCCTCACCCCCCACACCTCCCACTCGCCCCTCACCCCCCGCCCCTCACCCCCCGCCCCTCGCCCCCCACCCCTCCCCCTCGCCCCTCCCCCTCCCCCTCACCCCCCGCCCCTTCCCCTCACCCCCCCACCCCTCCCCCTCCCCGCCCCTCCCGCCCCTCCCCCTCACCCCCCCTCCCCCTCACCCCCCCCGCCCCTCCCCCTCACCCCCCCCGCCCCTCCCCCTCACCCCTCCCCCTCACCCCCACACCCCTCCCCCTCACCCCCCCGCCCCTCCCCCTCACCCCCCCGCCCCTCCCCCACCCCCCTCCCCCTCGCCCCCCCCAGCCCCTCCCCCACACCCCCCCCCAGCCCCTCCCCCTCCCCCCAGCCCCTCCCCCTCCCCAGCCCCTCCCCCTCACCCCAGCCCCTCCCCCTCACTCACTCCCTCCCCCTCACCCCAGCCCCTCCCCTCACTCACCCCCCCCAGCCCCTCCCCCCCTCCCCCTCCCCCCTTCCTCACCCCCCCCCCCTTCCTCACCCCCCCAGCCCCTCCCCCTCACCCCCCAGCCCCTCCCCCTCATCCCCCCAGCCCCTCCTCTTCATCCCCCCAGCCCCTCCTCCTCATCCCCCCAGCCCCTCCCCCTCATCCCCTCCCCCTCATCCCCCCCAGCCCCTCCCCTCCCCCCCAGCCCATCCCCCTCCCCCGCCCCCCCCAGCCCCTCCCCCTCAGCCCCTCCCCTCCCCCCCAGCCCCTCCCCCTCCTCCCCCCAGCCCCTCACCCCCCGCCCCTCCCCCACACCCCCCCGCCCCTCCCCCACACCCCCCCGCCCCTCCCCCACACCCCTCCCCCACACCCCCCCGCCCCTCCCCCACACCCCTCCCCCTCACCCCCCCCCCCCCCTCCCCCACACCCCTCCCCCCCAGCCCCTCCCCCTCACTCCCCCAGCCCCTCCCCCTCCCCCCAGCCCCTCCCCCTCACTCACCCCCCCTCACCCCAGCCCCTCCTCCTCACTCACCCCCTCCCCCTCACTCACCCCCTCCCCCTCACTCACCCCCCTCACCCCAGCCCCTCCCCCTCACTCACCCCCCAGCCCCTCCCCCCCCAGCCCCTCCCCCTCGCCCCTCCCCCTCACCCCTCCCCCCCAGCCCCTCCCCCCCCCAGCCCCTCCCCCTCATCCCCCCCAGCCCCTCCCCCTCCCCCTCAGCCCCTCCCCCTCAGCCCCCAGCCCCTCCCCCTCCCCCCCACCAGCCCCTCCCCCTCCCCAGCCCCTCCCCCCACTCAGCCCCTCCCCCTCCCCCCCCCCCCCCCCCAGCCCCTCCCCCACTCCCCAGCCCCTCCCCCACTCCCCAGCCCCTCCCCCACTCCCCAGCCTCTCCCCCACTCCCCAGCCCCTCCCCCTCTCCCCCCCCAGCCCCTCCCCCTCTCCCCCCCCCAGCCCCTCCCCCTCTCCCCCCCCAGCCCCTCCCCCTCCCAGCCCCCCCCCCCTCCCCCCCAGCCCCTCCCCCTCTCCCCCCCAGCCCCTCCCCCTCTCCCCCCCAGCCCCTCCCCCTCTCCCCCCCAGCCCCTCCCCCTCTCCCCCCCCAGCCCCTCCCCCTCTCCCCCCCCACCCCCTCCCCCTCCCCCTCTCCCCCCCCCCCCAGCCCCTCCCCCTCTCCCCCCCCAGCCCCTCCCCCTCTCCCCCCCAGCCCCTCCCCCTCTCCCCCCCCCCAGCCCCTCCCCCTCTCCCCCCCCAGCCCCTCCCCCTCTCCCCCCCCAGCCCCTCCCCCTCTCCCCCCCCAGCCCCTCATCCCCCCCCCCAGCCCCTCATCCCCCCCAGCCCCTCCCCCTCTCCCCCCCAGCCCCTCATCCCCCCCCAGCCCCTCCCCCTCTCCCCCCCAGCCCCTCATCCCCCCCCAGCCCCTCCCCCTCATCCCCCCCCCCCCTCCCCCTCATCCCCCCCCACCCTCCCCCTCATCCCCCCCACACCCTCCCCCTCATCCCCCCCCCCCCCTCCCCCTCATCCCCCCCACCCCCTCCCCCTCATCCCCCCCACCCCCTCCCCCCCCCTCCCTCCCCTCATCCCCCCCACCCCCTCCCCCTCACCCACCCCCTCCCCCTCATCCCCCCCACCCAGCCCCTCCCCCTCATCCCCCCCACCCAGCCCCTCCCCCTCATCCCCCCCACCCACCCCTCCCCCTCATCCCCCCCACCCAGCCCCTCCCCCTCATCCCCCCCACCCAGCCCCTCCCCCTCATCCCCCCCAGCCCCTCCCCCTCATCCCCCCCCCTCATCCCCCCCCAGCCCCTCCCCCTCCCCCTCATCCCCCCCAGCCCCTCCCCCTCATCCCCCCACCCTCATCCCCCACCCTCATCCCCCCAGCCCCTCCCCCTCATCCCCCCAGCCCCTCCCCCTCATCCCCCCAGCCCCTCCCCCTCATCCCCCCCAGCCCCTCCCCCTCATCCCCCTTCCAGCCCCTCCCCCTCATCCCCCCAGCCCCTCCCCCTCATTCCCCCCAGCCCCTCCCCCTCATTCCCCCAGCCCCTCCCCCTCATCCCCCCAGCCCCTCCCCCTCATTCCCCCCAGCCCCTCCCCCTCATCCCCCCAGCCCCTCCCCTCATCCCCCCAGCCCCTCCCCCTCATCCCCCCCAGGCCCCTCCCCCTCATATACCCCCCAGCCCCTCCCCCCTCATCCCCCCCCAGCCCCTCCCCCCTCATCCCCCCCCAGCCCCTCCCCCTCATCCCCCCCCAGCCCCTCCCCCTCATCCCCCCCCAGTCCCCTCAACCCTCATCCCCCCCCAGCCCCTCCCCCTCATCCCCCGCCAGCCCCTCCCCCTCATCCCCCCCAGCCCCTCCCCCTCATCCCCCCCAGCCCCTCCCCCTCATCCCCCAGCCCCTCCCCCTCATCCCCCCCAGCCCTCCCCCTCATCCCCCCCCAGCCCCTCCCCCTCATCCCCCCCCAGCCCCTCCCCCTCATTCCCCCCCAGCCCCTCCCCCCTCATCCCCCCCCAGCCCCTCCCCTCATCCCCCCCCAGCCCCTCCCCCTCATCCCCCCCAGCCCCTCCCCCATCCCCCCACCAGCCCCTCCCCCATAACCCACACCAGCCCCTCCCCCTCATCCCCCCCAGCCCCTCCCCCACACCCCACACCAGCCCCTCCCCCTCATCCCCCCCAGCCCCTCCCCCTCATCCCCCCAGCCCCTCCCCCTCATCCCCCAGCCCCTCCCCCTCATCCCCCCAGCCCCTCCCCCTCATCCCCCCCAGCCCCTCCCCTCATCCCCCCCAGCCCCTCCCCCTCATCCCCCCCAGCCCCTCCCCTCATCCCCCCCAGCCCCTCCCCCTCATCCCCCCCAGCCCCTCCCCCTCATCCCCCCCAGCCCCTCCCCTCATCCCCCCCAGCCCCTCCCCCTCATCCCCCCAGCCCCTCCCCCTCATCCCCCCCAGCCCCTCCCCCTCATCCCCCCCAGCCCCTCCCCCTCATCCCCCCAGCCCCTCCCCCTCATCCCCCCCCAGCCCCTCCCCCTCATCCCCCCCCACCCCCTCCCCCTCCTCCCCCCCAGCCCCTCCCCCTCCTCCCCCCCAGCCCCTCCCCCTCATCCCCCCCAGCCCCTCCCCCTCATCCCCCCCAGCCCCTCCCCCTCATCCCCCCCAGCCCCTCCCCCTCATCCCCCCCAGCCCCTCCCCCTCATCCCCCCCAGCCCCTCCCCCTCATCCCCCCCAGCCCCTCCCCCTCATCCCCCCCCCAGCCCCTCCCCCTCATCCCCCCCAGCCCCTCCCCCTCATCCCCCCCCAGCCCCTCCCCCTCATCCCCCCCCCAGCCCCTCCCCCTCATCCCCCCCCAGCCCTCCCCCTCATCCCCCCCAGCCCCTCCCCCTCATCCCCCCCCACCCCCTCCCCCTCATCCCCCCCAGCCCCTCCCCCTCATCCCCCCCAGCCCCTCCCCCTCATCCCCCCAGCCCTCCCCCTCATCCCCCCCAGCCCCTCCCCCTCATCCCCCCCAGCCCCTCCCCCTCATCCCCCCAGCCCCTCCCCCTCATCCCCCCCAGCCCCTCCCCCTCATCCCCCCCAGCCCCTCCCCCTCATCCCCCCAGCCCCTCCCCCTCATCCCCCCAGCCCCTCCCCCTCATCCCCCCAGCCCCTCCCCCTCATCCCCCCCAGCCCTTCCCCCTCATCCCCCCCAGCCCCTCCCCCTCATCCCCCCCAGCCCCTCCCCCTCATCCCCCTCCCAGCCCCTCCCCCTCATCCCCCCCCAGCCCCTCCCCCTCATCCCCCCAGCCCCTCCCCCTCATCCCCCCCAGCCCCTCCCCCTCATCCCCCCCAGCCCCTCCCCCTCATCCCCCCCAGCCCCTCCCCCTCATCCCCCCCAGCCCCTCCCCCTCATCCCCCCCAGCCCCTCATCCCCTAGCGCGGGCGGCTGTCGGTTGCGCCGCCTCACCTGGCTGCTCCTTGAGCTTCATGATGGACAGGGTGTAGTGAGCCATGTCGAAGAAGGGGTACATGGAGATGCGGGAAAACTGCACCACGAAGTTGGTCAGCCCGAGCGTCGACACGATATCCATTCTCAATGCCCCACACCTCCGGCTTTAAATAAAAATAAAGCCGCGGCGGCTGTGAGGAAGTGGCAGCGAGGGAGGGAGGTAGGCCTCGGGCGGGGGAACCCGCTGGGCTGCTGTGTGCTGGCCGGCGGGCGGGCAGACGGAGGGAGCTGCGGCCGGGCTGAGGGAACCAGCACTTCCCGCTCGGCTTCAACTGGGGCAGGAGGCGCGCGCAGCCAGCCCGGCGTTAATGCGCATGCGCGGTGGGCTCGCCACCTCAGCATCAGCACCAGCCCGGCCATTCAGCCCGTCCCGCCGCTCCTAGCCCCGGCCGCTCAGTCCGTCCCGCCTCTCCAAGCCCCGGCCACTCAGCCTGTCCCGCCCCTCCTAGCTCCGGCCGCTCAGCCCGTCCCGCCTCGCCCTTCCTATCCCCGGCCACTCAGCCCGCCCCTCCTAGCCCCGTCCACTCAGCCCGTCCAGCCCCTGCCACTCAGCCCGTCCTGCCTATCCTAGCCCCGGCCACTCAGCCCGTCCCGCCCCTCCTAGCCCCGGCCACTCAGCCCGTCCCGCCCCTCCTAGCCCCGGCCACTCAGCCCCTGCCAGCCCCGGCCACTCGGCCACTCAGCCTGCCCCGCCCCTCCTCGCCCTCGCCACTCAGCCTGTCCCGCCCCTCCTAGCCCCGGCCACTCAGCCCGCCCCGCCCCTCCTCGCCCAGGCCACTCAGCCTGCCCCTGCCAGCCCCACCACTCAGCCCTCCCCACCCCTGCTATAGCCCCGGCCACTCAGCCCATCCCGCCCCTCCTAGTCCTGGCCACTCAGCCCTCCTAGCCCCGGCCACTCAGCCCGTCCCGCCCCTCCTAGCCCAGGCCACTCAGCCCGTCCTGCCCCTGCCAACCCCGGCCACTCAGCCCGTCCCGCCCCTGCCAGCCCCGGACACTTAGCCCGTCCCGCCCCTGCCAGCCCGGCCACTCAGCCCGACCAGCCCCGGCCACTCAGCCCTTCCCGCCCCTGCCAGCCCCGGCCACTCAGCCCGTCCCGCCCCTGCCAGCCCCGGCCACTCAGCCCGTCCCGCCCCTGCCAGCCCGGCCACTCAGCCCGACCAGCCCCGGCCACTCAGCCCTTCCCGCCCCTGCCAGCCCCGGCCACTCAGCCAGTCCGCCCCTGCCAGCCCCGGCCACTCAGCCCGTCCGGCCACTCAGCCCGTCCCGCCCCTCCCACCCCATCACCCAGTCCCCGGCCACTCAGCCCGTCTCGCCCCTCCTATCCCATCACACAGTCCCCGGCCATCAGCCCGTCCTGCCCCTCCTACCCCACCACCCAGTTCCGGCCACTCAGCTCGTCCGCCCCTCCTAGCCCCGGCCACTCAGCCCGTCCCGCCCCTCCTGCCCCATCATCCAGTCCCCAGCCACTCAGCCCGTTTCTCCCCTCCTTGGCCATTTCCCCAATCACACAGTCCCCGGCCACTCAGCCCCGTCCTGCCCCTCCTAGCCCATCACCCAGTCCCCGGCCACTCAGCCCGCCCCGCCCCTCCTACCCCATCACACAGTCCTCAGCCCGTCCCGCCCTTTCTAGCCCATCACCCAGTCCCCGGCCGCTCAGCCCGTCCCGCCCCTTCTACCCCACCTCACAGTCCCCGGCCATTCAGCCCGTCCCACCCCTCCTACCCCATCACACCCAACCTACCCCATCACACCCAACACACAGTCCCCGGCCACTCAGCCCATCTCGCCCCTCCTAGCCCATTTCCCGAATCACACAGTCCCCGGCCACTCAGCCCATCATGCCCTCCTAGCCCATTACCCCAATCACCCAGTCCTGGCCACTCAGCCCGTCCTGTCCTTCCTACCCCACCACAGTCCCCGTCCACTCAGCCCGTGCCGCCCCTCCTAGCCCATCACCCAGTCCATGGCCACTCAGCCCGTCCCGTCCTTCCTGCCCCATCACCCAGTCGCCGGCCACTCAGCCTGTCCCGCCCCTCCTACACCATCAACCAGTGCCCTGTCACTCAGCCCGTCCCGCCCCTCGTACCCCATCACATGGTCCCCAGCCACTCAGCCCCTCCTACCCCACCTCACAGTCCCCGGTAACTCAGCCCGTCCCACTCCTCCTACCCCATAACCCAATCCCCGGCCACTCAGCCCATCCCGTCCCTCCTACCCCATCACACAGTCCCCGTCCGCTCAGCCCGTGCCGCCCCTCCTAGCCCATCACCCAGTCCCCGGCCAGTCAGCCCGTGCCGCCCCTCCTAGCCCATCAGCCAGTCTCCGGCCACTCAGTCCATCCCGCCCCTCCTACCCCATCACACAGTCCCCGCCCACTCAGTCCATCCCGCCCCTCCTACCCCATCACACAGTCCCCGGCCACTCAGCCCGTCCCGCCCCTCCTAGCCCATCACACAGACCCCGCCCACTCAGTCCATCCCGCCCCTCCTACCCCATCACACAGTCCCCGTCCGCTCAGCCCGTGCCGCCCCTCCTAGCCCATCACACAGTCCCTGCCCACTCAGTCCATCCCACCCCTCCTACCCCATCACACAGTCCCCGCCCACTCAGTCCATCCCGCCCCTCCTACCCCATCACACAGTCCCCGGCCACTCAGCCCGTCCCGCCCCTCCTACCCCATCAGACAGACCCCGGCCACTCAGCCCATCCCGCTCCTCCGGCCCCTTCACCCAGACTCCGACCACTCAGCCCGTCTCTGCCCTCCTAGCCCATTTCCCCAATCATACAGTCCGCGGACACTTAGCCCGTCCTGCCCCTTCTAGCCCATCCCCCAGTCCCCGGCCACTCAGCCCGTCCTGCCCCTTCTAGCCCATCCCCCAGTCCCCGGCCACTCAGCCTGTCCCGCCCCTCCTAGCCCATCACCCAGTTCCCGGCCACTCAGCCCGTTCCCCCCCCCTCCTACCCCCTCACCCTCATCACCCAGTCACTGGCCATTCAGCCCATCCCGCCCCTCCTACCCCATCACACGGACCCCGGCCACTCAGCCCGTCCCGCCCCTCCTACCCCATTATCCAATCCACGGCCACTCAGCCCGTCCCGCCCCTCCTACCCCCTCACCCAGTCACCGGCCACTCAGCCCCTCCAGACCTTCCTACCCCCTCACCCAGTCACCGGCCACTCAGCCCGTCCCAGCTCTCCTACCCCTTCACCCCCATCACCCAGTCACCAACCACTCAGACCGTCCCGCCCCTCCTACCCCTTCACCCCCATCACCCAGTCCCCAGCCACTCAGGCCGTCCCGCTCCTCCTACCCCCATCACCCAGTCACTGGCCACTCAGCCCGTCCCGCTCCTCCTACCCCATCAGCTAGTCCCCGCCCACTCAGTCCATCCCGCCCCTCCTACCCCATCACACAGTCCCCGGCCACTCAGCCCGTCTCTGCCCTCCTAGCCCATTTCCCCAATCATACAGTCCCTGGCCATTCAGCCCGTCCTGCCCCTCGTAGCCCATCACCCAGTCCCCGGCCACTCAGTCTATCCCGCCCCTCCTACCCCCTCACCGCCATCACCCAGTCCCTGGCCACTCTGCCCCTCCTACCCCCTCACTGCTATCACCCAATCACCGGCCACTCAGCCTGTCCCGCTCCTCGTACCCACTTACAACCATCACACAGTCACCGCCCATTCTGCCTGTCCCGCCTGGCCTACCCCCTCACCCCACCACCCAGTCACAGGCCATTCAGCCCTTCCCACCCCCTCACCATCACCCACCCACAGGCCATTCAGCCCGACCGCCCCTCCTACCACCTGACACAGCCACAACCTGACCACCATCACCCAGTCACTGGCCATTCAGCCCTTCTTACCCCTCCTACTTCGTCACCGGGCAGTCAGCCCGTCCCGCCCCTCCCACCCCCTCACCCATCACAACCTCACCGCCATCACCCAGTCACCGACCATTCAGCCCGTCCCGCCCCTCCTACCCCCTCACCACCATCACCCAGCAGCACAGGAGGCCATTCAGCCCATCCTGCGCAGCGGGAGGCTATTCCGCCGTAACTTAGGGAGGCAGGGATCCCGGGTGCTGTCACAGAGCAGCGGGAGGCTATTCCGCCCTCCTGTCTGCACTGTTTTTTTATCAAAAGCGAGCCATTCTCCCACTGCCCTTCTTAACCCTGCGCATTCTTCCTTTTCGGAAGACAGTCTGAGCCTCTTCTCAATGGCTTCACTTAAATCTTTTTCATTTGTTCTTGCGATGTGGGCGTTGCCAGCTGGGGCCGCATTTGTTGCCCATTTCAAATTGACCTCGAACTGAGTGGGTTGCTCGGCCATTTCAGTGAGGGGCAGTCAACCGCATGACTCTGCCGGTCGGGAGTCATATAGGCCAGACCGAGTAAGGACGTGAGATTTATTTCCAGAAAGGGCATAAGTGAACCAGGTGGGTTTTTACCACAATCGGCAATTGTCCCAGCTATCTTGTCAACTGCAAGTACATACGTGAAGGAAATTAAGGGAGGCGTACACATATCTTCCAATGCTATTATGCAAGAAATGTTTATTTCATTAAGTAACCTAATTAGTTGCTAGTCTGGTATATTGCTGCATTGCTTTGCAGTTTCTTTGTATTCGTCTTTTAATTCCAGATTTTTATTGAATTCAATTTTCTCAATCTGCTATGGTGGGATTTGAACCTGGGTCCCCGGATCATTACCCTGGGTCTCTGGATTAGTAGCCCAGTGACAATACCTCTGCGCCACCCCCTCCCCAAAGCTGCCGCCACCACGCTCCCAGGCAGTGCATTCCAGACCTGAATCATCCTCTTGTTCCCATATCGCTTTTGCTTCTTTTGTCAATTACTTTAAATCTCTGCCACCCTGTACTCGATCCTTTCGTGAGTAGGAGTAGTTTCTGCCAATCTACTCAGCCCAGACCCTTCATGATTTCAAATACCTCTATCAGATCTCCTTTCTGCCTCCTTTTCTCTAAGGAAAACGCTCACCCATTGTGCCTCTCTCTGATAGAGCTATGTAAACACACCAACTTGTATTGCCTCCTTCACGGCTTCAGGATGTCCCAATGCATTTTCCGGCCAATTGGATACTTTCAGAGTGCATTCACTGTCATAGTTTAGGAAATACATCACCTAATTTGCTCACACAGACGGCAACGTGATAATAACCAAATAATCAATTTACATGGGTGAGCTCATCTGCTCTTCCAAATACTCAACAGGATCTTTCACGCCCACTTGGAAGGGCAAATGGGACCTTGTTTTAACATTTCATCTGAAAGAAAGCACCTTCAACTGTGCAGCACTACGACACTTGGGCTGGCAGCTTAGAATTCTATGCTCAAATCATTGGAGTGTTTTCTATTTCTATCTATTTCTAAATGATCTACCATTACATCCTTTATAATGAACTCTTAACGTTTTCCCAAAGACAGATGTCAAGCTAATTGGTCTATAATTACTGTTTTTTAGAACATAGAACACAGAACAGTACAGCACAGTACAGGCCCTTCGGCCCCGATGTTGTGCTGACTATTTATCCTAATCTAAGATCAACCTAACCTACACCTCTTCAATTTACTGCTGTCCATGTGCTTGTCTAAGAGTCGCTTAAATGTCCATAATGACTCTGACTCCATCACCTCTGCTGGCAGTGCATTCCACACACCCACCACTCTCTGTGTAAAGAACCTACCTCTGACATTTCCCCTATACCTTCCTCCAATCACCTTAAAATTATGTCCCCTCGTGACAGCCATTTCCACCCTGGGGGAAAAGTCCCTGGCTATCCACTCTATCCATGCCTCTCATCACCTTGTACACCTCTATCAAGTCACCTCTCTTCCTTCTTCGCTCCAGTGAGAAAAGCCCTAGCTCCCTCAACCTTTCTTCATAAGACAGGCCCTCCAGTCCAGGCAGCATCCTGGTAAATCTCCTCTGTACCCTCTCCAAAGCATCCACATCCTTCCTATAATGAGATGACCAGAATTGGGCACAGTATTCCAAGTGTGGTCTAACTAGAGTTTTATAAAGCTGGGACAAAACCTCGCAGTTCTTAAACTCAATCCCTCTGTTAATGAAAGCCAACACACCATACGCCTTCTTAACAACCCTATCAACCTGGGTGGCAACTTTGAGGGATCTATGTATGTGGACCCCAAGATCCCTCTGTCCCTCCACACTTCCAAGAATCCTGCCTTTAACCCTGTATTCAGCATTCAAATTCAGCCTTCCAAAATGAATCACTTTGCATTTATCAAGGTTGAATTCCATCTACCACTTCTCAGCCCAGCTCTGCATCCTGTCAATGTCCTGTTGTAACCTGCAACAGTCCTCAACACCATCTACAATTCCCCCAACCTTTGTGTCATCGGCAAACTTACTACCCCATTCTTCCACTTCCTCATCCAAGTAATTTTTAAAACCACAAAGAGCAGAGGTCCCAAAACAGATCCCTGCGGGACACCACTGGTCACCGACCTCCAGGTGGAATACTTTCCATCCACGACCACTCGCTGTCTTCTTTCGGCCAGCCAGTTCTGTATCCAGGCAGCCAAACTTCCCTGTATCCCATGGCCCCTAACTTTCTGGATGAGCCTACCATGGGGAACCTTATCAAATGCCTTACTGAAATCCATATACACCACATCCACTGCCCGACCTTCATCAATGTGTCTCGTTGCATCCTCGAATTCAATGAGGCTTGTGAGGCATGACCTGCCCCTCACAAAGCCATGCTGACTATCTTTAATCAAACTATGGTTTTCTAAATAATCATAAATCCTATCTCTCAGAATCCTTTCCCGTAAGACTGACTGGTCTGTAATTCCCAGGGATTTCCCTATTCCCTTTCTTGAATAGGGAAACATCATTCGCCTCCCTCCAATCATCCGGTACTACTCCAGTGGAGAGCGAGGACGCAAAGATCATCGTCAACGGTGCAGCAATCTCCTCCCTCACTTCCCGGAGTAACCTTGGGTATATCCCGTCAGGCCCAGGGGACTTATCTATCCTGATGCTTTTCAAAATTTCCAGCACATCCTTCTGAATATCAACCTGTTCGAGTCTATTTTTGTTTCCCTTCTTTTTGAATAAGGATGTTGCATTGGCATTTTTCCAATCCTCTAGGATGTTTCCAGAATTTAAGGATACTTGGAAGATTACTACAAGTGCAGCTACTGTCTCTGTAGCCATTTTCTTTAATATCCTGGGATGCAACCCATGAGGGCCAGGACTTATACAGGTGAAGCATAATATATTTATCTTTGTTTTCCACCCCTTGTGATGACGGACATTTCATTTGTTTTTTTCAGCGTTTATTGTTCTCCTAAATGTCTTTGCTGTCCCACAGTCCCTAGATTCTCTTCATTTAAAAATGAATGATTGATCTGTGTGGTTCTCATACTTGCCCACATTGAATTCTGATTGCCATAGTTTTGCCCACTCGCACCTGTCTACATCCATGTATTCTTAGATGTAATTATTTATGGGAGGAGGCATTATAGGCAAGGTCTTGAACAATGAAGCCTTCAAGATCTGTGAGGTGAGTCAAAGTGAACCAGTCAGATCTGACCATCAGTTCTTCCTTCACGACATTAGATGAAGTGTGACAGGATGCAATATGTAATCTTGTCCCTCAAGGAAAATAGAATTAAGTCTTTGTCAGAAAGCCTTCAAAAACCTAACTCGTGTCAAAATATTTTGCCCTTGTCAAAGAGCTACTGTGCCCATACACCAGAGGTTTTGTCTCTTTGCCAACATGCAGACATGTAATCATGGTGGCATTTTGAAAGTGGTGTTAAAAATGCTATTTAAAGCTGAGTATAATATGATAGAACCTATTGTCAAACATTCCATTTTTGCCTTCCACATTCCCCGCCAAGAGGCTTGAACTAATTTGATTTCTTACTTTTTAGATGCGGCATATAACCAGTCAGTACATAAACAAAAAAACAAAGAAGCTTACAGCACATGAACAGGCCCTTCAGCCCTCCAAGCCTGCACCGACCATGCTGCCCATCTAAACTAAAATCCTCTCCTCTTCCGGGGTCCGTATCCCTCTATTCCCATCCTATTCATGTATTTGTCAAGATGCCCCTTAAACGTCACTATTGTCCCTGCTTCCACCACCTCCTCCGGCAGCGAGTTCCAGGCACCCACTACCCTCTGTGTAAAAAACTTGCCTCGTACATCTCCTCTAAACCTTGCCCCTCGCACCTTAAACCTATGCCCCCTAGTAATTGACCCCTTTACCCTGGAAAAAGTCTCTGACTATCCACTCTGTCTATGCCCCTCATAATATTGTAGACCTCTATTAGGTCGCCCCTCAACCTCCTTCGTTCCAGTGAGAACAAACCGAATTTATTCAACCTCTCCTCATAGGAAATGCCCTCCATACCAGGCAACATCCTGGTAAATCTTTTCTGCACCCTCTTTAAAACCTCCACATCCTTCTGGTGGTGTGGCGACCAGAATTGAATACTATACTCCCAAGTGTGGCCTAACTAAGATTCTATACAGCTGCAACATGACTTGCATATTTTTATACTCAATGCCCTGGCCAATGAAGGCAAGCATGCCGTATGCCTTCTTGTCTACCTTCTCCACCTGTGTTGCCCCTTTCAGTGACCTGTGGACCTGTACACCTACATCTCTCTGACTGTCAATACTCTTGAGGGTTCTACCATTCACTGTATATTCCCTACCTGCATTAGACCTTCCAAAATGCATTACATCACTGTGGTAGTCCGTTTTATGTAATACTCTCATTTTAGTAAGTTGTGCAAATTGCATTTTTAAGTTGTATAAGACCAATTCCATGTTTGATGTCAGGAGTTGAACCTTTGGAACAGGCTGCCAACTTGTGTAGTGGATGCTAATTCATTCTAGCGGGAGCTAGAGCTGTTCCAGATGGAGGCAGAGAACAAGGGTGGGAAATTCAGGGCAGAATGATCCCCTGGACTAGGTTTGGTTAGCGACAGGAGTCAGAGGAATTTCCCAAATTCCACCCAGATTGATCTGAATATTTGTGTTTTCCTGCTTCTTCAAGGAGATCACATGGTTTCTGTGTGGGGTAGGAAGTGTATTTATTGTGATTTACAAGGGATCACAATTCATAGAATCATAAAATTTACAGTGCAGAAGGAGGCCATTTGGCCCATCGAGTGTGCACCGGCCCCTGGAAAGAGCACCCTGCATAAGCCCACACTTCCACCCTATCCCCGTAACCCAGTAACCCCACCGGTGACCTTTTTGGACACTAAGTGGCAGTTTAGCATGGCCAATCCATCTAACCTGCACAACTTTGGACTGTGGGAGGAAACCGGAGCACCCGGAAGAAACCCACGCAGACACGGGGCGAAAATGCAAACTCCGCACAGACAGTCACCCGAGACCGGAATTGAACCCGGGTCCCTGGAGCTGTGAGGCAGCAGTGCTAACCACTGTGCAACCGTGCCGCCCATGTGTGGATGAAGCTGAATAGACCAAAGTTGGGAAAAATAATGGAAATCCAGGAAGGTCAGTTCAGATTCATGCCCGAAAGAAACACGACTGATAGCAGCACGGTAGCATTGTGGTTAGCACAATTGCTTCACAGCTCCAGGGTCCCAGGTTCGAATCCCAGCTTGGGTCACTGTCTGTGCGGAGTCTGCACGTTCTCCCCGTGTGTGCGTGGGTTTCCTCCGGGTGCTCTGGTTTCCTCCCACAGTCCAAAGATGTGCAGGTTAGGTGGATTGGCCATGATAAATTGTCCTTAGTGTCCATAATTGCCCTCAGTGTTGGGTGGGGTTACTGGGTTATGGGGATAGGGTGGAGGTGTGGACCTTGGGTGGGGTGCTCTTTCCAAGAGCCGGTGCAGACTCAATGGGCCGAATGGCCTCCTTCTGCACTGTAAATTCTATGATCTATGATCATTTTCTTTTGGGCAAGTGGTGGAAAAATATTGCCAGTGCAACGTGAAGATGGTGTTCATCGAGAAGGCCAAGGGAGGAAATCTAGTGATGTTCTAGAGTGTGTGGAGTCCCTGAAAAGTGTGTGCAACGATTACAAGACACGTTCAAGGAGTGCCAGACAAGAGTAGAAAGCAGTTTGGGAGAGAGTGAGAGTTTCAAAGTTAAAATTGGATTGCACCAAGGATCGGCATCGGGTCCCTTCCTGTTCCTGACTGTCATAGATGTTCCAACTGAGCAAGAGAGATCGGAAGTACCATGGTCAATGCTGTTTGTAGATGTCATTGCACATTGTGGTGGTGCTGATGAGAACATGAACTGAGTATTTGGAGATACTGGGGAAAAGCACAGGAAAACAGGGTATGAAGATCAGTAAACCCCTCACCCATTACTGGGACCTATCCCTTTGAGCCAAGGGAAAAGGCTCAGAGTGCAGATGCAAAATTTACGAGTGAACACCTGGAATAAAATGTGTACCTGGGGAGACTGGTTGAGGACGATAGCAGTATGGGAGTTAAGCAACGGATTAGCTCTGGTTGGATGAAATTGAAAGGCGTGCAGTGTAGTGTGTGATAGCAAAATGCCACTGAAATTGAAAGGAAGCATCCACAAAAATGTTGTGGCCTGGCCTTGTATATCGTGCAGGAAACTGGGCGACATCAAGAAGAGAGAAGCAACAACTGGATTCTAATGAGATCCAGATGCTGAGATGATCTGTGGAGCGTTGGGAAAGAACTCATCAGGAACCGGTGCTTTGGTGTTTAGTGAAGATTATGGAAAGCATTGAAAAAGGTAGCTGAGAAGAGATTGAAATGAAATGGTCATCTGTTGTGGAGAAAGAGAATGGAGGTTAAATGATCACAGTCGCACTGCCAGGGAAAGGAGAAGGTGAAAGCTGAAGACTTGGTGAAAAGATGCAGTGACAAGAGTCTTAAATTCTGACCTTGGGTGACTGTGTAGAATTATCAAGCTCCCCCTGTCTGCGTAGGTTTCCTCCGGTTTCCTCCCACAGTCCAAAGATGTGCAGGTTAGATGGATTGGCCATGATAAATTGCCCCTTGTTACAGGGATAGGGTTTGGGGGAGTGGGCCTGAGTAAAGTGTTCTTTCAGAGGGCCGGTGAAGACTTGATCTGCCAAATGATCTCCTTCTGCATCGTTGGTATTCTACGATACTAAATGCAGCAGGAATGGATGAGGAATAGGTGACTGGTCGGAGGAGTTGGAAATGTATGACCAGCTGTGGTGACCGTCAAGTAAAATGGAAGAGGGTAAAAGAAGAGAAGCTGGATGGACCAACGTGTCTTCAGGGGCTGGTTTAGCACACTGGGCTAAATCGCTGGCTTTTAAAGCAGACCAAGCAGGCCAGCAGCACGGTTTAATTCCCGTACCAGCCTCCCCGAACAGGTGCCGGAATGTGGTGACTAGGGGCTTTTCACAGTAACTTCATTGAAGCCTACTCGTGACAATAAGCGATTTTCATTTCATTTCATTTCATTTTCATTTCATTTCATTTCACCAATATTGTCTCTTAGCTGTGCAGCAATCCAAAGTGCTGTGCAGAGGACAAACAGGCCGTGCACACCCAACTTTCCCTTTAAGATATGTATGTGCATAGCTGCGTGCAATCTTAAAGGGACTGCACAGCGCAAAAAGCAGGCTGTGCACAGCAAATAGAAATTAGAGGCAAAATTGTTTTTTTTACCTGCCTGACATTGCTCATATGTCTAATTAGGGAGTACGTTATTGGGATGTATGCAATTCCAGGTGATAATTATAATTTTAAAATAGAATTGTAATTATAACTGGTGTGGTACCACATAAACCAATTAAAGTTTGGCAACAGCATCCACCTCGTTGCAATACTGTCATGTACAGATAACACTGTTGTGTTAGTATTGAAATGAGTGCAGCAACTGAAAAAAAATGCCAGGCAGAGTTAAACATTAGGTACCGTGAATTTATAATATTGTCAAAATCTAATTATGGCATAAGATTGAAATTTGTGACACAAATTCATCTCAAATAAAAGCAAATAATGTTGGGGGCACTCAGTATGTTGGGCAGCATCTGTGGAGAGAGGCAAGTGGAATTAACCCCTGCCTTTGCCCAGACAGCCCAGCCCGTGGCTGTAAAGGTTATCGGGGAACTCGGCCTTTCTGCCACCGGTTTATTTCAAACCCTTTACTCAAATAAAGGGATGAACTCTAAGGAGTGTTACCTCCCCTCGTCAGGATAGCTGAAGGTTATTTGAAAAAAAAAAGATCTTCCCCACCAATCTTGGGTGAATTCGGGCAAGGTGACATTGTGCCTCTTGAAAGACTTGGCTTTTGGGTCAGAGCGGCATCCTCTGATGTAAATGACCGATAGGATTTGAGTTGAGGTATTTGGGCAGGCGAGGGTCCCAGACAAGTAAAGTTGGAGAGAACATGGCAATAACTGTTTTTCTCTTAAAAGCTACCCAAAATAAAATGTGTCTTAATTCTACTTCTTCTGATGAGTATTTATACCCTTGTCAAGTGAGAGTACCTTGAAGAAATGGGTGTTAGCAGTCATGTCAGAGTGTGGGTGGAGCTGGGCTGTCTGTCAGCTTTTTACTTTCGTTTTTGAGCAGGCTGCAGGTTGTGTTTTAGTTTCGTTTTCAGTGTTGGAGTTGAAGCCAGACAGAGCAGGTGTACTGTTGTTCTCTCTGCCATGAAAAGACTATCTCTTGATCATTTGGTGAATTCAGAATTATAAATGTTCTCAGTAGTGAATGTGAACCTGATGTGCTTCTGGTAAAAAGTGTTTTAAGTCGTATGGATGTTAACAGGAAAGCTTAAAGGATTACTTCGTGTTGTAGTCTTTGGAGGTTATATTTGAATTAGTGGTTGCTAAGATGTTCACTGTATGTTTTAAAAAGATTAATTTGAGTTCATAGAATAAACATTGTTTTGCTTTAAAAAATACTTTTCCATTTCTGCTGTACCACACCTGTAGAGTGGGCCGTGTGCTCCCCATACCACAATCTAGTAAAAGTTGTGGGTCAGGTGAACTCCGTGAGACACTTTGGGGTTCTCTGGCCCATAACACCCTTTAAAATGATGAATTTTAGAGCTCAGAAATGGAAAATACTTGCACCGTGGCCACTTAAATCGGTTTTAATGATAGCAAATGTTTGCCAAGAGTAAAGATGCAATAATTCAGTCAATTTATAGGGGGCAATCTAATAGTTATACTTTAAGATCCTTACACTATCAGTGGAAAAGGGTCAGAATCCAGCTCGGCTTTATTACTGCTAAAAACAAGTAGCCGGTACTTTACTGTTGATGATGAAATTTGCAGCAATTGAATCTTCAACAGCAAATTAAGAAGTGGTGGCTCAAAGTATGAAACATAGTTAATACTCCAGTTAATGCCAAAATTGTCTTTATTCCCAAGTGTTTTGATATTGAGGAAGAGAAATTAAGCTCCTGGCCACTTTTCTGCATCCCTAAAATTGGTGTTGCCCCGCAACCCCCCCCCCCCCCCCCCCCCCCCACTCCCACCACCCCCCCAACACCCCTGCTCCCCACATTTTGGATGACAAACTCTTATACCATAGGACGTGGGAGCTAAAGTAGACCATTCAGCCCATTGGGCGATTTGACTGGTCAGATATGATAATCCTCAACTTCACTTTCCCGCCTTATCCACATAGGGCGGCACGGTGGCTCAGTGATTAGCACTGCTACTAAGGAACCCTGTTCAATTCCAACCTTGGGTGACATGTGTGGAGTTTCCACGTTCTGCCCGTGACTGCTGGGACTTCCTCTGAGTGCTCCAGTTTCCTCCCACACGCCACAAATGTGAAGGTTAGGTGCTTTAACCGTGCTGAGCTGCCCCTTAGTGTCCAACGATTAGGTTAGGTGAGATATGGGAATATTAAAGCGAGTATTTGGGAGTGGAGGCCAGAAACTGTCATGTGATCATCATCTGGGTAGATTCTGAGCATAAATCCGCAGACACTAGCTTTGGGTTCAGAGTGGAGTGGATGTATTTGAGCACAGTCATCTGACTCCTTAAAAGGGACTTTCTGTATTAATGAGACCATTGTAGTTGAAGATGTACTTTGTAATCCGTGTGAACCCGAAAACCTGTGCATAATTGTTAATCTAAGGGAAGAGTAAAGACATATTGTATCATAATCCAATGTTTTCAAGTTTATTCAATGATTTTTCTTGTTGGTAAAACTAATGAGCGGCCCTATAACTCTCTTCCTCCACCTTTTATTGAACAAAAGTAAAAGTTACGGGGCTGGATTCTCTGCATCGAAATCGCGATCGGCGCGGGGGCAGAGAATGGGCATTTACGCCGAAATCCGGTCCGACGCAGCTCCCGGAGAATCGCCACGAATCACGGGCGGTTTACGCAGCACGGGTCGGGGGCCATTAACAGAGGCCCCCGCGGCGATTCTCCCGGGAAAACTGCCCGAGTTCCCAACGGCGTGGTTCTAACCACGTTTTCCCTGTCAGGAACGGCCGGTGGCGGCTGATGCCCCTTATCCGCAGCCAGAGCTGCTGGAGCACTCCGGGGCCCTGCACGCCCCTTGGTGGGAGAATCACTCAGGATTTTCTTAAGGAAAGTCCAGAGTGAAAAGCCCACGTTTTGACGCTGGCTTGGGGTCAGAGCCCATTATTGGGAATCCTGTCCATGGTCTTTTGGGCTAGTGTTTTGCTCTGGGTTCTTCCCAATCCGTTACAACATCTACTGGGATTGTAACACCACACTGGGGCAAATGCTGCCTTGATGTCAAGGGAAGTCAGTCTCATCTCACGTCCAGAGTTCAGCTGTTTTGTCCATGTTTGAAGCAAGTCTGTAATGAGGTCAAGAGCTGCTGGATTTCTTCATTTTAAGCCACACTCACCAACCCTGAGAAGGAGCAATCATTGTTTAAAGGGCGACTCAGCTCCATTTAGGTAACAATCTGGTGAGTTGTTCTGGATTATCAGTGGGTTTTTCTGCTTGTTTCTGGCTGTGTTAGATGCTGTGGTTGACAACAAGAAATGTATTATTTCCTTGGAGCTGAAAGGCCGTCTCTGCCCTTGGACCTCTGCACAAACTTGGGCGTGGTCTGCCATTCGGCTGAAGGACATGGGGAAAGAAGGTTGACAAATTAACAGTGGAGAGACCTGAAGTTGTTCGGAGAAGAGGGTGAAGGTGCAGGACGCCTGCACCTGAGTTGTACTGGCCGAGAACATCACACCTTCAATTCTCTGATATAAACATAGAGAAATCAGGTGTTTTTTTAATTCATTGGACATGTGCGTCACAGGCTGTACCAGCATTTACTGCCCCATGAGGGGCAGTTAAGAATCAACCACATTGCTGTGGGTCTTGACTCGCATATAGGCCAGACCAGGTAAGGACGGCAGATTTCCTTCCCCAAAGGACATTAGTGAACCAGATGGGTTTATACGACAATCGACGATGGCTTCACAGTCATCATTAGACTTTAAATTCCAGCTTTTGATTGAATTCAGATTTCACCATTTGCAGTGGTGGGATTTGATCCTGGGATCCCAGAGTACTCTGGGTCCCTGGATCACCAGCTCAGTGACAGTACCACTACGCCACCGCCTCCGCCATGACAATTATGTCACAAGTAGTGGAATGTATCGTTGTGATGCCGCCTTATGTATTTGTGAATGGAGCATTGTGTGGTAATATGTTCCATCACCACGTTTGCACACTGGAGAATTCTTAATTTTTTTCCATTTGTGCATTAAGTATCCGCAGCAGCGATAGTTTGTGTGGATGCGGTTTAGGGTTGCCTGTGAGCTTCACAGAAGATCCAACAACTTTTTGTGAACTCCATTCTGATTTCCAAGCTTCATCGGGGTTGGTTGAAGTCTCGTTATCGAAGATTAAGGGTGTGGCTTCGAAGGACGTTGACTTCAAACAATGTTGAAGCGTGCTATTGAGGTCCTGATTGATGGAATGGTTTTCCTCAACTCGCTGGACTTGGCCAGAGGGTCGCAACATGGTGCCAACTGGATAGGAGAGCAAACTGCTACAGCGCGGGTAGTCAAACGCCAAGTATGGGGTCAACTTGAGAGGTTCAGTGATGCACCATATTGCAGTGTTGAGTTGTGCAATCGAGTACGGATACTTCTGGTCAATACTTGTGCACAGTGCTCAGATACAGAACATACAAAGACCATCACTGATGTCTGAAGCCCTGATGCTGATGTATCCAAAAGTTGCGCACCGACTTCTGGACCAACAGAAATGAAAGTTCTTCCATTTGCGGTGGACAGACAATGTTTACAGAACATTGGGGAGTCCTGCAGCTATGAAAAGTCACTGTCCAAAATTTTTTTAACTCGGAGCAGCCAACTTAACCAAAAGAAAAGCCTATCCGGTAGTGGGATTGGTCATTCAAGTGAATATATCTTTGGGGAGATTATATCAGACCACATGTTAAAGATTATACAATCAGGGTAGAGGAGAGGACTTTGGAACAAGCTCTGAAGTACAAAAGGTTAAAGTAATTGAAGTCAGTAGTATTCCTGCCAACAGTAATGTTTGCTTATGTCTCTGTCAGCGCTCCCTGTACTTTGTGACCTTTTCTTACAATGGTTTTCATGGTCGTCTCTCAATCCCAAGGTAGAATGTGGAATGTATCTGCAAAATAAATATTTTCAATGGGATAATATTCCATTATATTTGGAGGCTATGGAAAATTGTGAACACTAAATTCTGTGATGGAAAGATTCAAGATTATACCCACTGTTTGTCACTGATTATTTTTGTGTTAAACTGAGTTGGTACTGGAAAGTGCAAGTAGTTCATGAAACATAGATCACAACCAATAAACCCTGATAAAGAAGGGAAAAAAAAGTCACAGTTCATCACTGATGGATCATAAAACTCAGTGAAACCTCCTGCTCCAACTCAATCATGGTGACCTCTTTTACACAAATTCACACTTCAGCAGCACGGTAGCACAATTGAATAGCACTGTGGCTTCACAACGCCAGGGTCCCAGGTTTGATTCCCCGCTGGGTCACTGTCTATGCGGAGTCTCCACGTTCTCCCCGTGTCTGTGTGGGTTTCCTCCGGGTGCTCCGGTTTCCTCCCACAGTCCAAAGACGTGCAGGATTGACCATGATAAATTGCCCTTAGTGACCAAAAGGGTTAGATGGGGTTATTGGGTTACGGGGATAGGGTAGAAGTGAGGGCTTAATTGGGTCGGTGCAGACTCGATGGGCTGAATGGCCTCCTGCACTGTATGTTCTTTGATCAAGCTAACTGGGTCACTGTCACCCAGCTGCTCACGGCACTGGAATCATTGCTCCTCTCCCACAACAACATGACAAAGACACTTTAATAGAGATTCATAATCTTTATTGCCAGGTGAACAAAGGGAATGAGGGCATGCTCTTATACCCACAGCGATTCCCTCCTGTACAAAATCCCAGGAGAGACCTGTAGGAACCAAAGTGAAGTATATGCCTGCAGGCCCCAAAAGTCCTGCTCTGCTGGTAAACAGGGCTGCAATTGATCGAACAAATTATCCACCTTGTCCTTGAAGGAGATCCAGTTCTGTTAATTCACGCAGTAACAGTAATTCTGCTTCTAAAAGGCGATGCATTGAATTTGAAGCAGTATACCGGGTGATGTGATTCAGCACACTATAGATACAAGTTTTTTTTGTATTTCTTTCTTTCCCAAATAATGATCTTAATTAAAGTCTATTATGTAGAAACTCTTGGGATTTTTTTCCGTAGCACATCTCTATCCTTAACTCTGATGCAATAGAAACAGTCAGAAACTCCCAGTGTGGAACATGCCCCTGCAGTAATGCCCATCCCACTGGTCTTTGTCAAATACAAAAATTCTTTATTGAACAATCAAAAGATTTGTTGTAAAAATTGAATTTGTTTTCCAAATATAAAACAATATAGATGGACAGCTGGGCTCCAATCCTCATTGGTGGCTATACCATGTATAGCAGGGTTGGTGCTCTTTACAAAAACTATTTTACTGTCCTGTTTTGACGTAATGAGGACCCACCTGAAGAATGTGCAATCCCAAGATTGAGCCAGGCCATGTTATAGGCATCTAGAGTTGTTGCTGAAGATTGGCATTTGGCCCCTTACTGTCCATTCCGTCCCGCTATTGAGGGGCCGAATGCTTGATTTTTGACCCGATGGTGAAACTGGAATTTGGCAATCCTGCCATTCGTCCACCTGCTCTGGACAAGACTTGCCACCTACAAAATGGCACATTTCGAACCTCTGTATCGAATTGTGAAATCCAGGAACCCTCCAGTGAGATTGTGAATGAGGTTCAATTGTACAATAAAATCCAAGCTCTCAATTAATATACAAGAGTTGGCATGTCTGCCCACCCCACATGCATACTGTGTCTGAAACAGGAATAATTCTTCGGAAGCAAATCTTCCAGTAGTCACCATCCAAACTATGTCTATTCAGCGCGGTAGCACAGTGGTTAGCACTATGGCTTCACAGCGCCGGGGTCCCGTGTTCGATTCCCGGCTTGGGTCACTGTCTGTGCGGAGTCCACACATTCTCCCCGTGTCTGCATGAGTTTCCTCCGGGTGCTCCGGTTTCCTCCCACAAGTCCCAAAAGACGTGCTATTCAGGAATTTGGACATTCTGAATTCTCCCTCTGTGTACCCGAACAGGTGCCGGAATGTGGCGACGAGGGGCTTATCACAGTAACTTCACTGCAGTGAAAGCCTACTTGTGACGATAATGATTTTTTTTTAATTAAAAAGGTCAGGAAAAGGGAGGTTAAAATCAACCATATTGGGACTTTCCCGCCTTTACATTTTTGGGAGATTTCTGAACCTCCCTACATAGTGTGAAGTAGCACCAGCATTGGAATTAGGAGGGACGGTGTGTTCCAATTCTGTTTCATATTCCGGTGGGTAGTCATGCATGGGCTTCCTGAAGAACTTAACATTGAAACTTGCACCTGGACAACACTCAGAACAACACTCAGATTGAAAAGGTTGAAAGTCAGAGTATGACAAAAAAAGGCGCAAACGGTAACTGATTTTTGTTTGTTACAGGGACCCTTTGATCTTTAGACCTGTAGGCTTTTAACTGCTGTTCTCCAGCCAAGCGACTGTGAGGCCAGTCGCCAACTGGTGTCTGGCTATCCCCTGGTTCCCAACTATTTACGTTTATGTCGTATCTTTAGCATGTTAAGATGTCCCAACACACTTCACAAGAGGTTTACCAAACAACAACTCACTGGAGGAGGCTCCACAAATATCCCCATCCTCAATGATGGAGGAGTCCAGCACATCTGTACAGAAGACAAGGCTGAGGCATTCGTAACAATCTTCAGCCAGAAGTGCCGAGTGGATGATCCATCTCGGTCTCTCCAGAAATCCCCAACATCACAGATGTCAGCCTTCAGCCAATACAATTCACTCCACGTAATATCAAGAAATGGCTGAAGGCACTGGATACTGCAAAGACTCTGGGCCCTGACAATATTCCAGCAATAGTACTGAAGACTTGTGCTCCAGAATATGCCACGCCCCTAGCCAAGCTGTTCCAGTACAGCTACAACACTGGCGGCTATCCAGCAATGCGCAAAATTGCCCAGGTGTGTCCTGTACACAAGAAACAGGACAAATCCAACCCGACCAAGTACTGCCCTGTCAGTCTACTCTCCATCATCAGCAAAGTGATGGAAGGAGTCATCAACAGTGTTATCAACATGTGAGAGTACCTTTCAGAATTGGGTGTTTATAAATGGGTGTGTATATAAATATCTGTAGTGAGAGTACCTTTAAGAAATTAGTGTTTATTACTGCAGTGATGTCAGAGAGTGGGTGGAGCTGGGCTGTCTGTCAGCTTTTTACTTTTGTTTTAGGCTGTTTGCTGCAGGGTGTGTTTCAGTTTCGTTTTCAGAGCTGGATAGCTGCAGTCACAGCCAGAAGGTGCATTAGAGTCTCCTCCCTCTGTAATCTAAAGACTGTAAATCAATCCCGGTGATTTAAAACTAATAACAGTAGTGACTTTAACCTTATGTGCTTCTGGTAAAAGCTGTTTTAAGTCGTATGGATGTTGTTTGGGAAGTTATTAAGGATGACTTAGTGTTGTATTCTTTGGGGGTTGTATTTGAATTAATGGTTGCTGAGATGTTCACTGTATGTTTTAAATTAGCACACTGGGTTAAATCGCTGGCTTTTGAAGTAGACCAAAGCAGGCCAGCAGCACGGTTCAATTCCCGTACCAGCCTCCCCGAGCAGGCGCCGGAATGTGGCGACTAGGGGCTTTTCACAGTAACTTCATTGAAGCCTACTTGTGACAATAAGCAATTTTCTTTTCTTTCTTTCTTTCTAAAAAGGTTAACTTGAGTTAATAGAATAAGCATTGTTTTGCTTTAAAAAATACTTTTTCCATTTCTGTTGTACCACACCTGTAAAGTGGGCCGTGTGCTCCCCATACCACAATCTAGTAAAAGTTGTAGGGCAGGTGAACTCCATTATACACTTTGGGGTTCTCTAAACCCTAGCCCATAACAAGCGGCACTTGCTCAGCAATAACCTGGCCAGTTTGGATTCCGCCAGGGTCACTCAGCTCCTGACCTCATTACAGCCTTGGTTCAATCATGGACAAAAGAGCTGAATGCCAGAGGTGAGGTGAGAGTGATTGCCCTTAATATCAAGGCAGCATTTGACCAGGTTTGTCATCAAGGAGCCTGAGCAAAACTGGAGTCAATGGAAATCGGGGGAAAGCCGCTGCTGGTTGGAGTCATACCCGGCACAAAGAAAGACAGTCATGGTGGTTGGAAGTCAGCTCCAGGACATCACTGCAAGAGTTCCTCAGGGTAATATCCTCGGCCCAACTATCTTCAGCTACTTCATCAATGACCTGCCTTCCATCATAAAGTCAGAAGTGGGGATGTGTGCAGATGACTGCACAATGTTCAGCACCATTCATGACTCCTCAGATAATGAAGCAGTCCATGTCCAAATGCAGCAAGACCTGGACAATATCCAGATTGGGCTGACAAGTGGCAAGTTACATTTGTGCCACACAAGTGCCAGGCAATGACCATCTCCTACAAGAGAGGATCTAACCATCGCCCCTTGAGATTCAATGGCATTACGATCGCTGAATCCCCCACAATCAACATCCTGGGGGTTACCATTGATCAGAAACTGAACTGGACTAGCCATATTAATGTGGCCATCAGAGCAGGCCAAATACTATGAATCCTATGGCAAGTAACTCACCTCCTAACACCCCCTCCCCAAGCCTGTCCACCATCTACAAGGCAAAAGTCAGGGGTGTAATGGAATACTTTCCACTTGCCTGGATGAGTGCAGCTCCAACACTCAAGAAGCTCAACATCGTCCAGGACAAAGCAGCCCCCTTGATTGCTACTCCTTTCACAAACATTCAATCCCTTCATCACCGACGCACAGCGGCAGCTGTGTGCACCATCTACAAGATGCACTGCAGTAACTCACCAAAGTTCCTTAGATAGCACCTTCGAAACCAGCCTCCCTGGACAGGCGCCGGAATGTGGCAACTAGGGGCTTTTCACAGTAGCTTCATTGAAGCCTACTTGTGACAATAAGCGATTTTCATTTCATTTTCAAACCCAAGGCCAGTACCATCTAATAGGACAAGAGCAGCAGATACCTGGGAACCCCACCACCTGGAGGTTCCCCTCCAAGACACAAACTATCCCAACTTGGAAATATATCGTCGTTCCTTCACTGTCACTCGGGCAAAATCCTGGAAGTCCTTCCCTAACAGCACAGTACGTGTACCTACAGCCCAGGGACTGCAGCAGTTCACCTGAGGAAGGAGCAGAGCTCCGAAAGCTAGTGTTTGAAACCTGGTGTTATAAGACTTCTTACTGTGCTCACCCCAGTCCAACGCCGGCATCTCCACATCGCGGTTCAAGAAGGCAGCTCACCACCACCTTCTGAAGGGCAACTATGGATGGGCAATAAATGCTAGCCCAGCCAGTGATGCTCACATCCCGTAAATGAATTTTAAAAAAAATTGACATTGATTCACATAAGGAGATATTAGGACCAGTGACCAAAAGCTTGGTTTTTGAAGTAACATCTTAAAGGAAAAGACAGAGATGGGGTGATGAGGGATGTAATTCCAGAGCTTGGATACTAGACAGCAGAAGGCATGGCTGCCATGTGGAGCACAGCAGTCTTGGAGGTTTGAAGATGTTACAAAGACAGAGAAGGGCGAGGCCATGCAGTGTTTTGAAATGACCTGGCAGAGGGCTGGCCTAAACCAAGTCACTGCATTGCAAATCAAAATTTTAGTTAATGTTGGAAATCTACTGAGATATGATGCATTTTGTGCTGGAGACCAACTACTTTTTTTCCCTTTCTAACTTTTTTTGTGTCCCCATTGATTCTGGACGACCGGTCCTCCGATATTCCGTTTTTGGCATTTTCAGAATCATCTGACTACCCGTATTTCACAGTAGTGATCAGGTACTGTTCCTTTTACAATAAGATGATGTATGAAATCATAGAACATAGAATTTATAGGGCAGAACGAGACCATTCGGCCCATCGAGTCCGCACTGGCGCTTGGAAAGTGCACCCCACTTAAGCCCCACACCTCCACCCTACCCCCTGGACCTAGCAACCCGACCTCACCTTTTTGGACACGAGGGGCAATTTATCACGGCCAATCCACCTAACCACATCTTTGGACTGTGGGAGGAAACCGAAGCACCCGGAGGAAACCCACGCAGACACGGGGACAGCGTGCAGACTCCGCACAGATAGTGACCCAAGCCGGGAATCGAACCTGGGACCCTGGCGCTGTGAAGCAACCATGCTAACCACTGTGCTATCATGCTGGTTAAATAGTCAGAAGTTAATGATTCCACAGTTTTGGGTTTGGGAGGCAGTGACGTAGTGGCATTATCAGTGAAAAATGAAAAGAAAATCGCTTATTGTCACAAGTAGGCTTCAATGAAGTTACTGTGAAAAGCCCCTAGTCGCCACATTCCGGCGCCTGTTCGGGGAGGCTGGTACGGAAATTGAACCGTGCTGCTGGCCTGCTTTGGTCTAAACAAGCCCCTAGTGACCTAGTAATCCAGAGACCCAGGGTAGCTCTGAGAACCAGGCTCGAATCCCACCACTGCAGATGGTGAAACGTGAATTCAACAAAAATCTGGAATTAAAAGCCTAATGATGGCCATGAAACCATTGTCGATTGTTGTCAAAACCCATCTGCTTCATTTTTGCCCTTTCGAGAAGGAGATCTGTCATCCTTACCTGGTCTGGCCTACATGTGACTCAAGGTCCACTGTACTATGGTTGACTCTTAACATTAGGAATGGGCAATAAATACTGGGTCAGCCAGTGATGTCCATGTCCCATGAACGAATAAAAAAAACTAAATTCCCATAACAATAATTGGGCAGCGCAATGGTTAGCTCAATTGCTTCACAGCTCCAGGGTCCCAGATTCGATTCCTGGCTTGGGTCACTGTCTGTGCGGAGTCTGCACGTTCTCCCCGTGTGTGCGTGGGTTTCCTCCGGGTGCTCCGGTTTCCTCCCACAGTCCAAAGATGTGCGGGTTAGGTGGATTGGCCGTGATAAATTGCCCTTAGTGTCCAAAATTGCCCTTAGTGTTGGGTGGGGTTGCTGGGTTATGGGGATAGGGTGGAGGTGTGGACTTGGGTTGGGTGCTCTTTCCAAGAGCCGGTGCAGACTCAATGGGCCGAATGGCCTCCTTCTGCACTGTAAAATCTATGAAATTGTTTTCCAAAACCTCTGTTTCTTATGAGCCACTTTGCCAAGATGATTCCATATATCTGAAAACTGCTGGCTGATGTGAGGATTCTGCACACAAAGGGGGTAAAGCCATAGTAATATGTGCCCTTTTGAGTGTAACACAATTAGAGTTGAGGTTTAATTCCCTTTGAAGGATCGGATCTGGTTGTGTTTGAATTACCCTGGCGAGCTGTGCATCTCTTTAAATGCAAAACAATCTGGTGTTTTATTTCTGTGTTAGCCAGTCCCTGTTATGACGTATGATACTGTTTATCAAGTCAGCTACACAGAGACATACTTACCTTTCATAGTTTTGACCTTGATCTTTACTTCCTCAGAAAAGAGCCAGATTGCATCAAGGCAGGAGTGCTAAACCTCAGCTTCTACCACCTGCGATTGCTTTTGTTTATTATGAACAGTAAAATCATTATGTTGGGGATTTGATTTTTAAAACAGTATTTTCTTATTGTATATTCACCCTGTCCCTCCACATCAACAAACATTCGCTCAGTATATTTGCGATTTTCTAACATTAACTGGAACGGAATAGTTGTCTTAAAGGACAATATACTGGTTTTATTCTCTTTAGCCTATACAAATAACAAGAACAAAGAACCAAGACAAGTACAGCACAGGAACAGGCCCTTCGGCCCTCCAAGCCTGCGCCGACCATGCTGCCCGTCTAAACTAAAATCTTCTCCACTTCCGGGGTCCGTATCCCTCTATTCCCATCCTATTCATGTATTTGTCAAGATGCCCCTTAAACGTCACTATCGTCCCTGCTTCCACCACCTCCTCCGGCAGCGAGTTCCAGGCACCCACTACCCTCTGTGTAAAAAAAACTTACCTCGTACATCTCCTCTAAACCTTGTCCCTCGCACCTTAACCTATGTCCCCTAGTAATTGACCCCTCTACCCTGGGGAAAAGCCTCTGACTATCCACTCTGTCTATGCCCCTGATAATTTTGTAGACCTCTATCAGGTTCCCCCCTCAACCTCCTTCGTTTCAGTGAGAACGTAAATTTCTCCCAACTATTAATTGCACCTCACCCCATTTATTCAGTGTTCGTTGATCACAAATTAACACAAAGGTTTTGAGCTGAATGGCAGGAACGAGTGTAGTAGTGAGAAATGTGGGTGAAAGTGGAAGCTGCAAATAATTACTGCGTGTCATCCACTGTGTGTTAGAGTGCTGCCCCTGAGAGTATTGTTCCCTTAAATGGTTGGGACAAGCTTTGCCAATGCAGTCTATTATTATACAATCATTTCTTTACTGGGCCTGGTATATTTGTGGAACAAGATAATATACCATTCCAAAGAAAGAGAGTGCTGACCAGAATGTTCAGTGTTACTGCAGTGACATTGGAACACAGGTATTTAAAGCTTCTGTGAATGGAAATAACAATTATATTCACAGACTGCGAACAAAAGACAGTCAATAATGAAGGTACAAAATAGATTGTTGCAGCTCATTCCAGTGATTAAAAAGTGTTGTCTTCCCTTTGGTTACGTCACCCAAATGTGTTCACTGCATAGTGTCAAACAAATCAGTTAAGCAAGTAATACAGCATACAGCAAGTAATGGTTTCAATATACGAGAAAGAAGGAAAATACAGCAAAATTGGACTGCAAAAATCATGAATTTTGTTCCAAATAATGTCTCTTTGAATTTGCTACTACATTACTGGATTAACAGCCCTGGCATGAAGAAATATGCCATCTTTTGCCCAAAGCACATTATGTTGCATTTATTTGCATCCATTAGTGTATATTGAACCTTTTTGAAATGGTAATGAAACCATACATCTTAAGGTTGTTGGCTAACTTTTAAAACTGGCTTTTCAGAAAATATTGTGTCTTGCAGCTGGAAAATCTGTCCACAATTTTTATTCTGTGTCCTTTCAAGAATTGGATTTGATTTATTGTCACGTGTACCGAGGTACAGTGAAAAGTATTATTCTGCGTACAGTACAGACAGATCGTTCCATACATGAAAAAACATAGGATATACGATAAATACACAATGTAAATACATAGACACAGACATCAGGGGAGCACACAGACATCAGGGGAGCATACAGAGTGTATAGCTACTCAGTAGAGAAGATTTTTGGAGAGTCCAGTTCAGTCCATAAGAGGGTCATTTAGGAGTCTGGTAACAGCGGGGAAGAAGTTGTTTTTGAACCTGTTAGTGCATGTTCTCAGACTTCTGTATCTCCTGCCCGATGGAAGAAGTTGGGTGGGAGGGGTCTTTGATTATGCTGCCCGCTTTCCCAAGGCAGCCGGGGGGGTGGGTGTAGACAGAGTCAATGGATGGGAGGCAGGTTTGTGTGATGGACTGGGCTGTGTTCACGACTCTCTGTAATTTCTTACGATCTTGGGCCAAGCGGTTGCCATACCAGGCTGTGATGCAGCCAGATAGGATGCTTTCTATGATGCATCTGTAAAAATTGGTAATAGTCAATGTGGATATGCCGAATCTCCTTAGTTTCCTGAGGAAGTACAGGCTGTGTTGTGATTTCTTGGTCATAGCGTCGATGTGAGAGGACCAGGACAAATGGTTGGTGATGTGCAGAACTAGGAATTTGAAGCTGTCAACCATCTCCACCTCGGCCCTGTTGAAGCAGATAGGTGTGTAAGAAACTTCACTTCCTGAAGTCAATGAAAGGTCCTTAGTTTTGCAGACATTGAGGGAGAGATTGTTGTCATTACACCATGCTACTAGGTTCTCTATCTCCCTCCTGTACTCTGACTCACCGTTGTTTGAGATCTGACCCACTACGGTTGTGTCATCATCAAACCTGTGAATGAAGTTGGAGCCAAATTTTGCCACACCGTCATGTGTGCACAGGGAAGGTAGTAGGGGGCTAAGCACACAGCCTTGCGGGGCCCCGGCATTGAGGACTCTCATGGAGGAGGTGGTCTTGTTTATACTTACCGATTCTGGTCTATGGGTCAGAAAGTCGAGGATCCAGTTGCAGAGGGAGGAGCCAAGTCCTAGTGATGAGACCATCAATTCACGCGACACGTGGTTAGAAGCGAACAGGGGTTTTAACCGTCTTCCAACAGAGCCTGCCTGTGACGAGCTGAACTCTAGATGAACTGGCAGGCAGGCTCACAACAGCAACTTTTATACTTCCGGTTAGGGGGAGGAGCCATGGGTGGAGCCATGGGCGGAGCCAAGGGTGGAGCCCAGTACAAGCTCCTCATCTCCCCCTATGGGTAGAGCCGTGAAAATACACATGATCGAGTACAAGGTACAGGCTCAACACATGTTGTACAATACAGTGTGGATTATAAGTGTTTATAATTCACCACACCTAGGTTTTGGAGTTTTGATATGAGCTTGGCTGGGATTATGGTGTTGAAGGCGGAATTGTAGTCAATGAATAGAAGTCAGACGTAGGAGTCCTTGTTGTCGAGATGCTCCAAGAATGAGTGTAGGGCCAGGTAGATAGCGTCTGCAAATTGCAGTGGGTCAGAGCATTCTGGGAGTATGGAGTTGAGAACTAGAGCAGCATTTACTATTGCAATGAAGTATTTTATATTGATTAAGTAGGTACTTTTGCATGTTGATTTTCTCTCTGCCTCTCTTGAAAATGCTGATGTTTACTTGGTTCCAGCAAAAATTATACTTTGCTCAAGTGGCCATTCTTCATAAGAACAAAAGAAATGGGAGCAGGAGCCAGGGGTGGAATTTTCACAAAAAAATAGCAAACTACAATTTTTGCCGAGAAAATCAATGCGATTCCTGGTGGCAGAATCCACACCGTAACTTTCTGGCACTTTGAAATTTTGTTTTCCCCACATGGAAAACGTTGTGCTTGAGGTACGAAGCATCTGATTCGCCCTCCCCGGGGGTTATCTGAGCACTTCAATGAAGAGGCCGCTGCGCAGCACTTGCTTTCCTTCAAGCCATGAGGTTGGCAGCTCGGAAACAGTTCTTAGATTTACAGAGAGTGCCCTCAGCCATTTGCTGGAGGCTGTGGAGGAGATGTTTCTGGTGATGTGTGGAACCCAGGCCAACACCACAAGGGTGGCGTCCACAGTAGAAAGCCTGGAGCAAGAGGTCTGATCTTGCCTGATCCGAAGCATGGCTCAAGTCCCTGAGATCATGGCTGAGGGCTTCGACTGTGTGGCTCAGACAATGGTGGGCCTCCAGGACTGGCAGCACCAGGTGGTATTTAGGCTTCTGGAGATCACTCCAGTTGCGCCTCTGTCCCAAGGAGTAACCCAGAGGCCCAGGAGCACGCGGAGTGAGGAGGATCCGCTGGAGAACGTCGCGGGGTCGTCCACCCAGGAGACCCCAGGAGCGACATCTGAGTCCCCCCCCCCCCCCCCCCCCCTCCCCCTTCTTGGATCTGCCGCAACCCAGAGGCAGCAGGCAGAAGAGGGTGATGTGGCAACACCTCTACCACCAAAAAATAGGCCAGAACCCTCCAGGTCCTGGGCCTCCAGAGGACGGCTGAACGGCGAAGTCCTTTCGGCCCCGGCTGGCGTGGCGCCAAAGGACGTTCATGCCAGCCGGCGGAGTGGGAACCACTCCGGCGCGGGCCTAGCCCCTCAATGTGAGGGCTTGGCCCCTAAAGATGTGGAGAATTCCGCACCTTTGGGGTGGCCCGACGCTGGAGTGGTTCACGCCACGCCGGGACCACCCGCCCTGCCGGGTAGGGGAGAATCCCGGCCGAGGTCTTGCATCAGGAATTCAGAGAGCAAGGCAACAGATTAAAAAGCAGGACTTCATAGGTTCCAATCTCTGGATTACCCCCGGTGCTACATGCTAGCGAGTACAGCAATAGGGCAGATGAATGTGTGGCTCGAGAGTTGGGGCAGGAGGGAGGGTTTTAGATTCCTGGATCCCTGGGACCGTTTCTGGGGAAGCTGGGACACACACAAGCGGACAGCCTGCAATTAAACCAGAATGGGAAATATATCCTTGAAGGTGGTTTTGCTCGTTCTGATGGGGGATGTTTAAACTAACTTGGCAGAGGGAGGGGACTCAGAGCGTCAGTACAACAGGGACACAGAACACTATAGTAAAGGAACCAAGACAGCTGGTGTTGAGCCGAGTTCCAAAGGAGTAAGGCGAGGCTGGATGGCCTCTACTTTAATTCACGAGTAAGACTGATGAGTTAAGGGCATGGATTGATGCATGGAATTGAGATATTGTTGCCATCACAGAGACGTGGTTGAGAAAGAGGCAGGGCTGGCAACTGAATCTCCCGGGGTATAGGATCTTCAGGCTAGACAGGGGAAGGTACAAAAAAAGGAAGTAGTGTTGCATTTAAAAAAAAAAAAAATCTTTTTATTGGCATTTTGAAAAATTATATTCATTGTCGTTTGTGTTCATTTACAATACAGAAAGGCTTGTCCCTTTCTTCCCTTGAATGTTTCGGCGTGCAGTCCTCACCGCCCCGCCCCCCCGCCCCCCTTGTGCCCTCCCCAGTCGTTCTGGGCGTGTGTTCCCCCTTCTTCTCCTCTCCTCCTTCCTCCCCTTTTCTCCTCCAATCGGCTTCGGCCATGTCTCTCCTGTGGCTGGGGGGGGGGGGGGGGGGGGGGGGTTGCCCCGTCCCTCCCTCCCTCCCTCCCTCCCACGCTGTCTCTTTTGTGCCTCTCCAGCCCTTCCTCCTCCTTGCCTTCCCCCCCCCCCCCCAACCCTCACAGGGTTTCTCCTTGTCTTTCTTTCTTTCCCTCTCCCCTCTTATTCTTAAATTTTCCAGTTTCCCTGTCTATTCATCGTTGCAATATTGCATTTTTAATTAAGGAGTCAGTTATTGCAGTGAGAAGGGACAATATCTTGGAAGGGTCTTCAAATGAGGCTTTGTAGGTAGAGTTTGGGAATAAAAAGGGGACAGTCATATTGCTGGGAGTGTATAATAGCCCCCCAAACAGTCAGCGAGCAATGAAGTGCAGATTATGTAGACACTTCACTAAGGTGTGTAAAAATAATAATAGAGAAATTATATTAGGGGAGGTGGGAGACAGGTTTTTTACACAGAGAGTGGTGAGTGCCTGGAATGTGTTGCGAGGGGAGGTTGTGGAAGCAGATACTTTAACAGCGTTCTCAAGGCATCTCCAAATACATGGATAGGATGGGGATAGAGGGATACGGCACAAGGAAATGCTGAGAGTTCTGGCCAAGGTTGGTATCATGACCGCTACAGGCTTGGAGGGCCGAAGGGCCTGTTCCTGTGCTGTATTGTTCTTTGTTTTATGAATTGGGATAGTCATTGTGTGAAGGGTTTAGAGAGGGCGGATTTCTTGAAATGTATTTAGGGCAGCACGGTAGCATGGTGGTTAGCATAAATGCTTCACAGCTCCAGGGTCCCAGGTTCGATTCCCGGCTGGGTCACTGTCTGTGCGGAGTCTGCACATCCTCCCCGTGTGTGCGTGGGTTTCCTCCGGGTGCTCCGGTTTCCTCCCACAGTCCAAAGATGTGTGGGTTAGGTGGATTGGCCATGCTAAATTGCCCGTAGTGTACTAAAAAGTAAGGTTAAGGGGTGGGGGGTTGTTGGGTTACGGGTATAGGGTGGATATGTGGGTTTGAGTAGGGTGATCATGGCTCGGCACAACATTGAGGGCTGAAGGGCCTGTTCTGTGCTGTACTGTTCTATGTTCTCTGTATTCAGGAGAGCCCAACAAGGGACTGAGATGTGCTGGATCTCATTCTGGGGAACAAAGCCAGACACGTGTTCGAGGTGGCAGTGGGGGGGAAGCGTTTTAGTGATAGCGACTACAACACAGTACAATTTTGGTTTGTTATAGAAAAGGAAAAATATGGTCTGCAAACACGGTTTTGGATTGGGGTAAGGCAGATTTTATTAAAATAATGCAGAATAATGTAGACTGGAAACAGCTTCTTGTGGGACAATCTACAGCAGATAAGTGGGGCGGCTGTGGTCCCTTTGATGAGACCATTAATTCACGCGACACATGGTTAGAGGTGAACAGTGGTTTTAATCGTCTTACTACAGAGCCTGCCTGTGACAAGATGAACTCCAGATGAACTGGCAGGCAGGCTCTCAGCATCAACCTTTATACTTCCGGTTAGGGGGAGGAGCCATGGGTGGAGCCAAGGGTGGAGCCCAGTACAAACTCCCGTACACTCCCAGTGCATCTCCCCCTAGTGGCAGAGCAGCGCAACTGCTCGTGTGCCGAGCTTACATAGACATAGTGCAACATGTGTAATACAGTGTGAATTACGCTACTGTGATTCACCACACCCTTCAGGGTGAAATGTAGAAGCAACAAGGCCAGGGAACCTTGGATATCTAGAATCATAGAATTTACAGTGCAGAAGGAGGCCATTCGGCCCATCGAGTCAGCACCAGCCCTTGGAAAGAGCACCTCACTTAAGCCTTCACCCCAACCCAGCAACCCCACCTCACCTTTTTGGACACCAAGGGCACTTTAGCATGGCCAATCCACCTAACCTGCACGTCTTTGGACTGTGGGGGAAACCAGAGCACCCGGAGGAAACCCACGCAGACACGGGGAGAACGTGCAGACTCCACACAGACAGTGACCCAGCAGGGAATCGAACCCGGGACCCTGGAGCTGTGAAGTGACAGTGCTAACCACTGTGCTACCGTGCCGCCTGGAGGATAATTCTGGACTGGAAAAGAAAGAAAAGAGAGACTTTTAGGTACAGAGGGAACAAATCCGCGGAGCTCTTGGTGGAGGACAGAAAGTGCAGGGGACAGCTTAAGAAAACAATTAGGCGAAGCAAAGAGTGGCATGAAAAAGCATTGGCGGGTAAGATTAGGGAGAATCCCAAAATATTTTGTAAGTATATTAAGGGGAAGGGGATAACCAGGGAAAGAGTAGGACCCATTCGGGGCAAAGGGGGCAATTTGTGTGTGGAGCCGGAGGACATTAGTCCAGTTAAATGAGTACTTCACATCTGTCTTCATTCGGGAGAAGGAGGATGTAGGTAAAAAATTCGGGGAGAGGGACTGTGAGGTTCTCGAACAGTTTGATATAGGGCGGAGAATCCAACAGGAGTGCCAAAGCAGCATTTATTCTGGCTGGTGGGGTTTCCCCATTGAGAAAGTCCCAGGTCCTGCCAATGACATCATGGGATTTCCACCATGAAAGGTCAGGAACTCCATTACCATATATTTCAATGTCATTACCGGACTTCCCCATTCTCGATCCACGTAAGAAGGTCCACTCAATACAACCCCACCCCCGCCAGCATGGCATCACGTTGCGCCCCAACACTGAGCCCTGGCACTAGGCAGTGCCGTGGGGGGGAGGGAGGGGCTTCCGTTGGGTAGGTGCATGGGGGGCACCCGTATCCATGGGGAGGGGAGTATTCCATGCTTTTATTATTTTTTCCGATTGGGCTTCTCTTTAAAAGGACGCTTGGATCTTTCAGGAACCAAGGTTGCTGACACGACCCTGTCCCACCAGCGTAACATTGTGGGATCCGCCCTTTAACATTTTTTTTTCTGAGGGTGGATTTTTCTCAGTCTTGCCAACTCGGACGAGTAAAGGAGTGTGCAGCCCGCCAACTGCGCTGCCGACCTTTCCCGCTGAACTGTTAAACGCTCTGAAAGTAACAATCCTGACGGCGGATCCCACAATGTCACGCTGGCGGGCAGCTCATTCCGTCAGAGACCTCGAACCCTGAGAGATCGGTTTGCCCTTTTTAAAGGAGAACCCGATGGAATGAAAATAAAAAACAGACCCCCAGGCACAGGGACCCCCCCACAGACACAAACCCACCCCCAATGGGTGTCATGATATGCAGACAGGCAGCCAATGAACACAGAGAACAGGACATGACCAATGAGCAGGCAGGACACTCAGGAGTGGTATCTCACTATAAAAGGCACGAGGCACTCACACTCCATCTCTTTCCTCTGATGAGCATCTACAGAGTGAGTCAGGGTGTATGTACAGTATCACACCTCCAGCACGTGGCTTAGAGCAGACTGGTACAGTTAGACTGAGTTACAACAGTTAGATTAGCAGGAGAGTCGAACTCATTTATGAACTGTGTTAATAGTTCAATAAACATATTGAACTCATTACAAAGTCTGGACCTTCCTCTGTCAAAGCACACGTCAAGGAAGCCGCTTATGCTACACGAAGAAGCAAAACACAACAATGGGCAGTGCCAGGGCACAGCGCCCAGGAATGATCCTCTCCCATACTCCCCTACCCCCCAAACCGGGGCTGTACTTACCTGTGGGCCCCCAACTGGTTCTGTGCACCAGTTACAAAACCTGGTGGGGAGGAGTGTAAAGATCCCTATGTGAGGGATGACATAACAGGGAGGCCTGCTACATTTATGCTACATGTATGCTAATAGGGTTTCCGACCATTCATTGTGAGAACCCCACAATGTCATTGGTGGGAGGCAAGGACAATTGAGCAGCAAAGTCCCACCAGCATTTACGCCTTTTTGGGATACCACCTCAATTCTCTGACCCCGCCTGCTGACAATGTTTGAAAATACAGCGGGATGCCATCCGTGTTTCCGTTTCAACTCCACTTGCCTGCCCATTCCCCGTATCCCTTCATTCTCCGAGAGAGACCTGAGATTCTTGTACATTTCACTAAAATCACCACCTTCTAAATCCCAGCGAGTAGTGGCCCAATTTACTCAGCCTCTCATCATCGGACACCCCCCCCCCCCCCCCCCCCCGCCCCCTTATCTTTCACTGCACTGCCTCCATGTATAGCCTTCCTTAGACATGGAAAGCAGATTTGTGTGCAGTACTCCTTTCATGATATGATCAAAAACCTGTATAAATGTTGTAAGAGCCCTTCCTGTTTATTTCCAATGTTCCCATTTGCTTTATGTTATTTTATTATTTTGGTCCGTGGACCCATAATGGGAATGCACCTTTAAGCAGAACACTCAAGGTTGAAGCAGCCTGCTTGCCAGGACACTGAGTTCCCAGGTTTTGACTTGTGCCAGACTCCTCGGCACCAAGTGGATCTTGGGAGCCAGGTCTGGAAGGAGTCGGATTGATGAGTTGGCTGGCAACCAGTGGGTTGGCCAGGGCCAGTGTTCTGCCTGACAACAGTAATGGGTTCCTGCATGTTGCTTTCTGAAAGAACTGGGCAGAGGTGTCTAGACCTTGGACACTCTCTCTCTCCTGCATACTGAAGTGAAAGAACTGCTTTATTGTTCTGAAAGAGGCGAATGCCCAGCACATCCTTTATTGGACCTGGACTAACACTGAGTCTGCAGGAAAGATGGACAGGCTGGAAGGTAGAAGCATCAACACGAAAGCTGAACTTCGGGGAGACACTAACGGGAAATTATCCCAGTCCATCGAAGATCTTTATCCATTTATTTTATCAATTTTCTACTTCCCTTTCCACCACCCGATCCCCTCTGTGTTGCTTGTCTGTATGTGTGTCGAGCATGGGGGTAGTTAGGAGGGGGGTGGGGTTGTTGGAAAGGGGTATTTGATAGTCAGTTACAGTGGAGGATTGGGAGAACTTTAAGATTCTGTAAAAGGCTACTAAAAATAAAATCAAAAGAGCTCAGATGAACTAGGAAAGGAAACTAGCAGAAAGCATAAACACTGATCCCAAAAGCTTCTATCAGTATATAAAGAGGAAGTGAATAGCGAAAGTAAATGTTGGTCCTTTAGAGAACGATACTGGTTAGGTAATAATGGGGAACACAGATGGTGGAGGCACTGTCTTCACGGTAGAAGACTAGGGGATTTTCACAGTAATTTCATTGCAGTGTTAATGTGAGCTACTTGTGAAACTAATAAAGATTATTATTATAAACATTTTCCAAAAACTGCAGTTAATACAGAAGGACTTGGTGCAATCACCATCACCAGGGTGATGGTATTGAATAAACTGATGGGATTAAAGGCAGATAAGTCTCTGGGACCAGATGGCCTGCACACTAGGGTATTAAGGGAGGTAGAAGCAGAGATAGTGGATGCATTGGTTATGGTGTTTTAGAATTCCCTGGATTCTGAAAAGGTCCCGGTGGATTAGAAACACGCTAATGTGATGCCCGTTTTCAAAAATGGAGAGAAAGTAGGAAACTATAGACCAGTTAGCTTGACCTCTGTGGTGGGGAGGTTGCTGGAATCAATCATTAAGGAGGAGATGACTGAACATTTGGAAAGATAAAGCTCAATCCACCATTGTCAGCATGGTTTTATGAAGGGTAAGTCATGCTTGACAAACTTGCTTGAGTTCTTTGAGGACGTAACCAGCAAGGTGGATAATGGGGAACCTGTGGATGTGGTATATCTAGACTTCCAGAAGGCAATTGATAAGGTGCCGCATCAAAGATTAATCCAGAAGGTGAGATCGCCAGGGATTGGAGGAAGAGTACTCGACTGGATTGAGGGTTGGCTGATTGACCAAAAGCAGAGGATTGGGATAAATGGGTCCTTCTCTGGGTGGTGAACTGTAACTAGTGGGGTGCCCCAGGAGTCAGTGCTCAGACCTCAACTGTTTACAATCTATATAAATGATCTGCAAGCAGGGAGAGTGCAACATAGCAGAATTTGCGGATGATACTAAAATAGATGGAAAAGCAGTCAGTAAAGAGGAGATAAAGATTTTACAGACGGATATAGATAGGCTAGGAGATTGGGACAAGATTTGGCAGATGGTGGCACGGTGGTGCAGTGGTTAGCACTGCTGCCTCACGGCGCCAATGACCCGGGTTTGATCCCGGCCCTGGGTCACTGTGTGGAGTTTACACATTCTCCCTGTATCTGCATGGATCTCACACCCACAATCCCAAAGATGTGCAGGGTAGACAGATTGGCCACGCCAAATTGCCGCTTATTTGGAAAAAATGAATTGGATACTCAAAATTTATTTGTAAAAATTGGCAGATGGAACCAGATGTGGATGTGTGAGGTTATCCAATTTGGCCAAAAAAGATAGAAATACAAGTTATTATCTAAATGGAAAGCAGATTCGAAATGCGCCTGGGCAGAGGGATCTGGGTGTCTTAGTTCATGAACCGCAGCAAGTCGGTATGCAGGTAAAGTCTGTAATTAAAAAGGCAAATGAATGTAAGCATTTATTGCAAAAGGACTGGAGTATAAAAGTAGAGAAATGTTGTTGCAATTGTATAGGTTGTTGATGAAACCACATCTGGAGTATTGTGCCCAGTTTTAGTCTCCTTAATGATCTGGGAGAAGGAACTGAAGGCACTTTTGCTAAGTTTGCAGATGATAAAAAGATATGTAGAGGGACAGGTAGTATTGAGGAAGCGGGGGGGGGGGGGGGGCTGCAGAAGGACTTGGACAGGCTAGGAGAGTGAGCAAAGAAGTGGCAGATGGAATACAATGTGGAAAAGTATGAGGTTATGCAGTTTGGACGGAGGAATGGAGGCATAGACTATTTTCTAAATGGGGAAATGCTTAGGAAATCAGAAGCACAAAGGGACTTGGGAGTCCTTGTTCAAGATTCTCTTAAGGTTAACCTGCAGGTTCAGTCAGCAGTTAGGAAGGCAAATGCAATGTTAGCATTAATGTCGAGAGGGCTAGAATACAAGACCAGGGATGTACTTCTGAGGCTGTATAAGGCTCTGGTCAGATCCCATTTGGAGTATTGTGAGCAGTTTTGGGCCCCGTATCTAAGGAAGGATGTGGTGGCCTTGGAAAGGGTCCAGAGGAGGTTCACAAGAATGATCCCTGGAATGAAAGGGGTGACATATGAGGAGAGATTAAACAAAATAGTTTGGACTTATACTCGCTGGAGTTTCGAAGGATGAGAGGGGATCTGATCGACGTATATGAAATATTAAAAGAAATTGATAAATAAAACGTAGACAAAATGTTCCCCGATGTGGGGCAATCCAGAATGAGAGGTCACAGATATAGGTTGAGAGGTGGTTGATTTAGAACTGAGATGAGGCGGAACTGCTTCTTGCAGAGGGTGGTGAATTTGTGGAACTCACTGTCCCATAGTGCGGTGGAGTCTGAGTCATTAAATGGTTTCAACAAAGAGATATATTTCTGATGTAAAAAAAGAGATTAAAGGGATATGGGGAACAGGTCGGGAGGTGGATTTGGAACCAGCCATGATCTGATTGAATGGTGGAGCAGGCTCGGAGAGCTGAATTATCTACTTCTTCTCCTAATTCCTATGTTCTGTCAATTTAATTATAATATTGTACAGAATAAAAAGTTACTTGTGTTCAAGTTACAAACCTGGGGCGGGATTCTCCCCTACCCGGCGTGACGGGGGGTCCCGGCGTAGGGGAGTGGTGCCAACCACTCTGGGGTCGGGCCTCCCCAAAGGTGGGGAATTCTCCGCACCTTTGGGGGCTAGCCCCGCGCCGGAGCGGTTGGCACCAGAAGACTGGCGCAAAAAACCGGCGCCAGCGGCCTTTCAGGCCCGCCGCCCGGCAGTGGGGCTGGCCGAAAGGCTTTCGCCGGTCGCCGCATGTTCGATGTGGGTTTCTCTTCCGCTTCTGCCATGGCGGAGGCCGTGGCGGCGGCGGCGGAGAAAGAGTGCACCCAGGGCATTGGCCCGGAGTCTGAGCGGGGGGCCACGATCGCGGGCCTGGCCACCGTGGGGCCCTCCCCCCCCAGGGGTCCGATCGCCCCGCGCCCCCCCCCCCCCCCCGGGGGCCCGGACGCGGCGCCCATCCCGTCGCCACCAGAGGTGGTTCAAACCCCGGCGGCGGGAGGGGCCTCCCAGCAGCGGGACTTCGGCCCATCCGGGCCGGAGAATCGCCGCAGGGGTCTCGCTGATCGGAGTGGCGAGATTCCCACCCCCGCCAATTCCCGGGTGGCGGAGAATCTCTGCCACGGCGGGGGCGGGGTTTTCGGCGACCCCGGGCGATTCTCCGACCCTGCTGGGGGTCGAAGAATTCCGCCCCAGATCTCTACAGTTTATTGGGATCAAACAAGGACCGTGGGTATTTTCAATAAATCTTATTTCAACTGTGTTGCGACTCTGGGACAAGTGGGACTGGAATTGACCGTGCACTCGCCCAGGGTGTTGTGATAATGTAGCCAGACGTCCTCCTTCTTGTACTCCAGTGCCCTTGCAATGTAGGCAACATGCCACTTGCCTCCCTAATTGCACACTGTGCCTGTATGCTAACTTTCCATATTCCATGTATGAGTATACCAATGTTTTTCTGGAAAATCAACACTTTGAAGTTTCATGCCTTTTGAAAAAAATATTCTGCTTCTCTATTCCAACTAACAAGGTAAATAGCCTCAGGCTTTCCTCACATTCTAATACTTCAGAGACAACAAGTACTTATGTTTTATTTCACAGGATAATTAATGTTTCTACATTGCCAAGTGCATCCGTCAAAAGGTCAAATATTTCTGAGAACTATCAGCACTAAATCTATCACATGCACACTTTCTGTCATACCACTTACAATGTATAAAGTAATACTTCACATTGCATTCCACGGGAACATCCTAGGATCTTAAAACTACTTCTTTCCCCGGAATTATAAATGGACAGATATGTGCATTCCCTGCAGGCAAGTGGTAGGGTTGCCAACTCTGTTTGGAAGGATCCCTGAAGGTTTCAGCACATGGACCTCCTGCCTCCCAGCATCCCCTGCCAAATCAAACAAGCTCTTTTCCATTTTCAATATTTTTATAATTAGTTAAAAAAATGTTCAAAGGAAATGAAAAGGAACACCACTTTTTGTAATGCTTCCCACAGCAGTGTCTGAGAGATCAATGTTTAATTCTTTAGACTCCAGGGCAATCCCGGTGGATTGACAACTGCAGTAAGTCAGGGAAATGTTTCCTTGTCCAAATAGGTGTCTCTGATCAGCTCGAGATGATTTCTCCACGTTTAGTCCCGGTAATTTCTCCAGCACTATTTCTTTACGAATACTAATTTCTTTAAGCTCCTTATTTTCATCAGATCCTTGTTCCCCGCTATTTCAGAAATTATTTTGCGTCCTCTGCATTTATTTGATATCTCTTTCATTTCCTTATTCCTTTTTCCCCCAATGTGATTTTTCTTGTCTCTGTAAGAGACCCACATTTACTTCCCTCATTGCTGTTTGTGAGCTCATGCTGTGTGGAGATGAGGGCCAGGATGCGATGGGTCAGAGAATTCCCGGTGGGGGGATCAGTGCCCCCCCCCCCCCGGCTTCCCCATTCTCCGGCGACATTTTTCATGTGCCTGCGAGATCGCCGCCACGCAATTTGGGGGCAGTTGACATCGGCCCCCCGGCCCCGGCGATTCACCAGGCGGGCTGGATCCGTGGAGGCCTACTTTACTCCCCGCTGGGCCCCTGTAGGGCTCCGCCACATTGCCTGGGGGCCGACGTGAAGAAGGGAACCCCCGCGCATGCGCGGAAATGCGCCGGCTGTTCTGCACCGGCTGGAGCTGCGGGGACCATTCCGGCACCAACCTAGCCCCCGAGGAAGGTGAGAATTCCTCACTTTCGGGGAGCGTTGACGCCGGAGTGGTTGGCACGCTTTTCACGCCGGCGTGGGGACATAGCCCCATTATTGGAGAATCCCGCCTGAGATGTGCGTGTGCCTACATTTTGATAGTGACACTTCAAAAATAATGAATTGGCTACGAAGAGCTTTTCACGCCACAGAAGAAAGCCATTTGGCCCATCAAGCGGATGCTAACTAATTTGCGAGAGCAATCCAAAACCAATCTCATTGGAGTCTTGGATATGATCATCGAGTCATAGATTGGTACAGAATGAAAGGAGGCCATTTGGCCCATGTTGTTTGTGCCATCTCTAAGGAAGAGCTGTCCAATTGGTTCCACTCCCTTGCTGTTTCACCATAGTCTTACAGATGTTTCTCCTTCAAACCCTAGGGGCAGCGGCGTAGCAAAGTTGCTTCACAGCTCCAGGGTCCCAAGTTCGATTCCCGGCTTGGGTCACTGTCTGTGTGAAGTCTGCACGTTCTCCCCGTGTCTGCGTGGGTTACCTCCGGGTGCTCCGGTTTCCTCCCACAGTCCAAAGATGTGCAGGTTAGGTGGATTGGCCGTGATAAATTGCGCTTAGTGTCCAAAAACGTTAGATGGGGTTACTGGGAACGGGCGAAGGCGTGGGTTTGAGTAGGGTGCTCTCTCCAAGGGCCGGTGCAGATACGATGGGCCAAATGGCCTCCTTCTGCACTGTAAATTCTATGATTCAAAAAGGAATTATTGAATTCCTTTCTAATTCTGCTTCCACCATCCTTTCAGGCACTGCATTCCAGATCATAACAATTTGCCGCATAATCGTTCTTCCTCATGCCACCTCTGACTCTTTTGACAATTACCTTCAATCTATGTTCTCTGATCGTCACCCTTCAATGACTAAAACTATTTATTCTTACATATTCTGTCCAAACCCGTCAGGATTTAAAAAATATATTTTTATTCAAGGCTTTTCAACAGAATATAAATGTGCAAAATATCAAAAGGACAACCAAATTGCAACAAAAGACCACCAGAACAACCCACCCAACCAGGCAACCCTCCAGCCCCTCTAACACCGACCCTCAACCACGTCTCGCCTTCCCCCTTTTTAACCCCCCTTACCCCCAACTCCACCCCCCTTCACTGACCCCTCAATCCTCCTTGAAGAAATCGATGACCGGGTTCTACCTCTGAGTGATCCCTTGATGCACGATCAATTGCACGAAAGACTCAGATTGGTACAACTGTGGCTTTATTGCAGTCAGATGCGTGGCCTCCTGCTGCAGCTGGCGAAATGGCTGATCAGAAGGAGGACACGCATATTTATACGGCTCCTTGTGGGCGGAGCTAGCCGGCAGGGGCTACCGGCGAACCTGTAGTGCAGGTCCTACCTTACATCCCCTAATACAGGTGCACACAATGGTTCACCACATTCCTTTCACCAACCCCTGCAGAACAAACTTGATCTCTAACTGCAGGAATTCTGCCAGCTCGCTCAGCCACACCCCTCCCCGAGCTGTCTCCGAGTCCCTCCAACATAACAAAATCCATCTCGGGGCTATCTGGGAGGCAAAGGCCAATACAAGGCCTCTCTCCCACCATGTGGGCCCTATGCACCACTTTAAACTGGGTGAGGCTTAACCTCACACACGACGAGGATGCACTCACCCTCCGCAACCCTTCGGCCCATGTCCCAGCATTCACCTCCTCTCCCAACTCTTCCTCCCATTTGTGCTCAAAATCCTCCACCCGTGCGTCCTCGCACTCCATCAGCTCCTATAATAATCTGAATCCTTCCCTTCCCCTTATTTTGTTCCCCGACAGAAGTTAATCCTGCAACGCCAAAGGCAGCAATCCAGGAAAGACAACACTTCCCGCCTCACGATATCCCAAACCTGCAGGTACCTGAACCCATTCCTCTTGGGCAACTCACACAATTCCTCCAACTCCTCCAGCCAGCCCTGCAAATTTACCCCCCCTGTAAACAGGCCCCTGAAATCCTCAATCCCCACCTGCCGTCACCCTGGGAACCTCGCACCCAGTTTCATCGGAACAAACCTACGGTTGTTGCAAATAGGCGCCCACAAGGACATGCCCTCCAACCCCAAATGCTGCCTGCACTGCCCCCAGACCCTTACAGCCAATACCACCACTGGGATAACGGGATACCTGGCCGGCGAGAACGGCAGTGGCGCCGACAAGACCTCAAGCTCGTTCCCCTACACAATGCTGCTTCCACCTATCCCCAAGCCGACCTCTCCTCCATGGCCCATTTCCTCACCATCGCAATGTTTGCAGCCCAGTAATAATTGATAACGGTCGCAATGCCAGCCTCCCCACCTCCGCCCCCCTTGCCCCCACCCCAAAGAAGCCTGTTGCACCCGCAGAGAATCCAGTTTCCCGCATGAAATCAGGACTGGCGCTGGGTCAGCGATTCTCTGCCCCTCGAAAAGCATCGCACTTGGGGAATACACTGTGCCGATTATCCACCAACGGAGGCCTTTGCCAGAGGCCCGCCCGCTATTCTCTGCCCCCAACCGGCCGAATTCACAACGGCGTGGACCACTCATGGTCCTGCCGTTCGAGATAGAACATAGAACAGTACAGCACAGAACTGGCCCTTCGGCCCTCGATGTTGTGCCGAGCAATGATCACCCTACTCAAACCCACGTATCCACCCTATACCCGTAACCCAACAACCCCCCCTTAACATTACTTTTTAGGACACTACGGGCAATTTAGCATGGCCAATCCACCTAACCCGCACATCTTTAGACTGTGGGAGGAAACCGGAGCACCCGGAGGAAACCCACGCACACACGGGGAGGACGTGCAGACTCCGCACAGGCAGTGACCCAGCCGGGAATCGAACCTGGGACCCTGGAGCTGTGAAGCATTTATGCTAACCACCATGCTACCGATGCTACCAATACTCGCGAGGCGGCTGCGGACTCAGTCCGTGGCCACCACAGTCAGGGGAGGGCCGATGGGGGGGCAGGGGTGGCCTCATTCGGGTCTAGGGTATTTTTGTGCGGGCGGTCCGGGTTGGGCGCGCGGCCGATTGGGGGCACTATTTCGGAGGTCCAGGTCCATGGGCTGAGTCCGCCATGTAGCACGGGGCGGCCGCTGGAGGCCTCTGACCTGGAAGTGCGGGGGGATGTATCGCCAGCTGGAGCTGCGAGCTCCACAACAGCTGCCTGCTAGCCCCCTGCAAGATGGTGAATCTGTGGCCTTTTGACACCAGTTTTTCTGGTGTAAATGACCACAGTTTTCACGATGGCATGGGGTCATAGTCCCAAAAACGGGGAACCCAGCCCCCCATCTCCAAAAATCCCCTTCATCTCCTCCACAAATCATGCCAAGTTCAATCTCTGTAGCTAGGCCCAGCTCCGCGCCAGCTGAATACTGAGGTATCCACAGCTTGTCCCCATCATCCTAAACAGCAACTTCCCTAACCCCCTTTCCAGCCCCTAGCATTGATCGAGAACCTCACTCCTTCCCATATTCAATTTAGACGCCAAAAACCGGCCAAATTGCCCCAAAATCCCCATAATCCCCTCAATGCAGCCCAACAGGTCCGAAATATATAATAGCAAATCATCTGCATACAACAAAACCCTACGCTCGGCAACAGCACAACCCCCCCCCCCCCCCCCCCCCCCCCCGTCCTCACTCATCCCTCTCCAATCCCTTGACTCCCTAAGTGCCAGTGGCTCTATTGCCAAGGTGCAAAGCAGCGGACATCCCTGTCTTGTATCATGGTGTAACCCAAAGTACCTTAAACTCACGGTTTGTCCACACACTTGCCACTGACGCCTTACACAGCAACTGGACCCAATCCGCAAAGCTGCGTCCGAACCCAAAACACCATGGACACGATTCTCCGCCCCCCACGCCGGGTGGGAGAATAGTGGGAGGGCCTCCCGACATTGTTCACGCCCTCCCGCTATTCTCCCCCCCCACCCCACGCCCGACCCACGCCACGAATCGCTGCTCGCCGTTTTTTACGGCGAGCGGCGATTGTCCGAGGCCGACGGGCCGAGCGGCCGGGCCTTCACGCCCATTTCAACACGGCAGCAAACACACCTGCTCGCTGCCGTCGTGAAACGGGCGCCAGATGCCCGTTTGGGGCATCTGGGGGCCCGATTTGCACGGCCGTGCCAAGGGGGGCATAGGCCCGCGATCGGTGCCCTCCAATCGTGGGCCATGCGTCCGTAACGGACGCACTCTTTTCCCTCCACCGCCCCGCAAGTTCAAGCCACGTCTTGCGGGGCGGCTGAGGGAAAAGACGCCAACTGCGCATGCACGGCTGACGTCATCGGCCGCGTCAGCCGGTGTGACGCTTGGCATGCGGCCTTGACTACCGTCATCAAGGCCGTGACGCACGGGGCCGCGCTCCTAGCCCCGCCCGGGGGGGAGAATCGGCCCCGGAAGTGGGCGTGAAGGCTGCCGTGGGTCACGGCCTGTCCCACGGCAGCCTTTACGATTCTCCACATTTGCGGAGAATCTCGCCCCATGTCCGCCTTCAAAGTCCTCAGGTGCGTGAATACATGCGCCCATTTAACTGGTTCATTCAACCCTCACACATTCGATGTGACCCACCTCCATACCCTGCCGATCAGCCATACCCCTGCCTGAGCCAGCCCTTAGTCCATGTCATGCTCCCTCCAGGCTCACTGTTGGACATCTATCGCCAACTCTCCCTTCCCAACTGTGCTACACCAGCCATACCCATGTCAGCAACCCTCCCCTCCCAAACAAGGCCCCATTTCCCCCCCCCACACGCCTTCCTCCTGGCAAACCCCCCCCCCCCCCCTCATTTCCATTAACTAGCCTGCTCAGCTGGCATGGTGGCCCCAGGCCAAGGTCTGTAACCTCCCCACCCCCTCCAATCTACCCCCCTCTCCCCAGCCACCAACAAACAAAGAAGAACAAAAAAACACACTCACCCGCCCACATCCACCCAAAATACCCGTCCCAGACATTTTACCAAGCACACAAAGCTCCTCTCCAAAGTTCAGTGTGCCCACACTCCTCCCAGTCCATGGTCTTTCATCAATTCCATCGTCTTCACAGGCGAGTCAGGATAAAATCCTTTCTTCTGATAAGTCACCCACAAACGGGCAGGATACAAAACCCCAAACTTCACCCCCTTCTTGAAGAGGGCAGCCTTTACCCGGTTGAACCTGGCTCTCCTCTTCGCCAGCTCCTATCACCCAGGTCCTGATAGATCTGCAGCTCACTCCCTTCCCAGGTGCACCTCCTGGTCAGCCTCGCCCACTGCAAAATCCTCTCCTTGTCCAAGAAACGGTGCAACCACACCACCATTGCACTCGGCGGCTCTCCCGCCTGCGGCCTCCTCCTCAGCGCCCTGTGCTCCCGATCCACCTCAAGGGGCCAATGAAAGGCCCCCTCCCTCATCCACTGCTCCAACATCCCTGCCGCATAATTAGTGGCTTCCACCCCCTCTACTCCCTCGAGCATCCAGACTATCCTTAGATTCTGTCACATGGAGCGATTCTCCAGGTCCTCCAACCTCACTCTCAGCCTCTTCTGCCATTTCCAACTCCACCGTCAGCGAGGCCATCCGTTCCTCATGCTCCCCCACCGCCTCCTCTGCCTTCTGGATCGCCAGGCCCTGAGCCTCCCACCTCTGACCCACTTTGTTCATCGCCACCTTGAGTGGCTCCACCACCTTAGCCAGATCCTCCGAGCCCTACTTCCTCTGATGCTGGAACTTATTCTTTAAGAACTCCAGCAGCTGCTCCGTCAACCACTGGGCGGGCAGCGCTGGCCCCTTGCCCTCTGCTATCTTGACCTGTAGCGTACCACAGGAACTGCCCGCTTCAACTACTCCGTTTCACGTTGCACTTTCCGTCCTCTGATCCATGCACCAGGCTCACCAGAGGAGTATTACCTTCCCTGGGTACTCACACACCTTTCGCCCTCAAAAAGACCCCCATAAGGGTGGAGAAGGACCAACAAAATCCACCTTGAGCGGGAGCCACCAAATGTGCGACCTCTCTGTCATGGCTGCCACCAGAAGTCACCCAAACCCTCTCATGATTTTGAACATCCCTATTAAACCTCCCTTTCACCTTCTATGCTCGAAGGAAAGAAATCCCAACTTCTCTCGCCTCTCCATGTAACTGAAGTCCTTTATCCCTGATACCATCCTAGTAAATCTCCTTTACACCCTCTCCAAGGCCTTGACGTCCTTCCAATGTGTGGTGCCCAGAATTGACCACACTAATCCAGCTGGGGCCTAACCAGTGATTATAAAGTGGTTGTGGTGAATGCACATTGCGTAATTCACACTGTATAGCACTGTGTCCTTGTGGGCTCTGTCTGTGAGCCGTTGCGCGGCTCTGCCCACAGGGGGAGATGAGGAGCTTGTACAGGGCTCCACCCGTGGCTCCGCCCATGGCCCCTCCCACTACCAGAAGTATAAAGTGCTGCAGCCTTGTGAGTCTGCCCTTAGTTCTTCTGGTCGCAGGCAGGCTCAGTTGTAAGTCTATTAAAGCCACAGTTTACTTCCTATCGTGTCTCGAGTGAATTGATGGTCACATCAGTGGTACCATAACTTGCTTTTGTATTCTACTTAAAGCCAAGGATATGCCTTAATGGGCTGACTGGACTCCCTATCTGCTGTAAATCTCTGTGGTCCAAGAACATCGTTGCCTCGAGACCACAAGTTTAGGGACAAGGGCTTTTGGATATTTCTCACTTTTCTTCCATGGCAGTGTAGTGTAATTTGAAATTGAACATATGGCAATAAGACAGGTGACCAAATAGTTTTGCTCTTTGCGCAAAGTGACAGGGCATGCACGATCTCAGAGCGAGTTGAGAGGTGGAAGGAGGCTTAGAGGGAGAGAAATAAATGCAGGGAGGAGAGCTCAAGTCTACACTAAACAGTCACTAAACACCTTGAAGGATTTAAACAAGAGCTTTCGAATTCCATCTCTCCGCTTCTTCACGTCTCTCTCATTCTTTCGGGTGCTCCTTAAAACTTATCTCTTTCGCCAATTGTCCTGTTGTGGCTCGGCGTCCGATTTGAGTGACATTGCTCCTGCTAACAGCACTTTATAAAGGCGAGCTGATGTTGTTCAACACCTGAAGAGTGGCTGGTGTATCTCGCGTTGCCACCGCACTGAATGATGCAGGAAATGAGGAAGCTCCAATCGGATGGGGCAGACGTGAGTGTGGTCAGGACGGTAATGGCAACGCACTGGGTTGGACTGTCCGTCACGGCGCTCAGAAAACCTGGAATTTCTGCCGTTTGACCAACAAGAGCTTAAACGTGTGCCCGGCTGTCACTTAATGTCCTCCTTAGAGAGCAGATTCTCTCTACTGCCAAGGTGGCTTCAGGTTGACAAACCCTGTGCCACGCTGAGTAATCTCGACATTTTTGCACGCTATGAAATGACTGGGCGCAGAGCTCTGTGCCTGTACGTACCTCTCATGCAGATGTTTTTGCTGAAATTGCAGGTGTCTTTTTACTGTGCGGTGTGACTCGGGGTTGGCAGCTGTTTGTCACATTTCTGCAGGTGTCACTCTCAGACCAGTAGCACAATCTAACCACCGTCCAAGATGTGAAATCACGAGGCTTATTTCTGTCTGTTGTACCTCACATACATGTCTGGATGCTCTGGTGCTGTGCATAATATCAGAAGATGCACTCTTTACGATTTTGCATTAGCACAGTTGTTGCTGTCATCTTCATTATGGGTGCGGCATACTAAAAATAAATGAAAACATTTTCCGTGATGTGCAAGTTCAGCCAGCAGAGGGCATTTCTCCAGTTTCCGTGTTACAATGTACAATGAGACTGTGAGGATAAGTTTAACATTTCACACTGGAAAACTAATGATATCAGATCAACTACCTGTTGTGCATTCTTTCTGATTTAATCAAAGGGTTAACAATTAATTTTTTAAGTTGAACACTTCAAAAAAATCAATTAACTCGACGGGATTCTCCGTTCCTGAGACTAAAAGTTGACGCCAACGCAAAATTTGTGGCCTTTTACGACAGCAAAACTGGCGTCACACCTGGACCGATTCAGCGATTGTTGAGGGTCTAGTGCCGGCGGCCATGTGGAACACAATCGATTCCTGTGGAAAACGGTGCGGGATTCGCCGGGTCTGTGATTGACACTCAGGAGGCTGACAAGCTGCAGCCACTCACACACATTACACTCCCCACACACACTCATCCCAGCCGCACACACACATTACACTCCCCACACACACTCATCCCAGCCACACACACACATTACACTCCCCACACACACTCATCCCAGCCGCACACACACATTACACTCCCCACACACACTCATCCCAGCTGCACACACACATTACACTCCCCACACACACTCATCCCAGCCACACACACACATTACACTCCCCACACACACTCATCCCAGCCGCACACACACATTACACTCCCCACACACACTCATCCCAGCCGCACACACACATTACACTCCCCACACACACTCATCCCAGCCGCACACACACATTACACTCCCCACACACACTCATCCCAGCCGCACACACACATTACACTCCCCACACACACTCATCCCAGCCGCACACACACATTACACTCCCCACACACACTCATCCCAGCCGCACACACACATTACACTCCCCACACACACTCATCCCAGCCACACACACACATTACACTCCCCACACACACTCATCCCAGCCCCACACACACTCATTACACTCCCCACACACACTCATCCCAGCCACACACACACATTACACTCCCCACACACACTCATCCCAGCCGCGCACACACATTACACTCCCCACACACACTCATCCCAGCCCCACACACACATTACACTCCCCACACACACTCATCCCAGCCGCACACACACATTACACTCCCCACACACACTCATCCCAGCCGCACACACATTACACTCCCCACACACACTCATCCCAGCCCCACACACATTACACTCCCCACACACACTCATCCCAGCCACACACACACATTACACTCCCCACACACACTCATCCCAGCTACACACACACATTACACTCCCCACACACACTCATCCCAGCCGCACACACACATTACACTCCCCACACACACTCATCCCAGCCTCACACACACATTACACTCCCCACACACACTCATCCCAGCCCCACACACACATTACACTCCCCACACACACATTACACTCCCCACACACACTCATCCCAGCCCCACACACACATTACACTCCCCACACACTCATCCCAGCCCCACACACACATTACACTCCCCACACACACTCATCCCAGCCCCACACACACATTACACTCCCCACACACACTCATTCCAGCCCCACACACACATTGCACTTCCCACACACACTCATCCCAGCCGCGCACACACATTACACTCCCCATACACACTCATCCCAGCCGCACACACATTACACTCCCCACACACACTAATCCCAGCCTCGCACACACATTACACTCCCCACACACACTCATCCCAGCCTCACACACACATTACACTCCCCACGCACATTCATCCCAGCCTCACACACACATTACACTGCCCACACACACTCATCCCAGCCGCACACACACATTACACTCCCCACACACACTCATCCCAGCCGCACACACACATTACACTCCCCACACACACTCATCCCAGCCGCACACACTCATTACACTCCCCACACACACTCATCCCAGCCGCACACACACATTACACTCCCCACACACACTCATCCCAGCCGCACACACACATTACACTCCCCACACACACTCATCCCAGCCGCACACACATTACACTCCCCACACACACTCATCCCAGCCCCACACACACATTACACTCCCCACACACACTCATCCCAGCCCCACACACACATTACCCTCCCCATACACACTCATCCCAGCCGCACACACACATTACACTCCCCACACACACTCATCCCAGCCGCACACACATTACACTCCCCACACACACTCATCCCAGCCGCACACACACATTACACTCCCCACACACACTCATCCCAGACAACAAGATGGCACCGGTTGGAGCTCGCCCATACAGCTGATGGGTTGGCTGGGGCCAGAGGGCACCCAGGGGGCTAACCTGGGGGGGAGGGGTGACACCTATACGACCCGTGGCACTAGATTCACAGTGGGCAGTCAGCGGTGTGCGCAGCTGCATGGCTGCCTTGCCGACTGCGGCAATGGTGTTCCGTGCCCATTCACCCTGACCCCACAGCCCACCTCCTGGCCACCCCCCGCTATTCCCCCCGGCCCTGGCAGAAGCCCCCCGGCCAGCGGCACAACTGTCAGCACACTCTGGTGATGTTGGACACCTTCCGCACCCCCTCTCTCTCCCTCAGCAGCCGCCACGCCGATTTCACGAGTTTTAAAAGCACAAGTGAACCGCGCCGTTGGGAACTCGGCCCATCGGAGATGGAGCATCGCGGAGGCCCCGGAGAATACCGGGTCAGGCCGCTAATGATATGCGAACAATGTTTACCGTACGTGCGTTCCGGTAGGCATTACACCGCTGTCGAGGTGACGGAAAATTGCGATTTGCCGTCAAGTCGGCACCTGCTGCGATTTTGCTGTCGGAACCTATCGTGTTTTGCACTTTCAGTGTCGGCAAACGAAGAATCCTGCCCACTGTCTTTAATTGTCAAAGATACATAGAAATTCAAACGGTAAAGCCTAGTATGAACTGTAGGGTTGGATTTTATGGGGCAGGGAGGGTGTGTGTGGTCTCTTGTCCCCTGGAGTAAATGTCAGGGGTGAGCCCGTCCCCAATTTTACTGGCTCACCCCACAGATATTTAATAGCCTCCGAGAAATGAGGATACACCTCATGGGGCCTCACGGTAGCATGGTGGTTAGCATCAATGCTTCACAGCTCCAGGGTCCCAGGTTCGATTCCCGGCTGGGTCACTGTCTGTGTGGAGTCTGCACGTCCTCCCCGTGTGTGCGTGGGTTTCCTCCGGGTGCTCCGGTTTCCTCCCACAGTCCAAAGATGTGCGGGTTAGGTGGATTGGCCATGCTAAATTGCCCGTAGTGTAAGGTTAATGGGGGGATTGTTGGGTTACGGGTATACGGGTTACGTGGGTTTAAGTAGGGTGAACATTGCTCGGCACAACATCGAGGGCCGAAGGGCCTGTTCTGTGCTGTACTGTTCTATGTTCTATGTTCTAAATGGCAGCCAATCAAACGGCCAACAGGTCTCTGATCCCAGCAGCTTTACCGGGAGGGTTGGCCTCTCCAAGGACTGCAGCAAGTCCTGAAGAAGGTGTGCTGCAATGGATCCAGGTGTGCTGCAATGGAGCAAGGTGTATCCAGGTATGCTGCAATGGAGCCAGGTGTATCCAGGTATGCTGCAATGGAGCCAGGTGTATCCAGGTGTGCTGCAATGGAGCCAGGTGTATCCAGGTATGCTGCAATGGTGCCAGGTGTATCCAGGTGTGCTGCAATGGAGCCAGGTGTATTCAGGTGTGCTGCAATGGTGCCAGGTGTATCCAGGTATGTTGCAATGGAGCCAGGTGTATCCAGGTATGCTGCAATGGAGCCAGGTGTATTCAAGTATGCTGCAATGGTGCCAGGTGTATTTAGGTATGGTGCCAGGTGTATCCAGGTGTGCTGCAATGGTGCCAGGTGTATTCAGGTATGCTGCAATGGTGCCAGGTGTATTCAGGTATGCTGCAATGGGGCCAGGTGTATTCAGGTATGCTGCAATGGAGCAAGGTGTATTCAGGTATGCTGCAATGGTGCCAGGTGTATTCAGGTATGCTGCAATGGGGCCAGGTGTATTCAGGTATGCTGCAATGGTGCCAGGTGTATCCAGGTGTGCTGCAAGAGCCAGGTGGATCCAGGTATGCTGCAATGAGCCAGGTGTATCCAGGTATGCTGCAATGGAGCCAGGTGTATCCAGGTATGCTGCAATGGAGCAAGGTGTATCCAGGTATGCTGCAATGGAGCAAGGTGTATCCAGGTATGCTGCAATGGAGCCAGGTGTATCCAGGTGTGCTGCAATGCAGCAAGGTGTGTCCAGGTATGCTGCAATGGAGCCAGGTGTATCCAGGTGTGCTGCAATGCAGCCAGGTGTATCCAGGTATGCTGCAATGGAGCAAGGTGTATCCAGGTATGCGGCAATGGAGCCAGGTGTATCCAGGTATGCTGCAATGGAGCCAGGTGTATCCAGGGTCTTGCCAGGGCAGGCTGGAATAGGGTGGGCCAGAGTGAATAGGGTGGGGGGGTCTAAAATCTTGGGGAATTGTGGTGGTCTTTAAAGTCGCAACCGCCTCTCAGCCTTACCTTAATCACTTTCTACCTGGCTCAGTGAAACCTGCTCGGCTGGACACTTGGGTCTAGCACACCTAACCGCAGTAACATCCTGGCTGGGGCAGGGAAAGGCCCTTAATTGGCCATATATTGGCCACATAAAGGCCTCGATTGGCCACACCTGGGGAAGGGGGGGGGGGGGGGGGGGTGGTCGCACACAACATCTGCCCTGCCACTGGTACAACTCTCTCAGAGGTGCAACAGACAATTAGGCTTTGGGAACAGAATCCATAGCATTGTTCCCAGTTTGATGGCTTCCCCCCCTCAACCTGCCCTGTGGAGGGGGTGTAAAATCTGGGCCACTGTTTCTATTTTAAAAAGCGACAGAACTGAACAATTTGAAAAACGCATCAAAGGTAACAGTTCTGATGTTAAAATACGTTACCACAGGAGAATGAAATGCACCTTTAATATGTAACTCTCACCGAGTTCAATAATTAACCATGTAATAGACTGCTTTCAATTAGGACGTGTTAATTCAAAGGAAAATGATGTGGAATGTGTTAACGATCTAGTACCGTCCATTATACATCTGGCAGCGCTATAAAGTAAATGCTCTGTGGGAAGACACTGGTTAGACCTCAGCTGGAATATTGTGCACAGGTCCGGGCTCCACACTATCCGAAGGATGTGGACACTTTGGAGAGAGAGCAGGAGAGGTTCACAAGAATGGTTCCAGAGATGAGAAACATCAGTGATGAGGAGAGAATGGAGAGGTTGGGACTGTTCTCCTTGGAGAGAAGACGGTTCAGAGGAGATTTGATAGAGATGTTCAAAATCATGAGGGGGCTGGACAGAATAGACGGGGAGAAATTGTCTTTGCTCGGAAACGAACAAGAGGCACAGATTTAAAGTGATTTACAAAAGAAGCAAATGTGATGTGAGAAAAAAACTTTTTTGCAGCGAGTGGTTCAGGGCTGGAATGCGCTGCCTGGAGTGTGGTGGACACAGGCTTAATCGAGGCATTCAAGAGGACACTAGATGATTATTTGAATAGAAACAATGTGCAAGGATACGGGGAAAGGTAGGGGAACGGCTCTGAGTCATGATGCTCGCTTGGGGAGCCGGTGCAGCCACAATGGCCGAATAGTCTCCTTCTGCACTGTAACAATTCTGTGATTCTGTATTGGCAGAGCAATCGGCACAGTGGCAGCACAGATTTATAAACTCCTTTACTGGACTTTGTCGGTCCACACCATGAACAGACTACCTGCTCTGTATTCTGTGATTAGTGTTGCAATGGTGTTACCAGCGTTTAAGAAAGGATCAAACTTCAGTGTGAAACCAACGCAAAATAATCTCAGAAATATTGGAGGAAACAGCAAGTATTCGAATCAGAACGTGTGCCTGGCTTGAACTGTAAAAGAATGAAATAAGAGTGGTGAGCTTTGTGAAAGTGTTTTGTTTAACCATTATGGTATTGCTGGTAAAATGCCTGGAGGAAAAATGTTGGAATCAGCGTCCGAATCAGGGGATGTCATTTCTGTAGCACCACCTTGTTACATAGAATTTACAGTGCGGAAGGAGGCCATTCGGCCCATTGAGTCTGCACCGGCTCTTGGAAAGAGCATCCTACCCAAGGTCAACACCTCCACCCTATCCCCATAACCCAGTAGCCCCACCCAACACGAAGGGCAATTATGGACACTAAGGGCAATTTAGCATGGCCACTCCACCTAACCTGCACATCTTTGGACTGTGGGAGGAAACCGGAGCACCCGGAGGAAACCCAGACAGTGACCCAAGCCGGAATCGAACCTGGGACCCTGGAGCTGTGAAGCGATTGTGCTATCCACAATGCTACCGTGCTGTTCAGACCGAATCATTCCTACAAGGGTCTTAAACCTGTCCTTGTAACCATCCCCATCAGGCGATCTGCTGTCATGGTAGGTCATATTTGTCTGTATTTCATCAAGCTCACTGTAGCTCATCGAAACCCACTCTGTCACATCTGCCATCGCTCTACGCCTAGGTCGACCGCTCTTTCCGCTGCCCCCACTGTACCCTCTTGGAGAGATCTCTGTAGCTTTTCAGCTCTGATCGAATGGATAAAATACTGACATTTTATTTTCTAGATGTCGCATTTAGAGTCATTTTTATTCTTACAATTTCAAACACTTCTTCATTTATCTTACGGTCGAATATGGAATTTTTAGCGTTGTGTTTCAGCGTCCATATTTCAGGCTCCTCTTTTCTTCCACAGATCTTTATTTTTTGGTTTCTGAGGTATCCAGGGAAGTGGATGGAATGTATCTTATGAGTTTTTTTCCTTGTTACAAGCTTGAGTTTTCGCGTTGTTAATACATCCTTCATCTTCACAATATTATTTCTGGCTATCTCTATCCTTCCTCTGGCTTTGACATTGCATCTACAATCCTCTGTTACCATTTATCGTAAGTTGACAAACTGTCTACTTGTTCCAGTGTGACACTATCCACTCCAATCTTTAGTCTAGTTACTCCTGATGTATTCCTTCTCACCGCCAACATTTTTGTCTTTTCGTTGTTCACCCCAGTTCATATTCTAACCGTCTCGATTTTACTTGATCGATGATATTTCGTAGGGCCTCCTCTCGTTCTGCAAGTAGCACCTCTGCGATCGGCATACCACACGCTATTGCTCTTGCTTCCAATTTATACCCTTGGCGTAACCTGTGACTCTGAATATTTGTTCTGCGTACAGAGTGATTAATTTTGGTGACAGTACACAGCCATGTCGCACTCCTCTCTTCACCTGAGACATGTCTGATTGTCCTCCTTCTAGCCCGATGCTCACAATTTGGTGGATAAATCTTGCATCTTTAATGTCAATGTCACATTTCAGCAACACGTCTATCAGCAGCACAAGCGGGTCTTGTAAGACAAAAGGAAGGAATTAATTGAGTGTGTATGCCCCAAAAGACATGCTAAGAATTTGAAAGTGGTTGGTGTTGGTGTTAAAGCGGTTGTATCATTTGGTCTGTGACAAAAGATGAAATTAGATTGATTTGTATGACAAGACCATGTCATATTTGCAATAACATATTCTTCGTCCTCCTCTCTGGGTAGCAAGCTCGATTAATCATTTTACAAGGGGACAGAGCAACGAGACAAGTGTCAAGTCCACCTCACCCAGAACAGGGACCAAACTCCATGCACCGTTCTGAACCACATGCTAGCGCCATTTAGCCAAGTGAGCTGACCCATGGACCTGATTAACAAATTAATGTTTTCTTTCCTGAGGTTCCTGTAAATTTAAATCTTCTTTGCCCATGTTGCTGTTAATGTACTGTCTTTGAAATGCAAGATTCAATAATTAACATCAAACTCTCTTGTCGTTGGCGGTAATGATAAAATTATATTTTTTCCTTTCCCATATCTGTAAAGAAATGCTGTATCCTCCTAACTGTGCATGGTCAGGACATAAAGCCAGTTGCAACCCCAATATTAACAATATGAACAATCTAAGGCAAATGTTGGGAGTATATTAACATTTCTGTAATCTTTTCTTTTGGTCTGTCCTTGTGTCTCCACATTTACACTTTTGTATTTTGAGTGCTTTTTTTAAAGTGAAGTCCTGCTGCAATGTTTCTCTTTGTGGGACAAGAATTACCATAATCTTCTTAGTGGGAATCATGTGGCTGTAAAACTGCATAAGTGAAATCCTTGCTATTGATTGCAGCCTCTCCCGTCTAAAGAGTCTGCACCTGCAATCCTGGCCCCAAACACTTTTTGAACTTTAGTCGCTTCTTGTGTCCATTGTTGCTAATTGATTCATCTGGATTTTTTTTTTAAAGGAACAGGCGGGGTAACTTGATAATTAGCATTATCTAATCTGCATTGGGTTTGGTGCTTTTTGTGTCATTCCTGGCGCTTTGCATTTCTCCCGATTATTAGCGTTTTATGGGTGTCTGATGCAAAGCAGAATATTCAGCCTGTGACTGGCTTTCATAGCCACGGTATTTATATGGCTAGTCCAGTTAAGATTCTGCACAGTGGTAATGCCAGGATTCAGCAATCGTAATGCTGTTGAATATTAGGGGGCGGTGGTTAGACTATCTCTTGTCAAAGGTGATCATTGGCTGGCAACTGTGTGGCATAAACATTACTTGCCACTATCAGTCCAAGCTGCAACGTTGATCAGGTCTTGCTGCGTGTGGGCAAGGACTGTTTCACTACCTGAAAAGATTTGAGTGGAAGTGAACACTATGCAAGCATCAGCAAAAAAAATCCTTGTACCTGACCTGCTTCTGATGGAGAGAAGGTCATTGATGAAGCCGCTGAAGCTGGTTGGCTTCAGGACATCCCCTAAGGTTCTCGCAGTGACATCCTGGAACTGGGATGATTGACCATCAGCAACCACTACCACCTTCCTCTCTGCTGGGCTTGATTCCAAGCAGTGGAGAATGCCCCTCTCCCACCACCCCCCGTCCTCCCCCCCCCCCCCCCCCCCCCCCCCTCCCCGATTTCCATTCTCTTCAGTTTTGTTAGGCCTCCTCGGTGCCACGCTCAGTCACATGCTGCCTTGATATCAAGGGCAGTCATTCCCACCTTACTTCGAGGATTCAGCTCTTTACTCCACGTTTGGATCGAAGCTGCAGTGAGGCTCTCGAACGCAAACTGAGTATCAGCGTGTACATTATTGATAAGTTCTATCGATAACACTGTTGACAACACATTCCATCGCTTTGCTGATGACTGAGAGTAGGCTGATGGGATGCATTGGATTTGTCCTGTTTTTTATGGACAGAACATACCTGGGCAATTTTCCACATTGCTGGGTAAATGGAAGTGTTAGAGCTGCACTAGAGCAACTTGGTTAGAAGTGCAGCTATTCCAGAACACAAGTCTTCAGCACTACAGCTGGGCTGTTGTCAGGGTCCGTAGCCGAAGCTGAATCCAGTGCACTCAGCTGTTTCATGATATCATGTGGGGTGAATCAAATTAGCTGAAGACTGGCATCAGTAATGGCGGAGACTTCAGGAGGAGGCCAAGATAGGTCATCCACTGGGCACTTCAGATGAAAGATTGGAGGGTGGCTAATGTAACTGCACTATTTAAAAAGGGAGATCGTGAGAAAGCAGGGAATTATAGACCAGTAAGCCTGACATCAGTAGTGGGGAAAATTCTAGAACCATTATCAAAGATTTTACAGCAGAGCACTTAGAAAACAGTGGCAGGATCGGACAGAGTCAGCATGGATTTATGAAGAGGAAATCATGCTTGAAAAATCTACTGGAATTCTTCGAGGATGTAACTAGTAGAGTAGATGAGGGGGAGCCAGTGGATGTGGTGTATTTGGGCTTTCAGAAGGCTTTTGACAAAGTCCCGCATAAAAGATTAGCCTGTAAAATTAAAGCGCATGGGATTGGGAGGAGTGCATTGAGATGGATAGAAAACTGGTTGGCAGAGAGGAAACAAAGAGTAGGAATTAACAGGCCTTTTTCAAATTGGCAGACACAGCTAGAGAGAGCTAGAGTGCAGCAAAGGTTTACCAGACTGATTCCTAGGGTGGCAGGACTGTCGTAGGAATTGAGATTGAATCGGTTAGGATTGTATTCGCTGGAGTTCAGAAGAATGAGGGGGGGGGGTCTCATAGAAACCTATAAAATTCTAACAGGGCTGGATGCAGGAAGGAAGTTCCCGATACTGGGTGTGTTCAGAACCAGGGGTCACAGACTGAGGATATGGGGTCGACCATTTCGGACAGAGATGAGGAGTAGTCTCTTCACCCAGAGAGTGGTGAGTCTGATAAATTCGTTACCACAGGAAGTAGTTAAGTCCAAAACATTGTATGTTTTCAAGAAGCAGTTAGATATAGCACTTAGAATAGAATAGAATAGAATAGAACAGTACAGCACAGAACAGGCCCTTCGGCCCTCGATGTTGTGCCGAGCAATGATCACCCCACTTAAACCCACGTAACCCAACAATCCCCCATTAACCTTACACTACGGGCAATTTAGCATGGCCAATCCACCTAACCCGCACATCTTTGGACTGTGGGAGGAAACCGGAGCACCCGGAGGAAACCCACGCACACACGGGGAGGACGTGCAGACTCCACACAGACAGTGACCCAGCCGGGAATCGAACCTGGGACCACTTAGGATGAAGGGGATCAAAGGATATGAGGGGGGAAAGTGGGATTACACTATTGAGTTGAATAATCAGCTATGATCAGAATAAATGGCGGAGCAGGCTCAAAGGACTCGTCCTGCTCCTATTTTTTTCCATGTATCTATGGTTGGAAATGTTTCAGGCTTGTCTTTTGTATCCATGCCAGTCTGTGTCATCATTGGAGGTGGACATATAAATTAATCCTGCTCGTCTTGCTCGTTGATTTAATTCTAATGCGTTTTTGGCAATGAACTTAGCCTTACATGAGTCCAGGAGGTCCCCATTTCTCAATGCATAATTGCAACATGTTGTACATGTAAAATGATGGCGCTGCCTTCTTTGTTATAGCAGCATAGAAAATAGAGGAGCCCCTTCACTAATAGCTGTGTGTCGTATTGCAACAAAGATTTTGAATGGAAGGGCTCAGTCCTACTCCTGTGCACCGCTGAACCCTTTAGAGAGATGAACTTCTTTGCACCCGGCCCAGACAGAGCTGCAGGGTTTTCATTAGATTCGCTGTTCAAAATCAGCAACAGATCATTGCAGTAAGCTGGTCAATGGAGATAAGCACTCTACAATCTCTGTAAAAACAGGATAAGAGAAGCAGCAAATTATCACAAAGAAAGATAATTTGTCAGAAGCCAGGAATCAGTTAAGGGGAGATAACGGGACTACAGGACTTCAAACATATTTTATTGACAATGCACTCTGAATTAATTTGTCCTAATTCTTTTTGCATAATGCTTCATCTTAAATTATCGATACAACAATAACAGCATATTCAGTAGCTGCACGAGAAGATATAAAGTTAGGCAGGAAAGAATGACTTTTGATTAAATTGCACGCCGACTTGACAATTTTGATTGGTTAAAAAGGGGAAGGGGTGAATATCTGAGGCCAGTTTTCACCGTCGTCAGTTTCTGCTGTCAGCTATCAGCACTCCTGCATCTTGAGTTAGAAGGTTGTGCATTTAAACCCTGCTCCAGAAATTGGAGCACATAATCTATGGTGACACTGTTGGTGCTGCACTGTACATTTCAACCACACGCAAAATTATTTACATGCAAATACATGGCACACTTAAAACAAGTTTAAGGTGAGATCACCCAAACCACAGGGTTGACATCCAAAGCTATTAAAACTACAGATGCTGCCATGGCAACACTCAGACAGAAGGAAAGTTTTCAGGTACAGGGAAGGACAAGAACCTGGAAGTCTCTGCAGAGCTGAGACGACAAATGGGAAGATTCAATCGAGTTGTTCAAAACGATCCGAATAATGAATGGTTTTGAGTCTATAAAGAGAAACTGTTTCCGCAACGTGGGTCTGACACTCCACCACAACATTAACCTGTGCTGACTGAACTGCTGGAGCTGCCGGTTTACTGAGGACTTGCTAAGCTGAGACTACTTGATCCACTAGATCTGCTGGATCCACTTGAAGAAGCCATGATGTGGCGATGCCGGCGTTGGACTGGGGTGAGCACAGTAAGAAGTCTTACAACACCAGGTTAAAGTCCAACAGGTTTGTTTCAAACACTAGCTTTCGGAGCGCAGCTCCTTCCTCAGGTTCACCTGAGGAAGGAGCTGCGCTCCGAAAGCTAGTGTTTGAAACAAACCTGTTGGACTTTGACCTGGTGTTGTAAGACTTCCTACTGCACTTGAAGAAGAGCAGGAGAGTTTTCCTGATGTTCCAGCCAGTATTTCTCCCTCGACTGGTATCACTTAAAAACAGCTGGCCTGCTTAGTGTTTCATTGTGGGCTGCGGGGAGTTGCTGTGCACAGTTTAACTGCACTGTTTAAACCCATGAGGGGAGACTTGCAGATCACTCTCGCCTATAGTAGCCTGTGGGTGCACTTCACGATTTACCGTGCGTGAAAGTGCTGAAGGCCAATTACACTGCCTCACATTTGTATCGTTCCTTTTCATCTGTTTTTGCTTGACTCAGTTACCCCTTTTGTTTGAGGTCTATTTGAAAATTAGTGTCAAATAATGTTTCAGGTTCACAATTTGAGACCTCAACAAATCGCCCTCCCTTTGAGGGACTTGGAAGCATTTTTAAATAAACCCAGGTGACTTTATCAGAATTACATTGAATTGTTTTTTTTTCTCAAACATGTGCTTTATTTGTTGTGGAGGTAGCGGGGAGGACGTCTAGGCGATGTGCTGAGTTAACGTTAACCTTTAACTGTTGGAAGTGAGATATAAATCCGACCCCAGCTCGATGGCCCATGGTCTCCAGCAGTTGACTATAGGGGAAATTAGCTTGAACGGTCCAATTTCTAATCAAGCTTGGGTAAAATCTTTCAATGGTTCTACACTAATTTATACTGAGACACTTAGAGAGAGGATGCTGGATGAATAATGGAGAAAGGTTGGTGAGAAGGGGCATCTTCTCAGGCTATGTGAAAGGTGCATTGTTGAAGCAGAGTGGAATGCAAAAACCTGCGATTAGACAGAAAGGTTCATGACCTCAGGACAACCTGAAGCTCTTCTTGTGCATTTTTGCGGAAACCCAGCAGTCAATGTCCTCACAGCAAGCCCTCCCAAACAGCAACATGATAATGACCCAAACATCTCTTTTAGTGATGCTAATTGTGAGCTATGTATTGGCCAAGATTACCCTATTTACTCTGCAGCTGACTCCATAGAAATAGGCCAACGAGCCTTCAATGATGCAACTGAGGATGGGAAATTGGGCTCATTACAGCCCATGTTTTGACACATCTGTGGTGCTTGCTTGAGTGACGAGTCGAGCTGGATGCTGAATTGATGCAGGCATTTGACTGCCCATAGTGAGGTACGCAGCGCAGGAAAATCAGACATCAATTAACGTGCATCACCGATTTAACACTAGCATTGCCCTTTTAGAACTCAACATCCACCCTTAACCTCGTACAGTTGAACATGTATTCAGCAACTTGAAAGAAATCCCACCCGCCCCTTCTATGCTGCTTATAGGGATTATCAACTACTTCCAGGTTAGTTTCTGCTGGATTTCTTCTGACCAATGCTACAATTCTTCCACGTGTTGGATGTAGATGTCCACGACAGTGGTGTGAAAGGTGCTAGAGAATTATTTGCTGATTTTAAGGCTTCTGTGCAAACCAGTTACTCTCTGTTATTGATACGCGAGTAGATACTCCCCTTGGAACACCATTCAACTTGGAAAACAAACAGGGCTTCAGAGCAAGGCAAGCTGCTGGATAAGGGATGAGGAGGAGAGGGAGAAGGGCTCTCAGCTAGAGGCCATTTCTGGCCAGGGAGTTAATTTCCGACCTGAACCTACACCAGGAAGAAGTATGAGTTGGTCTCTGCTTAAGTAAGGATGTTTTATGTGAGAGCTGGGCAAGGGACTGCATTACTAGTGGAGATAAAGGTGGCAGTGGCATGGAACTTCCTGGATCTTTAAAAAATATATATTTCATGGGTTGTGGGTGCCACTGGCAAGGCCAGAATTGTGTTGCCTGTCCTTGAACTAAGTGACTTGCCCAGTGCAGAGCGCAGTGGGGAGTTAAGAGTCAACCACATTGCTGTGGATCTGGAGTCACATACAATTGGACAGACTGGGTAGACGTCCTTTACCAAAGGGGCATTGGAGAACCAGATGCATTTTTACAGCAATCGATGATAATTGCCATCGCAGAGATTAGCTTTATAGACGCCACTCAACCGGAAAAATTCTATATCCTGTTCCGGGGGGGGGGGGGGGGGTTTGGTGGGATGGTTCCCTTTGCCAATGTTGCACTCAGAGTCATTTCAGCTGGCGAGCCTCAAAAGGGTCCTCGCAGATCGGAGCGGCATTTTGGAAGGTTGCCCCAATCTTCCTTCTCCCCCCCCCCCACCTCTTTCAGCCCTCCCCCGTTTCCCCCCCCCCCCCTCTCATTGAGGAGGTGACCGGGAACACCCTGTCACCCACCCTGAACCTGGTAAGGCACCCCCAGCCCGATCCCTGACAGTGCCAACTCGCACCCTGGCAATGCCTGGGTGGTATTGCCAGGGTGTCAGGCTGGCATGGCCAAGGTGCCATGGTGACAGAGGGAGTGCCAAGGTGCCACCCTGCCCTGACCCCGACCACCCGCGTGTCTCTAATAGCCTAGGAGACCCCCCCCCCCCCAGGTGCCATTACGACTGGTTAACATTTGTGTGGACCTGTACTAAACGACACCCTGGCGAGCTCTCCCAGGCGCGTCTGTTAGGTCCCGGGTGCCAGAAGAATCCCGTTAATGGATCCCTGAACTGGATCATGCTCATTGACAGCGAGATCCAGGTCTCGGTGTCTCGCAAGACTTTAAATCTCACGAGACGTTTCAAGCACTTAAACAGCACTTCAAAGAAACATACAGTTCCTTTGATGCGCAGCATGCATACAATACAACCATGCTGTCTATTTGATGGAGCACAACATTGGCATACCAAACACCACTTCCACTGCCTAGACCACACTGGCATCTGAGCTACTGTATATAGACCTGGAGCAGTCTACGTTCCATTGCCATTCTGCATGGAGTGAGCTGATTTCGGTCTCTGAAGCAGTGAGGTTTCTACGTTTTGTCTCCAAGCCCCTGAAAATGGATTGGGAATCTAACGATGTGCAGGTTAGGGAGATTGGCCATGCTACATTGCCCACTAGTATCAAGGGATAAACAGGTTATGTTATGCGGATAAGGTGGGGTGGGCGGGTTTGTGGACCTGGGTAGAGTGCTCTTTCGGAAGGCCGGTGCAGAACTTGATGGGCCGAATGGCCTCCTTTTGCACTGTAGAGATTCTATCTATGATTCTATGATTTCAGATTCCTGGTGTCTATCTAACCAGCCCTACTAGAGCATGTGGTGCTCAAGTGAGGACGTGATTCGAGAAGGCTGCGAAACTTCCACCGTTTGACAGCTTTGTGACAATCATTGTCCAGGCTAACAAATTAAAATCAGCAACTCAAATCTGGATCCCTAACGCCTGCCTGAGGCAGCATCATCAGGAAAGGATGGGAAAGAAGTTTGGTAGGAATCCAAACTGATAAATGCCGAATTATCTTCTGAACCAAAAAAAACAACAGATCCCATGAATGTCATGTGTGCAAAAGGTTCCAGCTGAGAAAGGAGTTCTGTTTGTGCTGTGTGTGCAGTTACTCTGTGGGGTGAACAGGCTGGAACTCTGCGTATTAAGAAATCTAGAATTATTTGGTGCGCCCGTACGCTGTCGCTTGCTTCAATAAAGCCATGTCACGGTACAAATTGCCATAAATCTGTTTCTGGCTCCTAGTAAACCCATTCTGCTGTACGATTTGTCTTTTTTTTTAGGGGGGTTATCGGAGGCACCTGGTAATTCCCACAGGTCTGTGTACACACGATGCTAGCAGTACTTCCAGCTGCTGATCATCTCTCAGACATTGGGTGTTTGTTGGCCAGCCTGGCTGGCTTAAATACAAGAAGGACTGTATCCATAGAAGCCCTGCTATTTACTTTGCAGCTAATCACATTCTGATGGTTGCTAATACAGCTGCAACAAAAAGATCCGAATGCTTTTCTGACTGCGTACATCGTCAGCTCGAGTAACAGTCTTTTCCACCAATGCTCGTCGCAATACAAATTCATCAAAAATCTGTGAAATTAATTGCAAGATTTGTACTTATTTATCCCATTTTTTTCCCCCTCACGATTTACCAAGCTTTAACTAATCTGTAATTACAGCTTCAGATTTTATTCAATGTTAAAATTGGGAATAAGTGGGCAGCAAGACTGAAAACATTTATTTATTTTATTCTTTCATGGGATATGGACGTCGCTGGCTAGGCCAGCATTTATTGCCCATCCCTAATTGCCCTCAGGGATATGGTGGTGAGCTGTCTTCTTGAACCACTGCCGTGGGTTGTAGGTACACCCACTGTGCTGTGAGGGAGAGAGTTCCAGGATTTTGACCCCGCGACAGTGAAGGAGCAGCGATATGTTTCCAAGTCAGGGTGGTGAGTGACTTCAAGGGGAACTTGCAGGTGGTGGTGTTCTCAGGTATCATGGGCAGCACGGTAGCATGGTGGTTAGCATAAATGCTTTACAGCCCCAGGGTCCCAGGTTCGATTCCTGGCTGGGTCACTGTCTGTATGGAGTCTGCACGTCCTCCCCGTGTGTGCGTGGGTTTCCTCCGGGTGCTCCGGTTTCCTCCCACAGTCCAAAGATGTGCGGGTTAGGTGGATTGGCCATGCTAAATTGCCCGTAGTGTCCTAAAAAGTAAGGTTAAGGGGGGGGTTGTTGGGTTACGGGTATAGGGTGGGATTGGGTAGGGTGATCATTGCTCGGCACAACATCGAGGGCCGAAGGGCCTGTTCTGTGCTGTACTGTTCTATGTTCTATGTTCTATCTGCTCCCTTGATCTTCTAAGTGGTAGAAGTTGCGGGTTTGAAACATGAAGGAGCCTAAATTGGATCAAGAAGAACTTGCATTTCTATAACCCTTCTCCATCCAGTAAAGTCGTTTTTGAAGTGTAGTTGCTGTTGCCAATTTGGGCACTGCAATCTCTCCACAAAACTAAATAAAATAATAACCTGATGTGGATATTGGTTGTGATATAATTATTGACCAGACAACATGTGGTGAATGTAACATGATAATTCACACTATGTCTTTGTAAGCGCAGTAGCGTTATCCGACCACTAGGGGGAGTAGCTCTGGGAATGCTCCGGAGCTTGTACAGGGCTCCACCCTTGGCTCCGCCCACGACTCCTCCCCCTAGTGCTGCTGTATAAATACCCTTGTCCAGAGTCAGCCTGCAGTTCACTGAGAGTTCATCAACGGGTAACAGGCTGGCTCTGTAGTAAGTCGATTAAAGCCTAGATTCATATCGGAAACATGTGTCTGGTGAATTGATGGTTCCATCACAACAACAAGAATTTCTATGCTCTTCTTTTGAAATAGAGAAAGGGGAGACTGGGCCTCAGTCTAACTTCTTGTGTCGCCTATCAGATGTCAGACAGTGTAGCACTCCCATGGTTCTGCGCTGGATTGTCAACCTGGATTATGAGCTCAAGATTCTGATGTGGGACTTGAACCTCCTGAATCAGGTAAGAATGATCACTTTAGCCAATGGAATATTCAAAGTGAAACATTTAGCCTTCAGTGGGGTATATTTTAACTTTGACCACCGAGAGCCTGTAGCCGGTGATCAGCCCCCTGATTTCCCCTTCCAGGTGGTTTGTAGAATGTTCCACACTAGGCGGCAAGCTGTAATGTTTCATCTTCCCATTGGATGCCAGGGTATTCCTGCAATGAAAGGAAGTTCAGAGTAATGAAAGCTGTACATTGACCTGTGCATGCCCACACACAAGTTGGGTTTTACGATCATCGGTTTGTGACGGGGACTTGAGAGACTTAATGCAGAAATGAACAAGATATTGGATGGAAAGAGAGAGGCAGGTGGAGAAGCTGTGATTAGAACATAATCAAGTGTATGTTGTTTGAGCTATATGTTCATGTGACTATCAGTGCGTAAAGAGTAATTGCGGGTTTCCTTTGTCTGGTAGCATGGCGGGGGCTTCAACAACACCTGGCATTTATATAGCCCCCTTTAACATAGGAAAACATTCAAAGGCACTTCACAGAAGCATTATTAGACAAATTGTGACGCCGACCTTCAAAGGTAAGGTTCAGTGACCAAAAGCTTGGACAGAGATGTAGGTTTTGTAGTGATCTCTATATGTGCATGTACACAAGGCGTTAATGTGTAATCAGTAGCACCACATGATCACTAGAGGGCTGGACCAACAGGGGTATAAAAAGCAACCACAATGGGTCTCTCTCTCTTGGGTGCACTGTGACTAAGGCAATAGCAGACGAGTTCAGATGGCTAGTGGAGTTACGTATAGTTACCGTAGTTAGATCTTGTTAACCTTATCACTAGTATCAAAGTTAAAGTAAAGAACTCATGCAATTATTGTTATAGTTACTTAATAAACCTTTTGTTACTACTGGATGAGTCCGAGTCTTCTTCATCGAGATTCAGAAGACCTGATCACTAACCAAGGTTTGAGTAGCACATGTTACCTGCCACACAGGTAACTACCTACCACACAGGTAACTAAACAGGTTTTAAGGAGAGTCTTAAAGCAGGAGAGGAAGACAGAGAGGTTTAGGCAGGATTTCCAGAGCTTGGGCGTCTGGCACCAAGGGTAAAGCTGTCAATGGTGGAGGGATGCTCAAGAAAACAAAATGAGAGACATCAGCTTTTCTTTGGATTGTAAGGCTGGAGGAATTCAATGATAGAGCAATTTAAGGAAATGGAATAGCCTCTTGTAGACACATTATGTATGCAGCTGTGGACCTGGAAACTGGCATTGTGTGTACCCTTCTGCTCTTCCAACTCCTGCTCCTTAAATTCATATGCACCGAGTTTTAAACCCAGCTGCTACTTCATATCCACCAGAGTCATGTAGCTAAAAATGTTCCTATTCTTTAATCTTTATTAACTGGAAAGGTACCGGACTCATAGGTTGTCCTGTTGAAGTGAACATTCAAGCACAACCTCATAAAAATAACTAAAGATACCGTCCATTGAAATGAGCAGGGAACATGAGCCACTCTCTTCTACTCTTTTGGTGATCACTCGCTAACGACTATGATTGTCCACCTAAGAAGCTCCGTGTTACTGGTCATGGGTTCTGTGGGTTCGTGCATGGCTGATGAGCCTGACCCTAGAGTTGCATCTCCAACCACACACTTGGCAGGTGTTCCCAGGAGGGAGGACTGGTTCCTGGACTCGAGACCGCTGGTATTCCTTTCTCCGGCACCTTTCCTGGGCCTCCTCTTGCTGTCAAATTGGATCCCTTCAATCAGGAGGTTCCTCCAAGTAGTCCTCTTCTGAGCAGGGATCTCTCAGGCATTGATGTCTATGTTACATTTCTTGAGGTAAGCCTTCAGGGTGGCTTTGAAGTGCTTCCTTTGTCCTCCTCTTGTTCAGGAGCCTAACCTAGCTGGGTGAAGAAGATTTGCGTTGGCAGTTGAGACTCTGGCTTCCTAAGCACATGGCCGGCCCAGTAGAGTTGGTTTCTGATGATCATGACCTCGATGCTGGTGCTCTTGGCTCCTTCAAGGACATTGATGTTAGTAGACCTGTCCTCCCAGAATCCATCTCAGATAGCGTTGGCGGTACCTCTTCAGGGCCTTTAGATGGGTGTCTGTATGTAATCCAAGCTTCTGAGCCATATAGAATAGTTGGGACGATGACTGCCTTGTATACGAGGATCTTTGCAGTCGCCGAAAACTCTGGTCCTCTGGTCCCTAGGCATCTGAAGGCGACACTCGTGAATTGGGTGCAATGTTGGATCTCCACATCAATGTCAGCCTTGGATGAGAGGTGGCGCCTCAGATAGGGGAACTGTTCCACGGTTTGGGAGGGTTTCTCCATTGATCTTGATAGAGGGAGAGACCAGATCTTGCCCTGGGGTGAATTGGTAATATTATCTGTCATAAAGCACTATAATGCGATCTGCGAGGGTATCCCAACTTGGAACACTGGTTAATGGGGGTGTATGGTTTGATTTTGTTTTGGTGTGAGGAGACAAGTGAAACCCCAGTGAACATAAACAGCCCAGTCATGTAACAATCATTAAAGAATATTTAGTAAAGTGATACAAGACAAATACACACCAACAGAACTACTCCACTCTCTGACAATTACGGTATATGAATTACTAAATACACACACAGTTTATGTAGAACCTACCCCTTATTCCAAAATATATCCATGATCCTGAACTCCGAAGACTTTTCCTGTTCCACAAGCAACATCCAAATTAAATAATCAAATTATAGTTAGCACACAATACAGGGATGATACTTAAGCCTGAGTCACATCTTTTCCTGGTCCAGCAAAGGTATTTAAAACCCCCGTTGCAAAGGTTTTCTGCACTGCCTTGGTCTAAGGCTTACAGGATTGTTTGATGTAAACTTGACCTCTAGGCTGCTAGCTGGAAAACCAACTTCCAGTCTTGGTGACTGGAAACATTCTGAGACTGCTGGGTGTTAACTGCCTCCCTGGCCTCTGATTGTCTGGCCAATTATACCTTTGTTCCTCTTAGATAATGTCTTGTGTGTATTTGTCTGTCTGCCCCTATCAACTTCCTGGACGACACATTAATATATGTATACCTCATTGGTCTTCCCAAACAACGATAAGCAGCTATGCCTCATAAACCATTCACATTTGATTATTTTCTAAACTCGTTACACGGAGAGATGTATATCAATTGGGGCCGTTTGAATACTGGGTACTGCTGTCTCTAGGCAGATTCATGATAGTAAAGGACTTGAGTCTTCTTGGAGTTGAGGCTGTGACCAATTCAGCGAAGGTGTCGAGCACGGGCTTGGACATTCTTTTCTGAGAGAGTGGAGATGGCGATGTCGACTGCAGACTGAAGTTACACTAATGTAATTTTCGTCTTGGATTTCAACTGGTTGAGGTTGAAAGGTGTTCACCCCACTGGGAAGCTTGTTCTTGACAAGGTGAAGGATGGTGGCGATGCATATGGAGAAAAGGGTGAGGACGATGACACATCTCTGCTTGACGCCAGTCTTAACCTCAAAGGTTTCTGTCTTATTTCCATCGGTGAGGACTGTTGCTGACATCTTGTCGTGGAGGAGTCGGAGAATGTTGATGACAACCGGCCTTTGACAGGGTCTCCCATCAACACTTCCTGACTGACTGATCAAAAGACTTGGTCAGATCGATGAAAGCCAGGTTGAATGGTTGATGTTCCTCCTGGCATTTCTCTTGAAGTTGTCGAGCAGTGAAAATCATGTCTGCTGTTCCACAGTTTGGCCAGAAAACGCACTGGCTTTCCAGAAGGACTTCTTCAGAAATTGGGAGAAGACAGCTGGCAAGGTTTCAGGTGTTGATCTTCCCAGCGATGGAGAATAGGGCGATTCCTCAGTAGTCCCACAGTCCACTTTGTTTGCTTTCTTGAAGATGGTGGCGATGGAGGCATCCCTGAGGTCGGCAGGAATTTGTTCTCTGTCCCAGATTTTGAGGAATAGCTGATGAAGATAATGGGTGATCTCTTCCCCTCCATGTTTGAAACCATTTATTTTGTTGTTTATTAACTATATATAGCTTAGTCCAATTCAGATACATGTATACATGCAAAGGCATCATAGATTTAGATGTAATCTCCCAAACTCATTCAAAATATGACACTAGCTTTTGGAGGTGAACAACTCTCTTCAGCTCCTTCAGGCTTGGTGTTTGAACACTTCTCTTTGATCTCTATTCAAATATTTTAGCACCTCATCCCGTATAGTGTTTCCATGATCGGACATTCCCATTGATCTGTAGCACCCAAGGGGAGTACAAATCAACAAATTATACTCTCAGACCATGATTTTTCACCATGAAGTTTGAATGGAAAGTCACGCGCGATGAACCCACAATTCCTCAACCTGTGAGCACTGCTCCTGAATGGAATCCTGGAATCACTCCCTCCATTGTCAGTTGGTACAAAAGTGACTGCAGCACAAAAGGAACCCTTTCATTCCTCTGCTACTTTGTTGAGGTAATCAATTGAAGCTGTCTACTCTAATCCCATCTCCCTACTCTTCACCAATACAATTGCAGTTCGAGATAGATGTCTTTCTCCTTGGGGTGGCACTGGGAGATAATCCATAACTCTGCTGGCCCTGCCCTAATTTACACCGAGTCCCACTCACCCATTGTAGCTGAGCTGCATTGGCCTTATACCTCCTGCATCTGTAGGGGGGGAGCTCATACAGACTTATAACATTCTAACAGGACTAGACAAGGTAAGATGCAGGGAAGATGTTATCAATGATGGGTGTGTCCAGAACCAGGAGTCACAGCCTGAGGATTCAGGGTAAACCATTTCGGACAGAGATGAGGAGACATTTCTTCACCCAAAGAGTGGTGAGCCTGTGGAATTCATTACCACAGGAAGTAGTTGTCGTTAAAACTTTGAATATATTCAAGAGGCGGCTGGATATAGCACTTGGGGAGAATGGGATCAAAGGCTATGGGGAGAAAGCAGGATTAGGCTATTGAGTTGGATGATCAGCCATGATCGTGATGAATGGCGGAGCAGGCTCAAAGGGCCAAAAGGCCTCCTCCTGCTCCTATCTTCTATGTATCTATGTAACCTCCTCTGGGCCTATCAGACTTGGAGCTCCTTCACTCTGTGCTCCTCCACCTCTGGCCTCTTGAGCATCTCTGATTTTAATCACTCCACCTTTCACAGCCGCACTTTCAGCTGTCTGGGCCTTGAGCTGTGGAATTCCCTTCCTGTTCCTCTACCTCTCTTCCTCCCTTTAAGCCGCTCCTTAAAGCCAAGCACTTTGACCAAGACACTTGTTCTAATACCCCCTTGATGTGGCTTCGTGTCAATCTTTGGTAACCCTCCTGCAAAGCACCTTGGAATGTCTACCGACACAAGGTGCCACACAAATGCAAGTTGTTTCAGTTGCTTTGCTGTCAATTGTTATGAGGTGCGACAACTTTCTGCTGAGGTAAGGTGCAGGAGCTAAAAATGCTCTGTCATTAGCTCAATCTAACTTGCCATGGTCTTTGGCAGAAAACCTAAACAAAATAATCTATTATTAAAACAGAAAATGCTGGAAATTTAAATAATATGTTTCTACTCAATGCACAATAAGGAGGCTCATAACTTTTGGAGGTAACCGGTTAGATCAGCTTGCGACTCCTGGGAAATTGATTTCATGGTTAGGCCAGATATAAGTTAAAATGAATTGACAAGAAAATAAGCACAAATTAATGTTTTCCATGGTTGTCAATCAATGTAGAGGATACACTGTACAAAGTTAATTTAAATTCATATGTTAAGACCCATTAAAACCTGGACATTTCTGTTATCTTCCATAATTCATCTATTTTAATCTGATTTTACCATGGTTAATAATGTGAAAAAAATGAATCAATTAATGATATAATTTGCTTCCAATCATTCCTTTCCAGCATAGGTCACAAGGTACCCTCCAATATCTCAGAGACTAACTTCAAAGTACTGCTCCCGACACCACCTTCTCAAAGGCTGGCAGAGAAAAACCCCAGCCTTCAGCACTAAGGAAATTCCCCTTTTGGAGAAATGTCTTTTTTTTTGCCCATTTTTCGTATTTTAGGTATTGCCCTCCCCACCTCGACACATTGACCATCTGGACAGGCAGATAAGACAAGCTGCTCTTCTGCCAGTTTGTAGTGACTCATCCTGATTTGCTTCTCTGCCGCTGGAAGTTGCCTGATCTCTTGCTTTGCCTGATGATTTAATAAACATTGTGTATATTTCTATCCTGCATATATTTGACAACTCGGATTGAGCATATTCGTGGCGGTTTTATTATCTACCACCAACAGTCCCGTCCAGTCAAACTGCTCTTTTTTTGTCCCCATCCCCATTGTTACTATCATGATCATAAATAACTGTTAATGTGTAAAACAAATTTGAAAAAACACAATGGTGGGATTCTCCGTTTCTGAGACTAAGGGCGAGATTCTCCCAAAACGGGAGAAATCGTAAAGCTGGCGTAAACGGCAGCGCGCCCCTTCCCGACGGGGGACCGATTCTGGTCCCCGGTCAGGGCTAGCAGCCCGACGCCGTGGGCTCCGGCAAGACGGGCTTAACGAAAATCGTTAAGCCCGCTTGCTGGAGTTAGCGCCGGCTGACGCGTCATATGACGTCAGCCGCGCATGCGCAGTTTGGAAGACTCCAACCCGCGCATGCGCGGGTGACGTCATCCGTTTTTGCGCGAAACCCGCGCATGCGCGGGCCGGGTTGCCCCTCAGCCGTCCCGCGAATGGATACTGCGGGGCGGCGGAACGACAAGTAGTGCGCGGGCATCGGGCCCGCTGCCCGCGATCGGTGCCCACCGATCGCGGGCCCATGGCACCCTTGGCACGGCCGTGGTACTGCCGTGCCAATCGGTGCCATGGTTATAAAAAGCGAGTTTGTGACGCCGTTTTTACGAACGGCAAGACCAGGTGTGTTTGCCGTTCGTAAAAACGGCGGAAAGGGCTGGGACTTCGGCCCATCTAACAGCTGAGAATCGCTGCCGGCCGTAAAAAAAACGGCGGCAGCGATTCGGGTCGGGACTTCGGCGGGGGGGGGGGGGGCGGGGGGGGAGGAGAATAGCGGGAGGGCGGCAAAAATGTCGGGAAGGCCCTCCCGCTATTCTCCCACCCGTCGTGGGGGTCGGAGAATTTCGCCCTAAGTGTTGACGCCAACGGAGAATCCGTGGACATTTACAACAGCAAAACTGGTGCTGAACCTGTACCGATTTCGCTACTGTTGAGGGGCTGGCACCGGCACCGCGTGAAGCGTGATCGATTCCAGTGGCAAACGGTGCGGGATTCGTCGGGTCCGTGATTGACACTCGGGAGGCTGATACGCTGCAGTCGCTCATACTCATTACACCCCCCACACACACTCATCCCAGCCGCACACACACATTACACTCCCCACACACACTCATCCCAGCCTCACACACACATTACACTCCCCACACACACTCATCCCAGCCGCACATACACATTACACCCCCCACACACACTCATCCCAGCCGCACATACACATTACACTCCCCACACACACTCATCCCAGCCACACACACACATTACACTCCCCACACACACTCATCCCAGCCTCACACACACATTACACTCCCCACACACACTCATCCCAGCCAACATACACATTACACTCCCCACACACACTCATCCCAGCCACACATACACATTACACTCCCCACACACACTCATCCCAGCCACACATACACATTACACTCATCCCAGCCTCACGCACACATTACACTCCCCACACACACTCATCCCAGCCTCACACACACATTACACTCCCCACACACACTCATCCCAGCCTCACACACACATTACACTCCCCACACACACTCATCCCAGCCGCACACACACATTACACTCCCCACACACACTCATCCCAGCCTCACACACACATTACACTCCCCACACTCACTCATCCCAGCCGCACACACACATTACACTCCCCACACGCACTCATCCCAGCCACACACACACATTACACTCCCCACACGCACTCATCCCAGCCACACACACACATTACACTCCCCACACACACTCATCCCAGCCTCACACACACATTACACTCCCCACACACACTCATCGCAGCTGCACACACACATTACACTCCCCACACACACTCATCCCAGCTGCACACACACATTACACTCCCCTCACACACTCATCCCAGCCGCACACACACATTACACTCCCCACACACACTCATCCCAGCTGCACACACACATTACACTCCCCACACGCACTCATCTCAGCCACACACACACATTACACTCCCCACACACACTCATCCCAGCCTCACACACACATTACACTCCCCACACACACTCATCCCAGCCACACACACACATTACACTCCCCACACACACTCATCCCAGCCACACATACACATTACACTCCCCACACACACTCATCCCAGCCACACATACACATTACACTCATCCCAGCCTCACGCACACATTACACTCCCCACACACACTCATCCCAGCCTCACACACACATTACACTCCCCACACACACTCATCCCAGCCTCACACACACATTACACTCCCCACACACACTCATCCCAGCCGCACACACACATTACACTCCCCACACACACTCATCCCAGCCTCACACACACATTACACTCCCCACACTCACTCATCCCAGCCGCACACACACATTACACTCCCCACACGCACTCATCCCAGCCACACACACACATTACACTCCCCACACGCACTCATCCCAGCCACACACACGCATTACACTCCCCACACACACTCATCCCAGCCTCACACACACATTACACTCCCCACACACACTCATCGCAGCTGCACACACACATTACACTCCCCACACACACTCATCCCAGCCGCACACACACATTACAATCCCCATACACACTCATCCCAGCCTCACACACACATTACACCCCCCACACACACTCATCCCAGCCGCACATACACATTACACTCCCCACACACACTCATCCCAGCCACACACACACATTACACTCCCCACACACACTCATCCCAGCCTCACACACACATTACACTCCCCACACACACTCATCCCAGCCACACATACACATTACACTCCCCACACACACTCATCCCAGCCACACATACACATTACACTCCCCACACACACTCATCCCAGCCACACATACACATTACACTCATCCCAGCCTCACGCACACATTACACTCCCCACACACACTCATCCCAGCCTCACACACACATTACACTCCCCACACACACTCATCCCAGCCTCTCACACACATTACACTCCCCACACACACTCATCCCAGCCGCACACACACATTACACTCCCCACACACACTCATCCCAGCCTCACACACACATTACACTCCCCACACTCACTTATCCCAGCCGCACACACACATTACACTCCCCACACGCACTCATCCCAGCCACACACACACATTACACTCCCCACACGCACTCATCCCAGCCACACACACACATTACACTCCCCACACACACTCATCCCAGCCTCACACACACATTACACTCCCCACACACACTCATCCCAGCCGCACACACACATTACACTCCCCACACACACTGATCCCAGCCTCACACACACATTACACTCCCCACACTCACTCATCCCAGCCGCACACACACATTACACTCCCCACACGCACTCATCCCAGCCACACACACACATTACACTCCCCACACGCACTCATCCCAGCCACACACACACATTACACTCCCCACACACACTCATCCCAGCCTCACACACACATTACACTCCCCACACACACTCATTGCAGCTGCACACACACATTACACTCCCCACACACACTCATCCCAGCTGCACACACACATTACACTCCCCTCACACACTCATCCCAGCCGCACACACACATTACACTCCCCACACACACTCATCCCAGCTGCACACACACATTACACTCCCCACACACACTCATCCCAGCCGCACACACACATTACACTCCCCACACACACTCATCCCTGCCTCACACACACATTACACTCCCCACACACACTCATCCCAGCCGCACACACATTACACTCCCCACACGCACTCATCTCAGCCACACACACACATTACACTCCCCACACACACTCATCCCAGCCACACATACACATTACACTCCCCACACACACTCATCCCAGCCGCACACACATTACACTCCCCACACGCACTCATCTCAGCCAACAAGATGACACTGGTTGTGCTGGAGCGCACCCATACAGCTGACGGGTCGGCTGGGGCCAGAGGGTACCCGGGGATGCATGGCGTGCCTTGCCAACTGTGGCAATGGTGTTCCATACCCATCCACCCAGACTCCATAGCCCACCCCCTGGCAGAAGCCCCCCGTCCAGCGGCACAACTGTCAGCAAACTCTGGCGATGTTGGACACTTTCCGTACCCCCTCTCTCTCCCTCAGCAGCCGCAACGTCAGTTTCACGATTTTTAAAAGAACAGGTGAATCGCACCATCATTAACTCCACCCATTGGAGGCGGAGAATCGCGGAGGCCCTGGAGAATACCGGGTTAGACCTGCTAATGATATGCCTACTGTGCGAGTGGAGTGAAACGTATTGACGCCGTTTTAGAGGTGACAGAGAATCGTGAATTGATGCCAAATCGGTGCCTATCGTGATTTCAGCATCGGAACCTATTCCCCACCCAATCACATTTCCCGATTTCAGCATCGGCTAACGGAGAATCGTGCTGTAATAAGTCCATTCACCAGAATCCCTTTTATTACCAAATCAGTACAATCTGGTGCCTTGAGCTCAGAGGATCTGACACTCCCTGTTATATACAGAGAAAGGGGTTCCCTGATTGGGCCACTAATCAGGGAACTCATATTCCGATTGGCCAATCTCAAAGACCTGGTCTAAGTCATTCCACCTGCCCAGTTTGGTTCAGTGCTGACCCTGCTTTTTTTGGGGATTTGCTCGCTGCTTTGTCCTGGCTGTTAATCTTCCATTTTTGAAACCTCCAGGACAGGTCTGGAGAGTTGGCAAACCAAATCTGTTATCACAGTTTTAGGTTAATATATCCATGTAAAGGCCTTTTTCTTGAAATGCACACGTCAAAGTGATTTTGTGGAACAGAATGACCAACCTGCGAACTAAATTCTCCCATCAATCCATAGACAGAACAATGGGCATGATTTAATGGCCTCCTCATGCCTGACTTGGTGACACAAGGCCATTGAATCTCAGGAGAGGCTCCTTGCAAGATACATGACTCTCAAAACACCTCGCGGGATCCAGATTAACATATTTAAGTGGGCTCACTTCAATGGGCGGGATTCTCCCACCCCAGCGTCGGTCCGACCGGAAGTTGTAGAATCCTCTGCACTCCCGGGGGCTAGGCCGGTGCCGGAGGGGTTGGCGCCGTGGCAATCGATGCTGAAGGGCCGCCGTGGTTTAGCGCATGCGCAGACCGGCCGGCGTATTCTAGCGAATGCGCAGGAGGGTGTCTTCTCCAGGACGTTCATGGCGGAGCCCTACAGGGGCTGGCGTGGAAGGAAAGAGTGCCCCCGTGGCACAGGCCTGCCCGCAGATCGGGCCCCGATCGCGGGCCAGGCCACCGTGGGGGCCCCCCCGGGGTCGGATTCCCCCACGCCCCCTCCGAGGACTGCACCAGCCGGCCCATCAGCCGGCCTACCAGCCAAGTGCCACCGTGTGGGACCATGTTCAATCCATGCCGGTGGGACTGGCCAGAAGCCGATGGCCGCTTGGCCCATCAGGGCCCGGAAATTGGCCGGGGAGGGGGGGGGGGGCACTGTCAACGGCCCCCGACCGGCGCGACGTGATCCCCGCCCCCACCCGAAAACCGGAGCCAGAGAGTACGGCAGCCGGCGTCGGAGCGGCCGTGCAAGATTCATGCCCAATATGTCTGCGCTGGATTCTCCCAGGGCCCAGGATTAATGGCCTGACCTGGCAGGCTTTACCATGGCACTGTTTAGCACTGCTTTCCATAAACATGGAGCAGGTGTAACAGCACCTGGGGGGGTCTCTGAGGCCACTGGATTCCCCTTGGCAGTCAGGCTCAGGGCAGTGTGGTATCCTCGCACGGGCAACTTGACACCCGGGCACCTTGGCACTGTCACAAGGACACTCAGGCAGTGCCAGGCTGGAAGGGGCACTGCCAGGGTGCCAAGCTGAGGATGCTTTGCCCTTAAGAGGTGAGGTGGGGGGGGGGGGGGGGTGGTGCTCAAGGACCCCGGAGGAGATAAGTTGGGTGCAGTGGGGGGGGGGGGGGGGGGGGTGTCCGGAGGCCACGATGGGGCAGTTAAGGCGGGTCAATAGATTGAGGTGGGATTTTTAAATAGCGTCAATCCCGCATACTCTCCCAGTACTGGTGAGCTGAACTTGTCAGTGCAGGAGGGAGGTAAGTGTGGCCTCAGCGTAAGGCAAGTGGGGCATTCCACATCGAGGCAAAAAAAAAACAGAGAAGTGCCATTAAATAGCAGTGTCATCTGAGTAACACCTCGCTAAATGCATCCAAAACCCGTCTCTGTTTCTGTTTAACTTTGTTAAATGATATGAAAGTAGCAGTAACACAAATCATTCAGTGTTTCTGACCCACAACTTTTACTAGATTGTGGTATGGGGAGCACACGGCCCACTCTACAGGTGTGGTACAGCAGAAATGGAACAGTATTTTTTAAAGCAAAACAATGTTTATTCTATGAACTCAAGTTAACCTTTTTAAAACATGCAGTGAACATCTTGGCAACCATTCATTCAAATACAACCCCCAAAGAATACAACACTAAGTAATTCTAACTTTCCTTTTAACATCCATAAGACTTAAGAAAAAACTTTTAACAGAAGCATATCAGGTTAAAGTCACTACTGAGAGCAGTTATTACTTTTAAATCACCAAAGGATCGATTTACATTCTTTAGATTAGAGAGAGAGACTCTAATGCACCTTCTGGCTGTGACTGCAGCTATCCAGCTCTGAAAATGAAACTAAAACACACCCTGCAGCAAACAGCCTAAAATGAAAGGAAAAAGCTGACAGACAGCGCAGCTCCACCCACTCTCTGACATCACAGGAGTAATAAACACCCATTTCTTAAAGGTACTCTCACATGACAATCCTCTGAACAGTCCATACACCCCTTTCCCTGGGACAGTGTTTTTTCTTCCCACTTTAATAAACGTTATCCTGTTTTACTGAGTCTGTCTTCCCAATACTTTTCTTAAGCCACCAACACTGCGACTTCACATGTCCAACTTTATTACAATGAAAACACTTGAGTTTTCTTGCCTCTCGTCCACTATCATAGGTTTCCTTGTCACACTGAGGCAAACACTCCTTAACATCACCAACTTAATCCCCTTTGCATTGACCACTTGTGAATTTCTCATGTCCTCAGTTTCTATCCTTCACAGATCGAAATTAATGTTGAAAAGCAGACTTTGCTTTGCGAACTAATTCAAAATAATCTGCCATTTCAGCTGCCTGTCTAGCAGTTTTAATTATTTGCTCTTCTACCCGAGCTGTCACTACTCTTGGAAGTGAATCTTTGAATTCTCCCAAAATGATTGATTCCCTCGGAGCGTCATACATTTGGTCTATTTTTAATGCTCCCATCCACCTATCAAAGTTATTTTGTTTAATTCTTTTGAATTCTATTTATGTCTGACCTGATTCTTTCCTTAGATTTCTAAACTTCTGTCTGTGGGCTAGTTTATATGCACAAAATATGGTTTTCCTCACCTCATCATAATCCCTAGATGCCTCCTCTGACAGTGATGCAAACACTTCACTACCAGCATTGTTTGTACCAACACTACCCAATTCAATTGGCCAATTCCATTTTTTTGTCACTTTTTCAAATGTGATGAAAAAGTTTTTGACATCTTTCTCATCAAATCTATCAATGTGTGAATATATTTAAACATATCCCAGCTAAGCTTTTGACTAAGATATATTTCTTCTTCTCCTAGACTTTCCTCGGTTTTTGCCTTTAACTCCAACAGTTTAAGTTGATACTTTCTTTTCCTTTCCAAATCCCTCTCAGTCATTTCCATTTCACGAAGTTCAAATCCTCTCTCTTTTTCCTTTGCTTCTGCCATCATTGTTGATCTCTCATTTTCCTTATCCCATTCTTCCTTTGCTAATTTTTCCATTTCTTTTTGAAAAATCCTCTCTTTCCCTTTTCTTCCATTTCCAATTTCTTCACTTGTATTTGTAATTGAATTCTAAATAATTCTAATGATTCAGGCTGTGTCTCTGGTAAATTTCAGCATTGAACTACCTTTCTCGCCCCTTTACATAAGGTTAACTGCAGCTTCTCTGCCAAACGCACAAGTTTTGCTTCAGTCTCCCTTTGTAAACCATGCCGAGTAATCTCTTCCACACCCAGGAAAAGTTTTGCAACTGAAAGAGCCGTCTTCAGGCACTCCCTATCTAAATTTCAAAAACTGGAAAGAATGCAATCGTTCCACACACGCTCACTGTCTTTAAGTTCAGTAACCCCAAGCCAAACAAGGAATTATACTTAAGATCCTGGACGAGCCCCTAATTGTATTACAATCCCTGACCAGACCCCAACAGTGGCTAGGATACTGGAGCAAAGTATTGATACTTTAGTTTATTTTGTAAGATTGTGCAGAAAGAATGAGTCACTCAGGAGTGATGTAATGTGAGGTAATGCATTTTGGAAGGTCTAATGCAGGTAGGGAATATGCAGTGAATGGTAGAACCCTCAAGAGTATTGACAGTCAGGGAGATCTAGGTGTGCAAGTCCACAGGTCACTGAAAGGGGCAACACAGGTGGAGAAGGTAGTCAAGAAGGCATACAGCATTCTTGCCTTCATTGGCCGGGGTATTGAGTATAAAAATTGGCAAGTCATGTTGCAGCTGTATAGAATCTTAGTTAGGCCACACTTGGAGTATAGTGTTCAATTCTGGTTGCCACATTACCAGAAGGATGTGGAGGCTTTAGAGAGGATGCAGAAGAGATTTGCCAGGATGTTGCCTGGTATGGAGGGCATTAGCAATGAGGAGAGGTTGAATAAACTTGGTTTGTTCTCACTGGAATGAAGGAGGTTGAGGGGCGACTTGATAGAGGTCTACAAAATTATGAGGGGCATAGACAGAGTCGATAATCAGATACTTTTTCCCAGGGTAGAGGGATCAATTACTAGGGGACATAGGTTTAAGGTGTGAGGGGCAAGGTTTAGAGGAGATGTACGAGGCAACTTTTTTTACACAGAGGGTAGTGGGTGCCTGGAACTCGCCGCCAGAGGAGGTGGTGGAAGCAGGGACGATAGTGACGTTTAAGGGGCATTTTGACAAATACATGAATAGGATGGGAATAGAGGGATATGGACCCCGGAAGTGTCGAATATTTTAGTTTACACGGGCAGCATGGTCGGCGCAGGCTTGGAGGGCCGAAGGGCCTGTTCCTATGCTGTACTTGTCTTTGTTCTTTGTTCTTTGAGTGATTGCATGAAGAAATAGGGATTTGGTATTTTAAAACAAAATGAATACAATATTAAACTCACAATAACGTAGCAATAGCCCCTTAAACACTACTTATCAATTGCCCATTAAATAATAATAGAATAAACATGCAGCTCTCAATACAGCTTAAAATCAGCTTGGCACAGAGTAATACTTGCTTTGCAGAACAGATTTGGCTCCGGTTAGAACCCCTGCAGACTCTGGCTGAATGTCTTCCAAAAGCTGTTTCAACTGGGTTGTTTCGGCTTCTTCCTTGTCCTCAGACAAGATTGCTCTGCTTTAAAGTGTTATTCCTCTTTGTTGAACTATTCTACTGGGAGAGAGTTGTTTTTACTTGTGGTTAAAACCAGGGTTGCCAGATCAGACTTCAACTCCTTCCAAAGCTTTCTCAAACATTCTCTCTCTGCATCCTTTAGCTCCACCCTGCACTGACATCGTCTCCCCAAGCTGAAAAACAAAATAACTCCCCAGGGACTTCCCCAGTTAAACCACAGTGCCTTAGCCCACCCTGAAAAACATATTCCTCTGGTCCATTTCATCTTCTGGATCCTAAAAGTTCCCAAACCCTGCAAAGCAAAATCCTTTATTTAAACCAGGACCACTGCAGTCAATCACACTCGAACCGCAGGCTTTTAACCCTTAAATTTCCCAATATACTTATAATCCAATTTTCAAGAAAAACTCCACTCGTCACACAATGTTGTGTGGAGAAGACACGCTAATCAACTGTTACAGCTAGAACAAAGTTGCCAACTACAGAGTCAACCAGGAGTCCACAACAGACTGTGCCAACTGAAGGTCTATCGCTCCTCAGAACCTGATGCAAGAGACAGTACCCAGTGGAGGACATTTCAACAGTGAGTTAACATGTGAACACTATGTTGACTCCAGTTGAGACAACTAGGGACGAAGTGCAAACTAAACCAGGGGAAATTTTAAGGAAGATGTGCACCCATGCAAAGAGTGGTGGGTGCCTGGAATGCACCGCCTGAGGATGTGGTGGAAGCAGGCACATTAGCAAGATTTTGGAGGCATTTGGATGGGTACATCAATAGGGAGGGATACGGACCGAGTAAGGGTAGAATTTATTTTTTAGTTTGGGCATCATGATCGTCACAGGCTTGGAGGGCCGAAGGGCCTGCTCCTGTGCTGTACTTTTCTTTGTTATTTGTTCTTTGGAAACCAAGAACACCAGAGGTTGCAGTCAACACGAAAAAGCAGATGCCTGAAGTTCGCCGACAACCACACAGGAATCGATGGCCTCCGAAACGTCTAACTTAGTGGCTGTTGTGTTTGTTAATTGCTCAAGTTGTACATTTAGATTGTAATGTTAGACACTGTGTTTCATTGCAGGAACCTCAGAGGTAAAGGGGGAGGAAAGTGTTGTGTGTTCATGTTTGTTCCTCGTTGGAACAAGGTCACTTTGAGAGTTTGATCATGTGACATATTGATGATGTCGTCGGCAGTTTGGGTAGGATAACATTCAGCCTATTCTAGAAGCCTGTGAGAAAACACATTTCCAATAAAGCTCTTGTTTGTTTGCACCTTTGTGATCTGCAAGCCTATCCTCTAAAAATACCACAGGGGTTAAAGACATTGCAGCCAAACTTACAGTGAAGGTTGAAGCTTCTCCAAGGTTCTTCGAACTACATTGAGTTCCCTACTAAATGCAATAGATTATCAAACAGGAAGTAGAATGACTTGAAAACTTTCAGGTAATTGAGAAAGTTTTTCCCCATTCATTATTGCGAAGTGTGGGCGTCACTGGTTAGGCCAGCATTTATTGTCCATCCCTAGTTGCCCTTCAGAAGGTGGTGGTGAGTTGCCTTCTTGAACCACTGCAGTCCTTGAGGTGCAAGTACACCCACTGTGCTGTTAGGGAGGGAGTTTCAGGATGTTGCCCCAGTGACAGTGAAGGAATGGCAATATATTTCCGCGTCAGGGTGGTGAGTGACTTGAAGGGGAATCTCCAGGTGGTGGGGTTCCCAAGTATCTGCTCCTCTTGTCCTTCTAGATAGTGGTGGTCATGGGTTTGGAAGGTGTTGTCTAAGGAGCCTTGGGGAGTTACTGCAGTGCATCTTGTAGATGGCACACACGGTTGCTACTGTGTGTCGGTGTTGGAGGGATTGAATGTTTGTGGAAGGAGAAGCAATCAAGCGGGGCTGTTTTGTCCTGGATGTGTCGATCTTCTTGAGTGTTGTTGGAGCTGCGCCCATCCAGGCAAGTGGAGAGTATTCCATTACACTCCTGACTTGTGCCTTGTAGATGGTGGACAGGCTTTGGGGGGGGTCAGGAGGTGGGTTACTCGCCGTAGGATTCCTACTCTTTGACCTGCTCTGGTAGCCACAGTATTAATGTGGCTGGGTCCAGTTCAGTTTCTGGCCAATGGTAACCCCCAGAATGTTGATTGTGGGGGATTCAGCAATGGTAATGCCATTGAATGTCAAAGGGCGGTGGCTAGATCCTCTCTTGTAGGAGATGGTCATTGCCTGGCACTTACGTGTCACAAATGTAACTTTCCACTTGTCAGCCCAATCTGGATATTGTCCAGGTCTTGCTGCATTTGGACATGGACTGCTTCATTATCTGAGGAGTCATGAATGGTGCTGAACATTGTGCAATCATCCGCAAACATCCCCACTTTTGACTTTATGATGGAAGGCAGGTCATTGATGAAGTAGCTGAAGACGGTTGGGCCTCGGACACTATCCTGAGGAACTCCTGCAGTGATATCCTAGAGTTGAGGTGATTGACCTCCAACCTCCACAACCATCTTCCTTTGTGCCGGGTATGACTCCAACCTGCGGAGAGATTTCCCCCTGATTCCCATTGACTCCAGTTTAGCTAGGGCTCCTTGATGCCATACTCGGTCAAATGCTGCCTTGATATCAAGGGCAGTCACTCTCACCTCACCTCTGGCATTCAGCTCTTTTGTCCATGTTTGAACCAAGGCTGTAATGAGGTCAGGAGCTGAGTGACCTTGGGCAGAACCCAAACTGAGCGTCCGTGAGCAGGTTATTGCCCAGTAAGTGCTGCTTGATAGCCCTGTTGATGACTCCTTCCATCATTTTGCTGATTATGGAGAGTAGACTGACAGGGCAGTACTTGGTCGGGTTGGATTTGTCCTGTTTCCTGTGTACAGGACACACCTGGGCAATTTTGCACATTGCTGGATAGCCGCCAGTGTTGTAGCTGTACTGGAACAGCTTGGCTAGGGGCGTGGCATATTCTGGAGCACAAGCCTTCAGTACTATTGCCGGAATAGTATCAGGGCCCAGAGCCTTTGCAGTATCCAGTGCCTTCAGCCATTTCTTGCTATCACGTGGAGTGAATTGTATTGGCTGAAGGCTGACATCTGTGATGCTGGGGACCTCTGGAGGAGACTGAGATGGATCAACTACTTGGCACTTAAGGCTGAAGATTGTTGCAAATTGCTCAGCCTTGTTTTACACTTTTGCAAGTTGATTATGCAGAGTGGGCAGTTCCCATAATCCCAGTAGTGAAGGATGACAGGTCTTTTAGAATATGTGGTGACTAAAAAATCACAATTAATCCTTTCCTGGAGGGGCGTCACTACCCACTACCGAAAATTGAGGCCCTGTTCCCTGCTCTGAATGGAGGCAATCTGTCCAAGATCATAGAATCATAGAATTTACAGTGCACAAGGAGGCCATTCAGCCCATCGAGTCTGCACTGGCTCTTGGAAAGAGCACCCTACTTCAACCCACCCTATCCCCGTAACCCTGTAGCCCCACCGAACCTTTTTTTTTTTGGACACTAAAGGCAATTTATCATGGTCAATCCACCTAACCTGCACACCTTTGGGCTGTGGGAGGAAACCGGAGCACCCGGAGGAAACCCACGCAGACACGGAGAGAACATGCAGACTCCGCACAGACAGTGACCCAAGGCGGGAATCGGACCCTGGAGCTGTGAAGCCACTGTGCTAACCACTATGCTACCGTGCTGCCCTGGTGCCCATGCGCATCACCAGGGAAAACCTCCCAACTGATTTAGAGAACCTCGGCGGGGTTCTGCGTAAACTAGAAAAATATGGCATCTGCTGTAAGAAATCCAGATGTTCTTTCCTGAAGCCTTCAGTGGAGTTCCTGGGACATGTGATCAATAACCACAAGCTCTCAACCTGTAGTGAATGCACCACAGCCCAGAAATGTCAGGGAGCTTTGTTCGTTTTTGAGGCTTGTGAATTACCAAGGCAAATTCATTTCCAGTTTGTCAATTATGGCAGCACTATTGAATAATCTGCTGATGAAGAATGCTAAATGGGATTGGTCACAGGGCTCCAAGGAAAGTTTCGAGAAATTAAAGCTGGACAAAACACTTCAAATAGATAAGAGAGAAACTATTCCCTCTGATTGGCAAGACCAGAACAAGGGAACATGACTTCAAACTTAGAGCCGCATCATTCAGATGCAGTGTCACAAGGCCTCTTTCAGCTGGTGGAATTTAAATTCAATTAACAAATCTGGGATTGAAAGCTTGTCTCAGTAATGGTGTCAGGGACAGCACGGTGGTGCAGTGGTTAGCACTGGGCCTACAGCGCTGAGGACCCAGTTTCAAATCCCGGCCCTGGGTCACTGTCCGTGTGGAGTTTGCACATTCCCCCCGTATCTGCGTGGGTTTCACCCCCACAACCCAAAGATGTGGAGGGTAGGTGGATTGGCCACGCTAACGTGCCCCTTAATTGAAAACAAATAATAATTGGGTACTCTAAATTTTAAAAAAAAGTAATGGTGAACATAACAACTATTATCGATTATTGTAAAAACCCATCTGGTTCACTAATAACCTTTAGGGAAGGAAATCTGCCGTCCTTACCTGATCTGGCCTACATGACACTCCAGACCCACAGCAATGTGATTGATTCTTACCTGCCCTCTGAATTGTCCGAGCAAATCACTCAGTTAAAGGCAAATAGGGAGGGGCAACAAATGGTGACCCCACCAGAGATGCCCCCATCCCACCCAAGAGTCACAAAAATTGCCCCACTGTTGGCGGCCATGCCTTCAGCTGCCAGGACCCAAAGCTTTGGAATTGCCTTCCTGAATCTCCCGGCCTCTCTTACCCCCTCTGAGAGGCTCCTTAAAACTTACCCCTTTGAACCAGCGTTTGGTTAAATGTCCCTAATATCTCCTCATCTGACCTGGTGTCAAATTTTGTTTCAAACATTGACGTGCTTGGGGCATTTTACGACATGAAGTGTTCTATATAAATACAAGCGATTAGTGTTATTGTTCTTCACAAACGAGGCAGTGGGAATCTGGGTCCCATACCTCAACGCTGCTGAGGTTAGGTGATTGAAAATTTTAAAGCTGAAATTGATCATTTTTTTGTGAGGCATGGACGTCAATGGAAATGAAACAAAATGGGGAAATGTTGATCAGCAGTGATGTAGCTCGAGAGTTTAATTGGCCACCCAATGCTCCTATGTATGGAAGCTTGTGATGTACGACAACTGAACAATCGAACACATTTAGCAGATATGGATATTGATTATTGTACATATTTATTACCTTATTTTCCTGTTTTTCTAATGTTGTCTTAAGGCACTCGCCACGTGTTGACATTCCTAACACTGCTTTAAATCTACAGCAGAGCATGAAACTTTACATCCATCACATGACAGATTTTGGAAAGTTGGACCCAATTGTTAAATGAAAGTAAAAAATATTTTGGAATGAGAATATCGTTCGGAGAATATGTGCCGTGCTTTGGGGGAAGACTTGTCACGTCTGACACCATTGGAACTGATTCAGTGATGTAAGAGACCACTTTCATAGTCAAATTGCTTCATCTAGCAACAGCACTAGCAAACATTCCTTTAATGTAAAAGGTGCTCCATTCCGATAGATGGCACACAGCTGAGGTGACCGTCGTTCGCAGACTAGCGGGCAGGCTGCTCAACTAAAGTCCTTTCATGTTTGAATTCTTCAGTTCTTAGAAATAGAGGGACCTTTAAGAAACATAACCTTGTTCTTTTTCTGATTTGTAATTGACCCCGATTACAAAAGGTTTGTGCTTTATTTTCCTCGATGTGCTAAGTTTTTGCCTTACATTTTTCTGGCAGAATTAAATAATTCTTCCTTAGGAACTGTAAATAGAAATGATCGTGGCAAGTTACAGAATAATATATTTGTCTGTGAGCATAATCATAATCAGCACATGCCATGTTTCCATCTGTGCACCAGCCAAACTCCTGGTTTTATGTACAAACCCTAACTTCAAATTATTCATATTTAGTTTAGTGTAGTGCCAACAGTAAATTAATCAGTGACCAGGTCTCATTTGCTGAATGCAGTTGTTATACTACAGCTTCCAATATGTGATGCTGCAATAACTTGCATTTGTATAGCGCCATTAACATAGTAAACCTTCCCAGGTTGCCTCACAGGAGCGTCTCGGATCAGTTCTCAAATTCAACACCGAATCATATTTTGAGATGTCAGGACAGGGGACAGAAAAAGCTTGATTAAAGGGTTGGGTTTTAAGAAGGGTCTTGAAAGGAGGAGAGAGAGAGAGAGGTGGAGAGATTTACAGAGGGAATTCCAAAGGTGAGAGGTGGGGTTTTCTGGCCATTCACATTGACGTGATTTTACCGTCCTGCCGATGGTGCACGTTCGCCACAGGCTTTGCGGCGGCGAAGGGTGCGTACAATAGGAAACCCCGTTGACCAGAAGACTCCACCACTGTCTGCCGCTCAGAACACGCTGCGGAAGGGGAGGAAAATCCCACCCAAGGACTTGGCAGCTTCAAGCATGTGATGGTCAGTTGGTGATAATCAGGAAGGCGAGAATTGGAGGAATGCAAAGATCTTAGACAGATGTAGAATTGGAGGACGTTACAGAGGTCATTAAGTCACAGAGCTTGAGAGGACAGAAAGAGGTCCTTCAGCCCATTGAGTCTGTGCCAGCCATCAAGCACCTATCTATTCTAATCCCATTTTCCAACAGCCTTGTAGGCAATGGTGTTTCAAGTGTTCATCTAAATGTTTCTTAAATGTTATGAGGGTTTCTGTCTCTACCACCCTTTCAGGCAGCGAGTTCCCACCACCCTCTGGGTGGAAAGGTTTCCCCTCAAATCCCCTATGAATCTCCTGCCCCTGACCTTAAATCTATGCCCCCTGGTTATTGACCCCTCTACTAAGGGAAAAAGTTTCTTCCTAACCACCCTATTTATGCCCCTCATAATTTTATGCACCTCATTCAGGTGCCCCCTGTAGCCACCTGGGGTGGCCACTGCCCAACACAAAATGGAAGATTGCAAGGAATGCAGGGAAAATGGACATGTTGGAAAGCAAGCAGCTTGCAAAGCGATTGTATATTGGGACGACTGCAGAAACCAGTTTTGACTGTTGCAGAAACCAGACAGCACTGTGAAAAGAAACCAGTTAACATACTAATGAGGCGATACCGGGCGATCCCCAGATACAATGGACACAAGTTAAACACAGATCGATACATTCTATAGAAGGCCAGACCCTGTGGAGCCAGAGAAGCCCAAAACAATAAGTCTCAAGAACCGCCCCAGCGACCGAGGAACTGCCCTATGATTGGGGGGTTCAAACATAATCGATTGGGAAGAGACCCAATCGATTCCAAGCAGGTAAGGGAGTCCGCCCAAAGGGGTGCGGATCCCCTGGGACCTATAAAAGACAGGTCCCACACATGGTTCAGTCTCCTGTCTCCTGTCTCCTAATCCAGCCGTCGAGCAGCAGCCACCAACAAGTAAGTGCCTAACGACGACCGCTACCAGAAATAGGCACTCCTGACCCCCTTTTTAATTGATACCAACCTGAAGTCTGCAGACCAGAGCAGAGCAAGAGGCCTTGTTCCCTGACCCAGCAGTTCCTTCGGGATAAGTATTAGTTGTTTAGCGGTAGGAGTAAGTTTAATCCTTTAGCATGTGCATGGGTTGTTATTATAATTGTATTATAATAAACTCTAGTTGTTTGGACTTACTAATTGCTGTACGGTTTTATTGCTTTGAACTTCACCTTGAAGCTTGTGGCGGTGTCTTAACGGCACCTGGCGACTCCAGAGCTTAGAACAAGAAACAGAGCCAAATTGAGTGTTAAGCACACTCACCCAGAACGAGCAACACCCCTCAGCCTTCTCTGCTCCAGGGAAAACAACCCCAGCCTATCCAGCCTCTCTTCATAACTGAGACGCTCCAGCCCAGGCAACATCCTGGTGAATCTCCTCTCTAGTACACCCAGAGATATTAATCTCTTCACTGTGTTACTCATAACATAGTTGATTGTGTTTACATGTTGCAAAGCCAGTGTATTGCGAGCTAGCTGCACCTTCAGCTGAATCATTACATTAAAGAGGCAATGTCACCGCCTCAACACCAGTTTAAAATGATTAACCTGGGGCAGTTCAGTGATCATGTCATTTTGGCAGTGTGTTCCTTCTCCATGTCAGTCATAGTAACAGTTCCCAAACTTGCTGTAGTCAAAAAACAATTGATTGAGAGAGACAGAACCCAAAGAGCATTCATATCAAATGAACCATAATCCTTTGTATCAATTTGATTTTTGCAGGGAGGCTCTTGTATTCCGAGGGTGTGCTGAGATATTGCATCGGAAGAGTGGAAAGTGACATGGTGGGTTGAAGTTTATCTCCTAGTGCAAATCAAAACTGCAAAATAATATAAATGACTTGTCTTCCTAGCCCTGCATCCACTTCCCAATAGGCAGACATGGAAACTACATCATCTCCCAATCAGGCCTCGTCTTAAGGATTATGTCCTTCAAGCACAGTCCACAGCGTTAAACCAGAACCCTGCCAGCCGGCCAATGAATGGTAGGCTATCGCATCTGATTGAGCACAATCCTGGAGGTTTCAAACACACCAGCTACACAAACCCCAACAGTCTTCTTTCCCCTGTCCCTAATATTTTTTTCTGTGACTAATGAAAGGTTAGAGGGAAACGATTATTATTAATGCTCCTCTGATCTTTCTCCCAGGTTTAGGGGCCTCACGGTAGCATGGTGGTTAGCATCAATGCTTCACAGCTCCAGGGTCCCAGGTTCGATTCCCGGCTGGGTCACTCTGTGTGGAGTCTGCACGTCCTCCCCGTGTGTGCGTGGGTTTCCTCCGGGTGCTCCGGTTTCCTCCCACAGTCCAAAGATGTGCGGGTTAGGTGGATTGGCCATGCTAAAATTGCCCGTAGTGTAAGGTTAATGGGGGGATTGTTGGGTTACGGGTATACGGGTTACGTGGGTTTAAGTAGGGTGATCATTGCTCGGCACAACATCGAGGGCCGAAGGGCCTGTTCTGTGCTGTACTGTTCTATGTTCTATGTTCTATGTTTTGTTTTTTGCTTGCTGCAATGACCTGAAGTTTAATCAGAAATCTCTGGAGACTCCAGGACAAACATGGAGAGTTGGCAACTGCATAATGGTGCCTGCGACTTAAAACTGCAGCCGGTAGGGTTAGAGCAGGAGTTCAGCAGGTGTGTCCTTCGCTTGTAACTGCCTCTTCCTCTCCCAGGGCAGGGGAAAAGATGGGAATTCCCCCGTTACTGCAGAGCTGAATCCCATTCTGACTCTGGAGTAGGATACTGTCGGATACACAGCACGTGGACAGCTTCAATCTCGGGCTTGCACTGAAGTGCTAGCACAGTGTCATTAGAAAAGAAAAGAAATGAAAATCGCTTATTGTCACAAGTAGGCTTCAAATGAAGTTACTGTGAAAAGCCCCTAGTCGCCACATTCCGGCGCCTGTTCGAGGAGGCTGGTACGGGAACTGAACCGTGCTGCTGGCCTGCCTTGGTCTGCTTTCAAAGCCAGTGATTTAGCCCTGTGCTAAACCAGCCCCAGGTAAGTCTGACTTAAACCATTTTCAGAGGGTCACCCTGAACTCTTGACACAATGACACATTTTCAATGTTATATTTAATTCCTCAGAAGTCTCTCCAATTCCCTCAAAATATTAATAATACAGTGCACACCAGGAGTTAGCTTCCCCTGTCTCGGCTGTGAGAATTTAATTCAGGGCTACATCATATAAAGGAGGTAATGTGTGGAACCCATTCTGTAGTTACTGGCCTCACACCCCAAAGATCATAAAAAGTACAAATGCATCTTTCTCTTAACCTGGGGCTGGATTCTCCAATTTTGCTGGCGTGAAACAACCACCGATCCTCCGTTTGGCCGGGGGCTAGCATGCCAGCAACGTGGAGCACCTAGCTGCCAATACGACCCAGAGAATTGCTGTGTCCGCCGCTACATGGCAGAAGCCACTCGCAGACCCGGGGCGAAATTCTCCGACTCCCAGCAGGGTCGGAGAATCGCCTGGGGCCGCTGTAAATCCCGCCCCCACCGTGGCAGAGAATCTCCGCCACCCGGGAAGTGGCTGCGGCGGAATCTCGCCACTCCGATCGGAGAGGCCCCTGCGGCGATTCTCCGGCCCGGATGGGACGAAGTCCCGCCGTTGGGAGGCCTCTCCCGCCGCCGAGGTTTGAACCACCTCTGGAACGGCGGGCTCAGCGGCGCGAGCAGGCCCCCGGGGTCCTGGGGGGGGGGGGGGGGGGGGGGGCGATCGGACCCCGGGGGGTGCCCCCACGGTGGCCTGGCCCGCGATCGGGGCCCACCGCTCAGACTCCGGGCCAGTGCCCTGGGGGCACTATTTCTCTTCCGCGGCCGCCACGGCCTCAACCATGGCGGAGCGGAAGAGAAACCCACATCGCGCATGCGCCGGTGGTGACATCAGCGGCAGCTGCCCGCTGACGTCACTGCCGGCGCATGCGCGGACCGGCGAAAGCCTTTCGGCCAGCCCCGCTGCCGGGGCGCCGGTTTTTTGCGTCAGTCTTCTGGTGCCAACCGCTCCGGCGCGGGGCTGGCCCCCAATGGTGGGGAGAATTCTCCACCTTTGGGGAGGCGCGATCCCTGAGTGGTTGGCGCCACTCCCCTACTCCGGGACCCACCGTCATGTCGGGTAGGGGAGAATCCAGCCCCAGGTCTGCGAAATAGACCCCCCCCCTTTGGCCGGCTTGTGCTGCCTGGACCACTCCCCCACAGTGCCACCAGCCCCTGATAAAGTCCTCCCCTGCCCGCGGATCGGCCCTGCCCCAACTGTGGCGGTGCTGGACTGAGTCCGCAGCCACCAGGCTGAGTTCCCGACGGATAATGACGTCGTCGGAAATTCGGCGAGTCGGGGGCAGAGCATCGGGGGGGGGGTGGACCTCAGCCAATGTCCTGAGGCCATTGATACGGCGCACGACGTACTTTCCCAGTTGGCTGCTTTGGAGGGGGCGGAGCATCACGAAAGTGGTGCCGCCCCCGATTTGGTCGGGAACGGCGATTTCGACATCGGCGACGAGAGAATCCAGACACTGTACTTTGAAATATTCGGGCGAGATTCTCCATTCCTGAGACTAAGCGTTGACGCCGTGCAGGGTTCGTGGAGTTCCACAACTGCAAAACTGGTGCCACACCCGGATTGATTCAGTGACTGCGGAGGGGCTAGCACCAGCGCTGCATGGAACACAATCCATTCCAATGGGAAATGGTGCAGGATCTCCGGGTCCGTGATTGACACTCGGGAGGCTGACAAGATGCAGCCGCAGATACACATTACACTCCCCACACACACTCATCCCAGCCCCACACACACATTACACTCCCCACACACACTCATCCCAGCCCCACACACATTACACTCCCCACACACACTCATCCCAGGCCCACACACACATTACACTCCCCACACACACTCATCCCAGCCACACACACACATTACACTCCCCACACACACTCATCCCAGCCTCACACACACATTACACTCCCCACACACACTCATCCCAGCCGCACACACACATTACACTCCCCACACACACTCATCCCAGCCGCACACACACATTACACTCCCCACACACACTCATCCCAGCCCCACACACACATTACTCTCCCCACACACACTCATCCCAGGCCCACACACACATTACACTCCCCATACACACTCATCCCAGCCACACACACACATTACACTCCCCACACACACTCATCCCAGCCTCACATACACATTACACTCCCCACACACACTCATCCCAGCCGCACATACACATCACACTCCCCACACACACTCATCCCAGCCGCACACACACATTACTCTCCCCACACACACTCATCCCAGGCCCACACACACATTACACTCCCCACACACACTCATCCCAGCCGCACACACACATTACACTCCCCACACACACTCATCCCAGCCGCACACACACATTACACTCCCCACACACACTCATCCGAGCCGCACACACACATTACACTCCCCACACACACTCATCCCAGCCACACACACACATTACACTCCCCACACACTCTCATCCCAGCCGCACACATACATTACACTCCCCACACACACTCATCCCAGCCGCACACACACATTACACTCCCCACACACACTCATCCCAGCCGCACACACATATTACACTCCCCACACACACTCAAACCAGCCGCGCACACACATTACACTCCCCACACACACTCATCCCAGGCCCACACACACATTACACTCCCCATACACACTCATCCCAGCCCCACACACACATTACACACCCCACACACACTCATCCCAGCCGCACACACATATTACACTCCCCACACACACTCATCCCAGCCTCACACACACATTACACTCCCCACACACACTCATCCCAGCCGCACACACACATTACACTCCCCACACACACTCATCCCAGCCCCACACACACTCATCCCAGCCCCACACACACATATGGGGCCTCACGGTAGCATGGTGGTTAGCATCAATGCTTAACAGCTCCAGGGTCCCAGGTTCGATTCCCGGCTGGGTCACTGTCTGTGTGGAGTTTGCACGTCCTCCCCGTGTGTGCGTGGGTTTCCTCCGGGTGCTCCGGTTTCCTCCCACAGTCCAAAGATGTGCGGGTTAGGTGGATTGGCCATGCTAAATTGCCCGTAGTGTAAGGTTAATGGGGGGATTGTTGGGTTACGGGTATACGGGTTACGTGGGGTTAAGTAGGGTGATCATTGCTCGGCACAACATCGAGGGCTGAAGGGCCTGTTCTGTGCTGTACTGTTCTATGTTCTATGTTCTATTACACTCCTCACACACACCCATCCCAGCCGCACACACACATTACACTCCCCACACTCACTCATCCCAGCCACACACACACATTACACTCCCCACACACACTCATCCCAGCCGCACATACACATTACACTCCCCACACACACTCATCCCAGCCGCACACACACATTACACTCCCCACACACACTCATCCCAGCCGCACACACACATTACACTCCCCACACACACTCATCCCAGCCCCACACACACATTACACTCCCCACACACACTCATCCCAGCCGCACACACACATTACACTCCCCACACACACTCATCCCAGCCGCACACACACATTACACTCCCCACACACACTCATCCCAGCCGCACACACACATTACACTCCCCACACACACTCATCCCAGCCGCACACACACATTACACTCCCCACACACACTCATCCCAGCACCACACACACATTACACTCCCCACACACACTCATCCCAGCCACACACACACATTACACTCCCCACACACACTCATCCCAGGCGCACACACACATTACTCTCCCCACACACACTCATCCCAGCCGCACACACACATTACACTCCCCACACACACTCATCCCAGCCGCGCATACACACATTACACTCCCCACACACACTCATCCCAGGCGCACAAACACATTACACTCCCCACACACACTCACCCCAGCCACACACACACATTACACTCCCCACACACACTCATCCCAGCCGCACACACACATTACACTCCCCACACACACTCATCCCAGCCGCACACACACATTACACTCCCCACACACACTCATCCCAGCCGCACACACACATTACACTCCCCACACACACTCAAACCAGCCGCGCACACACATTACACTCCCCACACACACTCATCCCAGCCGCACACACACATTACACTCCCCACACACACTCATCCCAGCCGCACAAACACATTACACTCCCCACACACACTCATCCCAGGCCCAAACACACATTACACTCCCCATACACCCTCATCCCAGCCGCACACACACATTACACTCCCCACACACACTGATCCCAGGCCCACACACACATTACACTCCCCACACACACTGATCCCAGCCGCACACACACGTTACACTCCCCACATACACTCATCCCAGCCGCAAGAACACATTACACTCCCCACACACACTCATCCCAGCCGCACACACACATTACACTCCCCACACACACTCATCCCAGCCTCACAAACACATTACACTCCCCACACACACTCATCCCAGCCCCACACACACATTACACAACCCCACACACACTCATCCCAGCCGCACACACATATTACACGCCCCACACACACTCATCCCAGCCTCATACACACATTACACTCCCCATACACACTCATCCCAGCCGCACACACACATTACACTCCCCACACACACTCATCCCAGCTTCACACACACTCATCCCAGCCCCACACACACATTACACTCCTCACACACACTCATCCCAGCCGCACACACATATTACACCCGCCACACACACTCATCCCAGCCTCACACACACATTACACTCCCCACACACACCCATCCTAGCCGCACACACACATTACACTCCCCACACTCACTCATCCCAGCCACACACACACATTACACTCCCCACACACACTCATCCCAGGCGCACACACACATTACTCTCCCCACACACACTCATCCCAGCCGCACACACACATTACACTCCCCACACACACTCATCCCAGCCGCACAAACACATTACACTCCCCACACACACTCATCCCAGGCGCACACACACATTACACTCCCCACACACACTCATCCCAGCCGCACACACACATTACACTCCCCACACACACTCATCCCAGCCGCACAAACACATTACACTCCCCACACACACTCATCCCAGCCACACACACACATTACACTCCCCACACACACTCATCCCAGCCGCACACACATTACACTCCCCACACACACTCATCTCAGCCCCACACACACATTACACTCCCCACACACACTCATCCCAGCCACACACACACATTACACTCCCCACACACACTCATCCCAGCCGCACATACACGTTACACTCCCCACACACACTCATCCCAGCCGCACACACACATTACACTCCCCACACACTCTCATCCCAGCCCCACACACACATTACACTCCCCACACACACTCATCCCAGCCGCACACACACATTACACTCCCCACACACACTCATCCCAGCCGCACACACACATTACACTCCCCACACACACTCATCCCAGCCGCACACACACATTACACTCCCCACACACACTCATCCCAGCCGCACACACATATTACACTCCCCACACACACTCATCCCAGCCGCACACACACATTACACTCCCCACACACACTCATCCCAGCCCCACACACACATTACACTCCCCACACACACTCATCCCAGCCACACACACACATTACACTCCCCACACACACTCATCCAGGCGCACACACACATTACTCTCCCCACACACACTCATCCCAGCCGCACACACACATTACACTCCCCACACACACTCATCCCAGCCGCGCATACACACATTACACTCCCCACACACACTCATCCCAGCCGCACAAACACATTACACTCCGCACACACACTCACCCCATCCACACACACACATTACACTCCCCACACACACTCATCCCAGCCGCACACACACATTACACTCCCCACACACACTCAAACCAGCCGCGCACACACATTACACTCCCCACACACACTCATCCCAGCCGCACACACACATTACACTCCCCACACACACTCATCCCAGCCGCACAAACACATTACACTCCCCACACACACTCATCCCAGGCCCACACACACATTACACTCCCCATACACCCTCATCCCAGCCGCACACACACATTACACTCCCCACACACACTGATCCCAGGCCCACACACACATTACACTCCCCACACACACTGATCCCAGCCGCACACACACGTTACACTCCCCACACACACTCATCCCAGCCGCACACACACATTACACTCCCCACACACACTCATCCCAGCCTCACAAACATATTACACTCCCCACACACACTCATCCCAGCCCCACACACACATTACACACCCCACACACACTCATCCCAGCCGCACACACATATTACACGCCCCACACACACTCATCCCAGCCTCACACACACATTACACTCCCCACACACACTCATCCCAGCCGCACACACACATTACACTCCCCACACACACTCATCCCAGCCCCACACACACTCATCCCAGCCCCACACACACATTACACTCCTCACACACACTCATCCCAGCCGCACACACATATTACACTCGCCACACACACTCATCCCAGCCTCACACACACATTACACTCCCCACACACACCCATCCCAGCCGCACACACACATTACACTCCCCACACTCACTCATCCCAGCCACATACACACATTACACTCCCCACACACACTCATCCCAGGCGCACACACACATTACTCTCCCCACACACACACTCATCCCAGCCGCACACACACATTACACTCCCCACACACACTCATCCCAGCCACGCATACACACATTACACTCCCCACACACACTCATCCCAGCCGCACAAACACATTACACTCCCCACACACACTCATCCCAGCCACACACACACATTACACTCCCCACACACACTCATCCCAGCCTCACACACACATTACACTCCCCACACACACTCATCCCAGCCACACCCACACATTACACTCCCCACACACACTCATCCCAGCCTCACACACACATTACACTCCCCACACACACTCATCCCAGCCACACCCACACATTACACTCCCCACACACACTCATCCCAGCCGCACACACACATTACACTCCCCACACACACTCATCCCAGCCCCACACACACATTACACTCCCCACACACACTCATCCCAGCCAACAAGGTGGCACTGGTTGTGCTGGATCGCCCATACAGCTGATGGGTCGGCTGGGGCCAGAGGGCACCCAGGGGTGTGGCCTGGGGGGGGGGGGGACCTATACAACCGGTGGCACCAAATTCACAGTGGGCAGAGCGGCGTGCGCAGCTACTTGGCTGCTTTGCCGGCTGCGGCAATGATGTTCCGTGCCAGTCCAGCCCACCCCCACAGCCCACCTCCTGACCACTCCCCGCTACTCCCCTCCGTCCTGCCAGAGGACCCCCCTGCCAGCGGCACAACTGTCTGCAAACTATGGCCATGTTGGACACTTTCCGTGTACTTCCCTGCCTTTTCCACAATTTTTGAAAGCACATGTGAACTTCGCTGTCGGGAATCCCCCCCAGTGGCGGTGGAAAATCGCAGAGGCTCCAGGGACTCCCGGGTCTGACTCGCTAATGATATGCTGATGGTGTTTACTGTACATGAGGAGTGGAATGCATTGACGCCGCAGTCAAGGCACTGGATAATTGCGATGTGGCGTGAGACTGGCGCACTCCACGATTTTGGCGCCCAAGCCGATTGTACCCCCAATCCCGATTTTGGAGAATCCCACCATTGATGTGATACCATTCTCCATACAAAGGGTTGGGAAAATCGCCCCTTCCCTCCAGAAAACTCATGGCTGGGTATCAATTGAAAATGTCAAAACTGAGCCAGGTGGATTTTTATTAGGAAGGAATATTAAAGGTTAACAAACCCAAGGCAGGTGGTTGAACTTAAGATCAGAACAGGCATGATCTAACTGAATGGTGATGGAACAATGTTGATGGGCTGAATAGACTCGTCTTGTCCCTAAGGTGCTAACGGTTCAGCCTTATAGTTCTTTAAAAGCGTTTTGAAACCAAACATTATTTTGGTGGGCTGTGCATCGAAAGCCACCCTCACCATGAACATGCTATTTACACATTTCTGGTAGTCTAGATCTAACGTGGAAGGATTACCTCAATATCTCTAATGAGATTCCACAGCACCTGCCCTTTTATGTGCCCAGCAAACTAGGTTCAGTGAGGATTACTGAGACTGTGATGTGAGCAATAGAAGACTCGCTCCCAGCTGACCTTTGCTGGGCAGGTCATGAGTTAAGCTGTCTATCTCACTCTCCCAATTACTCTGTTCCTGTAGGGGGAAACTTCACATGGTGCTTAGTCCCCCATTGTGTAAATGACTGCTCTCATATTTATGAGGGAATCTATTAAAAACAAGAGATCAATTAGTTTGATTTATTACCATTTCACATGGCATTACGTTATTTTCTTTCGCACGGCACAGTCTGTTTGGCCCTGGAAAATGGAGGTGGGAGACTTTGTTTGTCTTTCTGCTGAAGCTTCAGATGTCATTTTCATTGAATCACGTGAATTAGAAAATCCACCAGTCATTCGAGTTGTATGATTTACTCACTTGATCCACCTTTGCAACATTTAATTTCCATTTGTATCAAGGTGGCAGTGATCACGATTCACAAAATCGGACAACTGATTTCCAATTACAGGGGATCTAACCTATTGATTATCCATTAGTTAGCATTAGTACCATGTCATGCGCTAGCTACTGGGAATACTCAACAAGTCTGGCAGCATCTGTGGAGAGGGAAACAGGGTAAATGTTTTGTACCGAACATGAGTCTTCTCCAGATCCACTCTTCAGATTCTTCTCAAGAAGAGTTCTATTGAACTCTGTTGCTCGTTCTGGGTGAGTGTGCTTTACACTCAATTGGCTCTGTTTTATTCCTTAGCTCCAGAGTCGCCAGGTATCTTTATGATACCGCCACGAGGTTCAAGTTCAAGTTCAGATCAATGACTCAATACACCAGTTAGTAAGTTCAAACAAGACACGTTTATTATTACACAGTAATTTACTACTCATGCATATAATACTAAGACTAAACTATTCCTACCACTACTAGGCCAATACTTATCTGGAATAAGGGAACTGCCGGATCAGGGAACAATGGCCTCTTGCTCTGTCCTGGATCTGCAGGCTTCCAGTTGGTGTGGACTAAAGGGGTCAGGAGTGTCTATTCTCGTAGCATGCGTTGTATGACACTTACTTGTCGGTGTAGCAATTGGCCAGGCCTCTCCTTCTCACGTTCAAGTTCTTAGAGAGCGGCTGCAAAGGTGTTCTGCTGGGAGGGCCGGCTAAGAGAGAGAGCTGGACTTGGGATCTGTCCTTTATAGGTCACAGGGGCTTCGCGCCCATCTGGGCAGACCCTATACCTGCTTGCAATCGATTGGACCTCATACCAATCGATTGGTTTGAATTCCCCAATACTGGGGCTGTTTCCCGATCGCTGGGCGGTTCTTGGGGCTGTTTGTAACTTATTGTCTGGGACTCCTGCTGGCGCCTAAGAGTCTGGCTTGACCTTTGTTATTCTCGATTGTGCCCATTGTGCCCGGGAATCACCGGGAATCGCTCAATTAGTATGCAAACTTGTTAGTTTCAATGCTGTCTGGTTTCTTCACAGGCAGAATACACAGAGAGATTCTGCAGCCTGCTTGTCTTTCTGACATTGTCCAATTTTCCCTGCATGCATTTCAATTCTCCATTTTATGTCGGGAAGTGGCCAACTTCGGTGGCTACAACTCGAAGTGTTAACCCTGTTTCCCTCCGCACAGGTGTTGCCAGACTTGCTCAGTATTTCCAGCACTTCCTGTTTTTGCTTTACATTTCTAGCATTTGACAGTGCTTTGATTGTATACTCGCTATTCCAAGGTCTCCTTTGCCCCCAGTTTTTCCAACCTGGAGTGATCGCAAATCGTGAAACACTCCTTTCGTCCATTACTTGTACTTTAATTGACTTCGGTTCCCTCCACACTCTCCCTAGCAGCCCACATATACAGATTCATCAATGATAGCTTGCCGCTTACTTGATGTCCCATGACCAGTATATACCCAGTTCCTTGGGTGGATGTGTAGGGTATCCAGTCTGAGTATTCTGGTTCATCCCGAAATGGCAGCAGTGTCACTAAACAACATCACCAGCCTACGCACAAGTGGCCGAGTCACTTGACATTATGATGTTTAACAGTCCTTCCAATTGGGCTGCTTCAGACGGCCAAGGAAGCACAGTCATAGATGAAGTAGTGTGATTGCTGTTTCATACAGGCAAGACGATGGCGAAGTGGTATTGTCACTGGACTAGTAAACCAGAGACCCAGGGTAATGCTCTGGGATCCTGGGTTCAAATCCCACCAGGGCAGATGGTGAGATTTGAATTCAATAAAAATCTGGAATCAAAAGTCTAATGATGACCATGAAACCATTATGAATTGCCGGGAAAACTTAACTTGTGTCCTTCAGGGAAGGAAGTCTGCCGTCCTTACTCAGTCTGACATACCTGTGACACCAGTGATGTGGTTGACTTGTAACTGCACCCCCCCTAAAATAGCAATTAGGGATGGTGGCCCAGCCAGTGGCACCCACATCCCAAGAATGAATTTTTAAGAAACATTACAACAGGGACTGCCCATCAAAATACTTAATTGGAAAATTAAACACTTTAGAAAGCCCTGAGGTTGCAAAAAGCGCTCCAGAAATACAAATTGTTCATTCCAATATATGATTGGCTCTCCCTCATTGAGGATAAAAATTTGCTTCCACTATGACTTCACTGGGACTCCAACGATGCCATCAGCAGCTTGAACCATTAAAATGTTACTTTTAGACAGTATCATAAAATATAGTTATTGCCAATACTCTCGTCCATGGTTAAAGAATTGTAGAATCTCAGAAAACGTCTGCAGTTGATGATAGCAAGCTTAATAATAATAATCTTTATGAGTGTCACAAGTAGGCTTACATTCACACTCCAACGAGGTTACTGTGAAAATTCCCTCGTCGCCACATTCCGGCGCCTGTTCGGGTCCACAGAGGGAGAATTCAGAATGTCCAAATTACCTAATAGCACGTCTTTCAGGACTTGTGGGAGGAAACCGGAGCACCCGGAGGAAACCCACGCAGACACGGGGAAAAAGTACAGTCTCCGCACAGGCAGTGACCCAAGGCGGGGAATCGAACCTGGGACCCTGGCGCTGTGAAGCAACAGTGCTAACAACTCTGCTACAGTGCTGTTTCGTCTCAGTTAAAACATGTTCCAGAGAGCAAGAGATTTTACATGTTGTACATAGTGATTGATACTAGTGATGGATCCATTCAAAGTGTGTGCCATGTTGGTGTATTGTGACATTTCGGATTGTTATTGTGTGAAGACTGTGCACTTTGTTGCTGAGTGTCTATTGTAACTACAGGATTTTACTGTCGGTCTAAAGAACTAGCTGCAATCCAGCAGCCTCAAGAGAGTGGAAGTGGATCTTGGAGGGAGTCTTTGTCTTCTTCTGTTTGTCACAAAAGATATGACAAGGATGTCTAGAACAATAATGCAGGTTTTTTTCATTTGGAGATAAGATTATATACATGCAATAGTGACTGGAGGACTCTGGTGACATGTTTGGCCTGAAGGACTGCTAACGTGTTCTGCCTACAAGGTCATGGGATTAAACATCATGGGCTGGATTCTCCGCTCCCCGACACCAAAATTGCGTTTGGCGGCGCGGTGGAGAATCCGTTTTGTCGGCAAAACCGGCAGCGGCGCCGGTTTTTCAATTCTCTGCCCCCTGAAAATCGCCGTACTCAAGGAGTAGGCCACGCCTAGTATCCACCGCCTCAGGCCATTGCCTGAGGCTCGCCCCGCTATTCTCCGTCCCCGACCGGCCGAATTCCCGACAGTGTGGTTTCCGTGTGCTCACACCGTCCGTGATCCGCGCATGGCGGCTGCAGACTCAGTCCGGGGCCGCTACAGTCGGGGGAGGGCCCATCGGCGGGTGGGGGGGGGCATCATTCGGGACTGGGGGCAGTGTGCGCGGGCAGTCCGGGACACGCGACTGGCCGATGCGGGGCACTACTTTGGCGGTCCAGGTCCGCGATTGAGTCCGCCATGGAGCACGGAGGGCCACTGCAGGCTGCTGCCAGGTGCATGCGAGGCTTCTGACCCAGATGTGCTGGGGGCCGTATTGCCAGCTGGAGCTGCGAGCTGTACGACGGCTCCCTGCAAGGCGGGGAATCGGTGGGTTTTGACGCCAATTTTCCTGGCGTAAAAGACTACCATTCTCACGCCGGCGTGGGGACTTAGTCTCCAAAACGGAGAATCCATCCCCATATCCCTGTCCATGGTGGGTGGTGATAGGCAGCAATTTAAGATACATTCCTTAAAGGTAGATTTACATTACATCGCAATCTTTGGGAAATGGTGATTACAAAGTGTATGACTGTTGTTTATACAACCGGAGCATCATCACACTTGGGGCTGATTCTGTTCTTGTCCAAAGACCACACTTATGTGACTTCAAAGGGGGTGACTGCAATCCAGAGCAGGAACACTGGCTAATTTTCTTTATTCGGGATGCTGAGGGCTATTCGAACAGCCCCTACTGCAATTCCAGCTGACAATAGCTAACTCAATACAGACTGAGCACCAGAATTGGGGGCATTGTGGCTCCACCACTTAACAGGTACCCCCACTGAGCTGCCAGGGAAGAGTTCTGAAGAAAATGGAAAGGAAGATATATTGGAAATGTTTGAGAAATATATGTGCAAAGTCCCCACCTAATGATCACCACCATCTTCCAAACTCAACTGTCTGGGAGACTGCAGAATCATCCAAACTCAACTGAAGAACAGGCAATTTCCTTGAGATTGACGAGGATATTGGCCAGTTGATGAATCTGCACTGATCTCTTCTTTATCCTCATGCCCACATCAAGAGAAGCATCGGCTAACTCCTGAGAACAAGTTGCCTACTTTCTCACTCAGTTAGGGAATGGGAATGTAACTTGGGAAGCCCTGAAAATGGACAATGGCAATAGGTTAGAAATGAATTGAAGGGAAACAGACATGTTGACTCACTTTTCTTTATTTCCTTTTGCATTTCCAACATTTATTATTAAATGGATACAGATGATCAAGTATATTCTAGCAAATTACACAGAATACAGATTCATTTCAAAACACCACCAATCATGAGGCTACAATGTTATTGGTTTTAAAACATTTAATAATAAATACATTGAACTCAGAATTGAGTCAGTTTGTGTGCCTGTTCCATACTATAATTTATAATCATCTTTATTAGTCCATTCAATAAATCAACTACAGGCATTTTATACATTTGCAGACTCTTTGGCTAGTTCAAAAAAACATTTATTTTCCTTTCCCATTAATATATTAATATACTTTAAGTTAATTGAATAAGTTAAATTAATTTAGCTAGGTCAGAAAAAATGGTGTGAGTTATTGGGGAAGTGTTAAAACCTTCTGGGAACAATGTTCACACACAATTTCCTGTTGAGGGTTTAGAAGTGTAATTGATTGTGATTAGAATCACAGATCAGATAGCCAGCCCGTGGGAACAAGATCAGTCTCTGTAAAGCTTTGCGCACTGACTTGATCCCATTCCTCCCTTCTGTGGAGTGCATCACAGCCTTACATTAGTAATCTCAGGAAAAAAATAAATTCATTTAATGTTTGTGCCTTTAAAATATTGTGAGACGTTATTTTACAGATTCTAATCACCAGAAAGAATAAAAATTAGGCATTATGGCGATTAGAAAGACAATCACGGCATGCATCAAACATGGCATTCAACGGGAGAGTACTGGCAGCGTGGCAATGTTGGCGAACTGGGGGCAAGGGTTCAAATCCCACCATGGCACTGGGAATTTGAATTAAGTTTAGTTCAACTAGTCTTAGTAATGATGACCATGGTGACTATCATTGATTGTCACATAACGTATCTAATTTCACCAATGTCCTTTAGGGAAGGAAATCTGCCACCCTTACCCAGTCTGGCCTACATGTGACTCCAAACCCACACAAATGCGGTTGACTCTTAAATGCCCCACTGAAATGGCCGAGCAAGCCACTGAGTTCAAGCGTATTGGGAATGGACAAGAAATTATGGCCTTTCCAGTGAGGCCCACAACCCATGCAAGAAAAGCTGAGTCAAGTCTCATTATTACCACAGTTTTGTTTTTTACGTCCTCCTGTATTCTTGGAACTGACTCTCCCACTGACTCTGGGACTGAGCTAGAACTTAGATTAACAATGACCAAGGTCTGCCCAGGGATCACCCTCACAGATACCACTCAACTATTAAAGAGGGTTGCCTGTAACAGTTGTTACAGGTGAGCGCCAATCTTGCAGTATATTCTCGCACATTGATTGATATTCCCATTGTCCCAGAAGCCACGGAGCCCCTAGCTTGTGCAAAAACAAATGGACAGAGGTTATTTTATCGAATAAATGCGGGCAACTTCCTGCTCGGGTCCCCATGGATTGCACAAACATTGTCCAAGGCGAGAGGTTGTCACCCCCCATCCCCAGCCCCTCCTCTCGTTGGCCTCAGTTACTGGAGAGTAGCAAGTTGAAAATCCACCCCATGGGGTTTAGAGACAATTAATGTTTCACAGAAGGAATATTTAAATTGTGCCGTGCTCAGTTTAATCATTTACTAAATGGAAGTCCTCAAATGTCTAATCAACACTTTTGGCTGGGACATGGTGTCAGATCGTAATTCAGGTTTACAATCTCCTGGTACCAGAATTACTTTTCCTCCAGTTCACTTGATTTTGTTGCAGAAATAAAGGATTTAGTGACCAGTCTTTTTCACCTGGGTCAATTAACACATCTAAACACACACACACACTTACACATGAGGACTTACTAGTGCTCTGAGAGGGGTGGGGGTGAGGGGAAACGGACTACAAAACATTTAATTTTTTTAACAGAGCAAATTGATATAAAATAGCAGTGGGCGGTGCCACGGTGCTATCAGCTGAGCAGGAATGTTCCTCGGGTGAGAGGCCAGGGCTCACCCACTCCTCCTGGCAGCTGGAACAGCCAGAGGCTGGTGATGGGACGCTGCTCTCATCCACCGGGACCCTTTGTCCCGGGGACAACCACTCTGTACCCTCCGGAAACGACCCAGCTTTGCTCAAATCCGGCCTTCCCTGATCAATCCCTTGATCTTTAAGCAGCTTGACCAGAAAGTCAATGTATTTCATCGCCAGGCGCAGGATTTCGTTTTTGCTCAGTTTCTTGTCAGGGGGATGAGTTGGGACTAGTTTTCTCAACTCTGCAAAGGCGCTGTTCACATTTTGCTGCCTCCATCTCTCCCTGGTGTTGGTAAAAACCTTTTTGGTCATCTCTGCCGGCAGCTGTAACATTCCACACAAAGTTATTCTTACAAATAAGTCAAGAATAAGAAACCATATGAATACTGTGTCTACAAGAGTAGGTCAGAGGCTGGGAATCCAGCGGAGAGTAACTCATCTCCTGACTCCCCAAAGCCTGTCCAACATCTACAAGGCACAAGTCAGGAGTATGATGAAAAACTGTCCACCAGTCCTGTAGAAGGATCATTAAAACTGGAGACGTTAACTCGGTTTCTCTCTCCACAGATACTGCCAGAGTTTATCCAGCATTTTCTGTTATTATTCACCACTTGCCTGGTTGAGTGGGGCCCCAGCAACACACAATAAACTGGACACTATCTAGGAGAAAACGGCCCAGTTCATCAGCACCTCATCCACCACCTTAAAAATCACATCTTCCCCAGTGGCCCAGGTGTATACCATCTAGCTACAAGATGCAGTGCAGCAACTCAGCAAAGCCCCGTCCACAAAACCTTCCAAACCCATGACCCCCCCCCCAACTAGAAGAACAAGGGAAGGAGGCGCAGAAATACCTGCAGGTTACCCTCTACGCATCACCCTGAGGTGGAAATATATCGTCTTTCCTTCACTGTGGCTGGGTCAGGACTCTGGAACTCCCTCTCTAACAGGGGTGTACCTCGACCACAAGGACTGCAGCTCCTTCTGGAGGGACTGGGCAATAAGTGTTGGTCTTGTCTCTGGTGGCCACATCCCAGGAATGAGTAAAACAAATCTGGCAGCAGTATCTTCTGCCAAGTTTTGTTTCAGAATCACAGAATTGTTACGGTCCATCGTGTCTGCACCAGGACCCCCAAATTTCCTCCTGATTCACTGAATCGTTTCAAAATGTAATTGATGCAAAAGACCAGAATCAAAGTCACAAAAAATTTGCTTTTACCTTTTCTAGTACTTTTCATAACCACCGGATGTATCACTGTACTTCGGTACATGTGACAATAAATATCAATCAATCAGAGTGTTTTACAGCCAATTAAGTTTCTTTCCCCCCAGAGTGTAATCACTTTAGTGAAAGGAGGAAACACAATAACTTTTACAACACCACAAACAGCAACAACAATGGCCAGAATAGATGTGGATGGAGGGATAAATCTTGGCCAGGACACCAATATTCACCGGGGTCTAAATGTGAACTTGTTTTTATTACTGTTTAATAGCCGGATGTCCGGGAGGTCTTGTGGCACAGGGTTAGCGTCACCACCCCTGGGGTTCAAGTCCCACCTCAGGACTTGACTGGCCACAGACGATGCATTCAATAATCTGGCCAAACAGGTTGCTAATCAGCCTGTAAATGTTTCCCATGGGGCGGGAAGAGAGGGCGGGTTCCCTTGCAAACCACTGCAGGATTGTGCGAGGCTTAATCGTGGACCAATCCAATGGCAGTTCATGATTCCCAATGTCTTCTTGGGGCATTGAGCTGGCTGAGGTGGGTTTTTATTAAGATCTATCACTTGGGTAATGGACACTAATATTCAATATAGACCCATTCTGTCATTTATTTTAACTGTAGTGCGGGGATTGTGTTCAGGAACCATTTTTAACATTCAGGTTGATGCCATTTCCTATTTCTACTTCATCATGATTCAATGTTAAACAACTTTGGGCAGCACGGTAGCGCAAGTGGTTAGCACTGTGGCTTCACAGCACCATTGTCCCAGGTTCAATTCCCCGCTGCATCACTGTCTGTGCGGAGTCTGCACGTTCTCCCCGTGTCTGCGTGGGCTTCCTCCGGGTGCTCTGGTTTCCTCCCACAGTCCAAAGACATGCAGGTTAGGTGGATTGGTCATGATAAATTGCCCTTAGTGTCCAAAAAGGTTAGGAGGGGTTATTGGGTTACGGGTATAGGGTGGGAGTGAGGGCTTAAGTGGGTTGGTGCAGATTCAATGGGCCGAATGGCCTCCTTCTGCACTGTATGTTCTATGTTCCATGTAACTGTTTGGTTTCAAGTCAGGTGAGTTGGTTTGTTAAATGAAGGGGGGGGTGGGGGGGGGAGCTTTTTAAATCAAAAGTTTCCTGGCAGTTATACCATCCAAACGTATGAGTTACATAGCAACATCAGCCATTGCCCAGATTATCACAGTGAACCATTCTCATCAGATTCATTTTTGATGCCCTATTTCTCCCCCACACCCTCAATAAGTCACTTCTGCTCAAAGACTGGTGCTGATGCCAGAATATACAATTGTGCAACGTGAAAGGTGAATGTCAGCGGTTGAATAATATGTGCATTCCTACATGGAATACTGGGCTCTTTCTGTGCACGACACCCCAGGAAGGACATGTTGACTTTGGAGACAATGCGGTGTAGATTCAGCAGAATGATACCAGGGCCAAAAAGGTTAAGTTATTTGGAAAATTGGCACAGAGAAACCGTAGATTAAGGGGGACATAACCTCAAAATTAGAGCTAGACCATATTCGGGGTGGTGGTGGGGGGGGGGGGGGGGGAGGTACTTGTTCACACAGAGGGTAATGGAAATGAGGAGCTCTCTCATCACCCCCCCCCCCCCCCCCCCCCAAAGCTGTTGAGGGCCTCGGCTCAACTGGAAATATCAAAAGTGAGATTGATGGGGTTTGAGGAGGATTAAGGATCACAGACCGAAAGAAGTTCAGATCCAGATCAACTGTGATCCGATTGAATGCTGGAACAGACTCGAGGGGCTGAATGGCCTCCTACTGTCCCCACGTCCCCTTCGTTTATTAGTCGCAAGGCAGATTTTGCGGAAAGTAACGATGCAATATACCGTTTGCTCTAAATAAAAACCAGTTCGACATTTCTGAGTGAATGCAGGATCTGTTCTGAGATGGTTGATTTCTGAGCCATTCGATTGGGAGCTCAGGAAGATGACAAAAATAATCAACGGCGGATATTTCTATTGATCTGACATTGGCTTGGGGAGGGGGGGGGGGCGGTAGCACCTATACAGCCTCCAGTAAAATCAGGAAGAGATGCTCAACTTGTCGTTCTGTCCCCACCGCCTCTGTTGTCTCGAACAATGCGGACACCCCTTCCCAATCCTGGTTCCAGTGTCTGAAACTATCTGGTCTAAAATCAGGCTGATTAATCTGAGCACCAATTACAGCCATTACAAAGCAACTGGAACCGAATGGAAAGCTGCATGTGCAAGGTACCAAATTTAAAAGCTGACACATGACACAAGAACTGGGAGCCGGCACAGCCTAAATGTTCCTGGACCACCTTCAAAACATTTTCCAATTGAAGAGATTGAGGTTGAAAATCGCTCACACATTTACAGAATCTAACCAGCCATCAATGAACCACCTGGGGCAGGAATTCCAATCTGAATCTGATCAATAGGGAATGAACAAGACAGAAAAGGAAATCCTGAGCGATAGGAAACAGGTAGAGAAAATGATGTGGAGCTCCAGGTTGTTTGCCGATAGGTATGCTCCAGCTGTCTATATGTACATTGGTGAAAAAACATGCACATTCCTACCTTCGGTGCACCTATCTGGAGTAGGTCATCTTATTCCCGTGCCAAACAAATCTCACAATGGGTTCTAATTACCTGTTTGATTGAGTCAAGTGCAGGCTGCCAGTGATGTAGTTGTCACAGGAGCTGGAATATGGTCTGCACCGTGCTGTGTGCAGCGGAGGTAGTGATGCCCAGGCACTCTGCAGTGGGGGCTTTGCGGGGGGAGCCTGGAGGTAGGGCGGGAGGGGGTTGAGCCTCGGTAGGGAGGGGGCTCCTGTCATTTCTAGTGTGGCTGTTCCTTTGTTTGACATGTGTCAGTACTCTGTGTACAAGTGAATTTATTTCGATCTCCTTGGAGACCAGTAGCACAATGCTTCAGCCCCTTTCCCAGTTTGACACCTTGTTCCTTCCACGACAGAGAAGAAAACACTTCCAGCACATTTACCAGCACTCTGGAAAGTTGGGGGAGAGAGAGAGAGATTTTATTGTTTATCCCCCCCCCCCCCCCCCCCCCCCCCCCTTCTCAGGAAGACCTCGATCCGCATCACAGTCAACTGGGCGCCTCCAACAATGTGCCCTTCCTGACGATGGAATTTAAAACCTCCAGCACCTTTGCAGAGACGGGTGTTTTGTGATGCCCTGTCCAGCGATTCTGCCGCTGATTTATAAACGGCAAGCAGAAGAGCAACATGACAACATCTACAGTGTAAAATAAAGCTTTGCAAATACCATGTTGCTGTGTGTCAAAATCATTCCAGGGGAATAAACTGTTCCTGTTTAACACAGGAGCTGGGAATAGAGTTAACACATCATGCAGTTGATTTTTGTCGGTGCATTTTATATAAATATATATAATAAATCAGCATTCTCATCATTAGCTGCGCCCCTTTCATTGCCTTTAATTTATGCAGTTATTAATTTCCCACCCACCCCACCCCCCCTCAAGTGCTTTGTTTGAAAGTGACAGACCTGCTTTGGGATTTTACTTTGTCGAGTAGGAATTTACATAATCCGATTACGGGGATTATCAAGCGGTTGCAAAACTGCCCCAGTGGGTTTGAGTTTTAAAACAAAAATCCTTACTATTCATGGCACTCTGTGTTGTGAAAAGTCCAGCACCTGCAATCCGGAGCCACCGTCTCTCACAGTACTCCAGTAGGATGTACAATGTACAACAAAACTGCTTCATGTGCGCGACGCTTTTAATTGATGCGCCTGGATTGGTCTGGAGACTGAAATCGAACGTTTTTGGGGGGCTTAGTGTTATCCAGAGGGTCATCTGATTTTTTTTTAAAAATAGGGACCAAACTTGCATGGTTCCTCAGTACTTACCGGCTGAGTTCTTAAAACACTGGTCGCCCAGTCAGTCAGCACAATCACTTCGCTCACTCACAAGGTGATTGTTATTATTTTTTTGTTTTTGCAGCTTCACAGCAGAGTGGCAGGTAGTCCAATTCTCACAATAAATTGACTGCAAAGGCCAAACTCCCCTCCCTCACCCCTGCCACCCCCCCCCCCCCCCCCGCCCCCCAACTCGCAAAGGACAAATGAGCTTAGACAAATGTTTGCTTTAGCTGAAGATTGCCCACCCGTTTGTTCACAGTCAGTGCTAGCTAAAGGCAAGCTCTCCCTTGACTGCAGTGGAAGTGGGGGGGGGGGGGGGTTTAAGCACCCCCCCCCCCCCAAATCCTTTTCTGGATTCTTTGAAATGAAATGGGAAGTGTGGTGAAGGTGTGTAAAATGTGTGGGTAAACGACATGGTTCTGCAGCTATTGTCAGGCGTCGAGTTTGATTTACCATTCCGAGTGGAGAGGTGGGCTGCATCAAGCTGCTTTCCCCAGATAAGAGTTTTACAGTCTCTGGGAAGGAGTGATAAGGAAGCTGTAATTATTAATCAGGCATTAATTGTTACACAGTCACTAAAAAAGATACAGTGCACGGTTTATCTCCACTGCAAGTCTCCTGGGCGGGCAGCTTCCCACAACAGACGCTATATTGATCTTGAGCTGTTAAAACCCAGGTCCGTTTTCCTAGCGCCCAGATTAGCTGAATTCCACATCACTGAGAGGCAGAATCTCGCCGCTGTAAAATTAAAGAGAGGTTTCTGGAAAGGAAAAAAGCAGAAAATGGATGAAAGTTGACACTTGTTTTGCTCACTTCGTTTTGCTCTGTGTTTTGACAGGGGTTGAGTGGGAATTACTCTGTGTGGGAATACAGTGTTCTTCCATTCCAAATCGTTCCTCAAGGAAAACTCGGCGGATAAAAGAATCTTCGATTCTCCTTTACCCTCAACAACAGATCAATGGACCCGTCAGTGGAACGGACCTGGGAGAGGTCTGTCAATCAATCAATCAATGATTGTCCTATTGAACCCAGAGACAGAGAAACGGATTCCAAAACCAAACTACAAATGTTGCCACCTCACAAAATCAGATCCTGGAATCCTGCTGGGAATACTCAGCGAGTCAGGCAGCCTCCCTGGAAATAGGGACGGGCAGAGTGGAGGTTTCGGGTGATGTATTTTCATCAGAAGGTGTTGGTCATGTTTGTATTGGGGCTGTTTAGCACACTGGGCTAAATCGCTGGCTTTGAAAGCAGACCAAGCAGGCCAGCAGCATGGTTCGATTCCTGTACCAGCCTCCCTGAACAGGCGCCGGAATGTGGCGACTAGGGGCTTTTCACAGTAACTTCATTGAAGCCTACTTGTGACAATAAACGATTCTCATTTCATTCCATATTGGGGAGACAGACAGACCTGCCAATATGGGCAGCAGTCACCAATGGTGTCAAAGGTCACCTCCTTGTGTTGGCCAAGATGATTCTTGCACAGTTTGTGGGCGCCGCTGATCAGGCCAGTATTTGTTGCCCATCCCTAATTGCCCTGGAGAAGGCGGTGGTTAGCTTCCTTATTGAACCGCAGCAGTCAATGTGGTGTAGGTACACCCACTGTGCTGTTCGGGAGGGAGTTCCAGGATTTTGACCCAGTGACAGTGAAGGAACTGCGATATATATCCAAATTGGGGTGGTGAATGATTTGGAGGGGAACCTCCAGGTGGTGGGGTTCCCATCTGCTGCTCTTGTCTTCTAGATGATAGAGTTGGTGGGTTTGGAAGGTGTTGTCGAAGGAGCCTTGGTGAGTTGCTGCAGTGCACCTTGCGGATGCTACACACGGCTGCCACTGTGCGTCGGTGGTGGGAGTGAGCAAATGTTGAAGGTGGTGGATGGGGTCCAATCAAGTGGGGCTGCTTTGTCCTGGATGGTGTCGTGTCTCTTGGGTGTTGTTGGAGCTGCAAGTGGAGAGAATTCCATCACATTCCTGACTTGTAGATGGTGGACAGGCCTTGGTGAATCAGGAGGTGAATTATTCACCATAGAGTTTCTATCTCTGTAGCCACATTATTTATATGTCTGGTCCATTTCAATTTCAGGTCAATGGTAACCTTCAGGATGTTGATCGTGGGGGACTCAGTGATTGTAATGATTCTCTCTTGTTGGAAATGGTCATTACCTGGCACATGTGTGGCATGAAAGTTACTTATAATCAATTTAATAATCAATTCAACACACTTCATTGTCCTTACAGAAATTCATTTTGGGAATAATTACTTATGTAAAAAAGAGACATTTTAGTCAAAGCTTTTTATCTTGCACTCATCAGGACAATAGTTCTATGTGAGACAAGAGTGCTGATTGGGTGCCAAGTGGACTCTGATTGACAGAGGTGTTAGAACAAAGAACAAAGAAAAGTACAGCACAGGAACAGGCCCTTTGGTCCTCCAAGCCGATGTCGATTGTGCTGCCCGTCTAAACTAAAATCTTCTACACTTCCTGGGTCCGTATCCCTCTATTCCCATCCTATTCATGTATTTGTCAAGTGCCCCTTAAATGTCACTATTGTCCCTACTTCCACCACCTCCTCCGGCAGTGAGTTCCAGGCACCCACTATCCTCTGTGTAAAACATTTGCCTCCTACATCTCTAAACCTTGCCCCTCGCACCTTAAACCTGTGCCCCCGAGTGATTGACCCCTCTACCCTGGGAAAAAGCCTCTGACTATCCACTCTGTCTATGCCCCTCATAATTTTGGAATGTTGACTGGAAAATTCATCAGTTGATGGTGACTAACAGTTAACTGCCAAGCAGTGTTTGAAATTTAAACCATGCAGCTTTACTCTGATTGGTCAAAACATTCCCCTCAGTGTCCAACATTAGATGCGATTTGGCAATTGGATACCATTTGGTAAATCGTCCTCAGTGTGCTAAGAATTACGCTGCCAACTAATTTCAGATTGCCAGTCAGGCTTGCAGTGTAACACACTTACACGTATTGGAAGCTACCTATATCAATACACGACCCTGTCCTTTGTAGACAGAAAGAACATGTGCACACATTGTGTCCATTTCAGCTAACCAAAATAAGCAACAGTCATTCGCTGGACCATTCCTCATTAAAATTGTTGCCAATTCGCATTGGAAACACCAATAATGTTGCTCTTTTTACCTGGATACCGATATCATAGAATTTACAGTGCAGTAGGAGGCCATTCGGGCCATCAGGTCTGCACCGGCTCTTGGAAAGAGCATCCTACCCAAGCCCACACCTCCACCCTATCCCCATAACCCAGTAACCCCACTCGACACTAAGGGAAATTTTGGACATCAAGGGCAATTTAGCATGGCCAGTCCACCTAACCTTCACATCTTCGGGACTTGTGGGAGGAAACCGAAGCGCCCGGAGGAAACCCACGCAGACACGGGGAGAACGTGCAGACATGGCACAGATAGTGACCCAAGCCAGGAATCGAACCTGGGACCCTGCAGCTGTGAAGCAATGATATTGCTTTTCAGAGTCGCCAGGTATCAAATGATACCACGGCAAGATTTTACTGGATATCAATCAAAGACCAAACAACCAGTTAGTTAGTTCAAGTTCAATGATAGTTTATTTACACATAAGAATTACTTCGACATGTAACATAAAACATTACAAGCTAAATTACACCTAACACTACAACAACCAGTACTTAACTTCAGGCATCGGCTTCATGCAGAGGAACAAGGCCTTTGCTCGGATCTTGCGTGGCTGGATCTGGAGAAGTGGCTTTGTTTCTGCTGGGCTCATCCATCTGGTAGTGATCGTTGGTCTTGAACTTGTCTTCTGGTCGTGATGCCACACTTGGTTTTAGGCGTAGGTCGGGGCCAAGAGACCGAGCGCCGGGGCCAAGAGAGACTGAACACATGGCAGTGTCTCTCTTTATCCTTCTGGGGTTTTGCGCTCTTTTGGGCGGTCCATGGCTTTGGACCCAATAATTCGACAGGCTTCGATTACTGCCTTCGATTTTGGCCAATAAAGATACGGGTGCCTTGATGGCTGGGCGCGTCCTGAGCGGTCATTGACCTTGGCTTTTTGGGCTCCCTGAGCAAAGAGAGAGGCGCCGATGAGTCTGTTCCTGTATCTGTTACCTGAGTACAGGTCTTTTGTTCTGGGGAAATGGGCCATTAGAGTGCAAAGTAGCTGGGGGTTTCGATAGCGTCTAGTTATCTGAGTTGCCAATATACATAACCTCTTAGCGCCTGAGTCCTGGGTTGACCATGTTTCCCATGGTCCTTTGCAGGTGGCCATATTTCCCAGGATCCTTTGTAAGTGGCCATCCCAGATGGCTACACAATGTCCTGACCAGAGTCAAGTTGCCTGGTTGATACTTCAAACAATGTTTGGCAGTTAACTGTCCGTCACCATCAATTGGTTCATTCTCCAATTAAACCCCTATCAATTAGAGACTACTTGGCAGCAAATCAGCACTTTTTTCTCACAATTATTGTTCCCTTTACATTTGGTATTCTGGGGAACTGTCTTGCTGAGTGCAAAACTCAAATGTCCCTTTTTCCACAATACTCAAATTCTGTACTACCAAATGAAAAAAAGAAAGAATTACATAACAATCTGTGTCACTATGACATGGCAGCCAAAAAGAATAAAAATAAGATTGGAAAAAAGAGTCTTAGGTCTCCAGGCTCCCTCACCCACACATGCGTCTGATAACTATGTCTGAATTGGTGATATGGTCCTGTTCTCAAGACTGTTTCTGTTCCAGGCATTTATTTATTATGGGGAATGGAGATGATGCAAATATGGAATTTTCAGAAGCTCCCCAAGGCCAGGTGGTCACAACCCATTGGCAGACACCCAGTCACCCTTAAGATCCAACGACCACCCTGCTACTGAAAAGCTCCAGGTCAAGGAGACCACCCACTTTTTCTGGCCCACTCTTGTACAGAGGGATTCCAGCTCCAAATGCCCCTCCTGAGCAGCAAAGTTCCAATGCAGTTATTCTCATCACCTGGGCCACTCACTCTCAAGTCCGGTGCTAGCCAAAGAATCAATTGGTGAATATTAGGGCAAAAGGATAATGAGGGGTTGACAGATATGGTCAGCAGCCCTGAGTTGAGGTGATGCAGCCAAGCCAAACAGGGCCACCCCAGCATGGCTGACCACTGTCTCAGGCTACCGCTCCCTGCCTGCATGGAACCTTCTTTCAACCCACCACCATCATGTTGATTCAGGCAGGTGGTCAAGCCCAAACATTATCCAGGTCTTGCTGCATTTGGACATAGGTTGCTTCATTATCTGAGGAGTCGCGAATGGTGCTGAACATTGTACAGTCATCAGTGAACATCCCCACTTCAGACCTTCTGATGGAAGAAAGGTCATTGATGATCAGCGGAAGATGGTTAAGTCTAGGACACTATCCTGAGGAACTCCTGCAGTGATGTCCTGGAGCTGAGATGATTGACCTCCAACCACCACAACCATCTTCCTTTGTCCCAAGTATGACTCCAGTGGAGATTTTCCCGCCAATTCCCATTGACTCCAGTTTAGCTCGGGCTCCATGATGCCAAACTCAGTCAAATGCTGCCTTGATGTCAAAGGCAATCACTCTTACCTCTTCTCTTGAATTCAGCTCTTAATCAATAATCTCTATTAGTGTCTCAATAAGGCTTACATTAACACTGCAGTGAAGTTACTGTGAAAATCCCCTCGTCGCCACATTCCACACCTGCTCGGGTACATAGAGGGAGAATTCAGAATGTCCAATTCACCTAAAAGCACGTCTTTCGGGACTTGTGGGAGGAAACCGGAGCGCCCGGAGGAAACCCACGCAGACACGGGGAGAACGTGCAGACTCCGCACAGACAGTGACCCAACCCGGGAATCGAACCTGGGACCCTTGTGCTGTGAAGCAACAGTGCTAACCACTGTGCTACCATGCTGCCCATGATCTTTTGTCCATGTTTGGACCAAGGATGTAATGAGGTTGGAGCTGAGTGGCTTTAATGGAACCCAAACTGAGCGTCAGTCAGCAGGTTATTGCTGAGTAAGCACCTTTTAATAGCGTTGTTTATGACTCTTCCATCACTTTGCTGATGATTGAGAGTAATCTGATGGGATGATCATTGGCTGGGTTGGAGTTTTTCTGTTTTCTGGACATGACATATTTGGGCAATTTTGCACATTTTTGCAGCACGGTAGCATGGTGGTTAGCATAAATGCTTCACAGCTCCAGGGTCCCAGGTTCGATTCCCGGCTGGGTCACTGTCTGTGTGGAGTCTGCACGTCCTCCCCGTGTGTGCGTGGGTTTCCTCCGGGTGCTCCGGTTTCCTCCCACAGTCCAAAGATGTGCGGGTTAGGTGGATTGGCTATGCTAAATTGCCCGTAGTGTCCTAAAAAAAATAAGGTTAATGGGTGGTGGGTGGGGGGGGGGGGGGGGGGGGGGGGGGGGGGGTGATTGTTGGGTTACTGGTATAGGGTGGATACGTTGACTTGAGTAGGGTGATCATTGCTCGGCACAACATCGAGGGCCGAAGGGCCTGTTCTGTGCTGTACTGTTCTATGTTCTATGTTCATTGCTGGGTAGATCACGTGATGTGGTCTATATGGACTTTAGCAAGGTTTTTGATACGGTCCCGTATGGCAGACTGGTTAAGAAAGTAAGAGCCCATGGGATCCAAGGCAAAGTGGCACTTTGGATCCCAAATTGGTTTAGAGCAGGAAGCAGAGGGCGACAGTAGAGGGATGTTTCGGTGGCGAGCAGGACTGTTCCAGTGGGGTTCCGCAGGGCTTGATCCTGGGGCCCTTGCTATTTGTGCTGTACATCAATGATTTGGACTTAACAGTAGAGATTAGTGAATTGGTAGGGTGGTAACTAGTCAGGAGGATGGGTGTAGACTGCAGGAAGATATCAATGGACTGGTCAGGTGGGCAGAGCAGTGGCAAATGGAGTTCAACCAGGAAAAGTGTGAGGTAATGCATTGGGGAGGGCTAACAAGGCAAAGGATTACACTCTGATAGGCAGGACCTTGGAAAGTACTAAAGATCAGAGGGATCTTGGCGCGCATATCCACAGAGCTCTGAAGGATGCAGGGCAGGTAGATAAGATGGTTAAGAAGACATATGGGATACTTGCCTTTATTAACCCAGGCATAGAATATAAGAGCAGGGCGGTCATGCAGGAGCTGAAATAAACACTGGCTGGGCCACAACTGGAGTATTGTGTGCAGTTCTGGTCACCACATTGCACTGGAGGGTGCAGTGAATATTTACCAGGCCGTTGCTTGGGATGGAGTGGCTGAGCGATGCGGAAAGATTGGATAGGATGTGGCTGTTTTCCTTGGAGCAGCAAACGTTGAGAGGGGACCTGTCAGAGGTGGATACGGTTACGAGGGGTGTAGATAGGATGGATAGGAAGGCACTTTTTCCATTAGTAGAGAGCTCAATAACCAGAGGACATAAATCTAAGGTAATGGGGTTGAAGGCTAAGAGGGGGGTTGAGGAGAAACTTTTTCACCAAGAGGGGAGTGGGAGTCTGGAACTTGATGCCTGAAAGGGTGTTCGAGTCAGAAACTCTGGTAACAGTTAAGAAGCATTTAGATATTCACTTACTCTGCCGTAACCTCCAGGACTATGGGACAAGTGCTTGAAAAGGGGACGAGTGTGGTCAAGTCTTTGTTGGATACGATGGGCTGAATGGTTTCCTTTGGTGCTGTAAATGTCTATGACTCTACGAATATATGTATATCACTTTCACCACGTAATACTGTCCAAATTGCTTTTCAGCCAGTGAAGTGCAGCTACAGTTGCAGTGCAGGAGTCAGTATTTAACTCCTTTTCACACACTTCAAAATCTTTTAAAATTCACAAAGTTCCACATCCAGGAATAATTTCAGAGCAATTACTGGGCAAGATGTGACCAAATCTGAATTCTTTCTTCTCTGCAATCTTGACGTTCTTTTTGGTTGCATGGTCGGTTGAAATGTATTTGCTGTGAATTTGGCGAATTATAAACATAATTTAAAAGGAAAATGTAATGTCACAGCACAATTGCTAAAGTTCATAGAATCCCTACAGAGCAGAATGAGGCCATTCAGCCCATTGAGTCTGCACCGACCCTCCGAAAGAGCCAAGCCACTTCCCCACCTTATCCCCACCCAATCATTGAACACTAAGGGGCATTTTATCATGGCCAATCCACCTAAACTGCACATCGTTGGACTGTGGGAGGAAACCGGAGCACCCTGTAGCCACCTGGGTTCGCCACTTCCCGATTCCAAAATGGAGGCCCGCAAAGAATACAGGGAAAAGTGGTCAGGCACAGGGAAACAAGCAGGTGCAAGGTTTCCTGTGTATTAAGACTTGCAAAAACCCAGACAGAACCGAAACCAGCAACCATCTACATATTAATGAGCAATCCCCAGGAACAATTAGATACATTGAAATGATCAGGACCAAACCAGACTCCCCGGTGCCAGCGGGAGCCAGGACAAAGAAAGGCCAACGGACACATAGGAACCGCCCAGCAATCAGGGAACAGCTCCAGTATTGGAGAAATCGATCCAAATGATTGGGACTTAGTCCAATCGATTGGGACCAGGTTCGGGGTCCGCCCAAAAGGGCGCGAAACCCCTGGGGGCTATAAAATAGAATCCCCAAGTTCAATTCGTCCTTCTTGGCAGGGTCTCTCAGCAGCTCAAAACAACTCTTGACCGTGACTCCCAACAAGGAGAGACCTGCCTAGCAGTTGCACCAACCAAGTAAGTCTCCAGTCAACGCACGCTACGAGATAGGCGCTCCTAGCTACTAGTCCATACCAGCTTGAAACCTGCAGCCTCAGAATCGGACAAAAGGCCATTGTTCCCCTGACCTGGTGGGCCATTTCCAAAGCTAAGTATAGGCCTTTTAGTGTTAGAGATAGTCTAGTAAGTAGAGTTTTATGCATGAGTAGTGATTGACTGTGTGCATAATAAATGTGTTTTGATTTGAAACTTACTAACTAGTGTATTGTGTTATTGATCAGCACTTGGCTTTGAACCTCGTGGTGGTGTCAGAAAGATACCTGGCGACTCTAGAGCAAAGGTTATTAAAACAGAGCAATTAAGTAAAAGCACAATTAGCAACAACCCGGAGGAAACCCACGTAGACACGGGGAGAACGTGCAAACTCCACACAGTCACCCGAGACTGGAATTGAACCGGGGTCCCTGGTGCTATGTGGCAGCAGTGCTAACCACTGTGCCACCGTACCACCCTTTACGTATCATTGAAACATTTCAAAACCTCCTGTGACCTATCAGTGAGTGAAAATTTACTAGAGGAATTAAGCTGAGGGGAGGAATAGTAATCCTATAATTTCTTCAAGTAGATAATGTAATGAATATGTCTAGTAACAGCAGTAACATAAACTGAACAAGACATAATACGATGCGATCTGCCCAGAAACAGGTAGAAATCTGCCTAGCAACCGCAGTAGCCAGTATTCAAAAGGCAGTATGCACCTTTCCCAGTAATGAGATTAGCAGGCATCCAGATAGAATCAGGTGTGAATTGCCTATTAGTAGAAGCAGTTCACCTAGACGATTGGGAGATCACTGAGGTATACACATGTTGATATCTAGGATAAAGGAATGTGACGGGCAGACAGCAAAATACACCAATGCAGAATCAAAGCGGAACACTGGTATAATTCTCAGCACCCTCAGAAGCAGGAAGGCCACTTTACATCAAGCAGCCTCGAACTGACTTTATCTCTGGCAGCCTGGAGGCCAGTTTTACCTCGAACAGCCTCTAAGTCATAGAGCCAAGGCAGTGCAGAAACCTTTCGTAAAGGCGGTTGAAATATCTTCGCTGGACCAGAACAAGATATTTCCCAAATTTGATTGTCACCCTGTATCGGGTGGTAACTATAAATTGGTTATGAATAGAAATAGAAAGTCACTTATTGTCATGAGTAGGCTTCAATGAAGTTACTGTGAAAAGCCCCTAGTCGCCACATTCCGGCGCCTGTCTGGGGAGGCTGTTACGGGAATTGAACTGCTGGCTTGCCTTGGTCTGCTTTTAAAGCCTGCGATTTAGCCCAGTGAGCTAAACAGCCCAATGATAGATCTATTTGATTTGGATGTTGTTTGAGGAAAGGGGAAGTCTTAAGGACTTCAGGGATTGTAGATATACTTTGGAACAGGGAGTACATTCCACATAAAGTGTGCCCTTACTTAGTAATTCATATATTTCATTGTCTTAGCGTTGTTCATGTATATTTGCTTATATCTGTATGCTTATAGTCTTGTTCATGTGTATTTGTCTTTTCTTTAATTTAACAAAAAGTCTTTAATAATTGTTAACCAACGACTGAGCTGCTTATTCTCACTGAGGTTTCACTCCTCACACCGTTCCCAAAATAAAACTATACACCCCCACGAATCGATGTTCCAAGTTGGGATAACCTTGCACATACATCAGCCTGGTTTGTGATAATAATTGCTAACAATTTTCATGGCTTTTCCTTCCGGTGTTCAAACATCAACAACTTGCATTTTAACAGCACCTTTAACACAATAAAACATCCCAAGGCAGTGATTATCAAAGAAAACCAGGTAAGGAGATATTCCAACATGTGGCCAAAAACGGTGACAATGAGGTAGGTCCTAAGAAATATCTTAAAGTAGGAGAGAGAGGTATAGAGGTGGAAAGGTCTTGGGATGGAATTCCAGAGCTTAGGACCCAGGCAGCTGAAGGCACGGCCGGCACTAGTGGAGCGATTAAGCTCATGGATGCTCAAGGAACGCAAAGCTCCAGGAAAAACATTTCTAAACTACAGAGTTGCATTACACTCTGCAAACCAAGCACTTTGATCAAGGGGCAGCAAGGTGGGGCAGTGGGTTAGCCCTGTTGCCTCACGGAGCCGAGGTCCCAGGTTCGATTGTGGGTCACTGTCCGTGTGGAGTTTGCACATTCCCCCCGTGTTTGCGTGGGTTTCACCCCCACAACCCAGAGATGTGCAGGTTAGGTGGATTGGCCACACTAAATTGCCCCATAATTGGAAAAAGTGAATTGGGTACTCTAAATTTTTTATTTTAAAAAAAAAGTACTTTGATCAACCATCGCGCTGCAAGGAAAGTGTACTCAAGGACCACCATTAGAAGCAAAGAATCTTATCTTTGGACCTTTAGCCGTATTATTTTCACCCTTCATCCCCGTGTTGTCTGTCTTGCGTGTTTGGGTAGAGGGTGGGACAATAAAAGGGGGCAGTAAGGTTAACTTGTTTTTATCCAGTTGTATTTATGCATTTTGCATCATTATTCTTGCTATAAATAAACAGTAATTGTGTTTCAACTTACAAACCTGGTGACTGTAATTATTGGTCAGCCAAGGGCCAAAGACTTCAGGAATATTTATAAAAGAATTATTGGCTAATTCACTCGTCTCGTGACTCAGGGATGAGTGGGGGCTGAAATTGACCAGGCTATCTTAACATAATCCGGGGGCTCGTCCGGGATCTTTGGAATGGAAGATGGCGAATTTGGGTTATCGTGCAAATTAAAAGAGACACCAGGTTTGTAGTGATATAACAGGATGGCACTGGAAGCTGCTGGAAGTTTTTTTGAGGTGGAAGCTGTATCTCTGGTTTATTTATAAGAACTTTGCAAAGACAAGCTAGTCGAATTGGTAGGTGCATTAGAAATAGAGGTACCGGCTAGAGCTAAGAAGGTGGAGATAATTAATGCTAGGAATACAGGTGGGCCCCCCAAGGTAGAGAAGCATTGGAGACATTTTCTGGTGCGGACGCTGAACTGGAAAGTGCATGAAAGGGAATTAAAAAGAACAGAAACGGAGCTGAGGCAAAAAAGAAATGGATAGGAAGCAGAACGAAAAGGAAAGAGAAGAAGAAATGGAGGTGAGGAAGTTGGAACTAGAGGGTGGAAAAAGTAAAAGATCGAGAGTCCCGGATGAAGGCACTGGAAATGAGTGGTAGGCTGCCAGAAAGTAGAGGGGAGCTTAACACGAGAACGGAACCCAGTGATGATATGTTTAAGTTTATACAGACCGTCCCAAAATTTTGAAGTTTTTTTTTTATACAGCTTTTGAGAAAATAACAACTCAAATGGAGTGGTCAAGAGAAAAGTGGACGTTACTCCTGCAGAATAAACTGACGGGCGGGAACAGGAACTTTATGCTTCCCTGTCAGAGCAAGTCTCACAATTATGACACAGTAAAAATTTTTTATTCTGGATGCATATGAATTGGTTTTCAAAGCATATAGGCAAACATTTCGGAATTTAAGGTGACTGCCAGGACAGACTTATGCAGAATTCGAAAGGGTTAAACAGAATAACTTTGATAGGTAGGTATGAGCATTGGGAGTTGAAAATACATATGAGGCTTTGAGAGAATTAATTTAAGAATCCCCTACCTCCTATCGTAAGACCGAATGTTGAAAACCAGTGGGTGAAGGCAGCAATCATGACTGATGATTATGACCTAATCCATAAATTCAAACCTTTGTTCCAGCACCCCCATAATTTTGAAAAGGCTAGGAAGTGGGAGAGAATAAAGGCGGCAGGTAGCCAAGACAAAGAATGGTGAGCTGGGAATACTCCAGAATCTCCTCTTCAGACCAGGAAGGAAGTGAGACTTGAAAACTTAGGTGTAACAAGGTGGGTCACGTTCGTTCAGCATGTTGGAAGTTGCAAGGAAAGCCCATGGGACTTGTGGGAGCTCATAAGAAAGATTCTGAAAAGGGAACATAAGTGGAGAACACTACAGAGCAGACTGTAGCTTTAACTGGACTTCGGAGGCCTGAGGTAAACACTGCTGTGGGAGCACGTGTGAGGAGCGAGATAGATGATTGATATGTCGGGTTTGTCTCTAATGGGATGGTTATCCCATTTTCCTCAACTGAAGCAGACAAACCCATAACTATCTTCAGGGAGACAGGTGCTACTCAAACTTGGTACTGGAGAAGGATTTGGGTTTCCCTCCAGAAAGTTCAATGAAAGCAGAGGTATTAGTGAAGGGGATAGGTGGAGATTATATCCCTGTTCTATTGTATAAAGTACAATTGAAGTGTGATTTCATATCAGGTCCAATCGTTGTTGGAGCAGTTAAGGACTTGCTTTTGGGGAATGATTTGGCAGTCATGAATGTTGCAACTAAGGGTCAAAGACTTAGGGAATTTTTATAAGGATTATTGGTTAATTCACTTGTGTTGTGGCTGCAGGAGGAGTGGGGCTGGAATTGACTGTGCATTAAGCCCAGGGCGTCATAACATTACTCACACCAAGTCCCACTCACCCATCTCCTCGCGTGCCCACTGACCTACACTGCTCCCAGTTAAGTAACACCTTGATTTTAAAATTCTTAACTTTGTTTCCAAATCGCCCAATGGCCTCGCTCTTCCTCACAACCCCATCAGAAATCTGCACTCCTCTCATTCTGGCCTATTGTGCATCTCCATTATTAATCATTTCACCTTTGGGGGTCATGCCTTCAGTTGCCAGGGTCCTAAACTGTGGAATTCCCTCCCTAAATCTCACTGCCTCGCTTTCCTCATTAAGGTGCTCCTTAAAGCTTTTGATCATCTGATTGAACTGCCCTTGTGTGGCTTGGTGTCAGAGATTTGTTTGATAACCCTCCTGGGAATTATATTGGGACTATGTTCAATGCAAATTTATAAATGCGAGTTGTTGTTAATGGTCAGATAGTCAGCGTAAGAGGGAGAAATGGAAGTAAACATTCACATTTTAATTCTATCCAGGCACCAAACCAAGAGACAGCTTAGATTGTGCCAACCCCATAATTGCTCAACGTTTAAAAGTGTAGAGATGATCCAATGTACATCATCTGCCAGAATGATTTCCTGCAGGCACCTAACATCGAATTATGAAAGGAACTAAGGTCCCCTCTTTTACAAATTCATAAACTGTGGTTCGATTTAGGTGCTATGCTACGTTGCTTTTACTAACAGACCTTGACTAATGAAATACAATAGTTTAGATCATCTTGTATTCTCGAAATTCTCAAAAATACCCGTACCAGCCTCCCCGGACAGGCGCCGGAATCTGGCGACTAGGGGCTTTTCACAGTAACTTCATTGGAGCCTACTCGTGACAATAAGTGATTTTCATTTCATTCATTTCAAAATAAACCAGAGCTGCGATGAGGAGAAATGTGTTTGCAAGTTTTTGTGATAGATCATAGAATTTACAGTGCAGGAGGCCATTCGGCCCATCAGGTCTATACCGTCCCTTGGAATGAGTACCCAAATTAAGCCCACCCGTCCAACCTATCCCCGTAACTGCGCCTAACCTTTTGGGCAATATTAGAATGGCAATCCACCCAACCTGCAGGTCTTTGGACTGTGGGAGGAAACCAGAGCACCCGGAAGAAACGCAGGCAAACACGCGGAGAATGTGCAAACACCACACAGGCAGTGACCCGAGGCCGGAATTGAACCCAGGATCGGTGAGACAGCACCTATATCATCTGCTCACACACACACAGCTAGCAATGCTGCTAATAACCAAAGTCTTAATCACCGTACGAATATATTCAACATTCTCCCTTTCAACTTTGAGCATTTAATTCTGCTTTTCCTGCATTGTCATTTAACATACTCTGCTGAATTGTTAGAGAGCTGACCAAGCTGGGTTAAACCGCTTTTCTGCTGTTTGCAGTAACTTTGGGTTACTTACAACAGTGCCTTGCATTTGTATAGCACCTTTAACATAATAAAACATCGCCAGGCACTGCATGAGTGTTACCAGCACCCAGGTGATTAGGACGAGTACCCAAAAAGCCTGGCAGTCTCTCAATGCCATATAAATGGAAGAGGTGGAGAAATTTAGGGAGTGAATTCCAGAGCTCAGGGCCCAAGGCAGCTGACGGCAAGGCCACCAGTGGTGGAGCGTGTAAAATCAGCAGCGGACAAGGATCCAGAATTGAAGAAGTGCAAAGATCTCGGAGAGGCTGCAGTGCTGGAAGAACTGGTTCAAAATATATATTTTTTCATCTACTTCCTCCTCTGGAGTACTGTAGCCAGTTCTGGGAGCCACACTGGAGGAAGGATGAGGAGGCTTTAGAGAGGATGCAGAAAAGATTCACGAGAATGGTTCCAGGTTTGAGGAACTTCAGTTACGTGGATAGGACTGGAGACGCTGTGATCGTTCTTCATGGAGAAGGCTGAGAGGAGATTTGATTGAGAGGGTTCTAAATCATGAGGGATCTGGACAGAATCGATAAAGAGAAACTGATTTAAGGTGATTGACCAAAAAAATAAATGTGGTCCTTTATCTGGGAGTTTCTGTGCACAAATCGGATGTTGTGGTTCCTATAGCCAGTTTGTGATGTGGAGCGATGCCAGTAGTACAGGTTAAATTCCTGTACAGACTGAGTCTACTCATGAAGGCACCACCTTCTCAACCTTGCGCCTTACCTGAAATGTGGTGGTGCTCAGGTTAAATCGTCACCAGTCAGCTCTCTCTCTCTCACACACACACAAAGGGGAGAGCAGCCAGTGGTCCTCTGGGACAGTGGCGACGTTTACATTTTAAAGATTTATTACGATGCTGACGGCATTTCAAAAATTCGTAATTGTCTGCAAAGCACTCTCCAGCGCAGTGCTGAGCGGGTGCCGCACTGCCAGAGGTTCCAGTGTCAGAGGAGATATTAAACAAAGACCCTGCTTGTCCTCTGAGGATGACACTGACACACTCACAGAACAGAGAGTGCAGAAGGAGGCCATTCGGCCCATCGAGTCTGCACCAACCCACTTAAGCCCTCACTTCCACCCTATCCCCAAAACCCCTCCTAAACTTTTTTGGTCACTAAGGGCAATTTATCATGGCCAATCCACCGAACCTGCACGTCTTTGGACTCATGGCAGGGTTTTGAAGAAGATCAGAGGAGCTAACTCCGTGTCCTACCAAATATATATCCCTCAATCACAAAAATCGATGGTCTTATTTTTATAACCGCACTGATTATGGGATCTTTCTGTGTGCAAATTGGCAGCAGCATTTCCTACATTACAGCAGTGATTGCATTTCAAAAAGCACTGCATTAACTACAAAACACTTTGGGACACCCGGTGGTCCTAAAAGTCACTATATAAATGCAAAGTTTTCCAAATTCATAGAAGATTACATACTTAAAATAAGTACAGAATGTATCTTCTGGGTAAAGAAAGATTTTGCAGATTAAAAATTGCAGTAAAATCACATTTGACAATTCGACACATCACTTTAAGTAGCAAGCTCTTAAAAAGTTGTTCATTCATCACTGCTAACTTGAAAATGTAATCCGGATCTAACAGTGTGTGGAAACTCTCATCACAACACACCATAACAGACCATGGTATTGACTTATAAATAATGCAAAGTATTTCTTATTGCTTTGTAGTGCAGCTTTGAAAGGAGGTTACAGCACCTGCCCTGTCCCGTACACGTCAGGAAGGATTACTAATTCTTGACCACTGCTCACAACATTTTGGGTTTAAAGAAGCATTTTGAGTTAAATATTTTTAGGTCAGATTACCCCATGTCCCTTCTGTCTGTACTTCTTGTTATTGTGTGCTTTTGAATGTGTCAGTTAAAGTTAAACATCAGGCAAACTTAAAAGTGTGTCTTGTTTCTGTATATAAGCCAATCTACAATCCCTCAATCTGAGGCGCACAAGCTTGAGGACATCTGGCCCATAATTGGTTTTATCACCCGATGTCAGATCTTGCTGGACCACATCAAGCAGAATTGATTCTTCGCTCTCTTCCAAAACTACCCTTTACTCCAACATCCACCTGGAGAGCAAAACAAGTGTTTCTTAGCCCCACCTCTAGCCACTTCCTCATAAGCCCCACCTCTAGCCACACTCTCCCCTCAACCCTCAAAGAGCGAGGGGCTTACAGACTTTGCTGCTTCGCTCGTTCTTCCAGCGCTGACCTCGCATCTTTCCCTAGTTCTGTCCTTGCAAACTGACATCCCAATTCCAATCTCCCCAATCGGGACTAAATGGATAACTCCATCAAAGAGCATTGGCATGATCGGCTAAATGGCCTTCTGTGCTGTGTCATTCGGAGAAAATAGGAACTAAATTTGGACATACAAAATTATTAATCTCTTTGAAAAAATTGCCTTTGTACTGGCATCACAATAACTGGCATAGAATTAAGGACTTTGCACATCAAGCTGCTATACATTCATTGACCAAATGAGGGCAGCTGCGAGTGGCATCCACAGCCCCCGATAATGGTTCCTGGTTAATAATAATAGTAAAAATCTTTATTAGAGTCACAAATAGGCTTACATTAACACTGTAGTGAAGTTACTGTGAAAATCCCCCCAGTTGCAACACTCCGGCGCCTCTTCGTGTACAAAGAGGGAGAATCCACACCCTAACCACTCTCTCTGAGTAAAGAACCTACCTCGGACATCCCTCCTATATCTCCCACACTGAATCTTATAGTTATGTCTCCTTGTAACAGCTACATCCACCCGAGGAAATAGTCTCTGAACGTCCACTCTCTGTTCTGTGCTGTTCTATATTAGTTCAAAATGTCCAATTCACCCAACAAGCACACCTTTCGAGACTTGTGGGAGGAAACCGGAGCGCCCTGAGGCAACCCACGCAGACACGGAGAGAACGTGCAGACTCCGCACAGACAGTGACCCAAGGCGGGAATCGAGCCCAGGTCCCTGGTGCTGTGAAGCAACAGTGCTAACCACTGTGCAACCGTGGTTTGTTGAAGATTAACTGCAATAAGTACAACTGTGCAAATGGGTTATTAATAATGGTGAGTATATTTGAAATGAGTTTAATGAGATACTTGACAGATCTGGAAATTTACAAAAAAAACCCACTCCCATTTTCACCTTGCAGTTGATTAAATGACAACGTAAACCTTTCTCCAATTATCTCAGCTGGAGGACAACTTGATATTAATAGTCACTCAGTAATACAAACCCTGAAAATGCTGAAAAGAGACATGTTGCCAAAACTTTTCATCCTGCACTCATCAGGACAAACACAAGAATGGCAAATTCCACATGATCACAAAAATTTATACCACAGATGAAAGGTTGGTCAACAAGTCAACTCTGGCCGAGACGTTGCAATGGAGAAAGCAACAGGGAACTGTAGGCTCTTCAAGCTCCAGGATAATTTAAAAAGGCGCCCAGCTTGAACACATTCCTTTTTGTTTTCCGAGAACAGGTTTATGAATGAATGTTGCTCCTAGCAAACATAAATGAATGACGTTGGTTGTTAGTGTAGCTACTCGCACAATCAGGATTGTTCAGCAAGTGCTGTCCAATCACAGAATCGCATCTAACAGTAAAAATTGCTTTGTGTTTTTCAAGCATGGACTAGTTGAGTATGGTCTGTACTCTGTCTATTATAACCAACCGAAGGAACAAATGTTTGATTTTATCAGCACCATTCTGTGTTTTCGGCTCTCCAACTTTGCTAGATTTAAACCAACTAAGACGCGAGCATTTATTTCCACTGCTTCCTTTTTTACAGGCTCTGTAACAAAGAACTTGAGACAGCTGAGAAATAGATAAGTTGGTGCCTCAGATCAAAAATACCGCCAGAACTGTAAAGTTCAAAGAAACTTGTGGCACAGGAAGAGGCCATTCAGTCCATCATGCTGCCTCTTGGAAAGGGTAGACATGCTTTCACCCACATCCCCGCATTCTGCTTGCAAATCTGTAACTTCTTCAAGTACCATTCCAACTCCCTTTTAAAATGATTCATGGATCCAGCTGCCCCCCCCCCCCCCCACCTTCTTATGGCAGTGTTGACAAGAGTGTCATACATACAATGTTCCCTCTAAGGTGCATCTGAGTGCTGGAGCTCAGCAATCAGAAGATGCTCCAAAATTGTCCCATTTAAGATATCTCACATTCATCGGCAATGTGCATTGAAACAAACAAGTCATGCACGACAACAAGAGAGAGAACGTTGTGTACACCTCGATAACATCATGTTCCATGTTGGCTGTATCTAGTCTGTCTATCCCATGTCTAGTCTGTGGAAGCTGGCTTTTGAATTCACTCTTAACGCATATTTGTCACTAAACTTCACTTAATCGAACTACTTCATGCCAGATTTAAACCCAGGACCCAGTTGAATGTAGAATGCTAATTTATTGCATAATTATGCTACCTGCAATGGCCATTTTCACATATACAAGTCATTGCTCAATTAATAAAAATGACAAAGGGAACAAGTTACAATTTATTCTTAAAGCAAAATTTGAAATATGCAAAATGTTACACATGTACAAAACATGCACAAAGGTGAGACCTCTTAGGTACAGTAATTGGTTTTAGTCATAATTTCTAAACCAAATACAATACAGTAACAGTAAACAGCAACATGAAAGTGTGCTTTCTAAATATACTTTCAAAGTGCCAAGGCACCTCTACAACAGACATTGTTGGTCCTGCAGATAAAGTGTTGTGCAGAATTTTGACAGTAAAATGCAGTTTCACAAGTGGGGCTTTAGCAGTTTCCCTAATTCTAGTGCACTGTCAAACGGGCAGCTTTATTTAAAAAAAAGGGTTTATGTACAAGATACAAAGATTAAGAGATTTAATTACATACATGAAAATGAAGTGAGGTCAATGCTTCTCCTGAACAAAGAACAATGAAGAATAGAGCACAGGAATAGGCCCTTCGGCCCTCTAAGCCTGTACCGGTCATGATACCAATCTTTGCCAAAACCCTTAGTACTTCCTTGTGCCATATCCCTCTATACCCACCCTGGTAAACCTCCACTGCACCCTCCCCAGAGCCTCCACATCCTTCTGATCGTGTGGCGACCAGAATTGTGCGCAATATTCCAAGTGCTGCCTTACCAAGGTTCTATACAACTGTAGCATGATGCCAGTTTTTATACTCGATGCCCCGTCCAATGAAGGCAAGCATTCCGTATGTTTCTTGACTACCTTGTCCACTTGTGTTGCCACCTTCAAAGATCTGTGGACCTGCACGCCCAGATCTCTGACTTTCTGTATTCCTAAGAGTTTTGCCATATACGGTATATTTCCCCTCTATGTTTGACCTACCAAAATGCATTCCCTCACATTTTTCCAGATTAAACGCCATTTGCCATTTCTCTGCCCAAGTCCCCAACCTATCTATGTCCTGCTGTATCTTCTGACAATCCTCAACACTATCTGCCACTCCACCAACCTTGGTGTCATCCGCGAACGTACTAATCAGACCGGCTACATTTTCCTCCAAATCATTTATGTACACCACAAACTACAGAGGCCCAATCACAAATCCCTGTGGAACACCATTAGTTACAACCTTCCATTCCCAAAAACACCCTTCTACTGCTACTCTTTGCCTTCTGTGACCAAGCCAGTTCTGTATCCATCTTACCACCTCACCTCTGATCCTGTGTGACTTCACCTTTTGTACCAGTCTGCCATGAAGCACCTTGTCAAGGCTTTACTGAAGTCCATGTAAACAACGTCCACCACCCCCCCCCCTCATCAATCATCTTTGTCACCTCCTCAAAAAACTCGATCAAGTTAGTGAGGCACGACCTTCCCTTCACAAAACCATGCTGTCTGTCGCTTACGTGTCCATTTGTTTCCAAATGGGTTTCAATCCTGTCCCTGAGAATTCTCTTCAATAATTTACTTACTACCGACATGAGGTTCACCGGCCTATAGTTTCCAGTATTATCCCTGCTACCTTTCTTAAACAGCGGTACCCATATTAGCTATTCTCCAATCCTCTGGGATCTCACCTGTAGCCAATGAGGATACAAAGATGTCACTCAAGGGCCCAGCAATTTCCTCCCTTGCTTCCCTCAGTATTCTGGGGTAAATCCCATCCGGCCCAGGAGACTTATCTACCTCAATATCTTTTAAAAGACCCAATACCTCCTCCTTTTCGATGTTAACATGATCCAGACTGTCCACACACCCTACCCAAGAATCATCTTCCACAAAGTCTCTTTCTTTGGCGACTTTGATTTAATGCAGAATACGTTCCCAGCTGATCCTGTGCTCGAAATTGTGGAAGTTTGACACTTGCAAATTCTGGGCGTACTCCCATTCACAAAACATCATAATCAAGTTACATTATATTTTCTACACATTTGAATTGCTAAATGAAATCTCCAGTTGACTAGACAAACACATCTCAAATCCACCCAAATTAAAACTGTCAAACAAAATTCACAAACTATTGACATCCTTCAGTCGGCATTCCAATCTAGGCAGGCAACAATAAATATGGCAAATCAATACCACTCCATAATAACTTCCACTTCATCCTTCTAAATTATTCAACTATTAGTTTCATGTGAACTTTGGGACTGGACAATTCCAATACATATACACACATATTTATAAAAATGGCAGGTAAGTCAAGTTTGTGATGGGGGAGTGAAAGTCCTTTGAATTCATGGAATGGTGGATGTTTCTGAACGTTTTCTCCCACCTCGATCTTAAACAGCTGATTTTAAAAATAAAATAATAATCCTTCTGCTTGGGCACATTTCCAGCCAAAACCTTACTGTGGACGAGACCCCACTTTTGCTGCTCAAATTATTTTGCCTGTCCTTTTCATATTTCAACAATGCACACTATTGTCTTTCTAAGCTTGAGTTGCTTCATTCTGCGTCTAAACACAACCAATCATTCAAAACATGGGACACTAGTGTTTGAAATCACATGAAGCACTTTTTTTTCCCTATGACTCAGAAAGAGGAGCAATACACATCTTTAACAGATAAACACAGCAGAGATTTTGCAGCGAGAGCTTCCAACATGTCAGAATGGCACATTCGCTGCAAAATGTTATTGTTCAGGAGCGTCACTCGCACTTCAGCAGAGTCACCATAACTCATTCCCCTGAAAATGGGATAGCACCTTGATCCACTAAAACACAAACTTTAATCCTGACAATCTGTTCCAAAATATCACCGCAATGAGAAAGGTTTCTAATAGGTTGACCAGACAGATAGTTGGCTTGGATACAGACTATTTGTACTCACTTTCCACTCCTGGATTAACTCAGGATTAGTTTAATGTGGGTCTCATAAACCTAAATTGGCCACACCGAGGATATACTGGATATTTTCAACAGTAATACACGTGGGCAGCATGGTAGCACAGTGGTTAGCGTAGCTCCAGGGTCCCAGGTTCGATTCCCAGCTTGGGTCACCGTCTGTGCGGAGTCTGCACGTTCTCCCCGTGACTGTGTGGGTTTCCTCTGGGTGCTCTGGTTTCCTCCCACAGTCCAAAGATGTGCAGGTTAGGTGGATGGGCCATACTAAATTGCCCTTAGTGTTCAAAAAGGTTCGGCGGGGTTACTGGGTTGTGGGGATAGGGTGGAGGTGTGGGTTGGTCTTTCCGGTGTGAACTCAAATGGCCTCCTTCTGCATTGTTATGTCTATGTCTAATACAATAGCCTTAGACAAATGCAATTCCAAACCTATTATATACCAACATATTCTATACTGCAAATCCACTGTGCACAACCTCCAGAATGAATAATTAATACTGAGGATTTCCCACTGTAAGAAGAACTTGAGATTTTGAGCATCTTCATAAAATAAATCTACATAAGAAGAATTGTGGGGTGAAGACCAAAGAGAAGGTTATACCAGGTCTCCATCCTCTTTGCAGCCCTGAAAGTTTCTTCAAGAGTTCAAATCTTAGCTTGTACTTTGCTGAATATAGTCAGTTGCACATTAGAATGCCTGTTCCATGGAGAAGTTTGCCTCAGCGATAGAGTCAATACATAAACCAGGAAGTGGTAAAATAATGACATTAATGGTAAAGGGAAAGGTACATTCTTTCCAAAGGCAAACTTTCTCGGCTGGACCAACACCTTGCTGGAATAGTAAACACTAGTGTCTCAGCACCCCGCGCGCGCCCAGTCTCAGCACCCCGCGCGCGCCCAGTCTCAGCACCCCGCGCGCGCCCAGTCTCAGCACCCCGCGCGCGCCCAGTCTCAGCACCCCGCGCGCGCCCAGTCTCAAGTACCCCGTGTACACAGTCTCAGCTCCCCGTGTACACACAGTCACAGCTCCCCGTGTACACACAGTCTCACCTCCCCGTGTACACACAGTCGCAGCTCCCCGTGTACACACAGTCGCAGCTCCCCGTGTACACAGTCTCAGCTCCCCGTGTACACAGTCTCAGCTCCCCGTGTACACAGTCGCAGCTCCCCGTGTACACACAGTCGCAGCTCCCCGTGTACACACAGTCGCAGCTCCCCGTGTACACACAGTCGCAGCTCCCCGTGTACACACAGTCGCAGCTCCCCGTGTACACACAGTCGCAGCTCCCCGTGTACACACAGTCGCAGCTCCCCGTGTACACACAGTCGCAGCTCCCCGTGTACACACAGTCGCAGCTCCCCGTGTACAGTCGCAGCTCCCCGTGTACACAGTCGCAGCTCCCCGTGTACACAGTCGCAGCTCCCCGTGTACACACAGTCGCAGCTCCCCGTGTACACACAGTCGCAGCTCCCCGTGTACACACAGTCGCAGCTCCCCGTGTACACAGTCGCAGCTCCCCGTGTACACACAGTCGCAGCTCCCCGTGTACACACAGTCGCAGCTCCCCGTGTACACACAGTCGCAGCTCCCCGTGTACACACAGTCGCAGCTCCCCGTGTACACACAGTCGCAGCTCCCCGTGTACACAGTCGCAGCTCCCCGTGTACACACAGTCACACCTCCCAGTGTACACACAGTCTCACCTCCCCGTGTACACACAGTCGCAGCTCCCCGTGTACACACAGTCGCAGCTCCCCGTGTACACAGTCGCAGCTCCCCGTGTACACACAGTCGCAGCTCCCCGTGTACACACAGTCGCAGCTCCCCGTGTACACACAGTCGCAGCTCCCCGTGTACACACAGTCGCAGCTCCCCGTGTACACAGTCACAGCTCCCCGTGTACACAGTCACAGCTCCCCGTGTACACACAGTCACAGCTCCCCGTGTACACACAGTCACAGCTCCCCGTGTACACACAGTCACAGCTCCCCGTGTACACACAGTCACAGCTCCCCGTGTACACACAGTCGCAGCTCCCCGTGTGCACACAGTCGCAGCTCCCCGTGTACACACAGTCGCAGCTCCCCGTGTACACACAGTCACAGCTCCCCGTGTACACACAGTCTCAACTTCCCGTGTACACACAGTCTCAACTTCCCGTGTACACAGTCTGAGTACTTTGTAGTGTTCTATATCCAGCCATTGCCAGTGTTGTTTCCAAAACCCATCTGCTTATTTAAGCTGGAGAATTCTGTTCATGAATAACTAGATCATTTAAAAAAACAAATAAGTTAACATTTTAATCTGAAGTAAAAAAGCATTCAGTAGCACAACATTTACAAAATAATTCCAATCTACAACAGGCAGAAAGTTATCCGAAGCATGACATTTAAGGCTTGATTAACGTAATTTCTAAACGTCTCAGGACAGTCGGGGGAAATTCAGTCTCCCAAACTGTATTTCTACTTCAATACATTACAAAGCAAAGGGGAACCGTTCCCAGTAAATACAGCCTTCACGGTGTTGAAATTAGTCATCCTCTCAACAGATAGAATTAACCATTGGAGTCACCTTTGCCGTGTAGTTCTGGCTCATTTCTGGCATCAATGCTCCTTTTTATCACCTCCCCACTTTGTTTCAGCCACGCTCAGTGTACTTGGATGACTTCACCCCAGTCGCCAATTGGCCAAATGCCATTTTCTTGCACATTCGCTGGTGAACTTTTCCAATCCCAACTGGTTACAGGGATTTCCCAGTTCTTACCATAGTTTGCTTCCACGTACGAGAGCGTTTTGCAGGGGACCCGTACTTTCAGTTCCAGAAATTCAGTCCAGCAGAGGGTAAATTTAGGAAATATGTATCTGTAAAAATAATTCGGTAGGAAAATAATAATCATCATCTTTATTAGTGTCACAAGTAGGCTTACATTAACACTGCAATTAAGTTACTGTGAAAAGCCCCTAGTCGTCACTTACCACTCTCATTGGCCCTGCACCATTCTCCCTTTGGTCATTTAACGTCACAGGCATGAAACATTAACTGGTGGGTTTCTCTCTCCACGGATGCTGACAAACCCTTTCCGAGTATTTCAAGCATTTTCTGTTTTTATCCACAGTTGTGCGGTTTTAAAATGAAGTCTCAGAGATTTAAACAAATGAACAGCTTTATTATGATGTTAACACTCCAGGCTGCTACGTTACACTTCGCGTTTACCCGTGCAAGTGGGCATCGACATGAATGAGAAACCTACGCCCTTCAAAATAGACCGGCATAATCAACATGTATCTGTTGCCAGGCCACTTCTGGCCATTCCAGCGGGGGGAGCAAGGCTAATGGCAGCAGGTCCCGCACTTTGTCTGAGACAAATACATTCCCGCCTTCTCAATTCTGGCGTCAAGCTCCAGACACCAAAAATGGCTTCTGGCCATCTCCTTCCTCCCGACAATATCACAATGGTCTTGCTGTAATTAATTTAATATATATTTTCTTAATAGTGGTGGAATAATGCCCATCATTCCCCAGAGAAGACAACTTTCCTGTATAGATAATTCAAGTCTTTGAGCGGAATATGGCTTGAACTCAGAGTCTGCGCCTGAAATCTGTCCTCAAAGTTACATGTCCATGAACTCTGATAGTACTGGTCATTCCCCGTATGTTTGCTCAAAGTAGAAAATGTTTCCACACGAACAGCTTATTGACAAACTATTTGGTAAGGGTAGTACAGCGGTTACCACTGTCGATTCCCAACTCGGGTCACTGTCTGTGCGGAGTCTGCATGTTCTCCCCGTGTCTGCGTGGGTTTCCTCCGGGTGCTCCCGTTTCCTCCCACAAAGTCCCAAAGACGTGTTTGTTAGGTGAATTGGACATTCTGAATTCTCCCTATGTGCCCGAACAGGTGCCAGAGTGTGGCAACTAGGGGGTTTTTCACAGTAACTTCATTGCAGGGTTAATGTAAGCCTATTTGTGACACTAACAAAGATTATTGTTATTAGTCGGGAGAGTCCAACGGTGTTCTCATGAAGGCTTGTCTGACGATACTTGATTGTGTATGTGTGCGCTGACGAGAGCAATGCCCATCTCTGCATCCTGCTCGCTACCATTGATGGAAACCCGGTATGAGGTCCAAGAATCGTTGTTAGTGGACGATGGTCCATCAATGAAATGAATTTCCTCCCAGACAGGCATTGGTAGACCTGTTTTATGTCAAAAATGACTCCCAGAGGTTCTCTCTCTATCTGCACATAATTGCTTTTGGCCTCATTCCAGGTCCTGGATGTGATTATTGGCTTCTCTTCACCTGTGAGCATTATGCGGGAAATCACTGCCCCGACCCCCTAAGGCGATGTGTCACGTGCCAGTTGTAGGAGTAAATTTGGATGAAAATGTTTCAGGAATTCTGACTTGAGTAGCACCTCTCTGGCTTGCACGAATACCGCAGATTGATCCACCCATGTCCACTTTTCATTTTGACACAGTAGATTGTGTACGGGTTTTAGAATAGTCGCCAGATTAGGGACAAACCTTCCAGAATAATTTAGTAACCCTAAGAAAGATTGAAGTTGGTTCACGTTCTGAGGTGCGGGTGCCTCAGTAGCGGCTTTGCCTTTTTAAGGTGACTTATGCCGTCCCTTGTCGTCGATGACCTGACCAGATATTCAATTGAAGACTGGAAAAATTCACATTTGTCTTTTCAGATTCTTAATCCATAATCTTCAAATCTCTGGAGTCTGACATCCGGATTGCAGAGATGTTCTTCCTCATTCTTTCTAGTAACCAAGATGTCATCCAAGTAACACTGGACTCCCTCTGATCCACTTATGTTTTGGTCCATAGCCTGTTGGAACAACGCTGGCGCAGAAATGATGCCTACCAAACGGTAGGTTTTCAATCTTTAAATAACCCTTTGTGTGTCACAATCGTCAAGAACTGTTGTGAATCTGAATTCATATTCATTTGAAGATGTGCTTGACTGCGGCTGATTTTACTGAAGTGTTGGCCTCCAGCCAACCCAGCGAATAAGTCATCATGAAGGAAGAGGGTATGCTCTGCACAGTGCAGGATTAATAGTGACTTTAAAAATGCCATAAATGCATACAGATCTCTCTTTTTTCAATCATTGGTGCGATCAGCGTGGTCCAATCACTCAATGTTCATGGGTTCAAGGACTCCTGTTTTGACCAGCCGTTCTAATTTTGCCTCCACCTTGGGTCTGATTGTGTATGGCATTGTCCTAGCCTTCATGAATCTTGCCTGGCCTTCTTCCTAGATCTTCAGCTTTACTGAGATATCCTTCATGCTTCCCAGCTCGCCGATAAAGACAATGGAATGGTTTGTCAAGATTTTAGGTAGATTCAGAATCTGTCATGAGATTTACCACGGCCCAATTTAATCTGATCTTTTTCAGCCAAGTTCTTCCCATTATTGCTAGTATTTTCCTTTGACTCTGTGCAAGGACAAATCTGTCATCTGTCCATCTAATTGCTGTTACATCAAACGGCCCCTCAATAGAACCACTTCTCCAGTCCACATTCTTCACACTATCTTCGAGAGTTTTCGAGCGACATGTCAGAGGTGAGGAGAAATTTCTTCACCCAGAGAGTGATGAATTTGTGGAATTCACTACCACAGAAAGTAGTTGAGGCCAAAGCGTTGTGTAATTACAAGAAGGAATTAGATATAGCTCTTCGGGGCTAAAGGAATATGGGGGAGGAGGGGGAGAGGCAGGATCAGGGTACTGAACTTGATGGTCAGCCATGATCATAATGAATGGCTGAGCAGGCTCGAAGGGCCGAATGGCCTCCTCCTGCTTCTATTTCTATGTTTCCGTATGAACTCCATTGCTCTGCATTCTTATCGAACAGCCCCACAGAGCCAATTACTCTGGCCATTTTTCACTATGGAAGGACCTGCGTGTGCATGATGTGCCACAAATGTTCAGCACTTCCATTTTCCCCAAAACAATGCACAACTCAAGCTCAGCCTCTTTCCCTTTGTGTTTTACAACCCCAGCTCTGAATTTGTTGTTGCTCATCCCGGTGCTGTTAGAGATCATTTCGGGCACAGCACGTGGCGAGCTCCTTTCTAAAGTTGTTATCTTTGGATTCCTCGCTGAAATTTTACTTCATCCCGTGGCTGTAACCGTTGTTTGGCTCCCCCATCACCAGCTTTCGTGCAGCGATCATTTTAATTAGTTATTTTTCTTTTTAGGTGTCGACAAACCCTGTTCGCCTCCCTCGTCGCCAGTTTTTTTGGGTGGTTTTAAAATTAAGCCTGCAGACCTCAAGAGGTTCAAATAAACGAAGAGCTGTACCAGGAGATGTTAACACTGCGGGCTGCTATGTTACACTGCAAGTTTGCCAGCGCAAATGGTGATGTCACGTGATCGATCTCTTAAAGTGCCCCTGTTCAACTGCAAGGCTGCTAGGAAGGAAATACTCGAATTACGATGAATACACAACAGCATTGAGTTGTTTTGTGTTATAATTGGTTTCATTTGTCTTTAAAAATAATTTTTTAATTCATGAAAAAGCAATGCAATACCCTAGCATTCACTGGTCTCCGGGAATCAACTATTTTGATTTGACTCTGCACAGCTACCAGTTTTAACTTCCTCCAGCCCAACAACAAGGAGGGCCTGAAGCACTGCTCCATGAACCCATGTTCCTCTAACTCTGGTCTCCTGTGTATCCATGGTTTTCTTTGCTCCAACATTGGTGGCCGTGCCTTTAGCTCCTCTGGAATTCCTTCCCAAAAGCTCTCCGCATTTTCTCCATCTTTAAGAGGCCCCTTAAAACCTACCTCTTTGACTGAACTTCTGGTCACCTGTCCTAATAACTCTTTATGCAGCTTGGCATCAATGTTGTTTGCTAACTCACCTGTGAAGTAACCCAGGGTGTCGGACTACCTTAAAAGGCACTACATAAAACGCAATAGGCGGAATTCTGGGCAGCTTTCCCACTGGCCAGAATGGCGGGAGCCCGTGCCAGTTCCTGCACTTGGAATATCATTATGTACCGGCACCCTCTGAGCTGATTCATCTGCCTGTCGTTGGCTGTCAGGTTTGAAGGTCCAGGCAACATATTTAAATTCCAGTTCAGCACCTTCATATCACTCTCTCCAGCCCATCTGTCTTCACCAGCCCACGCAGGTTGTCAGGAACCCAGAGGGATAAGGCTAACACAAGACTCAAGAAGAAGACTATTCCTCAATTCAAGTTCCTCTCCCTCGAGGCCATCACCTGTGAGGCACCCATGCCCAACCTGGACCTCTACCCACCGCAGCTGGAGTCTTTGCACATCCTCTTCCAGTACACAATGTTGTGCCTTTGACCCCTTGTTTGAGAGCTTTTCATGCAGCCTTGTCAGGACCCAGCTTCCCTCCCCACGGTCTTCCCTCTGCCTTCAATTGTTCATCTTCTTTACACACTTACTTGCCCCTCTGCCTGCCATTGCGGCCCCTCGCCTTTCCTGCTTGCACATCCCTCCTTCCACACAACCCCCTTGTCTTCATCAGGCCAAATACATCATCCCCCCACCTGCCTCATTCCACCCCAGGTTGAATTCTGACCTTTGTTGTGGTGGCTGCACGAGTCCCAAAGCACAGTGCTGTCCAGATCAACATTGGTGTGTGCATCACCGGGGGGGGGGGGGACGAGACCCCTGTACACCCCAACCCCAGGTGCAGCACTGCTTCGAGAGGGTGACACAGGAGGATCAATGTGTCCAGCAGCACAGTGCTGTCCATGATGACCAGCTCGGCGTGAAAATGGAGGCAGGAGCCGGTCTGCCTGGGCAGAGAGGTGAACAGGGCATCAGGGGTGGTGCAGCCCTGCAGCAGGAAGGCAGCGTTGCGCTCACCTCAAAGTCGACTGAGGACTGCGGACCCGCTTTTTAGGAATTGGGTTTCATACCGTTTTATACTGTAATTACCCACAGGCGTGACGCAAGATTGGAAGCCCTGATGGGATACCATCAGGCAACTGTTTGAATGAGCATTCATGAGATGCAAGTGACAGCATATGTAATTCACACCACCACCACAGCCCCATTAACACACCATTGGGAGAATGACTACTTGGTTTTACACCCGCAGGTTTTCGACCTTTTGGCTCCTGCTAGATTCTCCTCTCTTACCTGACACAAAACCACTGTGGGCGGGCTGGGAGAATTTTTACCCAATGTCTTGTTGCTTATAGGAACTGTATCACTCGATTAGACCATGTGGCGTGCTCTATCTCTCTCTCTGATTCCAGGGTGCAGTCAGAGGTGGTTCAACCAGTAGTTGAGCACGGTGAAATACGAACAGAGTTTATATAAACTGGGTAAGAAGTCTTACAACACCAGGTTAAAGTCCAACAGGTTTGTTTCAAACACGAGCTTTCGGAGCACGGCTCCTTCTTCAGGTGAATGGAAAGGCTTGTTCCAGAAATGTTTATATAGACACAGTCAGAGATGCCCCGGAATGCGAGCACCTGCAGGCAATCAAATCATCAAAGATGCAGAGAGAGAGGTAACTCCAGGTTAAAGAGGTGTGAATTGTCCCAAGCCAGTTCAGTCGGTAGGCCTATGCAAGTCCAGGCTTGTTGGTGGGGGCCGAATGTAATGCGACATGAATCCCAGATCCCGGTTGAGTCCGCATTCATGCGTGCGGAACTTAGCTATAAGTTTTTGCTCAGCAATTTTGCGTTGTCGCGTCTCCTGAAGGCCTCCTTGTAGAATGCTGACCCGGAGATCAGAGGCTGAATGTCCTTGACTGCTGAAGTGTTCCCCAACTGGAAGGGAACAGTCCTGCCTGTTGATAGTCGCACGATGCCCGTTTATTCGTTGTCGCAGTGTCTGCATGGTCTCGCCAATGTACCACGCTTCGGGACATCCTTTCCTGCAGCGTATGAGGTAGACTACATTGGTCGAGTCGCACGAGTATGCGCCGCGTACCTGGTGGGTGGTGTTTCCACGTGTAATGGTGGTGTCCATGTCGATGATCTGGCATGTCTTGCAGAGATTACCCTGGCAGGGTTTTGTGGTGTTGTGGTTGCTGTTCTGAAGGCTGGGTAATTTGCTGCAAACAATGGTTTGTTTGAGGTTGCGCGGTTGTTTGAAGGCCAGTAGTGGGGGTGTGGGGATGACCTTGGCAAGATGTCCATCCTCGCTGATGATGTGTTGGAGGCTGCGAAGAAGATGTCGTAGTTTCTCCGCCCCAGGAAAGTACTGGACGACGAAGGGTACTCTGTCAGTGGTGTCCCGTGTTTGTCTTCTGAGGAGGTCGGTGCGGTTTTTTGCTGTGGCGCGGTGGAACTGTCGATCAATGAGTCGAGCGCCATATCCCGTTCGTACGAGGGCATCTTTCAGCATCTGTAGGTGTCTGTTGCGCTCCTCCTTGTCTGAGCAGATCCTGTGTATACGGAGGGCTTGTCCATAGGGGATGGCTTCTTTAATGTGTTTCGGGTGAAAGCTGGAGAAGTGGAGCATCGTGAGATTATCTGTGGGCTTGCGGTAAAGCGAGGTGCTGAGGTGACCGTCCTTGATGGAGACGAGTGTGTCCAAGAATGGAACTGAATTTGGAGAATAGTCCATGGTGAGTTTGATGGTGGGATGGAACTTATTGATGTCATCGTGTAGTCGTTTCAGTGATGTCTCGCCGTGGGTCCAAAGGAAAAAAATGTCATCGATGTATCTGGTGTATAGCATCGGTTGAAAGTCCTGTGTGGTGAGGAAGTCCTGTTCAAACTTGTGCATGAAGATGTTGGCATATTGAGGTGCAAATTTGGTCCCCATGGCTGTTCCGTGCGTCTGGATGAAGAATTTGTTGTCGAAGGTGAAGACGTTGTGGTCTAGAATGAAACGGATGAGTTGCAGAATTGCGTCTGGAGATTGGCAGTTGTCGGTGTTGAGGACTGAGGCTGTTGCAGCAATGCCGTCGTCATGGGGGATGCTGGTGTAGAGTGCCGAGACATCCATTGTGACGAGGAATGTTCCTGGTTCAACTGGTCCATGGGTGCTGAGTTTCTGTAGGAAGTCCGTCGTGTCGCGACAGAAGCTGGGTGTACCTTGTACGATGGGTTTCAAGATGCCCCCGATGTGGCCAGAGAGGTTCTCACACAGGGTCCCATTGCCTGAAACGATAGGACGGCCTGGTGTGTTGGCCTTGTGTATTTTCAGGAGGCAGTAGAGATCTCCAATGCGGGGATTACGTGGGATGAGAGCACGTAGGGTGTTCTGAAGGTCTGGATCTAAGGTCTTGATCAGTCTGCTGAGTTGGCGGATGTGTTCCTTGGTTGGATCTGCGGGTAACTGCCTGTAGTGTTCCTGGTTGTCGAGTTGTCGGTATACTTCTTTGCAGTAGTCTGTTCTGTTCTGTTCAGTATGACGGTGGCCCCTCCTTTGTCTGCTGGTTTGATGACGATGTTGCGGTTGGTCTTGAGAGTGTGGATGGCGTTGCGTTGTGCTTGGGTGACGTTTGAGGCTGCCTTGTGATTGCGAGTGATGAATCTGGCATTGACACGACTTCTGACGGCTTGAGCACACATGTCGAGTCTAGGGCAGCGGCCTTCCGGAGGGGTCCAATTTGACTCTTTCCTTTTCGGTTGCTGCACTGCAGATCTCGCGGTCTGCTGTTCCGGTTCATTGGTCGTGTCCCTGGGTTCGCTGTCGGCCTCTTGGGGTCTGTGGAAGAATTCCCGGAGCCTCATTCGCCTGATGAATTCCTCCGTATCTGCCGCGAGACTGATGGGGTCCATTTTGGTGGTGGTGCAGAAATTGAGCCCTCTGCTGAGGACTTCGATTTCGTCTGGTTGAAGGGTGTAGTCTGACAAGTTGACAATGGATTTCCCTGTATTGCTTTCGACTGTTGTACCGGGAGAAGCTTGATTGCTGCTGGTGGTGATGCCAAGTTTCTCAAGCTTCCTGTTCTTGGTGTGCATGTAGGTGGCATAGTATTGCTGTCTCATCTGTTTGGCGGTGTTCCGCAGCTGGTCTGCTGTGTCCTGAGCGCAAGTTGAGAATATGGCCTCTCTCTTGGTTTCCAGGTTGCGTCGACTGCTGTAGAGTTGGTGTACGAGGTGTTTGAGGAGTCTCAAGCCGTCAGAAGTCGTGTCAATGCCAGATTCATCACTCGCAATCACAAGGCAGCCTCAAACGTCACCCAAGCACAACGCAACGCCATCCGCACTCTCAAGACCAACCGCAACATCGTCATCAAACCAGCAGACAAAGGAGGGGCCACCGTCATACTGAACAGAACAGACTACTGCAAAGAAGTATACCGACAACTCGACAACCAGGAACACTACAGGCAGTTACCCGCAGATCCAACCAAGGAACACATCCGCCAACTCAGCAGACTGATCAAGACCTTAGATCCAGACCTTCAGAACACCCTACGTGCTCTCATCCCACGTAATCCCCGCATTGGAGATCTCTACTGCCTCCCGAAAATACACAAGGCCAACACACCAGGCCGTCCTATCGTTTCAGGCAATGGGACCCTGTGTGAGAACCTCTCTGGCCACATCGAGGGCATCTTGAAACCCATCGTACAAGGTACACCCAGCTTCTGTCGCGACACGACGGACTTCCTACAGAAACTCAGCACCCATGGACCAGTTGAACCAGGAACATTCCTCGTCACAATGGATGTCTCGGCACTCTACACCAGCATCCCCCATGACGACGGCATTGCTGCAACAGCCTCAGTCCTCAACACCGACAACTGCCAATCTCCAGACGCAATTCTGCAACTCATCCGTTTCATTCTAGACCACAACGTCTTCACCTTCGACAACAAATTCTTCATCCAGACGCACGGAACAGCCATGGGGACCAAATTTGCACCTCAATATGCCAACATCTTCATGCACAAGTTTGAACAGGACTTCCTCACCACACAGGACTTTCAACCGATGCTATACACCAGATACATCGATGACATTTTTTTTCCTTTGGACCCACGGCGAGACATCACTGAAACGACTACACGATGACATCAATAAGTTCCATCCCACCATCAAACTCACCATGGACTATTCTCCAAATTCAGTTCCATTCTTGGACACACTCGTCTCCATCAAGGACGGTCACCTCAGCACCTCGCTTTACCGCAAGCCCACAGATAATCTCACGATGCTCCACTTCTCCAGCTTTCACCCGAAACACATTAAAGAAGCCATCCCCTATGGACAAGCCCTCCGTATACACAGGATCTGCTCAGACAAGGAGGAGCGCAACAGACACCTACAGATGCTGAAAGATGCCCTCGTACGAACGGGATATGGCGCTCGACTCATTGATCGACAGTTCCACCGCGCCACAGCAAAAAACCGCACCGACCTCCTCAGAAGACAAACACGGGACACCACTGACAGAGTACCCTTCGTCGTCCAGTACTTTCCTGGGGCGGAGAAACTACGACATCTTCTTCGCAGCCTCCAACACATCATCAGCGAGGATGGACATCTTGCCAAGGTCATCCCCACACCCCCACTACTGGCCTTCAAACAACCGCGCAACCTCAAACAAACCATTGTTTGCAGCAAATTACCCAGCCTTCAGAACAGCAACCACAACACCACAACACCCTGCCAGGGTAATCTCTGCAAGACATGCCAGATCATCGACATGGACACCACCATTACACGTGGAAACACCACCCACCAGGTACGCGGCGCATACTCGTGCGACTCGACCAATGTAGTCTACCTCATACGCTGCAGGAAAGGATGTCCCGAAGCGTGGTACATTGGCGAGACCATGCAGACACTGCGACAACGAATAAACGGGCATCGTGCGACTATCAACAGGCAGGACTGTTCCCTTCCAGTTGGGGAACACTTCAGCAGTCAAGGACATTCAGCCTCTGATCTCCGGGTCAGCATTCTACAAGGAGGCCTTCAGGAGACGCGACAACGCAAAATTGCTGAGCAAAAACTTATAGCTAAGTTCCGCACGCATGAATGCGGACTCAACCGGGATCTGGGATTCATGTCGCATTACATTCGGCCCCCACCAACAAGCCTGGACTTGCAGAGGCCTACCGACTGAACTGGCTTGGGACAATTCACACCTCTTTAACCTGGAGTTACCTCTCTCTCTGCATCTTTGATGATTTGATTGCCTGCAGGTGCTCGCATTCCGGGGCATCTCTGACTGTGTCTATATAAACATTTCTGGAACAAGCCTTTCCATTCACCTGAAGAAGGAGCCGTGCTCCGAAAGCTCGTGTTTGAAACAAACCTGTTGGACTTTAACCTGGTGTTGTAAGACTTCTTACTGTGCTCACCCCAGTCCAACGCCGGCATCTCCACATCATATATAAACTGGAACAGGGCTGAATATTCACCAGGTAAATGGCACTTGTGCTTTACACATTGGACCAAAAATTTCAGATGCCTGAAGCTGGATCAGCAAAATAACAAATAAAGCAGAGTACCATCTAATGAAATATAAAAACAGAAACCAACGGGAAACAGGACAAATGTTTTGTGGAAGAAACCCTTCGAGTGTGAATTTGTCCCGCATTTTCTGTTTTTAAACCTTTCATGATGCTTGCTTCTTGTAAATAAAACCCCCCCAAAAATCTGGAGTTCTTTGGAATAATTCAGTATGTGAATTTTTAAGTTTACAGTAGTTTTACAATACATAAAACAATTAAACACAATTTTTTACCCAATCAACATATGGAAAAGTAGGATTCAATGCTATCTCATTAGGGGTTACAGCAGTGGGCGACACAGTGGCACCGAGGACCCAGGTTCGATCCCGGCCCCAGGTTACTGTCTGTGTGGAGTTTGCACATTCTCCCCGTGTCTGCGTGGGTCTCACCCCCACAACCCAGACGACGTGCAGGGTAACTGAACTGACACGCTAAATTACGCTTAATTGAAAACAAAAGAATTGGGTACTCTAAATTTACTAACAAATAAAAAATTTTAAAAATAAGGGGATGCAGTAAAACACAATTTGCAACAGCGTTTGTTCTGTAGAATAGCTACAAGATGCTGTGGTTATCAGAGCACCATGAACTGGTGACTACTTTTACAAACATATGACGGGGAAGAGAAAATCGTCCCCATATTCGTAATGATCTTTGAAGTCAGCCTTTACTAATTTAGAATCTTCTGTTTCAGGTTTTTAAATATAAAAACAGAAAGGGGAATAGACTGGGAAACAAAATTACCAGCAGGGAATTTCCAAAACAGGTATTGCTAAGCTAAAAGGCAATTTGTAATTATCGCAACTTCTTTATGAAACGCATCATCAGACTTGTGCTGAACTCCTGGTTTAAAAAAAAATGTCAAATGACTAAAATACAAGCTGCAATATAAATACTAACATGCCTCCCTCACGTGTGGTGGTGTGGTGGTTACGGCATTGAACTTAAACACGAGAGATTGTGAATTCAAATGTCACCATGTTAAGTTTAAAATTGAATTTGGTTAATCTGGTAACGTGTGGACCAGCACATTACTGTGGCAGTAGCTGGAGTTTGAATTTTTTCTTCTCCCATGGCTACAATGATTATGTGGTAAATATAAATATTATTAATAGGATATTTTTCCATGGGGGTGCACACCCACACATGACCTTGATAGTGGTGCACCTAACAAAATTAATTCTGCACATGGATAGAAAAAATTAGAGGGAGCATTGACCACAAGTTGAAGGAAATAAATATTGGTAGCAACATACTTGAATTTTTTGCCAGTTTTGACCTGGGTTCCTCCATTCCACATGTAGTCAGCCTCTTCATAGAAAAAGAAGACATCCAGTTTCACACCTGCTGACTGAAAGGAAAGCTCCAGACTGTCATCTTCCTTAAACAAAACAGAGTAGAAAAAGGTCGGACTGAATTGATTGGAGATTTTGACATGGTTTGATGAGATTAGGTTAAACAGGGTCCTTCCTCTGCTTTAACTAATGGGAGGCACTATTGTCTGATCCAAGCCCACTCGTAATAGACTCCATCAAGATCTAGACTCTAAAAAAAATGGCTTTGGAGACGTGTTTGAGATGTTTTCCTGGATGTACTGAAGTAGACAATTTGACTCCCAGAAAGGAAAATAAGCTTTTCTATAGAAAATCAAACTCGGAAATATCAGCAGAGTAAAGCAACGGGAAAATGGCAAAGAGGTATTTTATTTCCATTGGCCAAGTGAACTTTTAGTTCTTGCTGAAACGTGGTGTTTATGTAGTGCCGACCCAGAGATCTTTCTTTCCCCTCTGAGTTTCCAGTGAGCATGCAGCCACAGATCATTTTCCACAGCTGACGGTCACAATATCTGAGCAACAAAGCCTTTCCCTCTAATCCCAACAAATGCCCCTCAACGGCAGAAAAATTTAACTTTTCCACAAACAACCTCTTTAACTGCTGACATTATTAAAATATAGTTTTATTTGCTGTCCTTGCCCGTCTAAGTATTATTTTACATGATATGGGCCTACAGCATATGTTACAGAAGAGGCGTGAAACCGTTAAAAATTCTGACGACGCATCTCTCGTTCTTGTGCTCTCTCAACTCATACAGTGCACAAAGAGGAACTAAAACTTTACAGCCCAGTGAAATAATCTAAAGGCTGAGTTTACAACAGAATGTGCGCACCACAGTTCATAGAATGGGCAGGACTGTACTGGAAAAACTTCTTGAAAGCACTTCTAACCATCAATTCCAGAAGTATATTTGTTATTCTACCTATGGTATTTTTATACCGTTCCTATTCATATCATCAGAGAATTTACAGTGCAGAAGGAGGCCACTCGGCCCATCGAGTATGCAACAGCCCTTGGAACGGGCACCCTAGCTAAGCCCACACATCCACCCTGTCCCCATGACCCAGTAACCCCACCTAACCTTTTTTGGATACTAAGGTGCAATTTAGCATGGCCAATCCACCTAATCTGCACATTTGTGGACTGTGGGAGGAAACCCACGCAGACACGGGGAGACTGTGCAAACGCCGAAAGTGACCCAAGCTGGGAATCGAACCTGGGATCCTGGCACTGTGAAGCAACGGTGCTAACCACTGTGCTACCATGGCCCCCACGGTGTATACGAGGAAACAAAATGGCCACGAAGATTTGGCTAGTTTTACAGTAGGTTGCTAATTGCTGGTTGGTAGCTTTATAAACAGATTGTTTTATCATAGCTTTTTCCTAATTGTATGATAATTGAAGGGATTGAGCTAATGGTTACCGCTCACTTAACAGGATTTGTGACTGTTTTTAAATAATCAATTTTCAATAATACCTGAGCCAACCATGTTGTTTTTGTCTTCAGAAACTCTCGACTCAAACCGATCCCAGTAGATGTAAAGCTTTTAATTATTGATATAAAATGTTCAATTATCTAAGAAATGACGACTTAGGAAATTCTGCATTGACTCACTTTCCCAAACTTATGCTTCAGCGGAAGTCCTGCCCGCTGGAACGCTGTGATAATATCAACTTTATAATCCTTTATCAATATTCCCAAATCCACATCTTTACTGTATGGTATGATATTACATTGTCTGAACCACCCTAGAAAAATGAGAAAGGAACATTTTAGGCGGCACGACCTTTGTCAGCTTGCACTACTAAAGTCCAAAACATTAAACACTTCATAACAATGTCAAAACGCCACGTCTAGACTGGATGTCACTTGCAGCAGCTTATTGTATCTCTAAACCAACATCACTTTCCAAAAATCCTGCAATCATCAAAATGTCACCTTCTTTCTGAAGAGAGAGAAAACAATAACCTCAGAGTTTCACCCAGAACAATAATGTTGAAGACAAAGCCACCCCCAACACACGCACGGAGACCCTCCCACATGCACAAGGGTAACCCCTCCAAGGCCTGGGAAGCCTCCATGGAGCACCCAGAGTACTGGCCTGGCGCTGCCGGGGGGGGGGGGGGGGGGGGGGGGGGTTTGCCTGGTGGTGGGGTGCGGGTGAGCCAGGGCACTACCCAGGCATTTCCCTCTCCCCCCTGGGGGCTATACTCACCTATGCGCCCCTGGCGGGTTCCCTTCGCCCGTTTTCTATTTTTAAAAACATATTGCAAAGCTCGCCAATGGGAAATGAAAATCGCTTATTGTCACGATAAATGTAACTTCAATGAAGTTACTGTGAAAATCCCCTAGTCGCCACATTCCGGCGCCTGTTTGGAGAGGCCGGTACGGGAATTGAACCGTGCTGCTGGCCTGCCTTGGTCTGCTTTCAAAGCCAGTGGTGAGGGGGGAAAATCCCAATGTCGGGGGATGATATGGCAGGGGAGCCCTTTAATGATATTATAATTTATCTAAATTAGGTGCCTGAACTTTCTGGGCGGGATCCTCATTACATCACTGGTGGGGGATGGGGAAAATCTGCAAATGAGATTTCACCAATGAGATTCTCGTTTTTTACTCATGCAATTTTTAATTCACGTTACCATGTAATGTGGCTGTGGTTGCCAACGCCCTCTTAGTGTATGGCATCTGAAGGAGGAGGGTCAACTCTTGTTCAGAGTCTGCTCTACATAATCAGTAATGAGTCGGTGTGGGAAGGCAGTGAGGGAACAATTTTCTTCTCAATGATTGACTAACCTTCATTGAGGCTGCTTACTTATAAATTTGTGTCCTTTAGCTTGTCCTTGAAGTTTAATTCAAAAGTCCTTAAATTATCATCTTTGCCCTCTATTCTTTTTCCTAAAGCAGTCTTTGCTTTGAATTAACAGAAATACAAAATGTATTAATTAATCCTTCCTGGACAGTTGTGTAAGCTACCTGACGTACATGATTTTCTAACTGTACACTTTTCTATCCAGTTCATGGTTTAATGGTCATTCCCGAGAAGCCTCCATTCCTCCGATTCCAGGTTAATTTCTTCTCCGATCTTTCAGCTTCTTTAATCTGCATCCATTTGACCCCTTTGTGCTTGCAATTTCCACCCAAAATTATTACATCTGTTTCATTATACTGCTCTAGTCCTTCCATTCCGCAAACTACGGAGGGTAGCTTAATTCAAGGAATGGCTGGGACTTTGAATACTTTCACATCTTCTGACCATCCCTCCTTGTTTTAATTGAAAACATTAATTGGAATTGTATGTCTCCAAAGCAACTTTCAGTACATTTTCAGCAAACTATTCCAAATTTTGCACATGGTACTTTACCGAGGCATGTTCCGCTGCTCAGCCAGAATGGCACCTCCTGTCTATTCAATACTTCTGCAGCCCGATGAAGCAAATCCTTCGCCTTTTTCTTAAATTCCATAGCATCTTGCGATGTGTCCTCAGGGTACACCTATAATTAAACAGTTGCATATTGGGATTTAAAGCAGAGAAACAGTGAACCGTCCACTAAAAATGGATACTCCCATTGTGAATACTTTGTTATGTGACTTTAGCCAGGCCGCTTTAAAATAACTTGACACGTTAATTAATTGTAATGCCTCCCCCCAAACAAGGTATAGCAATGCTGTAGGCACAGTGATGACTGACACAAACATAAGTTGTAATTGAGCTAGTGAATGAAGAATAATTATGAAGCCATTACACTGGTACCTTGGACAAGAAAGATATGCTGCTCGGGCAAGCAGTATATTTACTGTTCACATAATTATGCACAAACTTATAAATCAAGCATACAATTAGGAAATGACTATACACATATTTGATTTGGGATCAACTGCTGGATAGGATTTCCATTAAGGCAACCCAATGAGGTTTCTGCATTAATTTAAGTATAGTGTAGCTTAGCATTTTTGACTATTATGACCCTAATTTCCAAGTTAAAAACAACTTATGGGCTCCAAAGAGGATTAATCTTAACATACTCAATTACTTTCCCCTAAAAGTTCACGATAATGTTTATAAAAGTTCAATTCATTAGACGCTAAAAGTTACTTCAAGTAATGGTTCCATGGACTGAATACATTAAAAAAACAATTTACGGGGGCAGCACGGTGGCGCAGTGGTTAGCACTGCTGCCTCACGGCACCGAGGTCTCAGGTTCGATCCCTGCTCTAGGTCCCTGTCCGTGTGGTTTGCACATTCTCCCAGTGTCTGCGTGGGTTTCGATCTCACAACCCAAAGATGTGCAGGGTAGGTGGATTGAACACGCTAAATTGCCCCTTAATTGGAAAAAATTAATTGGGAACTCTAAATTTTATTTTAAAAAACTTCCTGGCCCTAACTTTGCTCTAGTCCCAACACCAAAAGGGTCATTATTTTTCTTCAATTTACAGAGAATTATAGAATTTACAGTACAGAAGGAGGCCATTCGGCCCATTGAGTCTGCACCATCCCTCAGAAAGAGCACCCTACCCAAGCCCACACTTCCACCCTATCCCCGTAACCCCAGCTAACCTTTTCGGACAATAAGGGCAATTTAGCATGTCCAATCCACCTAACCTGCACATCTTTGGACTGTGGAAGGAAACCGGAGCACCCAGAGGAAACATGGATTAATTTCTAGGATACTTAGTGTTTCTGTACGTTCAAAATAGTTTTTCCTGTGCTTCCTTTTATTTCACTATTTATTCAGCTCGATAGTGAAAAATTGTGTCCAAATATTGGCACGGTATATGAAGATCAAAGCTATTCTCTTCTCCAGTCCCCACCCCAATCTCAAATTGCACCTCCATTTTACCATAATCGTGGAATATTTCGACCTACATCTGAAAGTTAGTTGCTGGACATTAAATCTAAAACAAAGTTAATTCTATGCTTGCGTTAGTTTTTTCATGGCAACAAAACTTGGCCATAATCATAATAATCGGGAATTTATTGCCGTTCAGACTAACCTGATAAAACATTCTCGCTTCCTTGTACCTGCATTCAACGAACCTCGAATGAGAAAACTCTTCCAGAAAATTGGCTATTTCTTTAGGAACATGGATTTCTAGTCCATCAATTGAAGCCAGATGCAGCTCAGGTCTGTAATAGTAAATACAATGTTAGCAAAATAAGTGAATGGATCCTTCTCCCCTCTTCTTGCTAGCAGCATTGTTTGAGGTTGCAATGCATAGTTAAGGTAAGAGATAATATTAAAGACCAGTAGCTTTGTCATCGTTTTACAAGTACATCTTCAGGAAAGGATTAGGTGTGAATGCGATTCCCCTTGGTTTATATTGGTCTGCAACACAAATCCTGCGTTTGGATTATAAAATGGAATAAAAACAGAGGCTCCACATAGGATCTGCATCTGTGAATACATTTCTTTTCTCCCCCCAAATTATTTTGGTGATAAATTGTTTCTCTGCGGATTCTCCAAGCCAGGCAAATCACTTATGATACTGGGGTACAGAACATGCTAGTAGAACCGTTTTGATAGTTAGTCTACTGTTGACTGGACTTTCTGCAAATTTGCTGATCCCAAGACTTAATTATTCCAAAAGTATCTAAATTCTAGAGTTTCTGATTAAAACATTTCAAATAAGTACATGGTCATTAGGGCTAAATTAATGCTAATTGGGAACATAGACTAATGTCCAGCAAAGTAGGAGTGTTTTGACAGGAGTAGACCATATGGCTCCATGAGCCTGCTCTGCCATATTATAAGATCAGGGCTGATCCATGACCTGAACTCCACTTTCTCATCCGATCCTCTAGCTCTTTCTTGTTCCCTTGTGAGTCCAAATGATTATCAGTCTCAGCTTTGGATACATGCAGCACTCTCTTCGGCATGACGGCTCCAAAGATTCACAAACTTCGGAGTGTAGAAATTTCACATTTCAGATCAAAATGACTGAGCCCTTTTTACCCCGAGACCCATCACCGTGATTCCAGACTCTCCAACCACAGGAAAAAGCCACTCGGCATCCGACATGTCAAGCTTTCTCACAATCTTATGTATATCTGAAAACCTCCCATCAAGGATAGTGGTTAGGAGTATTTATAGGAAGAATGTTTGGAAATACACATGAAATCTCCATGAGGCCAGTTTAAAAACCAAAGCAGTAAATATAAAATTTGATTTATTCAATCACCATAAATCCTGCTAGAGATGATGCAGGATCAGTTTCTAACAAAACATTAACACAGCGGAGTGGAAAAATTCATTTGCAATATCATGATTTCTCAGTCGCTTATTCGGTTAGATACCATGACCAGGTTTACAAAGGACAGACTATGGGTTAATGTCCACACAAAATGTGTGTTTATTTAAATGTACAGTCCAAATAAAATGTAATAAATCATAGGTTGTTTGGAATCGCTTCATAGATGATGAGTCCTTAAATGAAGTCTTGGGGATTTTGCTTCTATCTTTATCCCACTTACTAATTAATGGCACTTGGTTTAGCTCCCACTTCTCAAATTTTAGCTCAGTGGGCTAGACAAGGCCAGCAGCGTGGGTTCAATTCCCATACCAGCTGAGAATTCTGAATTCTCCCTCTGTGTACCCGAACAGGCGCCGGAATGTGGCAACTAGGGGATTTTCACAGTAACTTCATTGCTGTGTTAATGCAAGCCTACTTGTGACAATAAAGATCATTTTTAGCTCAGCGGGCTAGACAGCTGGTCTGTGATGCAAAACAAGGCCGGCAGTGCGGGTTCAATTCCCGTACCAGCTGAGAATTTGAATTCTCCCTCTGTGTACCCAAACAGAATGTGGCGACTAAGGGCTTTTCACAGTAACTTCACTGCAGTGTTAATGTAAGCCTACTTGTGACAATAAAGGTAATTTATATTTACATTTTTATTTATATTTGTATGGGCTGAAACGCTAAGCCTCTCAATGACAGTTTCAAAAGTATTTAATTGGCTATGAAGCACTTTGGGATGTCTAAAGGTTGTGAAAGGGACTAAAGGAATGCACGTCCTTTTCTATTGGAAAAGGTAAAACAAATCTACGGAGGTTACCCCGAGTCGACCAGCAGCACATCTCTTACAAGTCTCGGATCACCTCGTTTCCACTTACCTGTTGTAGGCGCCAGGGTAACGCCCAAAATGCAGCTTTCGGAAGTGCACAAATTTTTTGTCCGCGTTTTGCTTGAGCCGCAGCTGTCCATGCCACAGGAAGTTTCCACTCCGTTCGTAAAACACCACCAGGTGGATGGCGTGATTCTGTAGCTTAAAGATGTAGTGCAATGGAATCTCTGTACCCGAAAGGCCATCCATCCCAGCCAGCCTTGGGTCTTTACCACTCAACTCCATCCACTGAAAACCCTCCTCTTCAGCTTCTTTCTTCAGGAGCACCTTGTAGGATTTGAAAATAAATTATTTTGGGAAGTGATAAATACAATCAGTATTTTCAAACATTGTTTGATTTGATTAGGTTAGAACTGGTGCAAGAGGTTCCTCTTCATCCATTGAAGCAACTGGGCATCTTGCATTAGTATTAACGTTGACCAAATTCCTTTGAAGGTGGCTTAAATCCAATGGCTACTGAACTTAGTTACACAGAAGCAAATGAAAAGATATAAATCAGATCAAAATAAATACCTGGCACCACCAGCACGTTTTTTTTTTTCTGGAATCAGCCTGTGAAATAATTTCAACATGTTGCTAAAATGAAAAAAAGCATCTTTTAAAGCTACAGAAGTGTGTCCTTTCTCCCTGTGGTAGCTCACTTCCGGGTTAACAGGTATTCATCATAAGTTTATTTCATGAGTGTTCAAAATCCTCAGTTAGAAATGATACATTGTTTTAATCAATCATCCCTTCTTAGCAGGCAGTATCGGAGGTGGAAATGGATGTTGAACTCCATTAAAGAATTACGCACCTATTCTTCAACAAAGGAATCCCTGATTTGATTTATTTGAGCCTCAAACTGGGGATCCCACTTTCAAATTCCGCACAATAGAAAGCATTGCTTCCCACAGGGAATAACTAAGTTTTAAAATTCTGAAAACATTGGTAATGCTAAAACTTTATTTATAAATATAATATCCATTGTTAAGGGCAGCACGGTGGCACAGTTGTTAGCATCGCTGAGGTCCCAGGTTCGATCCCGGCTCTGGGTCACTGTCCGTGAGGAGTTTGCACATTCTCCCAGTGTCTGCGTGGGTTTCACCCCCACAACCCAAAGATGTGCAGGGTAGGTGGATTGGCCTCTCTAAATTGGCCCTTAATTTGAAAAAATTATTGGGTACTCTAAATTTTTTTTAAAAATCCATTGTTATACTTTAAACATGAAAGTATCTGTTACATATGCATCATCAGATTATAATACCTGGAGTAAGAAAATGCCATTTAGCCCCTTTCATTTTTAAAAAATGTATTCATTCATGGGATGTGGGTGTTGCTGGCTGGGCCAGTATTTATTGCACACGGCAATTTCTCTTGAGAAGGTGGTGAGCTGCCTTCTTGAACCGCTGCAGTCCATGCGGTGCAGGTACACCCACTGTGCTGTTAGGGAGGGAGTTCCAGGATTGTAATATAGTAACACCGCCAGGACTGCAGAGGTTCAAGAAGGCAACACACCACCACCATCTTCTGAAGTTCAACTAGGGATGGGCAATAAAATGCTGGCCTAACCAGCGACGGCCACATCCCATAAGTGAATTTTAAAATACATATATAATTCCAAGTCAGGGGGAGGGGGGGGGGGGGGGGGGGGGGGGGGGGTGGCACCTCCATGAATCAACCGCTATAGAAATACAAGCCCTTTCTTTGGGAAGAAATTTTTTTTAAATGGGTTGATAGGAGGTATTGGCACTTACTTCATTTTTCCAAAATTTGTCCAACAGTGCGAATGTGGTGAACTCCCTCGGCGCACACAAGTACTTGCAGTTTAGCCCACTGCCTGTACTTTCCTCATGGCGACTGTTCTCATTCATCCGTCCCAAAACCAAAGGATCAATGAGGTACAAAGGAATGTTGTGGACCGATACCAAACCAAGAAACTTTTTGACCACTTTCTAGGAAAGAATTTACATTCAGTGTTAACAAAAATCACAACAAAGCGCTCCCCACAGTTAACAGAAGCACGCAATCCTTTGTGCAATTCTGCACCAAATCTAACGTGGCTTCTTTGGTCAAACAAATAATTCCCAGGTTCACTGGTTGTGGGATGCTGGGAAATTGTGGACATTCAAGTTGAATCAAAGACCGAAAGTGAGCTACAGAGGGCAGTGCATGGTTGGTGTTAAAGAGGCAGAGTAGGAGTCTCAGAGGCTAAGGGAACAGGCAGCAGTAGTTAAACATCAAATTTAACAAATATATTTATGGTGATACGTCTTAATTTATAAACAGGAATCTTTCCTATCTTTGTTCATTCGGCGAGCAACAAATCATTTACATTAGGCTGCAGATGTGGGATGCATAGCTAAACAGAGCATGAACAGTATAATCCAGCTTTCTCGCTCGGATCCTGCAGAGATCACTCATGCCTCTCCTGCTGTGGCAAGAACTTGGAAACAAGGTCATCTGGCCAATTCCATTCAAATTGCCACCCAACCCCAGTTCCAGGAGAATATTTGACCACCACTCCCAGTGGATTCAACAGTCTGAACATCAGGTTCTGCACATTTCAGCCGAATCAGAATTCAATACAGTAAGTCGCGGGGCAGTGGAGGGGTTGGTGAAATCTAGGGAGGGGAACAGAAAAAGTCATGAGGCTGGGTGGCGAGACAAGCCCATTCTACTATATCTCTTATAGGTCAACCCTCACATCCCAGGGATTCAAAAGTGATGTTTGGAACAAAAATGGGTTGCAATAGTGTCCCAGCCAATAGACATACCTCATTGCAGAAACAGACTAATACACAGTGGTTAACACTGCTGCCTCACAGCATCAGGGGCCCGGGTTTGATTCCGACCTTGGGTGACTGGGTGGAGTCTGCACGTTCTCCCAGTGTCTGCTGGGCTTCCTCTGGGTGCTCCAGTTTCCTCCCACAGTCCAAAGATGTGCAGGTTAGGTGGTTTGGCCATGATAAATTGCCCTTAGTGACCAAAAAGGTGAGATGGGGGTTATTGGGTTACGGGGATAGGGTGGAAGTGAGGGTTTAAGTGGGTCGGTGCAGACTCGATGGGCCGAATGGCCTCCTTCTGCACTGTATGTTCTATTTCATTACAGTAAGAAGTCTTACAACACCAGGTTAAAGTCCAACATGTTTGTTTCAGACACTAGCTTTCGGAGCACTGCTCCTTCCTCAGGTGAGGAAGGAGCTGTGCTCTGAAAGCTAGTGTTTAAAACAAACATGTTGGACTTTAACCTGGTGTTGTAAGACTTCTTACTGTGCTCACCCCAGTCCAACGCCGGCATCTCCAAATTATGGCTATTTCATTACGGTGTGCAAGATCATGCTGTGCACAAAATGATAGCTATGCTTACATAACTGCAGTAACTACACTTGAAAGCCATTCATTGCATGTAAAATGTGTTGGAACATCTCAGGTGCTATAGGCACTGGTACTGTTTTTTTTCCTTAATTCTGCTCTCCGGGACCTATTCAGACAAACAAAAGAGAACTTAATTGAATCTAAATGTTAATACATACCCAGTGCACACTCTCTTCCATGGAATAACTTCCTTTGAAGTCAGAAATATCTTCCCCATTCTAAAATAAATCAACATAGCAAAATAACTTTAAAAAATATTCCTTGCAAATCTTAATCTAGGTACATGGCACTGTACTGCAACCTGTAGACAGGTCTAACTAGGGATTCAGAAGGGTTTGGGGCGCTTTACTAGTCTGGGGCTCTGCAGAACAGGGGGGGTTCCGGAACCAGATGTAAAAAGGACTTCAAGGATATGAGCAATATTTGACTTTGCTTGTTGAGTCACATTAATGTTAAAGCAGCCTCTGGTGGCAGAAGAAGTTATAGCAACTCATTACACTTCCCAATGTTACCTGTCCATCAGACTTTGCAGAGCATTGTTTTTGCTTCGAGTCCCACAGCTCAGGTAAATTTTCAATTTCTTCCTGAACTGTTCAGGATTGCCACAACAGGCGGTCTATCACGGCAAGCTGAACCTGTTAAACATTCAGAACTTAAAAGATGCAGAGTATCTTATCAAAAACTACTGGCGGTGCAAATGAAAGTCAACAATATTACACATCCATTCATTCAATGAACAGAAGATGAATCACAAATGCGGTGTTTAACCCTGCCAGGTTTCAAATGCCTCGCCAAGAAATCTGCAACCCAAAAAGGAAGATGACCTCCCAGTCTGGAGCTGCCGAGAATCGATAGCAAGGATACGTGACTGGCTCACAATGACCTTCCTAGTGATCTTCCTTCATGCAGGCCAAAGGTACCTGTTCATTGGAACCACACATTAAAACAACAGAAATCACTAATTCTGAAAATAACTGACAAAACCACACACCGTCATTCAGTGATGGAAATATGTTGGAAGCCAATGTGCTGTCAAATGCAAGGTTTTAAAAAAAATTTGATGAGATAGGCATGTAGAGATGTAGTGTATATATTAACAAGATATTCCAATAGTCAAATTAAGAGATGTGATATTTATTTGAAAAAACAATGAAAAGCAGAGGGCTACTCAATTACCATATCATAGAATCTCTGTAGAACAAAAAGAGGCCATTTGGCCCATCAAGTCTGCATCGACCCTCTGAAGGAGCATCCTACCTTGGCCCAATCCCCGCCCTTCCCCGTCACCCCACTTAACTTTTGGACTCTTAAGGAGCAATTTTAACATGGCCAATCCACCAAACCTGCACATCTTTGGACCGTGGGAGGAAACTGGAGCACCCGGAGGAAACCCCAGCAGACACAGGGAGAGTGTGCTAGCTCCACCCAGTCACCCAAGGTCAGAATCAAACCCGGGTCCCTGATGCTGTGAGGCAGCAGTGTTAACCACTGTGTGCCGCCCCATGTACCAACCTATGTTCAGGTCAGCCCATGTGTCTACTTCTTAAACAATACATTTCATAGGTGGGTGATGTGAAATTCAATTGTATCAGCCATTGCATTAGTTGGTTAAAAATATAAATTTTGCAAAGCAATATCCTCAGATGAACACATGGGATTTAAATTGAAAAACAGAAGCATAAAGCTTTTCTTTTCAAAAATAGTAACAGCTGAAATTGCTGCAGGCATGGTACACTCGAACTGTTTACCCCAGAAATACACCAGGTTCGATCCCTGATCCCTGCCCCACAGCTGTGAGATGCTATGATTCCAGTTCCCGAGGAAAGACTATTTAAATCTGCCAGGTGCTAGTTGCTATACAGCAGCTCTATTGGCATTGCACATGTGGTTACTGGGCGCGATCAGACTGGCCTCTGCTTTTTTAGCAGAATTTAGTGAATCAAAGTTTCAAAATAAAACAAAAAAATTGTACTCATCTTTGAATGAATAAAACGCTATCCTGGGAAAGCAATGTTGCACTTGTTCTGGGACTCCTGCCTTTTACTTTGACAGCACCTTCTAACCGAGTGACCTCTACCACCTGAAGGAACAAGGGCAGCAGACGCATGGCAATAAATACCACTACCACCTGCTTTTCCTCCAAGTCGCACAACAGCCCCGCTTGAAAATATATTGCTGCAGGGACAAAATTCTGGAGCTATCTCCCTCACACCTCACAGGCCTCAGTGTTCCAAGGCACCACCTCATTGCCAGCTTTTCAAGAGCAACTATGGATAAGCAATAGATTTTGACCTAGCCAGGGACATCCATTGATAAAATTTCAAAAAGTTCAATGTCATTCACAACATGAGTAAATGTCTCAGCGAGACAGGCCGAATATTGTCAATAACATTTCAATTTTGTTTTGCGAGCTGTAAATCTGTCAGCATAACTATATTTCGATTGGTTTTATTTAGAATACACAAAGATCATTTTATTCACAAAATATGTACATGATGTATCAAATGGGGGAATTCTATAATTTCTTGAGTATTATAACTGGTCTCCCACTGTGTAAAGAATTGATGTTTGCATTTTTCCTCCAATCTGAATAAGCTTTCATGTCAGAAATGATTCAAATGGGCGGCACAGTGGCGCAGTGGGTTGGCACTGCTGCCTACGGTGCCGAGGACCGGGATTCGATCCTGGCCCGGGTCACTGTCCATGTGGAGTTTGGACATTCTCTCCGTGTCTGCTTGGGTTTCACCCCCACAACCCAAAAGATGCGCAGGTTAGGTGTATTGGCCACGCTAAATTGCCCCTTAATTGGAAAAAAAATATAACAGGGCAGTCTAAATTTATTATTTGAAATGATTGAAATGCACAATGCCATACTTGCCTTGGATGAAAAGTACTCTTTATAATAATATAGCTGAAACAACAGAAATATGGAACTTATTACAGTCAGGAGAATCAATATGATGGTCTTGTTGATTCGAGGCATTGGTCATTCTTCTCCTGTCTATCAGTACCTGGAAAGAATAAACCGGTTTATAACATCCCAGGATGATTCACAGAAGCATTAGAAGGGGGGGGGGGGTGTGAGGGGGATGGGGAAGAGGGGGGGGGGGGGAGAGGGAGGGGGGGGGGGGAGAGGGAGGGGAGGGGGGAGAGGGGGGGGGAGAGGGGTGAGGGAGGGGGGTGAGGGTGAGGGAGGGGGAGGGGGTGAGGGAGGGGGGTGAGGGAGGGAGGGGGAGGGGGGGGGAGGGGGGGGAGGGGGGGAGGGGGGAGAGGGGGGGAGGGGGGAGGGGGGGAGGGGGGAGGGGGGGAGGGGGAGGGGGGGAGGGGGGGAGGGGGGGGAGGGGGGGGAGGGGGGAGGGGGGGAGGGGGGGAGGGGGGAGGGGGGGAGGGGGGAGGGGGGGAGGGGGGAGGGAGGGGAGGGGGGAGAGGGGGGAGAGGGGGAGGGAGGGGAGGGGGGAGAGGGGGGGGGAGAGGGAGGGGAGGGGGGAGAGGGGGGGGGAGAGGGGTGAGGGAGGGGGAGAGGGGTGAGGGAGGGGGGTGAGGGTGAGGGAGGGGGAGGGGGTGAGGGAGGGGGAGGGGGTGAGGGAGGGGGTGAGGGGGGGAGGGGGGGAGGGGGGGGAGGGGGGGGGGAGAGGGAGGGGAGGGGGGAGAGGGGGGGGAGAGGGGTGAGGGAGGGGGGTGAGGGTGAGGGAGGGGGGTGAGGGAGGGGGAGGGGGGTGAGGGAGGGGGAGGGGGGTGAGGGAGGGGGAGGGGGGTGGGGGTGAGGGAGGGGGGTGAGGGAGGGAGGGGGAGGGGGGAGGGGGGGAGGGGGGAGGGGGGGGGAGGGGGGAGGGGGGAGGGGGGGGAGGGGGGGAGGGGGGGGAGGGGGGGGGAGGGGGGGGGAGGGGGGAGGGGGGGGAGGGGGGGGGGAGGGAGGGGGAGGGAAGGGGTGGGGGTGAGGGTCTCGCGGGCGCAGCTGCCGCTTACCGGAGCGGCGCCGCCGGTTATCTCGCTCTCAGATCCAGACACCAGACCCCGCCCCTTCCGGCCGACGCTAGGTCCCGCCCCTTCCGGCCGACGACAGGCCCCACCCCTTGCTCCCGGCTCCCCGCCCCCTCCCAATAACATCGCGAGAACTGCCAGAGGGGCGGCATCAGAGGACGCGAAGCTTTAGAGCAGGGTCAGTGACAAGTGCGGATTTGTGGGCGGGATCAGAGTGACGTATGGGGTTTGTGGGCGGGGTCAGAGGGAGATGGGTTTGGGGGTGGAGTCAGGGGGTTTGGGGGTGGAGTCAGGGGGATTTGGGGGTGGAGTCAAGGGGTTTGGGGTAGAGTCAGGGGGATTTGGGGGTAGAGTCAGGGGGATTTGGGGGTAGAGTCAGGGGGATTTGGGGGTAGAGTCAGGGGGATTTGGGGGTAGAGTCAGGGGGATTTGGGGGTGGAGTCAGGGGATTTGGGGGTGGAGTCAGGGGGATTTGGGGGTGGAGTCAGGGGGATTTGGGGGTGGAGTCAAGGGGTTTGGGGGTGGAGTCAGGGGGATTTGGGGGTAGAGTCAGGGGGATTTGGGGGTAGAGTCAGGGGGATTTGGGGGTAGAGTCAGGGGGATTTGGGGGTGGAGTCAGGGGGATTTCGGGGTGGAGTCAGGGGGATTTGGGGGTGGAGTCAGGGGGATTTGGGGGTAGAGTCAGGGGGATTTGGGGGTGGAGTCAGGGGGATTTGGGGGTGGAGTCAGGGGGATTTGGGGGTGGAGTCAGGGGGATTTGGGGGTAGAGTCAGGGGGATTTGGGGGTGGAGTCAGGGGGATTTGGGGTAGAGTCAAGGGGTTTGGGGGTGGAGTCAGGGGGATTTGGGGGTGGAGTCAGGGGGATTTGGGGGTGGAGTCAGGGGGATTTGGGGGTGGAGTCAGGGGGATTTGGGGGTGGAGTCAGGGGATTTGGGATGGGGTCAGGGGAATTTGGGATGGGGTTGGGGATTTGGGATGGGGTCAGGGGATTTGGGATGGGGTCAGGGGGATTTGGGATGGGGTTAGGGGGATTTGGGGTGGAGTTAGGGTACGGTTGAGAATTTGGAGGCGGAGTCAGAGTGCATTCAGGGTTGGGGCGGAGTCAGAGTGACTTGGATTTGGACGGGTCAGAGTGAGAGTTGGGTATTTGGGTGGGCTCAAGGTGACGGCTGGTGTTGGGTGGGGTCAGGGTGACGGCTGGTGTGTTGGGTGGGGTCAGGGTGATGTGATGGGTGGGGTCAGGGTGATGGGTGGGGTCAGGGTGACGGCTGGTGTTGGGTGGGGTCAGGGTGACGGCTGGTGTGTTGGGTGGGGTCAGGGTGATGTGATGGGTGGGGTCAGGGTGATGGGTGGGGTCAGGGTGACGGCTGGTGTGTTGGGTGGGGTCAGGGTGACGGCTGGTGTGTTGAGTGGGGTCAGGGTGATGGGTGGGGTCACGGTGATGGGTGGGGTCAGGGTGACGGCTGGTGTTGGGTGGGGTCAGGGTGACAGCTGGTGTTGGGTGGGGTCAGGGTGACGGCTGGTGTTGGGTGGGGTCAGGGTGACGGCTGGTGTTGGGTGGGGTCAGGGTGACGGCTGGTGTTGGGTGGGGTCAGGGTGACGGCTGGTGTTGGGTGGGGTCAGGGTGACGGCTGGCGTTGGGTGGGGTCAGGGTGACGGCTGGCGTTGGGTGGGGTCAGGGTGACGGCTGGCGTTGGGTGGGGTCAGGGTGACGGCTGGCGTTGGGTGGAGTCAGGGTGACGGCGGGTGTGTTGGGTGGGGTCAGGGTGACGGCTGGTGTGTTGGGTGGGGTCAGGGTGTTGGGTGGGGGTCAGGGTGACAGCTGGTGTTGGGTGGGGTCAGGGTGACGGCTGGTGTTGGGTGGGGTCAGGGTGACGGCTGGTGTTGGGTGGGGTCAGGGTGACGGCTGGTGTTGGGTGGGGTCAGGGTGACGGCTGGCGTTGGGTGGGGTCAGGGTGACGGCTGGCGTTGGGTGGGGTCAGGGTGACGGCTGGCGTTGGGTGGAGTCAGGGTGACGGCGGGTGTGTTGGGTGGGGTCAGGGTGACGGCTGGTGTGTTGGGTGGGGTCAGGGTGTTGGGTGGGGTCAGGGTGATGGCTGGTGATGGGTGGGGTCGGGTGGGGTCAGGGTGTTGGGTGGGGTCAGGGTGACGGCTGGTGTGTTGGGTGGGGTCGGGGTGACGGCTGGTGTTGGGTGGGGTCAGGGTGTTGGGTGGGTCAGGGTGACGGCTGGTGTTGGGTGGGGTCGGGGTGACGGCTGGTGTTGGGTGGGGTCAGGGTGTTGGATGGGGTCAGGGTGACGGCTGGTGTTGGGTGGGGTCAGAGTGACGGCTGGTGTGTTGGGTGGGGTCAGGGTGACGGCTGGTGTGTTGGGTGGGGTCAGGGTGACGGCTGGTGTGTTGGGTGGGGTCTGGGTGTTGGGTGGGGTCAGGGTGACAGCTGGTGTTGGGTGGGGTCAGGCTGTCGGGTGGGGTCAGGGTGACAGCTGGTGTTGGGTGGGGTCAGCGTGACGGCTGGTGTTGGGTGGGGTCAGGGTGTTGGGTGGGGTCAGGGTGACAGCTGGTGTTGGGTGGGGTCAGCGTGACGGCTGGTGTTGGGTGGGGTCAGGGTGACGGCTGGTGTTGGGTGGGGTCAGGGTGTTGGGTGGGGTCAGGGTGATGGGTGGGGTCAGGGTGACGGTTGGTATTGGGTGGGGTCGGGGTGACGGCTGGTGCTGGGTGGGGTCAGGGTGACGGCTGGTGTGTTGGGTGGTGTCAGGGGGATTTGGGGAGGGGTCAGGGTGAGAGTTGGGTATTTGGGGAGGGGTCAGGGTGAGAGTTGGGAATTTCAGACGGGGTGTCTCACTGCACTGAGGGGTTCCAGCGAGTGGATCTCCTTAGTGCAGAAAACTGGTCTGAGTGCGGCATTGGGGTCAGGGTGCACAGTCCCAGCTGAGGTCCCATATCTAACCGGATGGGCGTGAGGTAGGAGGATGTGTCTCGGCGCTGTGAGCACCAGGAGACACGCAGCTAAACGTGTTCCCAATGGGACTCTGCCCATTTGGTTAGATCGATTCTGGGGATATTAATGATTTGATTTCATTATAAATACTAATTGACAATGAGTACCAGTAAATAATTGAATAAATTTGTTGGTAATTAATATGGATGAAATGTGCATTGTTTGTATTGTCACAAAATAAATAATTGTTTGGTTGTACAGAACTTGAGTACAGCTGAAAAAAAGGTGCATTCTGTCAAAGCTTTTCACCTTGCACTCATCAGGGCAATTCACAAGAATGCCATGTTGTAAAGGGAACAACAATTTCTACTGCATGAGAGAAGAGTGTTGATTGGTTGTCAAGCGGACCGTGAATGGTAGAGATGTCGCATTGGAGAATGCACCAGTTAACTGATAACTGACAGTTAACTGCCAAGCTTTGTTAAAATACAAACTAGGCAGGTTGAAACTAATTGGTCACGGCATGGCCCTGCGCGAAGAACCAGGGAATGGCCGCTACTTATTTTGTTTAGCTGAAAATGTGCAATGCAGTATAAATTGTTGGTCTCTTTACAAGTTGATATTCATGTGAATTGTTCTGAAGAGGGAAGAGAAAAAGCTTCAACAGCATGTGTGTTTTTCATCAGTACTCAAAGAAATAAATGTTACATAATTAATATTCTTTAGTGTTGTCAGTTTTGACTTTAATCCATTGAAATTTTCTTTTTTGCATTTCACTTGGGTACATATCAAGCAGGATTATAAACCCCCCAAGCCTGTGCAAATGTCAACCCCATGGTCTTTGGCCAAAAAAAACTGGTCTTAAAAACTCAAATAATAAATAAATAATCTTTATTGTCACAAGTAGGCTTACATTAACACTGAAATGAAGTTACTGGGAAAAGCCCCTAGTCGCCACACTCCGGCACCTGTTTGGGTACACATTTGTGGGGACCAGTGCTGAACGGCGCTTGCCTGAGGTGTCCGAGGCTAAATGGATAGATCCCAACACCTCAGGGTCCTCAGGAATCTGCACATTCGAGTGAAATTTACTGCCTCGCTCTAATATGCAGCTTTGCTGAAAAGTGATTCCGCCCACAATTGGAGGGATTTACATTGCAACGTCTCGGGAGATCACAAGGCGTTGTGAGCTGGATAGATCCCGGGAGCGGGGTCTCCCGGCATTTATCGACCACGCTGCGCTGCGGCGAGCTGCTATTCAGGCACAGCGTGACCACTGGATCATGCCCATTTATTTATTTACTTGTCCCATTATCTTTCCCTTTTGTCTCGCACCATCATCATTTAACCTGAACTGCTTCCACCCAGTCACAAATATCCCCATCCCACTCCCGCTATCTCTGTACTTACTTAGAACCAGTTACACCTCTTAATATTTTCCCATTAAAATTAAAGGACACGGGCTCTGTTTCTCTGTTCAAAGATGCTGCCTCACCTCTGGAGTGTTTCCAGCATTTTCTATTTTTTTTACAAGACTCACAAGACTTGTCCAATCAATGCAGAGGAACGGTCAATAAACACCATAGAACATTGATCTATGCCAAAAAAGAAAGTAAACCCTGCGTTTCTATAGCACCTTTCAAGACTAGGACATCGGAAAGACGCTTTACAGCCAATGAAAGATCTTTGAAGTGTCGTCACTGTTGTAATGAAGGAAGCAAGGCAGCCAATTAGCGCACAGGAAACTCTCACAAACTGTGATAATGACCAGGTAACCCTTTCGAGTGATGATGATTGAGGAATAAATGTTGGCCACAATAGTTGTGTCCAAGAGATCATGATCAAACTGCTACAGTGCTCTGCTCAGTTTATTTTTTGTATAATCAAGTTTGAGTGCAACACATCAAGTGCTAAATACTTCCAGGATTGTTTGCATTGCACCAGATGAATGAACATAATGTGTGCAACATTTTTGGGGGAAAATATTTGAAAAGCCTGAGAAATAAATCAAATTTGATGAATGCCCCCAACAGTGGGGTAAGGACAGGTAAAAACACATCTGCTAATTTGTACTCTATTTGCCATACATCCTAAATCCTAGATCTATTGCCAGGTATTTTATGAGTCATACAGCTCTGAATAATACAACGGTGAATTAAAATACATTTGCCACTTCAAATGCCACCTCGAAACATGAACGCTCCTGACCTGTGTCATTTATCATCCTCAATTATCATCTGTGATGCAGACTGAAAGATGGGTAATTGAGAGTACACGAGGAGTGCTGAAAGCTCCAACTTGGTTTTGAAAAGACCAGGAATGTTAGAATTCAGGAGAAACGGTCCAGTGACATAAGCTGGCTCACATCCCTGAAAGGGATCCTTACACAAAATCCATGTGAAAAGAGAAGACAGGATATATATACCCAGGGCTTTGTTGTTGACTCAATAGAGCTGATCTCTGTGTGTGTGTGCGGCTTTTCATTTTCCTTTGCTGTGTTTTAGTCATATAGGTAATAATTTATTTGGAACATCTTCATAATGGCCCCTGGGGACAAGTGATTTAAGGCAGAGAATGTTGATGGCATAAGATCTGATGAAAACATTCTTTGTCAACATTTGTGCATGCGCAGACTGCTGTTGGTATCGGCCTGGTCATTTGTCCAATTAGTGACAGTTTGTCTGAGCTTAGACAGTGAATAACAGAAGGCCGTTTGACCATGAAGAAGCACTCATCTCAGCTCAGCACTATCCTGTTAATATCCAATGTGTGTGTACACATGCACTATGGAGCACTTTGTATATCCTACTGGTTACAAGTCAGGCTTCCTTTTCCAATGATATCTAAGATACATTTTGCAATTTTCCTTCCTTTTGCAATGTTACTTTTTGCTCTACCATAGAGGAACTTCCCATTACTACGAGCCATTACCAATGCAAAAACAGCGGGCAAATCACCTCCTGATACCTCTCCTGACATCTGCCAACGCCCTCTGAAATGTAAGCTAGAAAGTTAACTAACACCTCATTTTTTTTCTGGAAGTCATTGTCAGCAAGTGGGAAATTCCAAAAGAAAATCTGAATTCAACCTCTCAAGGGCACGATGCATTAATAAACTGCTGTACAGTACCTATCATTTTATCCTGTATAGGTAAAAGCATGTACGCACACACATACAAAATATTTATGAAGATGTACTTACAAGCATTTAAGAATTTGAAGTTTTCAACTATGACATAATTGAAAACAATGTACAGGATTAAGAACCCTGAAAGGTGTCCTTCACCAAATTTAAAAAAGTTAGATAATCTGCAATTTGTAAATTTCGCTGAGGATAAACATTTGCTTTCAATACATTCACATTTTTGGTCCTATTTGAAAATGGTTTGCCATATATTCGTGTTATTTGAAAAGTGTACCAGAAACAAAACAATTTAATGCTGCTAAATATCATCTAATTTAGTTACTTGTCAATTGAACACTTGCCAGACAGAGGTATGTTAGTGTTGCAGACAGTTTTTGTGCTCATTGCCAGTAGGTTTCTGATTGCTGCTCAACAATAGAGTTCTTCTTCAAGTTTGCTCTCGCAGAATTGTTATGGCGCAAAAGGAGACCATTCGGCCCATCGGGTCTGAACCAGCTCTGCAAACGATCATTGTGACTGGCGCCATTCTCCTGACTATTTCGTCTACCCCTGCACATTGGCTTCTATTTAAATAATAATCTAATGCCCTCTTGAATGCCTCACTTGAACCTGCCTCCACCACAGCAGGCAGTGCATTCCAATATCTGCTGATATTAAACATTCCCAGATTAAATAGGATAGAAACATCATCCACCTTAAGTCCTCAAAAAATATGTTAGCAAGTGACCTAAACAGCAATGCAAGTTTCATGAAACCATGAGAAGAAATCCTTGATCCTTCAGAAATCTACCTTTCCCCCACCTTCCTCCTCCCCCCACCCCCCCCACCTCCCCCCCCCCCCCCCCCCCCCCCGCTACCCGTTGACATGTGCGGCCCCCTTCCTGGTGAGGCATTGCCCTTGTTAAGACCATAACACATAGGAGTGGAAGTAAGGCCATTCGGCCCATCGAGTCCACTCCGCCATTCAATCATGGCTGATGGGCATTTCAACTCCACCTACCAGCATTCTCCCCGTAGCCCTTAATTCCTCGCGACATCAAGAATTTATCTATCTCTGCCTTGAAGCCATTTAGCGTCCGGCCTCCACTGCACTCCGCGGCAATGAATTCCACAGGCCCACCACTCTCTGGCTGAAGAAATGTCTCCGCATTTCTGTTCTGAATTTACCCCCTCTAATTCTAAGGCTGTGCCCACGGGTCCTCGTCTCCTCGCCTAACGGAAACAGTTTCTTTGCGTCCACCCTTTCTAAGCCATGTATATCTTGTAAGTTTCTATTAGATCTCCCCTTAACCTTCTAAACTCCAATGAATACAATCCCAGGATCCTCAGCCGTTCATCATATGTTAGACCCGCCATTCCAGGGATCATCCGTGTGAATCTCCGCTGGACACGCTCCAGTGCCAGTATGTCCTTCCTGAGATGTGGGGCCCAAAACTGGACACAGTACTCCAAATGGGGCCTAACCAGAGCCTTATAAAGGCTCAGTAGCACATCACTGCTTTTATATTCCAACCCTCTTGAGATAAATGACAACATTGCATTGGCTTTCTTAATCACAGATTCAACCTGCATGTTTACCTTTAGGGAATCCTCGACTAGCACTCCCAGATCCCTTTGTACTTTGGCATTATGAATTTTCTCACCGTTTAGAAAGTAGTCTATGCTTGGATTCTTTTTTCCAAAGTGCAAGACCTCACATTTTCTCACGTTGAATTGCATCAGCCATTTCCTGCACCACTCTCCCAAACTGTCTAGATCCTTCTGCAGCCTCCCCACTTCCTCAGCACTACCTGCCTGACCACCTAACTTCGTATCATCGGTAAACTTCGCTAGAATGCCCCCAGTCCCTCCATCCAGATCATTAATATATATGGTGAACAGCTGCGGCCCCAACACTGAACCCTGTGGGACACCGCTGGTCACCGGCTGCCATTCTGAAAAAGAACCTTTTATCCCAACTCTCTGCCTTCTGTCAGACAGCCAATCCTCAACCCATGCCAGTAGCTCACCTCGAACACCATGGGCCCTCACCTTACTCAGCAGCCTCCTGTGTGGCACCTTATCAAAGGCCTTTTGGAAATCCAGATAGACCACATCCACTGGATTTCCCTGGTCTAACCTACTTGTCACCTCCTCAAAGAATTCTAACAGGTTCGTCAGGCACGACCTCCCCTTACTAAATCCATGTTGACTTGTTCTAATCCGACCCTGCTCTTCCAAGAATTTAGAAATCTCATCCTTAACGATCGATTCTAGAATTTTACCAACAACCGAGGTTAGGCTAATTGGCCTATAATTTTCCATCTTTTGTCTTGATCCTTTCTTGAACAAGGGGGTTACAACAGCGATCTTCCAATCGTCCGGGACTTTCCCTGACTCCAGTGATTTTTGAAAGATCTCAACCAACGCTTCCGCTATTTCTTCAGCCACCTCCCTCAGAACTCTAGGGTGTAGCCCATCGGGGCCAGGAGATTTGTCAATTTTAAGACCTTTTAGCTTTTTTAGCACCATCTCTTTTGTAATGGCAACCATACTCAACTCAGCCCCCTGACCCTCTATAATTTTTGGGATATTACTCATGTCTTCCACTGTGAAGACAGACGCAAAGTACTTATTAAGTTCTCCAGCCATTTCCTCGTCTCCCATCACTAGCCTTCCGGAATCAGTTTGAATTGGCCCAATGTCTACTTTGGCCTGTCGTTTGTTTCTTATGTATTGAAAGAAACTTTTACTATCATTTCTTATATTACTGGCTAGCCTGCCTCATATTTGATCCTCTCCTTCCTTATTTGTCTCTTTGTTAACCTCTGTTTGTTTTTGTAGCCTTCACAATCTTCTGATTTCCCAGTGCTTTTGGCCACTTTATAGGATCTCTCTTTTTCTTTGATACATTTCCTGACCGCCTTTGTCAGCCATGGCTGTCTAATCCCTCCCCGGATAATCTTTCTTTTCTTGGGGATGAACCTCTGTACAGTGTCCTCAATTATGCATACAAACTCCTGCCATTTTTGCTCTGCTGTCTTCCCCACTAGGGTCTGCTTCCAGTCGATTTTCGCCAGTTCCTCCCTCTTGCCCTCGTAATTACCTTTATTTAACTGTAACACCATTACATCCGATTTTGCCTTCTCTCTTTCAAACTGCAGACTGAACTCAACCATATTATGATCGCTGCTTCCTAAGTGTTCCCTTACTTTAAGATCTTTTATAAAGTCTGGTTCATTACATAGCACTAGGTCCAGAATAGCCTGCTCCCTTGTGGGCTCCATGACAAGCTGTTCCAAAAAAGCCATCTTGTAAGCATTCCATGAATTCCTTTTCTTTGGATCCACTGGCTACGTTATTTACCCAATCCACCTGCATATTGAAGTCCCCCATGATCACCGTGACCTTGCCTTTCTGACATGCCTTTTCTATTTCCCGGTACATGTTGCGCCCCTGGTCCTGACCACTGTTAGGAGGTCTGTACATAACCTCCCATTATGGTTTTTTTGCCTTTGTGGTTCCTCAATTCTACCCACACAGACTCCACATCATCCGACCCTATGTCGTTTAGTGCCATAGATTTTAATTTTGTTCTTAACTAACAAGGCAACCCCACCCTCTCGGCCCACCTCCCTGTTGGACCGTTCTTGTTTCAAATTTGCTGGCCACAGAGTTTCTAACGTGTCAACATTTACACTGCTGCATTGCTGCCATTTGACTTCCAGGCCATTGTTCATAAGAGGCAAAAAGAAACGTGAGCTGCAGTAGGCTGTTCGGCCCTGCTCCACCATTCTAGAACACCATGGTTGACTTTCTACCTCAACATCACCTTCCTGCACTATCTCGATTCAGTTCATTCTCGTGGCACCAAAGATCTACTGGCTTCTGTCTTAAATATACTCAAACAACTGAACACTCACAGCTCTCTGAGGTCGAGAATTCCAAAGATGTTCAATCCTCCGAGTCAAGAAATATCTCCCCATCCCAATGTACCAGTGACCGGTGTAGCCTCATCTCGCCGTCCCAACGCACAACTTTGTGCAGATATCCAGCCCTGCCCACTTAGCTCACTCAGCTAAATCGCTGGCTTTTAAAGCAGGACCAAGCAGGCCAGCAGCACGGTTCGATTCCCGGACCCAGCCTCCCCGGACAGGCGCCGGAATGTGGCGACTAGGGGCTTTTCACAGTAACTTCATTGAAGCCTACTCGTGACAATAAGCGGTTTTCATTTTTCATTCATTGGGGCATTCCCTGCGAGTCACGACCAGCAGCGGACTCAGTTGGCCCTGTGGGTTCCCCTCGGGGCAAGAGGTGACCTGGAGACTAATAATAATAATCACTTATTGTCACGAGTAGGCTTCAAATGAAGTTACTGTGAAAAGCCCTAGTCGCCACATTCCGAGCGCCTGTTCGGGGGAGGCCGGTACGGGAATTGAACCCGCGCTGCTGGCCTTGTTCTGCATTACAAGACAGCTGTTTAGCCCTCTGTGCGAAACCAGTCCCGGAGGTCATAACTAATGTCTCTGTAATTTGTTTGTATCTGTTGAGATGTTAATCAGCCTATATTATTTTCCACAGGAGATTAAGTTTTTACATTTCCTCTCTTCCTTTGAAAGGTTTCTGCAGGCTCAGCCATTGAGAATATTCAAGACAGATGGCAGGAAAACTGCATCGAATTTTAAAAAAATCTCTCCTGGGTCAGCGCACTGACGTCGGGAGGAGGCGGTGTTTCTCTCTGGGTTCAGGGCGTGCGTGCTGACGTCGGGATGGGAGGCGGTGTTTCTCTCTGTGTTCGGGCGTGCGTGCTGACGTCGGGAGGAGGTGGTGTTCTCTCTGTGTTCCGGGCGTGCGTGCTGACGTCGGGAGGAGGCGGTGTTTTCTCTCTGTGTTCCGGGCGTGCGTGCTGATGAGCGGACCCCGCATGCGCAGCTCACCCGCATTTTTTAAAGCTGGTTGCAGCCGTTCATTTTTTAAAGCCGCTCAGAGCGGCATTTTTAAAACCCTGTCAGCTGCGGCCATTTTGCCTGAATTCCCCGCGATCGGGAACGTCGCGATGGATGGCTCAGCGACCCCCCCCAACCGCTGGTCACGACCCCTTCTTTGAAAATACCTGAGCTAGTGAACGGTCTTGGGCATCAAACAATATAACCCTGGGGTCAAGTCTACCCTTGGTCATTACAGTTGACGGCTGTGAAGATCCCCAACAGGCAATGTGGCTTTTTTCCTGATATCTTCTGTCAACCCTATCAGTGACATGGAAAAACCTTGTGTTTACCTCTTCATGCAAAAAACTTTAGTTACACTCAAGCTGGTCTTTATGTGGCTGTGTTTGAAATTCAGATCATATTTTTGACAAAATGATTACTATGGTTTTTTTGTAGAGTCAAAGAGGCTTGATTTGAAATTAACAGCAATCGCAGAATGGTCCCAAGAACTTAGCATTTTATTTTAATTCCAGCATGTACAGTGGTAGCAACGTTGTCGGTTCACATTGGCTGTGAAATCGATTTCTGGGCCTCCTGCGTTCATTCTCCCAGCATGCCCGCCATCAAACACACTAACCGGAGCCCTAAATTCATGCCACTTTGCCATTTCATCGCTATCGATTGAGGAAAAAAGTAGATAGAATTACATTGATAAAGCACAGTGGCACAGTGGTTAGCACAGCTGCCTCACAGCTCCAGGGACCCCGGTTCAATTCCGACCTTGGGTGACTGTCTACGTGGAACATAGAACATAGAACAGTACAGCACAGAACAGGCCCTTCAGCCCTCGATGTTGTGCCTAGAGCAATGACCACCCTACTCAAACCCACGTATCCACCCTATACCCGTAACCCAACAACTCCCCCCTTAACCTTACTTTCTAGGACACTACGGGCAATTTAGCATGGCCAATCCACCTAACCCGCACATCTTTGGACTGTGGGAGGAAACCGGAGCACCCGGAGGAAACCCACGCACCCCACGGGGAGGACGTGCAGACTCCACACAGACAGTGACCCAGCCGTGGATGTTGCACTTTTCTCCCCATGTCTGCGTGGGTTTCCTCCAGGTGGTCCGGTTTCCTCCCACAGTCCAAAGATGTGCGGGTTAGGAGAATTGGCCATGCTAAATTGACCCTTAGTGTCACAAAGGTTAGTGGGGTTGTGGAGACGTGGGCTAAAGCAGGGTGCTCTTTTCAGGGTCGGTGCAGACTCGATGGGCTGAATGGGCCTCCTTCTGCACTGCAAATTCTATGATCTATGATCTGGTCTCTGTCTGAAAAGGTGCAACATTCCATTCTCTCTGGACCGTGTTCAGGTGTAATCCACCATGGAATTGTTCCAGCAGGTACTAGCATATCAGCCAATTTTCGCTTCTATGTCCTTTGTTCAAAAACACATATCTTAATTAAAGTTTCAATATGTTCGGAAGTAATTGGGGCTATGATCTGTTGTCATGACAATGCAAAGAATTTGAGCATCAACAGCCCATTAGAAACATTGAGAACAGCAGGTTGATGATCAAGGCACCTCGCCAGTCACCCATATACAAAAAACATCTGTCCCCTTGGCTGCCACAGTACGCAACAGTATAGTTCAGAAACAATCGCGTGTAAATCATTTGCATAGCAATACTTTGGGCGGAATGTTTCAGCTCCAACACAGCATCAAATCCTGACAATCACCATGAGTTATATGTACTCTGGAATTGGTAAGCTTATCCAGTAAAACTCTAATCTTTTTTTTCTAGGCACCAGCAGATCGTGGCCACTCAGGCTCAGCAGCAGTCTGAGCCCCCCCCCCCCCCCCCCAAGCACATCATGGGGCAAGGGGCTCAGAGACCCATCAGACTGCTCACTCGCGTCCTCCACCAGCACTGAGACACACGCCTCGGTGAGGCATAGTTCTAAATCAGACTCGGGATCACTTTCTGGGGAACGCCTCACTGACAGATCCCCACAGCAGTCGGTGGTGAGGACAGCCCAGGCCTTCAGCTCGGAGGACTAATGGCGACCAGCCACCGCTCAGTCCCAGTCAGATGGTGAGCCTCTGGAAACAGCTGTCAGCTCAATGGTGGAGATGCAAAGGGAGGCAGCGGGGCATCAGGCAGAGAGTCAACAGTCACCCAGCAGGCAAGAGTGAACAATGGAGGGGCCTGTCTTCTGTCTGTGGCTGTGACATGCAAGCACCTCGAGGCCACCGTAGAATAGTAGGCAACCGCTTGGACACCTTGGCCCAGCAGGTCCTGCTGGATTTGTGCTCGGCCCTGCACTCCATGGCCACACACCCTGGCGGTCACCATCAGGATGTAGGCAACAAGGGGACAAGGCATCTTGACTCTGGCTCCATATCACTATTTTGTGTGAAGTCACTCCTGTAGTGAGGTATAATTTCCTCACAGTCTCACAAAATTAAATTAAATATTGGCGTTTATGTCCGGTATCCTAGCCAGTGTTAGTGTGGTCTGGGAGCGTAATGTTCCGCTGTCTCGGTCTCAGCTGCTCACCCTCCTGTCCTTGCTCATGTTCCCCAAGTGATGCCTCTGTCTGGAGCTGCACGTGGAGCTGCCTTACCCTCCTTTCCTTCCTCCATTGAATGGGGACTCTGAGAAATGCAGCCCTGGATCTATTAGTCCTGCGCCTTCTCTCTGAAACTAAACACCAAGGACAACAAAGGTTGGGGCAGCATGGTAGCATTGTGGATAGCACAATTGCTTCACAGCTCTAGGGTCCCAGGTTCGATTCCGGCTTGGGTCACTGCCTGTGCGGGTCTGCACATCCTCCCCGTGTGTGCGTGGGTTTCCTCCGGGTGCTCCGATTTCCTCCCACAGTCCAAAGATATGCGGGTTAGGTGGATTGGCCATGATAAATTGCCCTTAGTGTCCAAAATTGCCCTTAGTGTTGGGTGGGGTTACTGGGTTATGGGGATAGGTAGAGGTGTTGACTTTGGGTCGGGTGCTCTTTCCAAGAGCCGGTGCAGACTCGATGGGCCGAATGGCCTCCTTCTGCACTGTAAATTCTGTGATATGATAAAGGGTACAAAAGGGGAAGCTCTGACTCTCTCTGGGAGATGTGTGCCCTCAGCTTTGGGGGCTTTGTTTGCATTGTGCCTGATGCAGCCGTACACCTGAGACATGAACGGACACAGAGGTGAGTAACATTCCATTCCAGCGTTGTGACATTCAAAGCTCTCTTGGCGAGGGGGGGCACCTATCAAAATTATTCTGTTTAATTCATTCAAACTCAAATTTGCCTGACTTGTGCCTTTCCTTAGATTTCTAAACTTCAGCCTATAGATTCAAATGCACTTTAAATGGATTCTCTCGCCTCATCGTAATCCCGAGATTCCCCTCTGACAATGATAGCAAACACATCACCAGCTCTACCTGCCAATTTTGATTGAACCTACCAATACACACATGGTTTTTGGCCAATCAATTGTTTAGCTACTTTCTCAAATGAGATTTTAAAAAGGCTTCCACATCTTTCTCATCAATCCTGTGCAGTGTTAGATGTATTAGATGCTGTGGTATGAAGAGGCAAGAGTTCAGCTCCTTTTCACCAACACACCTTTAATGGTTCAAACTCACTCTGCACAGAACTCTACGGATCACCAGATCCAGAGGCCACCTGAAGCCCCTTTACATATCAGTGTTCATCATTGAACACTTAACATAAATTAGACAATCATTGAATACTTAACATAAATGAGACAACTAATTGCAATATCTCTTAACCCATTACTTAACAGTCTCCCCTTGGAGAAAAAAAAACAATTAGGTGAAAACAAAATTTCAAGAAACTAAAATTTCAAGAAACTAAAACACACACCTGATCCCCCTTTTTTTTGAGTAGAAGAAAAAAACATTCACAGAAACAGGCGCCCTTCATTCACAATATCTAAAAGTTTCTGTGAATTAGCCCCTCTTTTCGTAATACAGTCTGACAGTTGATAGCTACTGTAAACCCATTTAATTTTGTTATTTCCCCTCTGTCCAACATCTGCTTCAAACTTGCGATGTCTATCCGACCTCTTTTCATTGACACTTTTTGTAGAGGCACATTTTCCCATAGGGATTTATTGTCAATGTGACAGTCAATAGATATATTACCCAAATCCCCTAAACCCACAATTTCTGTCAATATCTGACTTATATAAAAGGCCATATCCACCGCTTCCGCTAAGCTTAACGTCTCAGCAGCCAAAGTGCTTTTGACCACTCTCCTTATTTTCTTTGTTTCCCACACAAGAGGGCAACATTTACCATTGCTCCCCGAAAGGAAAATTATAAAACCTCCTGCGCTTGAAACACCATCACATAAATTTGCAGGACGTATCACTATAAACTATGAGTTTCAAATGCCTAAGATCACCTAAAACGGGAACTTCAAAACACACTCCTGCAGTTTTAGTTTGGCCAACGCTTTATTTGCTCTTATTATGTCTTCCACTTTGGGATCATTCATCTTTGTACTCAACTCTAAGACATCAAAACTCACGTCCGGTCTAGTCTGTCTACCTAACCAGTTCAGTTGCCCCATTAAACTTCGCAGTTGCTCTTTTTCTATCTTCAAAACCATTGCGACTTTTTGTGAAACCCGGCCATGACTAATTGCTATTGGGCTGATGCTTTCGAAATAAATTGCTGACGTAAAGTTGCCCCTAACTTAGTCTGTCCGATTTCCAGTCCAATATATTTAAATGCACCGGAAGCCTGACTTCCAACCCTGAATTCTTTCCTCAAACCAGAGATTACAATAGCTTCAAAATCATTAGTCCCACCCCACAAAAAATCATTGACATGCATCATAAAGATGCCAGCAAGATTTCCGATGTGATTCCCGCCCCCGCCGATTCCCGGGTGGCGGAGAATTCTGGTCACGGCGGGGGCGGGATTTACAAAGGCCCCGGGTGATTCCCCGACCCTGCAGGAGGTCGGAGAATTCCGCCCCTTGTCTTTCTCGCTGCCCTCTCCTTTTCCTTTCCCTTGCCTTTCCCGTTCTCTTTATCTTTTCCTTTGCTATTAATTCCAATTCAAACTGCCCTAATTCTTTTCCTGTTACCACTCTTTCATTTGTAGCTGGATCCTAGCCAATTCCAATGATTCAGACCGTGTCTCTTCCAATATAAATGCTGAGCCATCACTTTAATTATCTCCCCCTCCCTCACCCCTGCCGGTAAAGTTCAATGGCAGCTTAACTACCAACTCCAAAAGCTTTGTTTTAACCACCTTTGTAAACCACCTGGAGTGATACCTCCCACGCCCAGGAATCTCTGAGCCACTGAAAGAGCCATTTCACTCCTGCTTTAAACTCACAGAGTATCAACGCCTGAAAGAAAATAGCAGCACCTCAAAGTCATTGTATTTAAATTCAATCATCCCAAGCCAAACTATCCCAGCAAAGAGCCCTCATTTTAAAAATGATATTACTGAAACAAAACAGAAAATATGATATTTCCTACATCAGGTGAATGGATGGACATGGATGCGCTCTGAAAGCTATGATTTGAAACAAACCTGTTGGACTTTAACCTGGTGTTGTAAGACTTCCTACTGTAGCGTTTCATGCAGCAATGTTGGGAGTCCTGATTCCCACCCTTGGTCTTCCCTCTGCCTTCCATTGAATGTCATCCTCTCCCACTCCTTCCCCTCTGGCTTCCATCTTGCCCCCTTGCCCTTCAACCCTACCTATGCACAGCCTCCTTTCTCCATTGTCACTCTTCCGTTTGCCCTTCCCCCGCTGCCCTTACACAGCCCTCATTCTCCATCGATCCCCTTGTCTTTATCAGCCTCACCCTCACCGCGCACCCCACCCTGGTCGAATTTCGAGTTGGTCGAGGTGGAGGCTGCAGTTGTCCCGCAGAACAGCGCTGTCAATACAGATTGTAGTGATCTGCATATCTGTGTATATACAAGGGGTCAATGTAAATGCACTACAGCTAAGCAATCACTAGAGGGAGCACAGGGGTTGTATAAATACAGACAGTCAAAGGCACTCTTCACAGGAAAGGCAGCTGGTGAGCAGGACACAGGCAGGCAGCTCATATGTAACATAGTAAAGCGCTGGAGAGAGAACAAACTCACACAATAAAGTATCTACTTCAACTGTAAGACTACGAGCTTCATTCAGACACAAGGAATAATACATGGTACCAGGCGACTTCAGAATGCTTACGAGAAGATTACACAGGATGCAGACAAAAAAGGTTGAAATGACAAGAAAACCCATACCGGACATTCGACGTGGGGAGGCTTCGCTGATTCAATGAAACTCATTGGAACTCCACTGCAGCTGAAAACAACCGGTAATTTAAGTCATAGATGGAAAAGTTTTAAACAAATGTTCAAAAATATATCATAGCTAGTGATTTGAGCACGGCCTCAGAAGTAATGAAAATGGAACTGCTCCTAGCAGGACATGAAGCTAGAGAAATCTATAATGGCTTTAAATACTTGAAAGGTGAAGACAACACCAAATT